>NC_143129.1:76530980-77155980 GCF_059928025.1 Delphinapterus leucas
TGGTAAAGACTCACTAACAGGGAATGATCCTTACAGCTACTTCATCAGGATTCCTGGGAAACAACAATGCTTCTATCTTACAGGAACCCATCAGCTTCAGACCCGCAAGAGCCCACCTACCACAATGTACCAAGCTGGATAGAACTGCAACCAGTGTACAGCAATGGTGAGGACAGAGGACCCTCCATTTGGGCAGGGACACCAGGGTTGGTCCAGGAAGTGGTGGGACAAGAAATGAGGAAGGGACAGTACAGAGGCCTGGAGGGCTCTGCCACCTCCAGAGAACAAACTCTATCTGGGGGAGGAGGAAGTAGCAAGACAAGGGGCAAGAACCTTAGAGTCCTCTCAAACTTCAACTTCTCTCCAAGTAAATCCTAACAGAGGAGACGTGGTGTACTCGGAAGTCTGGACCGTGAAGGTGGAGAACAAACAGGCAGGTAAGACCCAAGGACCCTTGATTTTGGCGGTCTATTGCTATGTGTGGCTCAGTCTCTACCCCTTCAGTGGGTCTGGGCCAACCAGACACAGAACTGCCCCTCAGGCTGGGTCACTGGGCTTCTTACTTTGTGCCCACCTACTCTGCTGCGATTAACCCAAGCTCACCGTGCAGAGCTGCTTTCTCCATTCTCCATGGATGGCCTCAGCATCACTTGAGTAACAAAGTCATCACCCTGGGCAGTCAGCCCCTCAGAGCTTCAGTGTCCCATCTGTGAAATGAGACAGGACTGTCTATCATTCCCTACCTACCTGTACCTGTTTTCTACTGCTGCTGCGGCAAATGACATGAGGGCCTAAACAATACCAGTTTATTATCTTACTGTGCTGTAGGTCAGAAATCTAACACCGGTCGCGCTGGGCTAAAATCAGTGTTGGCAGAGGTCCTTTCTGGAAGCCGGGAGAATGCATTCCCTTGCCTTTTCCAGCTTCTAAAGGACACTCTTTTCCTTTCTGGGGCTCATGGTCCCATCCCTCCAGCTTCAAAACCAGCAAGTGGCACCTCTCTAACCATTTCTTCCATAGTCAGTGCTCCCTTTGACCACAACTAGAAAAAGTTCTCAGATTTTAAAGTTCTCCTTAAAATTCCACCTGGATAATCTAAAATAATCTCACCATTTGAAGGTCCTTAATCTTAATCACATCTGCAAAATCCCTTTCTCCATCTTAGGTCACATATTCACAGGTTCCAGGTATCAGGACATGGACATTTTTGTGGGAGACATTATTCTGCTTATCACACTCTCTCATAGGGTTATTGTGAGGATCAAACGAGGAAGTAGATGTGGAGATGCTATTACAGCAGCAGAGTTTAAGCAGCTTTTATAATGAGTATATGCAGGTTGTCTGTCTGTGTCAGTAGTCCTCACTCATGGTAGATGGTCAGCCATGAAGAATCCCAACCTGGTTTCGTCCTGCTCAGAGCAGGAAAGGGAAAGCCTTTGGGGCTATTCTAACTTCGTTCTGTAAAAAGTGCGATGTGATTTTTAGCCATTCTGCTTCCTTCTCTGGTTTTTTGATTCTTCTTGTATAAAATTAAAAGAACTCTATTTTGTTCCATTCTTGGTTCAGTGGCCCACCTCTAAAACATATGAACTCATTCACACTTACAATCTCCTTCGATGTGTGTTGTTGTTACCCCATTTCACAGATGAGAAAACAGAGGCAGAGAGACCTTAAATGACCAGCCTGAAGTCACAGAGCTAACAAATGACAGAAGAGTCTGTCTCTAGAGTCCAAGCCTTAGGCCAAGCTCTGCTTCTCAGGGCAGTTCCAGGGAGCCTTGAGGCTCTTTCCAAGCCAAAAAGAGAAAGCCTTGCTTGATGAATGCCATATTTCATTACAGCTTTAAGACAATATAATAATAATAACAACTTCTATTATCATATCAACATGTATTGAGCAGTTCCTATGTGGCTGGTACAGTTCTGAGTACTGTAAATAAATACATTAAAAAAATATATATATATATATGCCATAAATATGTACACACACACATATATTTAAAGTTTGTTTGTTTATAGCCCTCAGAAGTGTACCTGCACATTGGAACTGCTCAGCACATAACAGATGTTAGAAATCAAACACACACACACACACATAACCCTATAGGTAGGTATTATTATTCCCAACATACAGATGAGACACCCGAGGCAGGAGATACTGAGTGACTTGCCCAAGGCCACAGAGGTGGCACGGCTGACCTGGGGCTCAGTCTGGGGTGGTCTGGATCAGAAGTCTGCTCTGAACCACTGCACTGCCTCTGCTCCAGGCCAGGCTGCTTCTCCATAATATATACTATGAATCTATGATCAAAGCATGAACAAGATAAAAAGTAGATTTCTTTCTTTTGAGAGTCCCTGGGGAGCTCAGCATGAGGAACAAAGAGTGGAGTGATGCTGAGGAGAGAGTTGGTCGAAGCTGTGAGGTTGAAGTTCTTAGGAAAGGTTCAGTGCAGCCACATGGAGATGGCTGTGGCTGGGCTGATGGCACAGATGCAAGGAGAGAGTTCTGAGTTCACAGATGAATGCTTCCTTTCTTTCCACAGCAGCCTCTGACCCAGAGCTTCTCAAGAACATGGTGAGTCCCGTGACCTGTGTACTCTCCCACCTAGGGCCTGCTGGCCTCTGGCCCTCACCTATGTGCTCCTTCCCCCAGGATTCCTGCGTCATCTACTCCCAGGTGAAGGGGGCTTACACCGCAGCCCCTAAACCCCAGCTCTTGGCTGCATCCACTCCTCACAGATGAATCCACGCAGCTCCCGACTGCTGTCTCAGCCTCTGCACCCAAAGCCACCCTTGGGGGAGAAGGGACATCAAAGCGGGAAGATTTAAACCTTGGGTCCTAGACCCAAGGCCACACCCAGCAACCTGTGCATCAAGTGCCCACACCCTAGTGTGAACAGAACACAGGGCCCCGCAGGACTCCCACCTATTTCCAAAGTGACAGCCCTGGCCCAGTGGTCTTTTTCTTAATGCCATGTGCTCCCAACCCAGGGCCCATGATGTTGCCTGGCTTCCTTAATGAACTTCAGCTTTGGTCACTATTCCGAGTCCTACTCCCATACACATCCCCACCATTCCTCCATGAGGACTGCCCCTAAAATCTGCCACGGATAACCTGCTTTCAGTGGGTGCTTTTCTCAGTTGCCGTCAGTCTGGTAAGGCTACAGTGGGCTCTGCCAAATGGGACAGCACACACCCGTGGAGACATGGACACTGGGCTCGTCATGGACCTCCCCATGATGGGACTGCATTCCACACTCCCCCTGTCTGTCTGAAACTCTAAGCTCAGAATCTGACACCAGGATAACTCCTCTCCTGCCCATGTGCCAATATCTACCTGCCCAAGTAAGTGGATTTCACACCCTAGGTCCTAGATCCTTCCCACCCTGCCAGAAGTAACCCAGGACAGTCAAGGCCAGGAGGACCAGAGATGCAGATAGAATACATATTGAAATATAGGAGGTGCTCTATTACTATTTGATTGATTGAATGAATGAATAAATGAGGAAGATATTATGGGTCATTATGGTGTATTCCTACCCTCAAACTGGCATCTGATCCAGTGTGCTCCCTAGTAAATCCAAGAAGTACTCTTTTCTCTTCCCTGAGTAGGAAATAAACTAAGGGAAGGAGTTTGAGTGAGGAAAGCTGTGTTCAGCAAGCAGGAAGCCTTCTCAAACTTTAAAGTGCTTATGTAAGGAGGGTGGGAGGGAGACGCAAGAGGGAGGGGATATGAGGATATATGTATACATGTAGCTGATTCACTTTGTTATACAGCGGAAACTAACACAATATTGTAAAGCAATTATACTCCAATGAAGATGTTAAAAAAATAATAAAATAAAATAAAGTGCTTATGGGTCACCTGGAGATCTTGTTAAAATGCAGATTCTTATTCATTGAGTCTGGGTGGAGGCTAAGATCCTGCATCTATAATAAGCTCCCACGTGATGCTGATGCTACTGATCCTAGGAGCATACTGAGTACCCAGGCCCATGAAGAAGTAGCGTGGGCTCTGGCTGCCCACTGCCCGACTCCATGGGGGCCACTCACGTAGATCACATGCTCCCTGCACCATCCTTCCACTAGAACACCATCAGATCCTGCTGCTAAGAGAACTTCTCAGCAACATGCTGGGTTTCATCAGCCTCCCTAGGTCAGTAAAAAGCAGCTGCCATCATCTTCGTTTCCCCACCTCAGGCCTCACACTTTCCCATAGAGGAAATGAATACACTGTGAATAAATATACCTCTTAGCCTTCTCCATTCAAAGTTGATCTATCTCGCCTCTGAGCCATGGGATGTTTTGCTCCATTTTTATGATGTCCATCACACCTCATCTTGATCTCCACCCTCCGGTGGATTGTACAGGGGGAATCTTTTCCAAGCCACATTGCCTGGATTAATAAAATCCTTGACGGGGCATTCATGGCCCTTCTCCACATAGTACCACCTACTTCCCTCTCCAGGTTTTTCCATGGTCATTGTCCTCCACACCCTACACTCAATCACCAGGTGATCTTCCCCATTTTCTAACATAGCCACTCTGCACTTCCTCCTCTTAGCCTTTTCCATCATTTGCATATGCTAGAATCCTGCTTATTCATTGAGCCCCAAGTCAAATGTCAGCCCCTACTGGAAATGATCTGTCTTTGGACTCCTATAGCACTTGTATACCGTGAGACATGGAATCACTAATGGCTGATGTTTGGAGGGAACTTAGAGTTTATCTAAGCCACTTCTTTAATTTTGTGGTTGTAAATTGAGAACGAAAGAGGTAGAGCAACTAGCTGAAAATTAAATAACGAGTTAGTGGCAAAGCACATACTAAATTAAACCCAGGACTCCTGGTACCCAGGACAGTGCTCTTTCCTTTACACGGCTCCTCTGCTACAGAGACGTGTGCATTTTTGTGTTTCTCCAACAAGACTGAGAGTTCCTTAAAAGCAAAGCCCAAGCAGCCAGCATGGTACCTGGCATTCAATTGGTGCTCAATGAATTGTTGTCGAATTGGATGTCCATTAAATCCCCCTGATGAATAAACATCACCTCTACAAATTTGTCTATATCATTACCTGCTCTCTCTTAACCCAAAGAAGTACAACACATGTCCTTCAATCTTAGAGTTTTTAATAATCCCAATAAAATCATTGCTACAAGGTCCACCTGTCAGTTTGAGATGAATGCTGTGTATTGTTCAAAACAAGAACAAGATACTTGCATGAACTGCAGGTATCTAAAACACCACACAAAACCCAATCAGTTGTCCCCACAAAACTTGCTCTCCTTACTGTGTTCTTTTTCTTCCTTCCTTCCTTCTCCCCCTTCCCCCTTCTTCTCCTTCTTCCTCTTTTCTCTCTCTCTCTCTCCCTCCCTCCCTCTCTTTTCCTTCTTCTTCTTCTTTTTCTACTTGAAGATAGCACTCTACCCACTCACCCAAGACAGAAGATGCATAGCCGTCTGTGAGTCTCTACATTGAATTGGTCACCCAAGCCAATCCAGTCAACTTTCTTTTCTTTCTTTCTTTCTTTCTTTCTTTCAGCTGCACCACACAGCATGCGGGATCCTAGTTCCCCAACCACCAGGGATCAAACACGGGCCCCCTGCAGTGGAAGCTTGTAGTCCTAACCACTGGACCACCAGGGAATTCCCCGTCAGCTTTATTTTTGAGATATCTCTCAAATCACATCCTCCTTTTAGTTCCTACTGCCACTTCCTTAGTACAGGCCTTCATCACCTACCACCAGCATTACATAATAGCCTCGAAACTGGTTTCCCAACTTCCAGATTCTCTCTTTGCATAACCATCCCCAACAGATTTGCCAGTTAGACCTCCCAACAGAGTTGCTAATATGACCTTTCTAAAAACCAGCTCTATTTATTCCTCTGCTTGAAATCCTTCAATTATCCAGATTTCAGGCTCTATCAGTGGACACAAGGGTCTTCAGGATTTAGTTCCAACTTACATTTTCAGCTCCACCTCCCAATATCCCCTTTAACAGACAAGAACACACACCATGTGCTCCTGTCACACGAACTTCTTTTCATTTCCTATACACACCACCTTCTTTCAAGCAGCCATGGCTTTTTTCCTAGTAACTTTCCCCTTTTTGTTTGGTCAAACTCACTCATCCTTCAACACTTAGTTCAAATGTCAATACTCAGTGAGGCCTCATTTCTCTCTATAACCTTTGGCATCTATGTTTCTTGTAGTCCTTACAAAAGTGTGTGTGTGTGCGTGTGTGTGTGTGAGTGCATGCACCCACGTGCTTCTCTCCCTGGACTACTTAAAGCCTCTCTAGGGTTGAGTGTTATGGTTAGTTCTATTTTATAACCCTCCCCTCATCCTCGCATCATGCCCAACACACAACACAGGGCCTGGTGAATCACAGATGCTCAATTCATAGTGAATAAATGAATGTGCAACAGTGTTGAATGGACTTTTCCTGTTTCCCTCAGAAAAACGCTTAAGCCCCAAAGCTGAGCTCAACAGTCGATAGTAACTCACATGTTCTGAAGAGGAGCTTCTGGACACATCCCACAGGATTGACTCAGAAGTGGCCACATGACCCTTGGGTACTTCCCTGGTTCCTCACACCTCCTCTATCAGCTGAGATCAGAGTTCATTGAAAGGGGTGATGGAGGAGATGGGTGGTCTGGTGAGAGGCACTGGGTGTTTTACTTTCCCTCCCAACTCCAGCCAGGGGAAGGCAGGACTCCTAGATAATGGCTTAAAGAAGGGAAGACAGCCCCTCATCTCACCACTCAAGGGGAATTGTTGAGCCTCAGGTAGAGAGCAGAGCCCGGTGAGAGAGCTTTTAAGAAATCTTAACACAAGTGCCCTGGGGTTTGGGGATGTTAGAGAGCACACTATTCCCCACTCCTCTCATGGGAAGGGAGTTCCATTAACACCACACTCCTGGCCTCTAGTGGTCCAGCCCCTCTGTCTTCTTTTCTCATAGCCAAGAGCAGCCCACAGGACCATGTGTTCCCCTCTGTCCTAAGTTTTAAAAGACCTGCCTCTACAGAGGGATACTTACAGTTTCACAACCCCAACCTCAAGGTTTAGCATAGGAGGCTTCAAACCCTGAGAAACAAAAATGGAGAATTCAGAGGAGCAAAATGCATAGCAAGAGATGGAGGCTTCTGCTCGAAGCAGGGCAGACGGCTCTATGCTTTGGTGGTGCTTACCAGGCAGAGATCATATGGGTTTTTTACTGTGTTTTTTTTATGACAGTGTATTGGAGTTGACTTCTGGCTGCTGAACTTGAGACAGGAGCTTTAAGTCTTAGGCTGTGGTGTTTTGTGGCAGGGCACTAGAACTTAGACGAGGTTTTGACTGAAGGCTGTAGGGCTGGGGATACACACACTGACCATTAAGCAATGGGGAGCAAGTGCACTGGACTCTTCTGGGTGCAGTGGCCCTGGACACCACCTACACTATTCCCATGGTTGTGTATTCAGGAAGTTGCTTCTGCCAGTCAAGGGTTCCTGTTCCTTATGGCACTTGGGGGCATGACTTGACAACACCTCCCTCACACACATTCCATGAACCTTCCACCTCCACTCCGGGGCTCCCCTATTGGGCTGAAGTGCAAATGTGCAGGGAAGTTAACTTTGGGATATTGAAGGCAATGGATAAATGTTGCTCCTTTTGTCCTCTCCACAGCCCCCTCCCTAAATGCACCATTCAGAGATGTAAAAGCTTTATTTATATGACCTCTCCGAGGACTCCTTGAGTGACCAAGCAATCAACCTATTGCAAAACTGTGGCCAAGTTGGGTCTACACATTCTTAAATGTGTTCTTCTTTCCCAGCCTCCCTCCTATTCCCTCTCCCTTCTACTTCCCTGGGATTATACTCACCCACAGTATGTTAGCACATGAGCTTCTACTTCAGGCTATCTTCTAGGTGAGAGCCAAGGGCCCCAGCAAAGCCAGCAACTTTGAAAAAGGGACCACTGTCCTTCAACAGATTGGCTTTCTTGAACAGCTGTGGCTGTGACCAAGCTTCAGCCATAAAACAGAACCTTTTCATTCAAGGCCTTTGATATATTGGGAGCCAGGGCAATATTTTCTGCTTTCAATGCAAGGCAGCTGACTTCCATGTGTGTCACAGAGCTTTTCAAGCTGTTAGGTGTTAGGGCCTTGCCAAGGTAGGAAGGGCTGGGTCTGCTGACCCAACCTCAGCTGAACCTTTTAACAAGAACACCAGAGATATGAGCCTGAGCTGTAGCCCCGTGCTGCCTTATAGAGCAAGAGGAGAGACATCTGTCTCCACTACAGAACTGCAGCTAACATAAAGACAGACAAGGGGAACACATTCCCTAGGAGGGGGGTTTTTAGGCCTAACTGCAAATCGACAGATGACAACAGCGAGAGCAGCTCAGGACTAAAGGAAAAGATCTGCTCACCATCTGTGATGGAGGCCACATTACCCAACAAAGCTCATACCCAATGCCGCTCTGAGAAGGTGGTGGTAGCACCAGGCTCAAAATAAAAAGGAAATTTTAAAATTCTTCAGTGGAAAAGAAAGGTACCACTTAGGTGAATTCTACCCCTTTCACAGTATGGTGAATTCATAGTAGCAAAACAAAACTTAAGATTTTTTCCACTTTAGTTAAAATTACAGACTCTAGACTTTATAACAATTGCATTATGGTAAAAAGATCTTTTCCATTTACCCTCTGTGATTCAGACACCAGTTTCTTTGGCAATGCTAAATGCTGGTCTCCGGGGACATAATTTTGTTAGGATAAATGTTTTAGGACCCTGAGATTATCTTCTTTTCTAAAGTCAGTAAGTCTAGGGCCCGTGCTATGATACTCTGACATGTCCTATTAACTCTCTGGGTTCTTTTAAATAGTGTCTTAGTCTGCTCAGGCTGCTATAACAAAAATACCATAGACAGAGTGGCTTAAAAACAACAGAAATTTACTTCTTACAGTTCTGGAAGCTGGGACATCCACAATCAAGGTGCCAGCAGATTTAGTGTCAGGTGAGGGCCTGCTTCCTGGTTCTTAGACATGTCCCCACACGGCAGAAGAGGCAAAGGAGCTCCCTGGGGTCTCTTTTATAAGGGCAAAATCCCCTATGAGGGATTGTGTGTTGGATTTGACATAGATGAAGATGCATTGGAAATATCTAATAGGAATGTAGAAGAGTTTGTGTTAACAAATGTTGACATGGTTCAGTGTGACGTGTGCTCATTATCTAACAGAATGTCTAAGTCACTTGATACAGTAATTATGAATCCTCCCTTTGGGACCAAAAATAATAAAGGGATAGATATGGCCTTTCTGAAGACTGCTTTGGAAATGGCAAGAACAGCAGTATATTCTTTACACAAATCCTCAACTAGAGAACATACTCAAAAGGAAGCTGCAGAGTGGAAAATCAAGATAGATATTATTGCAGAGCTACGATATGGCCTGCGAGCATCATACAAGTTTCATAAAAGAAAATCAGTGGACATTGAAGTGAACCTAATTCAGTTTTCTTTTCTTTTTAAGCCTCCAAAGACAAAAGCAGCTTAAAATCTAATTAAAATGAATAAAAAGTATGTTTACTAAAAACAAAACAAAACAAAAGCTGCGGCCTCAACCGTCTTCTGCCCTCATAACCTAATCACCTCCCAAAGACCCTCATCTCCTAATACCATCACACTGGGGATGAGGTTTCAACATATGAATTTGGAGGGGACACAAACATTCAGTATATAGCAAATAGTAAGGTACATCATCTATGAGTTTGCCTTGGGATAAGTTGAGCATGAAAAATAATATTACTAGTAATAAATGATAACACATTAAAAGAATTTATGAGATAATTATTCTCAAAGGAAAAAAAAGAGCAGTCAAAATCTCTTATTTACAGAAGACAACAAATAATAAATGTAGAAGGAATGTTGACATTAGGAAATCACCACTTTGCAATCCCATGGTAACAATTGATTCAGGCAAGGATCGCCCATGGATGTTAAAATTACTGGTAAGAGGTTGCTAGGCAACAAGAGATCCACAGGGTCTCAGTGCATCACCACCCACAGTACAAAAGGGGAAATGTACCTTTATGACGGAGAGATCTGGCAGCGCCAGTCTTCAGTAAGTGATCAAATGTGGCATCTCTAGTAGTGGGGGACACTGACCCTCCGTGATCTTTAATGTGGTGCAGTGGGAAGTCCAGTCTCACCTTCAGAGTGCTCTTATCAAAGAAGCTAACCCAGAACCTACATGAGGAGACAAATTCAGAATGTGGGCCATTCTGAGAGAGATTCCCCAAAACTGTCAATGTCACAAAAGATGAAAACAAAAGGACAGTGTGACAAAGGGAGACTGAAAAGACACACCTAATAGGAACCTTGATTGGATCCTTGATCAAAAAAAAAATAAAAAGCCATAGGAGAAATTAGGGAAAATTTAATATGGACTATATATTATTGATAATATTGAATCAATAAGCTGATATTACTATATAAATATTTTTGAAAATATTCAAAATACTTTCAGATGATTCAGTAAATATTTTTTAAATTCTGTGTGTGTGTGTGTGTGTGTGTGTGTGTGAGAGAGAGAGAGAGAAAGAGAACAAATTTGGCAAAAAAATGGTGAATGCAAGGAAGGGCATGGCAGTGTTCATTGTACTATTCTCTTTTCCAACTTTTCTGAGATTTGAAAACTTTTAAAATAAAGCATCAGGTAGGGGAGAAGCACCTCAGACACTTGGCATTGAATTGATAGGTGCCCTGAGATGCTGACAGAACTTCACCCAGCCCTGTGAGCCACCCTCTGCACTACATGTGTCACGAGAATCCTGCTTGGCTCAGACACTGAGACACCCTGGCCAAGGATAGAGCCACACAGGACATTGAGGATGATGACTGGGGTTTTTAACTTAAAATATTTTACTTTAATTTCCTTGGGAATTTAATTTTTGAGCTGTCATTCTTCCCTGGGGATTTCCTAATGGAATGGAGTTTGTTCTCAACATCAGGGTATCTTTGTGCTGGCGCGTTATGATTGGAGAAGTAAATGATGTCATCAGACCTCAACGCAGAACCTCTAATAGACGGTTAGGAAATACGGATGAAATAACTAGGGGCGGGTAACAGAACAGAGAGGAAACTCTCAGCTTCAAGTACCCTGTGAGCTGGAGTGGACTCTAGTTAGTCCACTGTTCTGACCCATTTCAGAGCTCTCTACAAAACCTGAGCGGCTCAGCTCTGCTCCCAGAAGACTGCACAGAGGAGGAATATTTGGCTTGGGGACGCAGCCTCACACAGATGGGATCAGTAGATATTCTTTCTGCTGCCCACACCCGTGATCGACCACAGGCTTAAGGGATAAGCACAGTGAGCTGCACAAAAATCTAGGGAACATTAGAATTTTCCCTAAACACCTCTTATTCTTCCCCATTTAGTGGACAATGGACAATGTTTGTTCACATCTTCACTGGTGAGTCTATTCTATCCAAGTTAGAGACATGGGGATTTGTTCCCTTTCTCCTTCCTCTTTACTCTGGACCAGTATAAGTCTGCAATCTAGATGAGTGTGTCTTCTCTGAAGACTGAAACTTTCCCTCAGGTGGGTTGTCTCAAGTTCCAGCCTGGAGAGGGGTAGTTAGCCAGCCCATTTGGTTCTCACACCTCAGCTTTATTAATAATTACATTAGGATTCTCCAGATAAACAGAACCAAGAGATGACCTATCTATCTATCTATAAGAAAGATTGATTTATTATAAGGAATTGGCTCATGTGATTATGGAGGCTGACAAGTCCCCAGATTTGCATTTGGAAAACTGGGGACCCAGAAGAGCTGATGGTGTAATTCCAGTCCAAATGCCAGCAGGTTAGAGACCTAGGAAGAGCCAAGATTTCAATTTGAGTCCAAGAAAGGAAGAAAAGCGATGTCCTCGCTTGAAGCTAGTCAAGCAGGAGGAATTGTCTCTCACTTGGAAGAGGGTCAGCCTTTTGTTTTTTGATCAGGCTTTCAACTGATTGGATGAGGCCCACCTACATTAAAGGAAGGCAATCTGCTTTACTCAGTCTATCAATTCAAATGTTAATCTCATCCAAAAACACCCCCACCGATATACCCAGACTAACGTTTGTACAAATGTCTGGGCACCCTATGGCCCAATCAAGTTGACGCATAAAATCTACCATCAAAATCATAAGGTGGTCAGCTGGCTCCAATATATCTTTTGGTTTGTTTCTCAGTTGGTTCAGAACTCTGACAGGGAAGAGTGGTGTTCTTTGGGGGCTGTCCTCAAAGAGGAGAGGTACCTGTCTGGCCTCCCTCACTTTGGTAGTTAAATGAATGTCAAACCTCTCAAGGGCACACCTGTTTTCTCTTTCTGTTTTGTCCTTTGTTCCTCCTCAAGGTCCGTCTTTCTCTTTGACCTCCGGCTGGCCTGCACAAAATCTCCAGATTTAACTCTTTCGACGTCAACTAGCCAACCTTGCTGTCTTTCCCCTCTTCCAATCTCCTCTGATCAATACAGCCCCCTCATCAGAGACCTAACTCCTAAGAAAAGCTACTATTTATTGAAGAATTAATAAATATAAGGCAGCATGCCAAGCATTATGCTAGATATGGAAGCAACCTAGATGTCCATCAACAGATGAATGGAGAAAGAAGATGTGGTACATATACACAATGGAATACTAGTCAGCCATAGAAAAAGAATGAAATAATGCCATTTTACAGCAACATGAATGGACCTAGAGATTGTCATACTAAGTGAAGAAAGTCAGACAGAGACAAATATCATGTGATATCACTTATATGTGGAATCTAAATAGTGATACAAATGAACTTATTTACAAAACAGAAACAGATGCACAGACATAGAAAAGAAACTTATAGTTACCAAAGGGGAAAGGGGGAGAGGGATAAACTAGGAGTTTGGGATTAACATATACATGTAACTATATATAACAGAGATGACCAACAAGGACTTATTGTCTATCACAGGAAACTGCACTCAATACTTTGTAATAAACTACAAGGGAAAACAATCTGAAAAAGAATATATATGTATAACTGAATATATATATTATATAATGTACATATAACTGAATCACTTTGCTGTACACCTGAAACTAACACAACTCCGTAAATCAAATACGCTTCAATTTAAATTTTTAAAAATAAATTGATAAATAAATTTTAGCCATAACAAGAAAAGAGCACACATTGGTAAGTTGGAGCTAGCGTCAAAGTCAGTGCTCTTAGCCTCTTCACCCAATGTCCTTGCGGGGTCTCATGGGTCACTAGTCCTGTTTGGGGAGAGACATCTGTGAAGAAGCAGAGAGCAGATGAGAGCTGAAGCCGGAGGCCTGGCTCCTGTATGGCCCTACCGCCCACTATCCAGCCTCTCCAAGCTCTGCTCGCCTCACCTGTGAAACAGGAAAATAAAATCAGCTGCTTGCCTGGAGTACTTACTGAAAGAGATAATGCTGGCATAAACCCTGTGCAGGTGTTCTCAGAGCGGGTGGCGAGGTACCTGCATTCACTGCCAAGTCTGCGTTGCTGTCTCTGCCTTTATTGGTCCCTACTCCATCATTACAATGAAGCAGCCGCTGAACTGCCAAAAAGACGCTCCAGAAGAAAATAGTGGAAAATAACTTGCTAACCTTTTTAATGTGAAAGGAATGGGATGATTAGGTGGGAGGTGGGAAAATACATATATTAGCATTTCAGGGAATGACCTATGTAATTTGGGTTCTATCTGGTCATTTAGCAAAGAAATAAAAGCAAAGGGGTGATTTTGCTAGATATACATACTCTCCCAGGTCTCTTGTTGACAAAAGATCATGTCATTTGCTCACAAGAGGGCTTTGAATAAATTCTAATTCCTTGGGCCAGAGCTCAGCACATCCTGTAGCTCTAGGCTTTCTGGTACCAGGCTGCTGAAGAGATCAAGGGCTGGGGCGGGGGGTGGGGACGAAAGAGAGAAAATGAGAGTGCTTAGGTTGATGGGTACTTCAGGGCTGTTTCTCCAGGCTCCAGCCCTCAGCCTCCCTTCCTGCCTGACCATCGCCATTCTCATCCAGATCTCTCCTGTGCTTGTTCCACACTTCTGAACTCACATGTCCACCTGCGTCTCCAAGTGGAGAACCACAGTGCAAACCTGATGGATAAGTCTGGTCCAGAGCTGGCCATGTGGCCATGTCAGTGAGAAGGGGCGGAAATTAGAAGAAGAGATGAAAGAGTAAGGTTGAGAGGAAGGTGTCCCTCACTTACCCTCCTTCCATTTGTCCAGGCTGCTCTCTCTCAGTCAAGGACACTACATTGCCTTGGCAAAAATAGAATACGTTCTGTAGGGGAGGGGAAAGAGGTTCTGTGACCATAACTATGGAGTAATAGGGGTATAGGAAGGGTCAGGGGATGGCTCAGAGGGACCCAGCAGGACCAGGGATTCTAGGGCTGTGACTCAGGCTTTGAGGGATGGGGGAGATCAGGGGGAGGTCAGTCATCTAATTATCAAATCTTATTATTAGAGGAGAACTTGAAGGTCATCCACTATTAATGCTTTTCTCATGCTTGGGTCCCTTTGCACTATCCTTCCTGAGCCATCATCCAGCCTATGCTGGAATATCTCCAGGGAACTCAGCACCTCATATGGTCTGAAATTACAGAAGGTTGGAGCTGGAAAGAAGCCTTGAGACCAGCAGGTCCAGTGAATGCTGGGGTGGGAAATCCTCATGCTGCCTGATAGCCTTGCACTCTGGAAGTCACCACCCTGTAACTCTTAACTTTAAGGAGATCCTGCTCCCTGGACTCATTAACCATATTGCCTCCTCCTAGTGTCACCTTCAAATAGCTGGGCCAGCGGAGTATGCCAGTGTGGGAGAACCCCAACTCTCCTCATTGCCATTCATTCATTCACCAAATTTTACTTTGTGCCAGCAACTGAGTCAGGCGCTACACTAGGCACTTGGAATACATCAATGAATACAACAGATCAAGACTCTGCCTTCAAGAAGCTGACAGTCTAGCAGAGGAAAAGATACTAAACAATAAACATGAAAAATAAGTAACATGTGTAGTAATTTAGAGGGTGGTATGTGCCATGGAGGAAGAAGAAGAAGTAGAGCAAAGTAAGGAGAATCAGGAGTGGCCAGGGCAGGCTGCAGTTTTAAGTAGGGTGACCATGGAAGTCCTCATTGGGAAGGTGACGTCTGAGCAGAGGCATGATAGGTTCATCGGACGGACAATGGGTCTCTGAAGGAGGAGAGTCCTGGGAAGAGGGCATAGGCTGCAAGGCAGGATCATACCTGACAAGTCTGAGGATAGATGGCAGGGAACAATGGTGGAGGCGGAGAGACCAGTTAGGAGGCTGTGCACGGTCCAGGTGAGAGATGATGATGGCTCCCACAAGCATGGAGACGGTGGTTGTGGTCAGAAGGGGTAGGATACTGGGGATATTTTGGACACAGAGTACACAGGATTTCCTGATGGCTTAGATGCGGAATACAAGAAAAAGAAAAGAAATCAATGTGACTCTGAAATGGTTGGCCTGAGCAACTAGAAGGATGGCAACTCCATCCTGAGCTGGAGAATGGTGGGAGTGCGACAAGTTTGGGAGAGAAGGTGAGGGGTTTAGTTTTGAACAAGTTGCATTTGAGATGTGTATTGGACATGCAAACGGGGATGTCAAGTAGACAGTCAGGGATGGAAGTCTGGGCTTAGAAGAGAGGTCTGGAGACACGCACATGGGAGTCCCTGGCATAAAAGACAGCACAACATCATCAAGGGAGTGCCCAGTGGCAGAGGGTCCTGCGGGTCCTTCATGACCACTTCAGAAACATGCTTTGGCTGCCATGTTTCAGGGTGGTCGAACGGTCAATGAGCACAGTAATATACTCCTCTCCCTCTCCAAATCCACCAAATATTAATTTTTATCATTTATTCGTGACTGACCTAACAGTTCCACATGTATTATCTTAGCCCATCCCAAAATAACCAGTGAGGGAGCTGTATTATGCCCATTTTATAGAGGAGGACACCAAGACCCTGCACACACAGTTGTTCAAGACCACAGAATGATAAACGATGAAGCCAGGTTTCAAACTCAGGAGGCCAACTCTTAACTGCTATGTTATATGGGAGTATGTGCTCTAGCAAATCTGTACATTAGCAATAACAATAAATCCAAAAGAGAAAATAACCCACATCCAAGAAAACGTGGGACTCAGGCGTGCAGTGAAAAACTCCTGAGCTGACAACAGCATAGCAGCCCTAGAAAGTAACTGGTCCAAAGACAGAGGGCTCTGTGAAGATTGTGTTCAGAAAGCAAGCCACTTCTACTATGCAAATTATATGAATAAGAGCTCAAAATAAATATCCTAAGCAGGTCGTAGTTAATTCTAAACAATAAGATGAAGATATGTGATTCTCCAATAACAACAAGTAAAATGACAGTTAGAAACCTTGGGAAAAACCCAGTCTAAGAAAGTCATGGTTCAAATTTGGTGCAAACTAAACTGTGGGATAATTGTGAGTAAACAACAGAGTGGAAGGATATAGGACTTCATTCATAGAACATTCTCCTTTGAGTGGCCAAGGTTTAATTACATGTTACTTTCTTTCCTTTTCTGTGGGCCTAATCACAACACTTGGCTCTGCAGTGTTTACAGAATCATAATGCCGTAAATACTATTTAAGGGGTTTCAGTTTTCAGAATCAACCCAAAACACAGAACACTTAATTATGGTTACTTTAGCCTTTAACTGCTATAAACATGCTCAATATAAAAATGATAGTGTGGCTGACAGAAATCTGGAGGAGGAGAGCAGAGGGACATCTACATGCACTGATTTCCTTGTTTTGCGTAGTGGAAAATCAGTAGATTTTGTCTAAAGGTGATACATCAAGAAATAGAGATTTAAGTACACTCTTAAATCGTATATCTAACCACTGGAAAACCTAGTAACACTACAGATCGAAACCAGGAAGGAGACGGGGCAGGAAGAAAGGAAGCCCATATAATGCCCTAAATTCTTTACCTTTCCTGCAAGGTAGTTAATAGATACTACCTAAAGTTGGTAAATCAAGAATTTACATATATTGCCATGTTATTTACATTTGTGTGCTATTAACCAGATGACTCAGAAATTGTTCATTGCAGTAGTAAATGTGGAACAATAAGGAAGAGAAACTTTAGTTTTTTTAATTGAATGCCTTTATCTATTGTTTGAGTTTTAAACACGAGCATGTATCCTTTACACATGAATATGTCTATTTAGTATGGAGGTTATTACGGTACACTGAAAATTCAAAGTAAAGCTGTAGTTCTAACCAGTGACCACTAGTTATCACTGGTTTCCTGGCTGGTGCCAGGTCTGGGAGCAGAGTCCCCCGTAACAACCTGGGGGAGCTGCCTCCTGTCTCCTCGGGGCCTGGATAGGGAAGGAGGACAGAGGAAGGCAGCAGCTGGAGGTCAGTGGCTTTGCCAGCAGTAGGAGCTGGCATTGTGTGCACAGCCAGTGGTGCCTCAGACATGGGTAGCCTCAGGTTGGAGAGTGGGGAGCACACAACTCCCCTGTGTGGTGAGGGTCCTTTCTGGGCCAACGAATTCAGCGCTGCTGATAGGGGAACAGGGATGCAGAGGGACAAGTAGATCTCCTGATTGTTCGCTCTCAACTCCCGCCTAAATACAACCCATGGTCTTTCTGTCCATCCTTAGCCTCTATGCACATTCCGCTCACGCACCCAGACACCCCCTAACACACACACGCGCGCACACACACACCTATCAGTGGCAAATAAGAGCTTCAGCATCAAAAGTTTGGCACAGACTGCTCTTCAGGCAGCTTAGGTCGTAGACTGCTGGTGCCAGTGACCGAAGATAGACCGCGGGACTTCAATACTCAGACTCGCCACCAGGGGGAGCTTTACTAACATTTAGATGAGTTTGTGCGGAAATGTTTTTAGATAAGTTATTTAAGTCACAAAAAATAATTAGGGTAAAAACAAAAGGTGATTTGGAAATGTTCACAGGTTGATACAAACAATTCAGCAGTAAAGTTATCAAAATTTTAAAGTGCATGGTATTCAACGACTTATTTTTAATGCTGAAAACATAATTGTGGTGTCAAGGGAACAATTTCACTGTTCTTTTCCAACAGCGACAAAAAAATTTTGAAGTAATTTCTGAATTTTTAAAAATTAAAACCTAAACCCAATGTAGTGATTTTGTAATTTGCTAATCACTTTGTAGTGATTTGGTAATTACTGTCTTCCACCTTGCAGACAAGCTCTGCCCCATCTCCAGCTCCCACTAAGGGTGAAAAAATACACCTGAGACTTTTGGCCATGACCCCCACCGGTCTCCCCTTTCTTATGTTGGCAGCTACCCCAGGGCTTGCAGCCCATGAGGTTTTCACAAAAACTCTCAGTAGCTATTAAGCCTCAGGTTACACCTGTAGGGGTTCTTGAACTTTATACCTTGCCTACTTTTGTGTCCCTAGCCTATATGCCCTGAATAAAGACCAGTAAAATCCAGAAAACAAAGAGGCCCAGGAACAGGCAGGCACAAGGGAGCTGGGTCCAAAGTCAGGGTCAAGGGAAGAGAAAAGCTCATTTAAAGTGGCTGGTGAACACTTCAAAGGGAAAGAAAGAAAAGTTAGGCCCTGGGCCCTGTGGGAGGGAAGGGATTGGGTCCAGAGTGGTCTGGGATTCCTACAGGAGGGCTGGTGGGACCACCAGACACTCTGTAGACTCTCAATCCACAGAGGGACTGGGAGCCACATTCATGAGGTCACTGGCCTCAAAATGGAAGGAATCTTCAGTTTCCGTCCTTTCTCTAAGGCCCTTGAAAGCCACTAACCCTGTGTGGTGCATACAAATTGCACAGGCCACCACACAGGGGCGTGGAAATGTAACAGGCGCAGGGCTCAGGTGACCAAAAGTAAGGCATGTGGCAGCTGTGTGGCCAGTGGGTGAGGCAGGCGGTCAGGTCTCTAGAGGCAGCTTCATCATCCACAGTGTTTTCTAGAAGAGCCAGTGATGATAAGCAGGTGGTCGAGCATCAGAGCGAGATGTTCCACAACAGGAAGTACTAAATGAAAGATATGAAGCTTGAGAAAAATTCACATCAAGAAAATACATAGAAAATCCAAAGGATCATTTCAAAACTGGGCTCTGATTTCCTGAACCCCTGACAGATGCGGAGAGCACCCTTCTCAGAGGTTCCCACCATTCTAGGCCATCTCACATAGCCCCCACCTCCGCCCATTCTGGTAAGAGGCTATTTGTAAAAGAAAAACCAGAAAACGAAACCAAAAAATTAAAACATGATAATAAAATATTGTCATGTGGACTTGAAGAAACTGTCAGATATCGCTGCCCTTGGCACAGCTGTGTAAGAATGCACAACACAAATTCTCACACGTCCCTTTTGGGGTCAGCTTGCTACTGTCTTGTGGAGATAATAACCATTTTCCCAAGGGGAATGACAACTTTTTGATCATCAATGACCTAATGTCTGAAACCTCAAAAACTCCCCACTTGGATGCAGGAGGCCTTCACAGAATATTTTCTACATTTTATTCTTTGTGAAAAGCTATTTTCCTGAGACTGACAATCCAAGTAATAAAATGAGTTCTTTCAAACAAACAGAAAAACAAACAAACAAACAAAAAAACCCCTCAAGACAAATGATGGGAAGCAGCCTCAGTCTGACAAATGAACTCAGGAAAGCCTCGTTTCCTCTGGGCGGGCGTCCACAGAGCCATTCTTGATGGAGAATTTATACTCTCCCTCCCTCACAACCAGACCATCACTCCAGTCTGGCGATCTATATATAATTGCAAAAAGACCCTTGGTAATATTGTGGAAAGATGGAAAGATGCTTGACTAGGACATAAATACCAGTGTTCAATGTCTGTAAGAACACCAGCTTGCCCCAGCATATATGGAAGAATTTATCACCCAGTCCGGCAAAAGCTATACTCTGTGGGTCTATTACCCCATGAACAGTCAGCAAAGGAGCGTGCCTGTATTACAAGAAAAGGAGGGTTGTAAAAAGACTGAGCAAAGCCAGAAGCATCCAGAAAGGAAGCTGCTGGCTAGGACTGTAGCAGGAAGGGGAGGCAAGGTGGCTCAGAGTTTCTCACCTGGACTTCTTCCTGGTCTTTGGACTGACATCCACAAACATACCGGAAAATTTGCCCTGGTGCCGCACTGGAAGGAGCCGAGAAACATTCATCCTGATGGAAGAAAGTGCACCTGCCTCCAGCACCCTCCAGAGGGGACAAGTGTGTGTGTGTGTGTGTGTGTGTGTGTGTTTCTCTTGCCAAGGGCAAGAGGTGAGAAGAGTAGAGGAGACAACTTCCTTTTATTAATTCACTTGCTTTGTTAGCCGTGACGATGGAAAGGCTCCAAAAGGGTTAGGGTTTCCTTAAAGCAGAGACATGTCTCTTTCTTTCCCTTCATTCAACCCTTCGTCATTTTAGTCATACCATCGGCACACAGGCTTACGATCTCATTATAGAAAGGTACCAGAGCATCAATACCACACATCGGCGCACATGGGTCCCCACAGTGCTGTCACACCCTGGCGTCACTGGACATTGTTACCACTTGGCAGACCTCAAGCCCCTTCATGAAAGGGCCGGCTTCTGATAGTGGCTGGGAGGCTGTGCCTGCGTGGTAGGCGCCCTCAGAGTCTGAGCAGACAGAGCCTCACTTCCCCCCAGGGCATAAGAACCATCCAGGACAACGTGGGTCCTTGCAAGCTGTCTGGACACCTGTGGACATCCCCAGGCTCACATGTAAGGAGCCACTAGGGCAGGTTCCCTCCTATCCCCAAAATCGGTTTTCATTGAGACAGATGTTTCCTGTGAGTATCTTCATGCTGTGAGTCAGTGACCTTTTTGTCTTCTGACAACATGTTTCTCTCACTGGAAAGCCATTTTCACACACACACACACACACGTGCACACACACACACTCATTTTTAATCACATCTCAAGCATCTTCTATGCTTGAGAAGACTGGTAGAGAACCATTAACATTGGTTGGGACTGCCAGGCAGCCTGTTGGGCTCACTCCCCAGCTAAGCAACTTACAACACATACCAACCTCACAAGACATATGATTCAAAGTCTTGTATTTGTATATTTGTAAATTGCTACATGCTCTAGACCTTCTGAAGACCACTGATGTTGAATTCCAGCTTTCCATAGGTCATAATAGCCTTTACAGTGTTCCCTCCTCGGCAGCCCATGCCTGATCCCACACTCCCACGGCCACGCAAGCTTTCCCCCGCAAGTCACAGACCATCCTGAAAAAGTTGTCTGTACCATCACGGAGGCACCAAACACTTCTGGACTTTTCACAACTTTTTGCAACCTTGGGCGCAGGAGAGAGAGGGAGGTGGTTGCCACATGATTCTTCTCTATTAGCTCCATAAATTTTATAAATCCAAAACGTCTTTATAATCCAAACCTTTTAACAGTATTTAACAGCATAAGCCTCCTCCCAGTCCAACCAGATGGACCACTTTGGCCCTTGCCTGTAACTGTAGCTACATTGCAGTAACTGTAGCTCACCTCTGCTGAGGTCCCCCATGTGTCTGGCACTGAGCTGGGCACCTCACTGCACTTATTACAGCCAATCCTATGGGGCAGGTGCAAATAATATATTCATATTCTCATTTTAGAGAAGAAGGAAGCAGAGGCTCAGTGAAGTTCACCACCCTGCCTAAACTCACCCAGTTAGAAAGTGACAGAGCTGGGCCTGTGTCTGCAGAGCCTACATGGTCACCTGCTTTCAGAGAGCATCTCCAGGTGGTCCAGCGCATGTGGGCCCCGCAAAACCTTGCCCGATCCCCAGGCCACAAAAACCCCCTCCAATCCTTGTGCAGCATCAGACCCACCCATGTCTCCATAGGGACCATTTCTGCCCCTAAAGGGAAACACTGAGATTGCACTCAATGATGCTACCATGC
Organism: Delphinapterus leucas; assembly: GCF_059928025.1. NCBI lineage: Eukaryota > Metazoa > Chordata > Mammalia > Artiodactyla > Monodontidae > Delphinapterus > Delphinapterus leucas. The sequence goes on from NC_143129.1 coordinate 76,552,936, forward strand.
TGCCAGGGGCTCCCAAGTGAGCCCAACGGTCAGACTCCCTGAAGAAGTCTGATGTGTTACCGAACCAAACTTGGGTCCGCTTGTCCACGTGCAGTAAAGGCAACCTACTAACACTGGGTTGTGGTGAAGGAAAGTGCAGCGTTTATTGTAAGGCGCCAGACAAGGAGTTTGGGGCAGCTAATGCTCCCAAAGCCTGAACTCCCAGATGGGCTTCAGGGAGGCATTTTTAAAGACCAGCTGAGGGAGGGGAGTCGCAGGGTGTGTGATCAGCTCTTGCACAATTCTCTGAATGGTTGATGGTGAGGTAACAGGGTGGTGCCACAGGGTTAACATTATCAATCCTCAGGCTCCACTAGGTCTGGGGGCTACGTGCTCATGGTCATCAAGTAGTTAACTTCTTCCACTGGTGGGGGTTTTAGCATCTGTAAAATAGCTCAGAAAATGTGCATGAGCTACTGTTATCTAGGTACTTCAGAGAAGAACTAAAGCAGAGGACATAGGGTCCTGCTCGGCTATACATGCTCCCTGGGCTCAAGGTCTCAGTGTCACTTGATCCTGAGGAAATTATTGTCAAGTTCAGTCAGGTCACACACATTCTACAGTTGATTGTTTGCAGGCAGGAAACTAATCATGGAGAGGATGGTCGGGTCACCCAGTGTAACAGTTGGATCTCAGAGCTTAGATCAGGTAGATTTTCCAGGGTGGGCAGCATCTCTCTCAAATAGCACAGATCCAGGGCCTGCAACACAGGGGCTCTGCGGCCAGGTATCCAGTTCCAAGGAAAGTGCTCGGGGCATCGCTGAGAAGGGCTTTGTAGAAACTCTTTGCATCTGATTTCTCCCCAATTCTGAAGAACCTGAAAACAGCGAGGCCTTCACGCTCCTCTTCTTTTTTCTTTTTTATTTTTTTTAACATCTTTATTGGAGTATAATTGCTTTACAATGGTGTGTTAGTTTCTGCTTTATAACAAAGTGAATCAGTTATACATATACATATGTTCCCATATCTCTTCCCTCTTGCATCTCCCTCCCTCCCACCCTCCCTATCCCACCCCTCTAGATGGTCACAAAGCACCGAACTGATCTCCCTGTGCCATGCGGCTGCTTCCTACTAGCTATCTATTTTATGTTTGCTAGTGTATATATGTCCATGCCACTCTCTCACTTTGTCCCAGCTTACCCTTCCCTCTCCCCATATCCTCAAGTCCATTTGCTAGTAGGTCTGTGTCTTTATTCCTGTCTTACCCCTAGGTTCTTCATGACCTTTTTTTTTTTTTTTTTCCTTAGATTCCATATATATGTGCTAGCATACGGTACGGAGCCAGAGGAATCAGGCTCTCTGACTTCAGACTATACTACAAAGCTACAGTAATCAAGACAGAAATATAGATCAATGGAACAGGATAGAAAGCCCAGAGGTAAACCCACGAACATATGGTCACCTTATCTTTGATAAAGGAGGCAAGAATATATAGTGGAGAAAAGACAGCTTCTTCAATAAGTGGTGCTGGGAAAACTGGACAGGTACATGTAAAAGTATGAGATTAGATCACTCCCTAACACCATACACAAAAATAAGCTCAAAATGGATTAAAGATCTAAATGTAAGGCCAGGAATTATCAAACTCTTAGAGAAAAATATAGGCAGAACACTCTATGACATAAATCACAGCAAGATCCTTTCTGACACACCTCCTAGAGAAATGGAAATAAAAACAAAAATAAACAAATGGGACCTAATGAACCTTCAAAGCTTTTGCATAGCAAAGGAAACCATAAACAAGACCAAAAGACAACCCTCAGAATGGGAGAAAATATTTGTAAATGAAGCAACTGACAAAGGATTAATCTCCAAAATTTACAAGCAGCTCATGCAGCTCAATAACAAAAAAACAAACAACCCAATCCAAAAATGGGCAGAAGACCTAAATAGACATTTCTCCAAAGAACATATACAGACTGCCAACAAACACATGAAAGAATGCTCAACATCATTAATCATTAGAGAAATGCAAATCAAAACTACAATGAGATATCATCTCACACCGGTCAGAATGGCCATCATCAAAAAATCTAGAAACAATAAATGCTGGAGAGGGTGTGGAGAAAAGGGAACACTCTTGCACTGCTGGTGGGAATGTGAATTGGTACAGCCACTATGGAGAACAGTATGGAGGTTCCTTAAAAAACTACAAATAGAACTACCATACAACCCAGCAATCCCACTACTGGGCATATACTCTGAGAAAACCATAATTCAAAAACAGTCATGTACCAAAATGTTCATTGCAGCTCTATTTACAATAACCCAGAGATGGAAAAAACCTAAGTGCCCATCATCGGATGAATGGATAAAGTAGATGTGGCACATATATACAATGGAATATTACTCAGCCATAAAAAGAAACGCAACTGAGTTATTTGTAGTGAGGTGGATGGACCTAGAGTCTGTCATACAGAGTGAAGTAAGTCAGAAAGAGAAAAACAAATCATGCTCCTCTTAATGGGTTAGGCAGCCTCCTTCATTTAATGAGAATTCTCTTATTCTGCCCCCACTCTCCAGGTCTTCAGGGACCTTGGCAGTTCCTTTGTTTTGTTTTGTTTTTAGCATTTTTTTAGAGTACAAGTTCTTCTTGTTTCAGGCTCCCTGTAACTCTCTACTGTATAAATAGGACCTTGGTCATAGCAGTACTTGTGTTGAATATCTCACATCCTTTTAACTGCATTTTGTCCATGACCTTTCTAAATTTATCACATTTGTTTTAAACAACCTTATATTGTCGTCATTCTCCTTCTCAGACTTTGTGGATTTTCCCCTAAGGCGCCATAGTTGATGGGCCTTCCACTTGTGAGGGGGTTTTGGGTGTTGCGCCTACCGTTTTTTTTTTTTTTTTTTAACATCTTTATTGGGGTATAATTGCTTTACAATGGTGTGTTAGTTTCTGCTTTATAACAAAGTGAATCAGTTATACATATGTTCCCATATCTCTTCCCTCTTGCGTCTCCCTCCCTCCCACCCTCCCTATCCCAACCCTCCAGGCGGTCACAAAGCACCGAGCTGACCTCCCTGTGCTATGCGGCTGCTTCCCACTAGCTATCTACCTTACGTTTGGTAGTGTATATATGTCCATGCCTCTCTCGCGCTTTGTCACAGCTCACCCTTCCCCCTCCCCATATCCTCAAGTCCATTCTCTAGTAGGTCTGTGTCTTTATTCCTGTCTTACCCCTAGGTTCTTCATGACATTTGTTTTTCTTAAATTCCATATATATGTGTTAGCATACGATATTTGTCTTTCTCTTTCTGACTTACTTCACTCTGTATGACAGACTCTAGGTCTATCTACCTCATTACAAAAAGCTCAATTTCGTTTCTTTTTATGGCTGAGTAATATTCCATTGTATATATGTGCCACATCTTCTTTATCCATTCATCCGATGATGGGCACTTAGGTTTTTTCCATCTCTGGGCTATTGTAAATAGAGCTGCAATAAATATTTTGGTACATGACTCTTTTTGAATTATGGTTTTCTCAGGGTATATGCCCAGTAGTGGGATTGCTGGGTCATATGGTAGTTCTATTTGTAGTTTTTTAAGGAACCTCCATACTGTTCTCCATAGTGGCTGTACCAATTCACATTCCCACCAGCAGTGCAAGAGTATTCCCTTTTCTCCACACCCTCTCCGGCATTTATTGTTTCTAGATTTTTTGATGATGGCCATTCTGACTGGTGTGAGATGATATCTCATTGTAGTTTTGATTTGCATTTCTCTAATGATTAATGATGTTGAGCATTCTTTCATGTGTTTGTTGGCAGTCTGTATATGTTCTTTGGAGAAATGTCTATTTAGGTCTTCTGCCCAATTTTGGATTGGGTTGTTTTTCTGTTATTGAGCTGCATGAGCGGCTTGTAAATTTTGGAGATTAATCCTTTGTCAGTTGCTTCATTTGCAAATATTTTCTCCCATTCTGAGGGTTGTCTTTTGGTCTTGTTTATGGTTTCCTTTGTTATGCAAAAGCTTTGAAGTTTCATTAGGTCCCATTTGTTTATTTTTGTTTTTATTTCCATTTCTCTAGGAGGTGTGTCAGAAAGGATCTTGCTGTGATTTATGTCATGGAGTGTTCTACCTATATTTTCCTCTAAGAGTTTGATAGTTTCTGGCCCTAAATTTAGGACTTTAATCCATTTTGAGCTTATTTTTGTTTATGGTGTTAGGGAGTGATCTAATCTCATACTTTTACATGTACCTGTCCAGTTTTCCCAGCACCACTTATTGAAGAGGCTGTCCTTTCTCCACTGTACATTCCTGCCTCCTTTATCAAAGATAAGGTGACCATATGTTCATGGGTTTATCTCTGGGCTTTCTATCCTGTTCCATTGAGCTATATTTCTGTTTTTGTGCCAGTACCATACTGTCTTGATTACTGTAGCTTTGTAGTATAGTCTGAAGTCAGAGAGCCTGATTCCTCCAGCTCCGTTTTTCATTCTCAAGATTGCTTTGGCTATTCGGGGTCTTTTGTGTTTCCATACAAATTGTGAAATTTTTTGTTCTAGTTCTGTGAAAAATGCCAGTGGTAGTTTGATAGGGATTGCATTGAATCTGGAGATTGCTTTGGGTAGTAGAGTCATTTTCACAGTGTTGATCCTTCCAATCCAAGAACATGGTATATCTCTCCATCTATTTGTATCATCTTTAATTTCTTTCATCAGTGTCTTATAATTTTCTGCATACAGGTCTTTTGTCTCCTTAGGTAGGTTTATTCCTAGATATTTTATTCTTTTTGTTGCAATGGTAAATGGGAGTGTTTTCTTGATTTCACTTTCACATTTTTCATCATTAGTGCATAGGAATGCCAGAGATTTCTGTGCATTAATTTTGTATCTTGCAACTTTACCAAATTCATTGATTAGCTCTAGTAGTTTTCTGATAGCATCTTTAGGATTCTCTATGTATAGTACCATGTCATCTGCAAACAGTGACAGCTTTACTCCTTCTTTTCCGATTTGGATTCTTTTTATTTCCTTTTCTTCTCTGATTGCTGTGGCTAAAACTTCCAAAACTATGTTGAGCGCCTACCGTTCTTATTGGGATCACTCTATAAATCTACAGCTCTGACCCCTGCGTCTCCACTGCACACAGTGTCACACATTAAGCCCATGGCCACCTTTGATCCTTTTATAGTGACAAAGGCATAATTCTCTCCCTGGTCTGTTAGCAGTTTAGAGTACATCAGCTCTTTTCAAAAAGAGCTTTAAGAACCTTCTTAAGGCAAAGTGACTTCTAGGACACCCAGATGTCTTAGAGAGGGCAGTGGCAACATTTTCTTCAATTGACCCTAATAAGAGCTCAAGTGATGTGGAGATGGTGAAGGTGGAGACTTGAATGGACACTTTTCAGAAGGTCATGGAACAGAGTGGGCTTGGGCCCACGACCCGGATCAATGGGTCCTACGCACCTGCTCTGAGGCACCCCCTTCTTTCTCAACCTACCTGCATAGAGTCACTGAAATCAGATTCAATTCTGAGCCTAAAGAACCTCAGGGCTGCAATGGGGCCAAGAGGCCTTCTAATCTCTCTTCCCACCAAGTTCAGGAGACCCTTCAGTAGAATACCTCCCTGATCAAATGGTCATTAGCTGCTTGTTAAACACTTCCGGTGGTGGGGAGCTTATTACCCAGAGGACATAAGGTCAAGGAATGTTAGAGTCACCACAAAAAAAAAACAAACAAAGAGAAGAGAATTTCTAGCCAAATTATGTACATTGTTGGACCATTGTAATTTTTAGAAATGCCTTCCTGAAGACTTCCTCACTCTAAAAGTCACCATTTGTTTCCACGTTCTGTTCCCAGCACATTAAATATAATTCTCTCCTCCATATAGTTGCTCCAAATAGCTGAAGAGCCACAGGGAGAGACCAGGGACTGGTGGTCACCTCATTTCAAGACTCATTTCAAGACCAGAGGAACACTGAAGTTTATCCAAGAGGAGGCTGTTTAAACCATCAATGAAGTTGCAGTTCTGCCTCCCGCCACTAAGTGTCACTGACATCAAGTGTGACAGACGTTACTTGTGTTCAGGCTGAGAATCAGAGATCCCTTTTATTTTTTTATTTTTTTGATCTTAATTATTTTTCTTATTAAAGTAGAATATATACTTTATATATATAGAAGAATACCAGAATGTAAACATTAAATATTATTTTAAAACTTTTACTCAGAAATTTTTATGCATCTATTTTTTTTTTTTTGGTTTAGAAATGTAGATATAAGAATATAGCAAGCATTCATGTACCCAAAACTCTGTAAATAAAAAAAAAATCACATCTACTTTAGGTTTTTAAATTATAAACCATTACATTGTAATACATAACTATTTAATTAAATAACAATCTGATGAGGTAGGTACAGGGAAATAAAGGCAAATGTCTAAATCTAGAAAAAAATTATGGATAACTTTTATCCATGGGGGTAAAGACCCATTTTTTTTGTCCCTCCTTAGCTCACCAGAAAAAAGAAAGAAAAATTAAAGAGATAAGAGCAAAGATAGAGAGGAAAAGCATAATGAGTATACTGAGAGATAATAACTTTGATAATAAACAAATTAACGTAACTAATGGCAAAATGTACACAAATTAAGATTTAATGAAATCTTGGTATATGTGTGAAAAAGGCAAAGATGGAACCCCAAAATAAATTCTTCCCTTACTTGTTTATAATGCCATTTATACCTTTCCATTAACGATGTCAGAGTCTACTCTCCCCTACACTCCAAAAAAGAAATTTCTTATTTTTTCTCCAACAGAGGAACAAATGGGAACAGATTTTAAGTAAAGGCAAGTAAGTTGTGAAATATTAACTACTTCCTGAGAATAGTTCAAAATAAGATTGTATTCCATAGAATACATCCCACGAAGGTGGAATGAACTCGACTATGGGAGTTTCAGTAAAAATCCACAGGGACGATCCAGAGATCCCTTTTAAAAGTAAAAACTCACCACGCATATATTGAAATCCAATTTTCGCTAACTTATTTTATTATTACATTACTCAAAGGTATATAAATACGAAATGTATACACTGTATGCTTATCTAATAACAATAAAAATTTTAAGTATACAATTAGAAAGAGCAATAAAATTCAAGTTAAGGTTAATTTAATGTGGTGGGTAGTGTTATTTTGCTGGAACTAAGTTGGTGATTTTGAATTTAATCGGACTAATGTGCATTCACATTTTTTTGGTCCACTGGTTATGGACTTGAGTCTATTTACTACAAACATGATGGATCATGATTAGAGTCATTTAAAAATTCCCATTTAAAAATTTACTCATTTTAAACTATCAACCAATTCTTTGATGAGCCAATAATTTGAAAAATGCAATCTCATTAATTCAATTCACTCATACCCCATTTTACACAATCCCTTGCAGTTTTGATTCATTATAATGCTAATTACCTTTGAAATATTCTCCTAAAAGAGTTATATATAAATACAAACCATTGCAGTTACTGGTTACTATCAACATTTTCCTTGTGCTCCTCAGCCAATGACAGCTAGTCAGACCCTGGGCAGCAAAAACTACCAGATCCTCTTCATCCTTCCTGACACCCCCACGAGGTGCAGCCTGAACCGAGATGTGCAGTTGCGTCACCCCTCCTCTGGAGGTCCTAGCAGCCTCAAGACCCCACCATAGCTGCCTCCACCAGTTTTTGCTTCAAAGACCACTGACTCCAGAGCTATGAGCCTCTGCAGCTGGTCTCATCTGTGAGGCCGAGCATCTGGGTTCCCCTCCTGGCTCAGCTCCGCAGCCTCAGCTCTGAAACTTAGGATGCAGGGTCCAAAAGGGGCTTTGGCAGAAAAGCATCAAATGCTGGGGAAACAACTGGAAAGCTAGGAATCCATGCCAGGACTCCACTCACCCTCAGCCTCTAAGAATTAAAGGATAAGGGGAGGAGCCCCATCAGCTCACCTGCTATCGAGAATTAAAGGATAAGGGGAGGAGCCCCATCAGCTCACCTGCTATCGAGAATTAAAGGATAAGGGGAGGAGCCCCATCAGCTCACCTGCTATCGAGAATTAAAGGATAAGGGGAGGAGCCCCATCAGCTCACCTGCTATCGAGAATTAAAGGATAAGGGGAGGAGCCCCATCAGCTCACCTGCTATCGGTTCTTTCCCGTGGCACTCCTGTACACAAGGAAACACATGAGGATGTGGCCAAGCACCTGTTGAAAAAAATTCCCCAATATTCCACTGTAACCTCAACCTTCTTGCCAATCTTTTGCAATGGGAGCTGGTCTGCATCAACACCGATGAGTGTCTGAAGTGTGAGAAACTGCTTAACTCCAAGTGAACCCAAATATCAGTCCTGCAACAGACAAGATACCCCTGCTATTCTTCTTGCTCCAGTTTTTAAAAAAATCTTTGTAACTTCTGCAAAGCTCTTCATCCTCACCCAAGAATTTCTCCCAGAAGGGATTTTCAATGAGCGGTGTTTACCAGCATACTGTTTTCTCCAAGCTCAGCTCCTAGAGATAATAATACTAGTAATGATGGTTACCAAAGTGGCTGGGCCATGAGGAAATGGAAACACACACACACATACACACAAAACTCAAAGGCGTGCTCCTCTCACCATGGAATACAACCAGCTCATAAGTCCAGGGCACTGGCCTGAAGTGCAAGTGTTCTAGCAAATTCAGAGAAAAACCACAGAGACTAAGCTCTCAGAATGGCTTCCCCTAGTCCCTTGTCTAACCCCATCTGTTCCAACAACCCAGTAGCTACGGCGACACCTGGCCCTACCAGTTAGGTTCTAAGGGCAAGATCCAAACAGAAAGGGGGCACAGTTTTACTCATAATAATAACTCAGATTATTATATTATATATTATTATATATTATATTATTATAACTCATAATAACTCAGACCCAAGAGTCCCCACTCCACCCAAGAAGTAAAAACCCGAATGGATCTAATACACAGTTGTAGAAAAGTTAAAACTTTTCTCTAGGAAACACAAGAAAATCTTGTTGCACACTTGAAATCAACAACTTTTACTGTATGTAAATTACAACTCAATAAAAACTAGTCAGCCCCTGAAAAATGAACCTTGCTCCCTCCTACCCCTCCATTCCTCCCAGCTTTCTCCTACTAGATCTGGTCTCTGGCATCCTTTACTTTGCCTCTGAAGCACATATTATTTGTAATCAAGGACAGGTGTGTCTGTTTCTTTACCACATGGCTCTCTCTTTAGGTGTATCCTCATGGGAGATCGCCTGCGCATCACTGAGAGGCACCAGTATGCTGCCTCTCACCCTTTCCTTGGAAGGTGAAAAGCAGAGGACTCTGAACAAATCCTGGTCTGGCATTGGGGTCAGTTCCCAGCAGCGTCTGTATTCTCCTTGAGACTCAGGGCTTCTAAGCCTGTCAAGGGGATTTGACGAACTCTGTTTGCCTTCAAAGGATGTATTCATTCACACATTTACTCAAATGTACACAGTGAGGTAGCCCGTACCACAGTCAATAAATAGATGTTTCCATCACTTCAAAAAAATTCCCCTGTATCCCCTTCCTCTGGATCCCCCCTGATCCAGGCCACACTAATCTACTTTCCAACACTCTAATCTTGTCTTTTCTTGAAGTTTATGTAAATGGAATCATACAGTAGGTAGTCTTTTGTGTCTGACTTCTTTCATTCAGCATAAAGCCTTGGAGGGTCCATCATGTTTTTCTGTGTACTGTTTGTTCAATTCTTTGTGTTGCTGTGTAGTATTCTGCAGTGTGGAATGGACGTACCACAATGTGATTATCCGTTTACCAACTGATACACATTTGGGCTGCTTCCAGTTTTTGGATATTACCGATAAAGACACTATGAACACACCTGTCTTTGTGTAGACATGTTTTCTCAGGGCTGGGACTAGCGTGAGGCAAGGAAGTCATCTAAGGTTCAAAATTTAAGGAGACACCGACTCTCTGGTCCTACTAGTGCAACCCCGAGAGTTGAATTTTGCTCTCTGGGTTCCTATGTTGCTTCACATAATCTCAGCCTTGTTTTTCACTTCCTTAGGGCTGAGTCAATATCTAAGAATAGAACACTGAGTCGTATGGTTAAGTGTACATTTAAAATTGCAAGAAATTTCCAAACAAATTCCCAAAGTGGATGTGCCATTTTCACTACCTCCAGCAATGTGTGAGAACTCTAGTTGCTCCAAATCCACTCCAACAATTGGTATTTTCAGTCTTCTTGTGTTAGCCATGGTAGGGTTGTGTAGTGGTATCTCAGTGTGATTTGCATTTGCATTTCCCTAATGACAAATGACGTTAAGCACTTTTCCACCTTTCAGGTGCTTCTTTGCAATTTGTCCTTTAGTGAAGTGTCTTTCAAATTATTTGCTCACTTTTTTAGAGGTTGTTCATCAATGGTTCCCTTGCCTCTCAGTATTCCCTCATTTTTGCCAGTTGCTCTGTCAGATTTGGACTCTGTTCTTCAAGCCCATCTGGCTTCAGCTTTTTACCAACAAGCTGTACAACGTTGGGGTATGAATTCAGGTTTTTAAAAAAAGATTCACAGTTCTGATTTTTCTGTATCTCTGTCAATAACAGATTTCTCTCTGCCATACACCTACTTTTCTACGAGGTACCTTGGTCCTTCCCTCATATGTATAGTCTAGCTGCCACCCAGGGATTTAGACAATTTATTTTGTGACTTGGGTCTCACTCCTTCTAGATCGTCATGCTTCCAGATTTTCCCCCTTGAAACTACCAGCTGCTTGACAACCCTGAACTCTGATCTCTGGTACCTTTAGCTGGCAAGACGGTGGTTTCTCTTGACGTCGTGTTCCGTAGTCATAGCTGGGGAATGGGGCTGGAGAGGGGTGTTGGCAGTGCCCTTGGGGGCACTTCTCCCCTCCACTCTGATGACAAGTTGAAATTATAATAAAGTCATCACAGTTCACACAAAAATGGAGTCAGGAGGCCATCGAGGATCTGGTGTCAGACACGTCTCTGCACCACAGAGAACGTGAACTTTCTTTGAACTGTACCAGACCCAAGGACACCACCAGGGCATTCAGAACAACACCTGCCAGCTGCAACCTTATGGTCTCAAGATTCCCTCTTGTAACTATGCAACCATTTCAGACCCCAACCTGTCCTTGCTTAACCGGCACCCTTACTTCCTGCCGTCTTTGATTAGAATTCTTGAGAACTCATGTAAGTAACTGTAACCTTGCAGGTTTTGCCCTCATAAGCCTCCGCCATGTTGTAGTCCCATGGAACACAATTCAAGTACTTCTTGAATCTGTGTCTCCCGGGCTGCAGTTCTAACAAGTCCCAATAAACACCTTTTTATTTCAGTCAGGTCTCCGTTTCTACAGTTTTGGTTAACAACTCTTTCCCGGCTTCTGCATCTACCAGCCCAGGCCCGGCATCTTGGTCTGAGGCTCCGAGAGGTGGAAGCCTTGAGAACGCAGCTTAAGCAGTTGCCGATACAGAAGGGTAAAGTCCCCCCCGCTTCTCCTCCTGCTGTTGCATCCGATGCCACGGCCTCATGCAGTCAGCACAGAGCCTGGTACAGTGCAGTGCTCAGAAAAGGTTACCTACTAGTACCATTATTCTGAAGATAAACTTACATGGGTGAGTAATACGTGATTATGAAACAGTGTCTTGCATCAAATCCTGGCATCAGTCCTTTTTAGTTGGACTCACGCAGGCAATGTACTTAACCTCCCCGAGCCTCAGTTTCTTCATCTAAAAATAGGGATGACTCTGTCCCCTACCTCCCAGGGTCTGCAAGGACAAGATGACCTGTTACCTATAAAACACTTAGGAGAGGGCCTGGTACCTAACGAGAGCCGATAAATGTTAGCTATTATTACAGTTAATCCTCCCAAATCCTGCAAGGGTTTTTATCATTCTCCTATTGTTGTTGAGGAAACAAAGGCTCAGAGCATAAGTAACTTGTCCAAGGCCACCCAGCCAGTCACTGGTGAGTCCAGACTGTCTTCCTCATGTCCGCAGTGGAAATGCATCTCTCCAACTCCAGGGCTCTCTGTGCTTCCAGTATAAGACTTAGTATAGTGCAACTAACGCTGCGGTGATGCCCTCGAGGGCAAGGCCTGGGCCTTACTCATCTTTTGTGTATCAGCACCTGACACCAGTCAGGCCCTGGCAGGTGATCAAGAATGCTTGCTGACTTGAGATGAAGTGAGGTGACTGGGGTTGGAGCGCTGGAAAAGGCAGGGCTGGATGTGAGCCTGTATCTGGGCTGTCGGAGGAAGGAGTCAAGATGACTCCAGGTTTCCGGCCTGGGTGGGTGGGAGAAGGGTGGACCTGTTAACTGAAAACCGGAAGCTGGGAGAGGCTGACGGCTTGGGTGTGAGGAGAAAGTGGGGAAAGGGGGGATGCAAAGGTCGGGCTTAGGCAGGTTGTGATGCAGAGACGGGGACCCTTTAATTAGGGTCCGGGGCTGTGAAAATCCACTGGCGGCTCCCCCACCCCCTCCCCACATGGACTGGCTTGTGACCTGACGTCAAGGTCCCTGCCCTGGACTTGTTACTAATGGGAGACCCGAGACACACCCAGGAAGCCACAGGGCTTGGAACACTTACACAGCCACCTATCAGCGCCCAGGAGAGAAAAGGGTGTCTGGCCGGATTGAAGAAGAGCCCTGGAATGAGGGGCTGTGGGGAGGTCAGTCTAGGAGAGCTTCCTGGAGGAGGAGGAGGAGGAGAAGGCTCAGCTTTGGTCAGGAGGGCAGTTAGCTGCAAAGGAGGGAGACAGAATGTGGGATGGGGGTGCTCACTGCAGGGAGGGAAGAGGAGGCTTCCCGCCCTTGGCTGGGATTCTGGGCCTGGTCCCCTAAGCCGCCAGCAGGGGAGCTGGAGGAGGAATACATCACAGCTGTTGTGAGGGGGCCCGAAGGAGATCTCTAGGGAAACAGGACAAGAATAACCGTTCTAATGCCCAGCACCACCCCATGCACGCTGCCTTCTCTCCTGCGGGGGCTTCGCTTTCTGCCACGTGGACACCCCTCACCCTCACTCTCTCCTTCCTCCCTTCCCCATCTTCCCACCCCAGCCGACTGTGAGGGGGGAACGGCGGGACCACCAGTCCCAGCGCTTGGGGGAGAGTGGGCCTTGCCAGCTGTCTCCTCCCTCCCCTTAGCCCATCACGATCCCTTCCTCCCGGTCTGAACGACAAATCGGGCACCCGCCCTCCCTGTCTCCAAGCCCCCTCCCCCTCCCTCCACTGTCCGGCCAGCCCTCAGCCCCTCCCCTGAGCGGGATGTCAGTGATGCAACCCCATACCCAGAAGTGAAGGGGTGAACGAGGTCCCCTCTCCCTCCCTCTTGGGCCTCTGACCCTGCTCCCTGACGTCCCCCCAGCCCCTCTCTCACCCGGTCCCGCCCCCGCCCCACCCCCCGTGCCCCCGCCCCCGCTCTGCCGTGGGAGGGCCCAGCAACTCCCTGCCCTGGCCTGGCGGGTGTGAGTCCCTGGAGGGCAGGGGAAGCTCGGCTTCTGGGATTTCCCCGGCCTCTGGCCAGCAGGAAGTCTTCCTCTGGAGAGGGGAAACCTTGCTCCTGGCCTCGGGCCAGCTGCTGAGCAAGACCAAGGTTCAGGGGAGGAGCCTGTTTCCCTGGTCAGCTGGGGACTCCCGCTGACCTCTGCTCTTCAGGTTTGGGGGTTTAGGCCTCAGAGGCCCAGAGAGCGAGGTCAGGGTGGGGGAAGAGGACGAAGGAGACGCTGGGGACAGTGGGGCAGAGAGACTGGGCGCCGACCCCCACCTGCATCAGCCGTCCCGGCTTTCCCTCCCATCCCCGGCCTGTGGAGCGGTGGGGTAGGGGCTCTCTGGACGTTTCTCCTCTCCCCGCTGGGTGTGTGTGCCAGGCGGGTGTGGACTGGGCACAGGGCGTTGATAAGGGGCCGCGGCAGCACCGCCCGCCGCAGCCCTGCAGGACCCAGGGTGGCCTAGAGCAGAGCGCTGTGCGGGCACAGTCCACCCCGGCCTCGTCCTGACACATCCGGGAACCGGGGGCAGGGAAGGAGGGTGCCTGGAAGGCTTTCTCTGGTGCCTCGGTCTCCGCCTCTCCGAGGCTGTGGAAGGTGATAAGCCCTGCGAGTGGGGCTGGGGGGGAGCGGCCTCCTTTCGCAGGGGCTCTGGCGGGCAGAGGCCCCCGCTCTCCTCTCCGAATCTCGCCTCTGCCCTTACTCCCCGGTTGCCCTGTTCCCGGGCTCCAAATGAGCCCCTGGGGACCCCTCAGCAGCAAACACAACAGGGAGAGAGCAAGAGCCAGCCCCCGGGGGGCAGGGCAGACAGCACTCGTGACTGTGCACATTCCACCCCGCCCCGCCCCGCCCTCAGCCACCCTCCCCATCTCCCACTCCTCCGCCCCTCAAAACCCAGGCGGGGTCCCCTTCTCAGAGATCTTCTTGGGGCTGGGCTGCCCCCCCCCCGGTAGCTTGGGAAGAGGGCGGAGGGGAGGGGAGAAGGAGAGGCAGGGAGGTTGGTTGAGACAAAGGGGGCAAGCCTGGGTGGGAAGGAGCCGCTGCGTGGGCTGGAGTTGGGGACAGAGCCAGGTGGCGACAGCCCTGCGGAGCCGAGATCAGGGAGTTTCCGGGGATGAAGGGAGAAGCTGCGCGCTGGGCCAGCGCCCCCTGGTGGACAGTGCTGCAGCGGCAGCCACCCAGTCTCCCTGCCCTGCTGCTGTGGCCACTGGGGGGGGGTCTCTCCTGGACACGTGGACAGAGTGGAGAGCACAGCCCTGCACAAGACCCAGGCAAGGTCCTCACTAGCAAGACCTGGCTTTGAGAAGCTGTACAGGAACCAAGTTCTATTCCAGTGCCCATCGACCCTGTCCACCTCATTTTCTCACCCGACCAGCAAGTGATGGGTTATCATGCAGTCTTTGAGGCCCCTTCTGGCATGGGCATCCCGAGATTCCAGGTCAAGATGGAGCTGATCTGGCTCCTCGTTACCTGTCTGATCTCAGGATCTCCTTCCCCTCTTGCCTCCTCCCCTCTGCTCCAGCCACGCTGGCCTCCTGTTCCTGGAGCACACCAGGCACGGTCCCCTCTGAGGGCCATTACAAGGGTTGTCACTTCCACCAAGGAAGCTATTCCTTGAGGTGTCCACTCCGTCACCTCCTCCCAGTCTTTTCTCAAAAGTCTTTCCTTAGATGAAGCCTGTTCTGACCTTCTGATGTAAAATTAAAACCACTCTCCCAGGTCTGGTTCCTCCCTACCCTGCTTTTCCCAGAGCCCTTATCAGCGTCTAACACACTATACCACTTCCTTATTTATCATGACTGTGGTGTAGTGTCTTTCTCCTTCTAATGGAATGATGAGGGTAGAGGGTTTTGCTGGATTCATTCATGGATGTATCTTAGCACCTGGAGCAGTGACTGGCACACAGTAGGAGTTCATTAATATTTGTGGAAGGAACGAGTATGCCATCGAAGAGGATCTGGGCTGGGGGCAGACAGGTCTCCCTCAAATAGCTCATGGTTAGTGCAGAGATGTGGTTGTGCTACTGACAATAAAATGGGGTTTCGTTGTAAGGAGGACACTGCTGATGAGCTACCATAGGTGGGGAGATGGAGAGGAAGGTGAGGGCTTGTGGGGAGAACAGAGCATAGCTTGGCTCCTGCACTCACTGCATCACATATGTGACCATGGGATTCCACGTTCCTTCTTATTTTTTCAACCAAAGCCCTCCTGAGCGTCTGCTAAATTAGTGTCTGAATCGTCACATGTTTTGGGAAATGCCAGCTTACAAGATAAAGCTTAACTCTGAGCATGACCTCCAGGGCCTTCGTGGTCTCTTCCTGTCTCTCCAGACTAGTCTCAAACGTGCCCGACGTTTCACCCATTCCACACAGTTCTGTATTTGCTCACAGTTCTTTCAGCTTCCCACCCCCTCTTCAAACTCCTTCCCGCTCAAACACCACTTTCCCCACCCTGCCAGTGTGTATTGTCTACCCTCCATCACTGTGTGTGTCCCATCCAGCCCTGTGTCTCAGTTGCCTTGTTTTGTTTTGTCTGCTGCCCCTCTGGACGTGCTCCTCTCAGGCAGATATGAAGTCTGCTCACTGCATCCCCAGGGCCTGTCCCATGAGCTGCTTCAGGGGACACAGGATGCGTGGAGACAAACAGAAAGGATTCTCACAGCTCTGCGTCTGCAGCCTGGGGAAGGGACACCAGCTGCTCCCTCCGGCTCCCCCCGCCCCTTTGGTATCTTTAGTATCTTCCTCTCCATGGACACCTCTCTGCCCTCAAAATGCTCTGGAGTCAGCATCCCAAGCATGACTGGATCTCACGAATGGATTATATTCAAAGATATGAATAAATAATTCACAAAATAGAAAATAAAACCAGCTAAGAAACATTTGAGAACATGTTGTAATTTACTTGTAGTCATAGAAATGCAAATTAAGCCGTGACATCTCATAGGGTCTGTAATGTGCATCAGGAAATGTAAAATATGTCATCTGCCTCATTACCCACATCCACGATGAATCCTAACAGAAACCCCCAAATATTGGAAGTACTTTATGCTCCAAATGTGTTCACAGAACTTTTTGTCAAAGACCTTCTTAGTTGTGAAAAAACAATACAGAAAGAACATAACAATAAATGTATAGCTTAATGAATTATTATAAGGAAACACCCAATATAAGCACCACGGGTCATGAGATGGCACACCCCGGCACCCCAAGAGTCTCTGTGTGCCCCTTACAAATCACAAGGACCCCCTCACCAGATGTAATTACTTCCTTACTTTTCTCCATAATTTGACCACCTCTGTAGGCATCCACAAACATGGTGATTTACTTTGCCTGTTTGGGCGGTTCACACAAGAGAAGATACAGAGTTTGTGTCCTCTCTCTCTGGCTTCTTTCACTCAACATTACAGGAGCCTTTTTCTTGTGTCCCCTGGAGGCAGGTGCATGCATTCCTGTAGACCAGGTAGTTAGGGGCTGAGCTGTAGGGATTATTTCGGAAAACGTATATAAGCTCCTAGCACAGTGCCCTGAACGTGGTGGGCACTTAATACAGTTTCATTCTCTACCCCCCTCTATGACATGAGCCCTGCTCCATTTCTGAAGCAGGATTCTCTCTGCTCCCACCCCCAGTACTGAGCTGCTTCCTGTCCTGCTACTACCACTTCTTACCAGCACCCTGAATCTAGATTCTCTCCCCCTGGCCACCAGGGGCAGTGCAGTCTCAGCACCAGGGTTTTATTCTCTCTGCTCCACACAGGAAGAACCCCCACTCCGGTGAGGGCTCCTTAGGATTTTCTTCCAGCAACAAGACAAAGCCAATCCTGGTGGAGCCCACACCTCTGTCTCCCACCCCTCATTCTGCACTAAGACCCTTCATTGACAAGACGGTGCTGATCCACATTTCAGAAGATGGATCTTTACATTACAAATGGGAATGATTTAACCTGTATTTCAGAGGAAGAGAATACTCAGGCTTTTGGGACATTTTTTCAAAGAAGTTGAGGCAAGAGAAAAAAATCTGGAAAGTGGAATGTGTAGGGATGGGAGATAGGGATGGTAGGGAAACAGGGAAGCTGCCTGGCTGGGGAGGGGCACTGGTGGGCAGGGTGGAGCCTGGAGAAACAGCCCTGGTGCCTTTGATTCTCTGTCCTTTAACAAAATCACCGTTGCGTCCCACTGCTCAGTTCCAGAGTCTTGTGCCATTTTGCAAGGCGGGTCTTTTTGTTATTGCCGCTACCGCATATCAGGTCCCAGAAAGAATTCCTGAAAATTCATATGATTAAGGAACAGACTTTATCAGGAAAACTTCTGCCAAGAGAACTTGGCAAAAAGAGAAGAGGAAGTGACCCCGGCTCTCTCATCACCCCATGGAAATGAGTGGCTGGACCTCAGTGATTTGCTGGACACACAGGTTGGGGCTGTGCTCCAGAGGAAGGACCCTGCTCTTAGGTCATTCTCCCTTCTTACAAGGCAAGGGGTAAGAGCAGCCTTGACAGCAAGGGGACAGACATATCACTGACCTCAAGAGTCCGGGTTAGGTGCCAGCAATTTATTAGAGTTTTCTGGGAGTGCAGGCAGCCCAGCGCCAGGGACTTGGGGGACGTGGGACATTTGTAAGCCCTCTTTCCCAGGGATAGAGCTAAGGACCTCATGGGACGTTGAGGGTGGGTGCACTCTCCCAGCAAGAGGATAAGCCCCCAATACCAGTTGGGATGGTGTCCAGGAAAACCAGAGTATTCAGTTCTGCTTCTGGCTTTCTAGGAGACCTGGGCAACAGGCAACCAGTGCTCACTGAATCCGTGGATGAAGTCCTGTGCTCAGGTTTGAGAGAAACACCAGGTTGTTAGCCCGCAGTCGCTGTCCCCAGTCCTGAGCCTGCACTGCACCTGGGTCTGGGCCGTGCTGGGGCAGGGGTGAAGCTGGTGCTCAAGGGGTTAGGTCAGGAGAAGTGGGGCAAGGCAGCCTGGCTGTTAGGACCTCTGGGAACTGGGTGGTTGGCAGGCCGAGCAGCAGAGTTCAAAGCAGGCAGGCGCCTCTGGGCACTGACTGGAGTCAGGAATTCCTTCGGGGGAAAGGCTAGCCCAGAGGCCAAGGGGCCTTTATCTTCAGTGATACCTGGTGCAGGAATTCTTTGGTGGTTTCAGGCGGCAGCTGTATCATCCTCACATCCAGGAAGCATTTATTCAGCACCCGCTACCTGAAGGGCCTGTGGGAGGCCTGAGGACACAAGTGGAAAAGGCTGTCCTGGCCTCAGGGCTCCCTTTCCCGTGGAGGCCACAGACCCCGCCTGCAGCCGGACGGGGACCAAAGCCTTCTTGGTGGAAGGTATTAGTCTTGCTGCTCTCCTGTGTTTTCATCATGTGGGTGTGGCTGTGACACTGGGCTCTGTCCACATTCCCTGGATCCCGCTGGCCCTGCTCTCCTGGCCTCAGCCCCAGTCTGCTTGGCCTGGCTCTGCTGCCCTGCTTGAGGGGCTTCTCCACATCCCTCCGCGTGGCTGGTAGAGTCTTGATCTGAGTGGTGGGTTTACCGGGAACTCACTGCTGCTGGTTTTGCTCATTACTCTTTGCCTTGACTCCTGCCGTGAAAGTCCATCCTCTTAGGGCCTGGCCACGCGACCCACCATCCCCCGCATTCACGTCAGCCCTCTGCACACTGAGTTGTATGGCTGGAAGGGGCCGTGGAGGGAGTCATTTCTCCCCCACCCGGTACCGTTTGCTTCTCTCCCCAATGCTGAGACCTCCAACCTTACCTGAACCTTATGAGTGAGGAGGGATCTGGGGAAAACCTAGGCAGGCAATAGGCTCACTTACTCCCCTTTTGTCCTTTCCCCCTCAGACTGTCATGCTCCTGGTAAATTTTGATGCATGAGAAGCTGATTTTTTTTCTTTTTAAATTAACTTTAAGTCCATTGCTTTGGTCATTTCTAACATCCCTAGAGCACAACATGTTGGACCAGTCTCCTCCAGTTTACACTTGCCTTGGCCTCTGTCAGGAACGGAGGCCCTGGGCCACAGGACCCCCAAGCTACATCTCTTTCCATTCCTGCAGCCCCTTCCCCTCCTGGTGGCTGTGTGTGCTTCACCTGTTTCCTGCAGGTTATCTTGCATTCTTCCTCCAAGAGGCCTTCCTGCTTTATTTCAGTTTTCACATGGTCTGTTTTGTTCTCCTTGATGAAAGAAAACGCTTCTTAAGAGCCTCTGTACTGTAGCACATAGAACCTGCACTGAAATGATTTCTGCTTCTATCTCCCCCGCTAGAGTTTGGACTCCTCTAGTACAGTGACTTTGCCTCCTGTCTTTGTATCCCAGTGGTGCTGCACACAGTTGACACTTATTACATGTTTGTTGAATGTTGACCTGATGTTGGAAGACACCCTTTCAGGAAACCTCTAGGACAGTTTCATCTTCAGCCGCCAGGTGGCACTAACGCCCAGGTGCTACGGGTGGGCCGGGAAGGAGGATGCTTTGAGGGAGGCTTAGGCGCTGGTTGCAGGCGGTGCTGGTGGGTCATGGAGTCTTTTCCTTTTCTCCTCCAGACTGTCTCGGTCTTCTTAGAGTTTTATTACAAAGCGCCATAGACTAGATGGCTTAAACAACAGAAATTTATTTTCTTATAATTCCAGAGCCTGCGAAGTCCAAGATCAAGGTGCTGGTTGATGCCCTTCCTGGTGAGGGCCCTCTTCCTGGCTTGCTGTCTCCTTGCTGTTTCCTTACACGGTGAAGAGGGAAAACTTTGCTATCTCTTCCTCTACTTATGAGGGCACTAATCTCTGTATTGTATCTCACAGCTTCTACCTGCATATTCGACTGTTTCTGGCAACACTGAACACATCCACTGCTGAAGGAATAGCACACTGCAGCCAGCATCTGGCCCCGGGTAAGTCAAAGTGATGACTATTAAAAGCACTTTAAAGAGCATCACGTACAAAAGCAGGGAATGACTGCACAGGAGTTGCAAGCTGCTCTGCCATGTCTGCGCAGCTCCTTTATTCTGCAGAAACCTCAATTATTTGTCTCAGATTTTAAGAAAAGATTGCCTTAAAGCTACAGGAGAGAAGCAAGGAAATAGACTGCTTTAAAGGAGAAACCAGCACAGAGTTAAAGCCAAATTTTTCTTTCTTTTTTATTTATTGACGTATAGTTGAATTATAATATTATGTTAGTTTCAGATGTACAACACAGTGATTTGATATTTTTATAGATTATACTCCAAACAAAGTCATTGTAAGTATTGATTATATTCCCTATGCTATACATTACGTCCTTGTAACTTATTTATTTTATGCCTAGTAGTTTGTGCCTTTTAATCCCCTTCCCCATTTTGTCCTTCTCCCTACCCCCTTCCCTCTTGTAACCACTAGTCTGTTCTCTATGTCTGTGAGTCTGCTTCTGTTTTATTATATTTGTTCATTGCGGGGCTTTTTTTTAGAGTGAACAGGTGATATTTCAGATAGTCACTCTTCAAGATGAGTCAATTTCCTTGAAAATCCAATCCATATAGATTCATATGCTGTGCTGGCAGGAAGACTGACTGAAACAGCCAAAACCCAATAGCTAATATTCTTTTGGCCAGAATAATGGAATTATTATTTTCCTAGCTATCAATCTAAGCAAACAGAGCCATCTGTCAGGCAAAGCAAACACACACACCTTAAGTGCAGTTCCCTTGACAGAGCTTGGATTATACTACTAACCAGGGCTGTAAGATGTGTTTTGACCTAGTATATAACAGATGCTTTTGAGGCATTCCCTAATTAGCATTTACTTGCTTAAACTCAGATTTCTTCTTCACTAGCTTATTAAACTTTGTTGGATATCATGCACAAAACGGTTGACTGTGGGCATTGCAGAACAACGAACAGTGGTGTCTCCAGTTCGATACAGTGTTGACACGGTGACACATAAGTTTCAAAATTGGATATTCTTGATACTAGGTCCCAAACAGATTAAGACAAGGCTGAAACTCTATTAAAGGCTATTACAAAATCGGAGATTTCAATGAGATACAAGAATTCTAATACTGAGTTGACAATAGCCCAGTTTCTATCATTTGATTTGCTAAAGTCCACATGAAATAGATCTACTCTATATGTGACAGCCAGTAGCTTCAATGTTCTTCAAGGAGGAGTTAGTGGACTTGGATTTGGTTTCTCAACGGTGAGTAGTCATATTGGTCACTGTTCCTCATCCTGCCTCAACCTTCCTCAAATGCCAAATATCTCTATTATTCACCAATACCTTCCTTGATTTAGCTATTAACCAGCAAACTCACTAACAGCCAAAAGGATCCAGCTGCTCTGGACTCCCCCTTAGAGTAGTGCTAGCTCCCAGAAGCAACAAGTCTGGGGTAGGTCCTGCTTAAGAAGGGACGGACAAATCTTATCTCCATCTTTAGCTCCAAGGGACAAGGTAGGTTATCCAACTTGGCAAATCATCACACAAATACAAAATCGCTCTCACTATGGGAATTCCCCGGCTGTCCAGTGGTTAGGACTCAGCGCCGTCACTGCTGTGGTCCCTGGTTCGATCCCTGGTTGGGGAATTAAGATCCCGCAAGCTGTGTGATGTGGCAAAAAAAAAAAAAAAATCCCTGTCACTAAAGCTGTGTTTTCCTCATGCCGAACCACTAGATGAAAAGGGTCAAACTAAGCCAGTCACTTGCAAGAGGAGTAGGTAGATGGAGACTGTTGGAAATGTACAAAATTTTCCTTCCTCATTTAGTGCAATGCAAAGCCATTCTAGGGACTGCAAAATGTGACTTCCCAAGTGTGCTTCAAATACGTCAATGGCTGGTGCACTGGGGCTTTCCTTCATTGTGTACCTATAACTTTTACTAGTGTGTTAGGTAAGGGGCTTTCCATTCGCAAATTCCACGGAGGGTCCTCCCGGTTCATGAAGGCCCTCATTTTCAGATGGCTAAATAATTCAAATGATGGAGGCCTTGTCATGCTGGCTAGTGATGGCTTCAGGAAGAGACAACAACTTGGCCAATTCACAGAAGTCAAAATATTCTTTTCCCTGGCGGGGGAGAGTGGCATCTTGGGATTTCTCCTTTCTCAACACTTGTAAATCAGAAAAATAAAATGTGGATCCATGGCCTTGTCTCCTCATGCACCACATGCTTTATTATAGGTGCTATTAGGTGTACACTATGGTTACATGGCAATCCAGTAATTATCTTCACTAAAATTCACAACACCATTAACCATCTCAGTGACAACCCTCCAATTTAACATCTTGGGGGTTTCCTCCCCTTCTTCATCATTTATTTGCCAATATTTCCTTGTTATAAATATCCCCCTAGTGATTTTCCTTGGCAGTCACACCTGTGCTGTCTACTGTGTGTACCTTGACTATAAATAAGAACAACTCTTTAAAAAGAAAGCCCTCGAAATAATTCCTATAGTTAGAAGGAAAGCCTTGCTATGGGATGAATTCCCGGTCGTATTCGGTAAGCATTGGCTGCGCTGGAAGTGACCCAAGAGGCTCCTAAGCTGACCTTGTTAGGGTCTTGACATCTCTTATTATGCAAACTTTTGAGAATCTGATGATTTAGGAACCCCTTTCTAGAAAAATGCATCCACCTAAAAAAAGCAATAAAGAAAGAAACTATCTCAAAATGAGAAAGTTCTCTTAGAAATAGAGATAAGAACTCAAAGCAGACTCTAGGTCCATCCACCTCACTACAAATAACTCAATTTCATTTCTTTTTATGGCTGAGTAATATTCCATTGTATATATGTGCCACATCTTCTTTATCCATTCATCTGTTGATGGACACTTAGGTCTGTCATACAGAGTGAAGTAAGCCAGAAAGAGAAAAACAAATACCATATGCTACACATATATGGAATCTAAGAAAAACAAAAAAAGAAAAGGTCATGAAGAACCTAGGGGTAAGATGGGAATAAAGACACAGACCTACTAGAGAATAGACTTGAGGATATGGGGAGGGAGAAGGGTAAGCTGGGACAAAGTGAGAGAGTGGCATGGACATATATACACTAGCAAACGTAAAATAGATAGCTAGTGGGAAGCAGCCGCATAGCACAGGGAGATCAGCTCGGTGGTTTGTGACCACCTAGAGGGGTGGGATAGGGAGGGTGGGAGGGAGGGAGACACAAGAGGGGAGAGATATGGGAACATATGTATATGTATAACTGATTCACTTTGTTGTAAAGCAGAAACTAGCACACCATTGTAAAGCAATTATACTCCAATAAAGATGTTAAAAAAAAAAGAAAAGAACTCAGAGCAGGAATAAAAAATTACTGAAAGGCATTACCCAGGACAGATATCAAGGTCAACATCACCAGTGAGGTCATGTTGACGGTATGCACTCCTGAGATGATATAATAAGAAGGGCATGTTACCTCAGTTGTCTTCCTCCAAAAGCCTGTAACCTCAGAAACATCACACAAATCCCAATGGAGGGACAAGGTACAAAGTACTTGACCAATACTCCTTAAAACTGTCAACATCAAAAATAAGGGAATTCTGAGAAACTGTCACAGCTAAGGGAGTTGAAGGAGACATGACAACTAAATGTAATGTGCTGTCTTGGATGGGATCCTAGAACACAAAAGGGGCATAAGGGAAATACTAAGGATATCTGAATAATGTGTGGACCTATCAATAACAGTTTATTGATTGTAACGGATTACCATACTACTGTAAGATGTTAATGATAGGGGAAATGGTGTGTAAGGGGATGTGAGAACTTTATTATCTTCATTATTTTTCTGTAAATATAAAACCCTTCTAGAAAATGTCTATTACAAATTAATAAAAGTTTGAAAACATAAAATTGAAAGAAAAAGCTTCCACAAAATGAAAGAAGAAGAAAAAGAAACTGGATCTGGAGGTGAGTGGGTGGGACACTGGGCAGCAGGGGTTTCATGCCCTTTGGCTCTTCCTGGGCAGAGATGGTCAGAGCTGGCAGGAACCAGCCTGTGGGGTGGACCCACTCAGTGTCCTTAGGTGTATTCAGCCTGGAGGAAGTTGAAAGCAAAACAAGGGAGACATATGTGGAGATAAGTAACTTCCTTTTGGGTCTCCTGACTTTTTCCTGGCTCCCCTGACTGACATGAGCTGTTTTCTCAAAAGTGTTTCCCAAATACTGGCCTGTGCTAAAGGCAGCTGGGGGGAAAATCCATGGGGTTGGGTCTGTGAGGTAGAAGGTGGCCCTGAGGCAGGTGCACAGATGCCAGGAACCCACATGGCCCCAGTGGCCTTTCTAGGTCCCCTTCCCGTCCCCTCTCCAAGAAGAATCTGCCCCTGGACCTAGGTGCTGGGTAATCTGACCTCTGGTGGAGGGTGTGCATGGGCACGTATGGGGGGGCGGGGGGCATTTTCTGGTCTCTTTTGCATCCTTAGATCTCTGATGAAGAGTGAGTTCCTCTAGGGCCTGACCCCACCAGGAGTCCTTCCTCCCACCCCTCCCCCCAGTTTACAGGCTGGGAGCCCTGGACAGTGGGGAGTGGGGAGAGGCCCTCTGGGAGATAGGGGACTTTGACCCCAGACTCCCAAGCTTCTCCTTACTCCAGTTGGTCTCAGCAGTGCTGAAAACCCCTGCTGAACACGTCACAGGGGCTTCAAGGGCAGAGGTGGAGGCCTGTTCAGGATTCCCTGGGCTGATGGGCCCTGACAGACCACCAGAGGCCCTGCCCCTGTGACTTCCTGCTGCTGCAAACTAGATGTTCCTTTTCACTTTTGATTTAATATAATTTAAAAAATTTTTATTGAGGTGTAATTGACATACATCATTATATTAGTTTATAACATAATGATTCAATATTTACATATATTGCAAAATGATTAAGTCAATAAATCTAGTTAATATCTGTCACCATACATAGTTACAGATTTTTTTTTCTTGTAGTGAGAACTTTTAGATGTAGTCTCGGCATCTTTCAAACATGCAGTACAGTATTTTTAACTATAGTCTCCATGCTGTACATTACATCGCTAAAACTTATTTATTTTATAACTGGAAGTCTGTACCTTTTGATCTCCTTCCCCATTTCGCCCACCTCTCCCCATCCCCCCCCCCATGGCAACCACCAACCTGTCTTCTGTATCTATGAGCTTGCTTGGTTTTTTTTTAAGATTCCACATACAAGTGAGATCAAACGGTACTGGTATTTCTCTGTCTGACTTACTTCACTTAGCGTGATGCCCTCAAAGTCTATCCATTTTGTAGCAAATGGCAAGATTTCATTCTTTTTAATGGCTAAGCAACACCCCAATGTTCATTGCAGTACTGTTTACAATAGCCAAGACATGGAAGCAACCTACATGCCCATCAACAGATGAATGGATAAAGAAGATGTGGTACATATATACAATGGAATATTTCTCAGCCATTTTCATTCTTTTGCGTATAGTTATCCAGTTTTCCCAACACCATTTATTGAAGAGACTGTTCTTTCCCCACTGGCTTCTTTGTCATAAATTAATTGACCATATATGTGTTGGTTTATTTCCGTGTTCTTTATTTTGTTCCATTGACCTATGTGGGGTTTTTTTAACATGTTTATTGGAGTATAACTGCTTTACAATGTTGTGTTAGTTTCTGCTTTATAACAAAGTGAATCAGCTATAGGTATACATATATCCCCATATCCCCTCCCTCTTGTATCTCCCTCCCACCCTCCCTATCCCACCCCTCTAGGTGGTCACCAAGCACCGAGCTGATCTCCCTGTGCTATGCAGCTGCTTCCCACTAGCTATCTATTTTACATTTGATAGTGTATATATGTCAATGCTACTCTCTCACTTTGTCCCAGCTTACCCTTCCCCCTCCCTGTGTCTTCAGGTCCATTCTCTACATCTGCGTCTTTATTCCTGTCCTGCCCCTAAGTTCATCAGAACCTTTTTTTTTTTTTTAGATTCCATATATATGTGTTACCATATGGCATTTGTTTTTCTCTTTCTGACTTACTTCACTCTGTATGACAGACTCTAGGTCCATCCACCTCACTACAAATAACTCAATTTCGTTTCTTTTTATGGCTGAGTAATATTCCATTGTATACATGTGCCACATCTTCTTTATCCATTCATCTGTCAATGGACACCTAGGTTGCTTCCATGTCCTGGCTATTGTAAACAGAGCTGCAATGAACATTGTGGTACATGACTCTTTTTGAATTACGGCTTTCTCAGGGTGTATGCCCAGTAGTAGAATTTAGCTTTCAGACTTGAATTTCTGAGGATAACACTGCGGACTTTGAGATTGTCCTTCTGAGGGGTGGATGTTCTTGGGGTGAATTAGCACCCCTGAAACAGGTCTGGGAAGATATAGCCATGGAGGAGCTCACCTTCGTTTTCCCACAGAACACGGCAACTTTGGCCCTCGGGGACCAAGTGTCTATCAGAAGGGGAGGTGCTGGGTGAGGTCACGCTGCCCCTGAAGCCACCTCAGGGCTCAATGACCGCAGCAGATGGTGACCTGGACAGGAAAGGAGAGCCCTGGCTGTGCCGAGACACAGTCTGCTCAGTAAATATTTGCTGAGTGGAAACAGGTCATGGCTGCCATGTGCAGCTTAGCTGAAACCTGCCTGTCGTGTTCAAGAGCATATGTGACACCCCAGCGTCCTCACAGGAAGGCTGGGACCAGGGTGAGTCAACAGGACACCCATTCTCAGGTGCCGACCTTGAACTGTCACCAGCCTGAGAGTGGGGTCTCCTTGTATCCCTGTTCACGGGGCCTGGGGCCTGCATCAGAAGAGGGGGACAAGAGCCTGTGACCTGGTCACATCACAAATAATCAACAACTAGCTGAAGTGCTGTGGGAGCCCAGCGCAGAGAGCACCTAATTCATCTGGGGCAGATGGGGCAGGCTCCCAGGGGGCCATCTGAGCTGCATCTGGAAGGGTCTTCGGGCATTGGGCGGGAGGGAAGTTCTTACTCCAGGTAGTGGGAGCTGGTGTGCAGGCTGGAGGCTGATGGGGGTTCTTTCTTAGGCCCATAAGGGATGGGGAGTGACCCCTAAAGTGGGGAGGTTTTCCCAGTTATCTGTTCCTGCTGGGGCTCTCCCTCCCCTCTGTGCTCCCAACGGGAGGGTCTCAAAGGTCTGTGGGCACCTTCTCAGGGACTGTGAGTGGGGATCTGCAGAGCCCACTCACCTCCCTATGGGGTAGAGTAATGTGGTCTGAATGCCTGGGGTGGGTAGAAGGATGTGCTGTGTTGTGGTCTGTCCTCCCCCGCTGGACAGAAGAGAGATGTTGACAACCAGTCCAGCCAAGAATCTCTAGGGAAATCTAGTGATAAAGGAGCCCAGCAGAAAGAAGCCGAAAGATGTGGCTGGGGTGAGAGTCACGGACAAACGGGAGCCCTCTCAGGAGCTGGGAACAAGCTCAGGGTGAAAGCAGTCTCTCCACTGGGGTAGGGGGGGGCCTTCTCCAGGTTTAAAAGGTAATGTCATTGGTGTGACAGATGGGATGGATGTTAAGACTAAGATGAAAAGACCCTGTGAAAGCTGGACTGTGAGACTACCTAGGAGGACACTTCACTGCCCTGGGAAGGAGTGCAGGTCCACCAGCCTGCAGCTCACAGACAGTGAGGGTCCCCGGGCCCTGTTGAGAGACCAGCTGAGGTTTCTCAGGCCAGCAGCCTTTGCAGGTCTGGCTGGGCTGGAGGCACAGACCTTTTGTGATGTACTGAGTGCAGAAGGAGGAGCTGGGGTTGAACAAAGGCCACCTTGATCACAGAGGCTGCTGAGATGCAGCCACAGACCTTAGTTTTCCTGCCTGGAATGGTGCTAGGGAGGAGAGAGGCTGCCCTGGGACAGGCCTGGCCTCCCCCTTTCATGTGGCTTCTCAAGGTCTGAAACCATCTTGTGTGGGAGATTCAATGCACTGAGAGGGACTTGGATCTGGAAAGACCATTGGTATGAAAGGACAGGGACCTGGTCCCAGGCCAGGCTCTACTACATATTAGGTTTATTCATTAACCTCTTTGGATCCTCAGTTTCTACATCTGTAAAATGGGAAGATAATTGTAATAATATCTATCTGTCTCTCATAGATGAAAATGCTTTGTGAATTTGAAAGAGGTAGACAGGCTGGGGGTGTTGACGATGATTTACGTTTCCAGCTGCACAAGGTGGCTGAGATGCTGCCTTAAGAGATTTCCAAAACGTCCCTGGTGGGGTCTCCCTGGTGACGCAGTGGTTGAGAGTCCGCCTGCCGATGCAGGGGACAAGAGTTCGTGACCCGGTCCGGGAAGATCTCACATGCCGCAGAGCGGCTGGGCCCGTGAGCCATGGCCGCTGAGCCTGCGCGTCCAGAGCCTGTGCTCCGCAACGGGAGAGGCCACAACAGTGAGAGGCCCACGTACTGCAAAAAAAAAACAAACAAGAAAAACCAAAATGTCCCTGGTGTTCTGCCAGTGTGGAATGTTTACTGTCTGTCTCTCTTCCAGTGTCCCTGGTCTGTAGCTGCATTGCTGTTTCCCTCTCTCTAGGCTCCTCCTCCCTCCCCAAATCCTGAGCAGATGGTTTACAGACCCAAACAATGAGATATCATCTCACACCAGTCAGAATGGCCATCGTCAAAAAATCTAGAAACAATAAATGCTGGAGAGGGTGTGGAGAAAAGGGAACACTCTTGCACTGCTGGTGGGAATGTGAATTGGTTCAGCCACTATGGAGAACAGTATGGAGGTTCCTTAAAATACTACAAATAGAACTACCATACGACCCAGCAATCCCACCACTGGGCATATACCCTGAGAAAACCAAAATTCAAAAAGAGTCATGTACCAAAATGTTCATTGCAGCTCTATTTACAATAGCCCGGAGATGGAAACAACCTAAGTGCCCATCATCGGATAAATGGATAAAGAAGATGTGGCACATATATACAATGGAATATTACTCAGCCATAAAAAGAAACGAAATTGAGCTATTTGTAATGAGGTAGATAGACCTAGAGTCTGTCATACAGAGTGAAGTAAGTCAGAAAGAGAAAGACAAATACCGTATGCTAACACATATATATGGAATTTAAGAAAAAAAATGTCATGAAGAACCTAGGGGTAAGACAGGAATAAAGACACAGACCTACTAGAGAATGGACTTGAGGATATGGGGAGGGGGAAGGGTAAGCTGTGACAAAGCGAGAGAGTGGTATGGACATATATACACTACCAAACGTAAGGTAGATAGCTAGTGGGAAGCAGCCGCATAGCACAGGGAGATCAGCTCGGTGCTTTGTGACCGCCTGGAGGGGTGGGATAGAGAGGGTGGGAGGGAGGGAGACGCAAGAGGGAAGAGATATGGGAACATATGTATATGTATAACTGATTCACTTTGTTATAAAGCAAAACTAACACACCACTGTAAAGCAATTATACTCTAATAAAGATGTAAAAAATAAATAAATAAAATGTAACAGCATAGCCAAAAAAAAAAAAAAAACCCAAAACGTCCCTGGTGTTCTGCCAGCATGGAATTTTTATTGTCTGTCTTCCAGTGTCCCTGGCCTGTAGCTGCATTGCTGTTTCCCTCTCTCTAGGCTCCTCCTCCCTCCCCAAATCCTGAGCAGATGGTTTACAGACCCAAACACGAGAGGACTAACACAAGAGGACTTATAGGACATGGGAGAGCGAAAATATGAAACTTGCTCCCCATCACTCTGAGAGTGACCAGTGGGTGAGTTGCCTGGATTTTGAGCCCAGGCAAGAAGTTTCTGACCACAGGACTCATTACCTTTTGCAGTAATTTCCCCATTACTAGAGGAGGTTGGAGGGAATAAGCCAGCGTTGGATATTCTCTTGTCTGGGATTCAGCAGAGCAATTTAAGGAGCACAGAATGGACTCAGGTGACTTGCTTAAGGCCACACAGTGGGATGGGACAGTGGCTGTGTTGTTGGGGTTTTTTTTCTAGAGTTTGTTGTCGAGAGCCCAGACCCTATGCTTGATTCACTGTATGACCTTTTGCAGATTACACTGCCTCGTTTGGTCTCAGTTTTCACATCCATAAAATGGGTTTAATATACAGTGCCATGACTATGTCGAGTGCATGGTCATGGGGCCAGTCCTGCATGGGGCTCCTCAGCCTTGGGGCAGCAGAGGGAGAAGTCTCAGTGGGGATGAGAAGGAGGCACCGCCCAGGAGTTAGGTACATGGTGCTGGCCCCCTACGGTGTGGGCCCAAGAGTTCTCCGATGTTGTGGGGTATTCAGTCTGGCGAGAAGAGGCCAGAGCCTGAGCCTCAGTAGGTGGGAGTGGGTCTGAGGCAGCTGAGGCTGTGGCCAGGAGGGGTGTGTAGATATCTATCCCTGCCCGTCTGTGATAGCAGGAGCAGGCCTGGCAGAGGCTTAAAGGGAAATGGTGGGAAGGAGGCAGACAAGAGCCTATCAAATACCGTGGGGTCTGGCTTTGCCCTGTGTGTAGGGAGAATAAGTAACACTAGGGGCAGCTGGAAAGCCAGAAGGGTGCAAGCAGTAAATGCCAATATTTGCATTTGTGATATGGGGAGCTGACACTTCCCCCAAAGAGCTTTGTTCTTACTTAAGAGCTTTGCTTCCTACTTAAGCAACTGACATTTGAAGTTTATGGAAAACCAAACTCATTAAACAGTGTAAAGACAGAGGAGACAGCACCCAAGGCAGCAGAGGCCCAGCCTACCCTGGCTGAAATAGCATGACTTCTGTGCTCAACCATAGGCTGACACTGATGAGCGGCTCAGCCTAACCCCAGGGAAACAGGTAAGGGAGTTATAGTGAGTGCTAGTGTGGGGAGTGTGAGAGGAACAAGCTGGTGTGAGCACAGGGATGGGGCGTCTCCAGTAGTGGAGTTGTTTATGCATTTATTCTGCACTTGTTTATTGAGGTCCTACTGTAAGTGCTGGGGATAGTAATAGGAAACATCTGAGTGGCTTACTACAGGCTGGTGGGCTGTCAACCCAGAGCATAATCATGCTAGCCCCGCCCTAGGGGTGGGGAAGAGCCTAAGTGTCCCTCTGAGTGACACTTCCCTTCTCTCCTGCCCCTCCTCCTAGACCTTTCTTCCACAGCTGCACAGGCGGGCAGGCAGCCTGTGATGGGGCCCTGCTCAGAAGACCCCCATCTCTGCTGGGCCTCCCGGCTCCTGGGATTCACCAGCCTACTCCTCAGTGAGTGGCCCGGGCTGCTGGGAGGGAGGGCCTTTGGGGGGAGCAGGGAGGCAATGTCCCCTGTCCACGTCTAAAGTCTTTGGTGAACAAAAAGACAAGACAGCTCTGTAATTATTTAGCAAATACAGTGCATTTGGTTTAGAGCCCTGGGGGGAACAGAAAAACAAAATGGCCTTTTGGTTGTGGCGAGCCTGGGACCCCTGTGCTCAGGCAGCCTTGGCTGCATTAAGGGAAACATCTCCAGGGAGGTGAGGCTGCTTCTGTGCAATAACAGAGAGGCTGGGAGAGCATGGAGCTGCCTGGGAAGAGGGAGGCAGACAAAGAAAGCCGCTCCTTGGCGTGGAAGGGCTGGGGAGTGAAGCTCCCCTGGTGTGGACTCAGAGGGGAACTGGCAGCCTGTGCAGTTGTCCTATGGGGGAGGGGGCCAACAAGAACCCTGTGTCTGAGATGGAGGAAGCAACTCTGGTCTGGGTTCTTGAGCAAGATGAAAGATGTCGGATACAGTGAGATTCTGCTTTGATAAAGGGAACAGCAGCCTCTAAAATTTCTGTATACCCACTTGTAGAAAGAATATGGAGAAACTACAGAAGGGACAGCAGACTGGTAATGCGGGCTCCAGAAGGGAGTGAACTTCGGGAGAAGAGAAATGGAAGTAGAAACAATAGGGAGTTAAGTGAAAATGAACTGAAGACTGGACAACACCGCAATCACATACAGGACTTCCTGGGAGATTATATGATTATGTATAAGGAAATTAAGTGAAAACTGATGAGGAAATACTAATACCCAGTGAATTATGAATTCTGGAGAAAGTTGGAAAGCTTCTATTGTTTTAACTTTTTGTTTTAGTGACCCAGCCACTAAATAAACTTGCAGGAGTTATATGAAATTTAATGAATTAGAGAACTTTTATAAACAGATGTCTTGAAATAAGAATGAGCTTTGTAAAACATGACCTCTTTTTTAACAAGTTAAATTTACGTCTACAGTAAAATGTAGGCCTTCTCTTCAATTTTACATAACTGGAAAATATGTTCTGTTATTTAGAGTTTTCTCCGTAGGCTCTGGGGTTGGAAGATTACATAAGAGAGAGAGAGAGAGGGAGAGAGAGAGGAGGGAAATGGACAAAATTTTAAGTTGATTTGCAAGTGTTAAATTTTATATTATTTACATAAACTTTTACTCTGTCTTGTTTGTAACCACACCCCCCAGCTTTATTTTCTTCTTCAGGATTAGATCTTTTGTAGATCACAGTTCTTGCTGCCTTCCTTCTCTTTCTACGTCTTCTTCCATCTTCCTCGCAGCTGGGCTCACCATTCCCTTCTGGGTGGGTCCTCCCTGCAGCCTGAAGGCTGAGCCTCTTCTCTCCCTGGTTCCCTCCTTTCCAGCAAGTGGGGAGTCTGGTTAGGCTGCTGTCTAACCCTCTCAGCCTGCCAGAAGTCCTTGCCCTGCTAAACCCCTCTAAGTACTTGCTTCCCCTTTCCTAGGAGAGGAAAGTTGGAGGATGAGCCTCTAGGAACTGCTCTGATCCTGGTGATGAGAGAGCAGTGCTGGCAGGGGAGCTCCTGGGGAGGACAGGGACAGGGTTGGGGAGGTGATGGGTGGCTCCTGCAGGGGAGAAGCACTGGGCTGGGAGATAGGAGCCCTGGCTCCAGGCGTGGCTCTGCCCTGTGTGACCCAGGACAAGTTCACCCCCTGGGGCGCCTCCTTCTCTGTGACAGGAGGGGCCTGGGGAGATCCCCCCTAAGACCTGACCTGGAGGAGATGCCTGGTTAAGTGACTTAGTGATTAAATAAAGACAAAGAAATATCTGAAATACTTGTGCATATGAACGCTGGCACGAGCTATTCTCTGCTTCCATTGAGAGCCAGGAATGGGAATAAGTACAGCAGGAGGGAGGCAGGCCTGAAATAATGAGGATTTATTGAATTGGAGAGAGGATTGGGACCTTGGAAACCAGAGGCCAACCCAGGCAGATGGATCCTGACCTGGTGGAAGAAGCAGATTGATCATCTTTTCAGGATAAGACACTTTCCCTGGTCCTGTTCTGTCCTACCTTGGTCCCCAGGAAAGGGGGTATTGGGTCCCTGCGGTCTGTGTCTGAAGCGGGAGGGTGGGCTCTGGAGGAGGTGGCCCTGAGGCGAATGTGCCCACTGGTCACAGTTCTGCAGGAAAATGACCAAGGAAGGCCTAATGCGGCCTCTTGGGGCCTGGCTAGGGAAGTGCTGTCTTGGTGGCAGGGACAGCAGAGCTCACTAAATGATCATGCTTCCCCTCATGTTCTAGTCCCTGGCAGTTAGCCAGAGCCTTGTGACAAATGCTGGCCACAAAACAAGAGCAGTGATCATGCTCCTTCTGGACAGATGCAATGAAACCCCCTGTGTGATTCTCCTGTCTCCCCTCCCTGCTGCGGGGCTGGGAGCCTGTGAGGATGCTGTGGGTTCCACGGGTGCAGCCACAAGGAGGCGAAACCTCTGCCATGTGTGACAGGACACCCTCCTCACTCTCTCATGGAACCCGTGGTGGGGGATATAAACTCCCCTTGTTCTAAGACCCTGAGGTATTGTAACTGTTTGTTATGCAGCACAGCCTAGCCTGTCCTGCCTACTACACCGCCTAGAAGGAGCAGGAAAGAGAGCAGCCTTCATATTTGTGTTAGCTATCTACTGCTGTGTAACCTGTCACCCCAAAACTTAGTACCTAAAACACCACCAGGCATAGTCTCACAGTTTCTGTGGGTCAAAACAGAGGAGCTGTTCAGCTGGGTCCTCTGGCTCAGGGTCTCCCAGACTGAAATCAAGGTCTTGGCTGGGGCTGCATCAGCTCAGGGTCAGCTGGGCAGGATGTGCTTCCAAGCCTACTCATGTGATTGCTGATGGGAGGCAGTTCCTGTGGCTGCTGGACTGAGGGTCCCTGTTCCTCCCTGGATGTTGGCCAGAGGCTCCCTCCGTTCCTTGTCACGTGGGCCTCTCCTTAGGACAGCTGACAACACGGCAGCTGGGTTTCTCAGAGCGAGCAAGAGAGGGAGTGAAGGAGAGAGAGAGCAAGAGGGAAGTCACAGTCTCCTATAACCTAGTATCACTGAGTGACATTCATCAAGTCTGCTGTGGTCCATTCCTTAGAAGCCAGTCACTAGGTGCAGCCCACACTCTAGGGGAGGGCATTACACAAGGATGTGAACGTGAGGAGACACTTAAGAAGCTCCTTCTACAGTTATGCATTTGGTTTGACAGAAACTCTGCTAGGTGCTTTTTTTTTTTTGATAAATTTATTTATTTTATTTTTGGCTGTGTTGGGTCTTCGTTGCTGCGCGTGGGCTTTCTCTGGTTGAGGCGAGCAGGGGCTACTCTTCCTTGCGGTGCGCGGGCTTCTCATTGCAGTGGCTTCTCTTGTTGCGGAGCACGGGCTCTAGGCGCGCGGGCTTCAGTAGTTGTGGCACACAGACTCAGTAGTTGTGGCTCACGGGCTCTAGAGCGCAGGCTCAGTAGTTGCGGCACACGGGCTTAGTTGCTCCGCGGCATGTGAGATCTTCCCGGACCAGGGCTCGAACCCATGTCCCCTGCATTGGCAGGCAGATTCTTAACAACTGCGCCACCAGGGAAGCCCCTGCCAGGTGCTTTTGATCCATGATCTCATTCAGTTTATACTGTCATTATGAAGCAGGTGAGGAAACTGCAGGTTAGCAAGTTTACGTAACCTGTTCAAGGTTACAATTCACTAGAGCCAGGACTTAATTCTAGAATTGCTTCAGATTCATTTTACTAGGCTTCCTCCTAAGAATCAAGGGAGTATATTGGATGAATTTCATTTAAAAGATGGGTTTTGTGGTTTTCTCCTTTATTGTTACTGAAAAAAAAAAAAACATTTCCTGTTTCCAATGCCCTAGGCGTCTGCTGCCCTGGGGTCAAGAGTTCTGGGACACATGGCTCTGGAGTTCAGGATTCTGGAGCCCATGTTCCTCTGCACAGGGTCCGAGGAGGTTCTGTATCGTTTAATGTGACCAGGAAGCAAGAAGCTCACCTGGAGGAGGTCACATGGGGCTTTGGCCCTGACTCAAACTACAGAGTCCTGCTGCGAGTCAGTGCTGGGGCAGATGCTCCCACTTGGGTCAGCCTGCAGGATAAGTATCAGCAGAGGGTCCATGTGCCCAGCATCTTGTCCCTGAATATTGAGAACCTGACCTCTGAGGACAGTGGACTGTACCGGGCTCGAGCCAGCTTCACTGGAGGAATAGAACTTAACCAAGTTTTCCCCCTTACTGTCTATGGTAAGTGACAGCATCTGACCCCATCCCATGGCTTACCTCCTTCTTTTGTGCTACGAGTTTCACACAGGTCCCATTTTTCAAGATTCCTTCCAGACACCAGCCTTCAGATTCTATTTTCTCCTCTGCAATGAGGGTAAGTGGGTTTACTGCAAATGGTGAGCAGAGCTGAGATTCACAGCAGGGATAAACCACTTCAGTATTTTGGGAGAGGAGAATGGAAATTTGGGGAAATGATATTGCCGAAACAATTATTATACTTTATAGGTCTAGATTTACTTAACTTGTGTATTGGTTGTCTACTGCCGCTAGAACAAATTGCTATAATTTAAATTCTTAATAAAACACAAATTTATGATCTCACCGTGCTGTAGGTCAGAAGTCAAATACGGGTCTCACTGGGCCCATGTCGAGGTGCTGGCAGGGCTGTGTTCCTTTCTAGAGTTTCCAGGAGATTCATTTATTTGTCTTTTCTACCTTCTAGTGGTTGCTTACATTACCTGGCAATAGTGGGACCAATTCTTCTCACATTCTTGTCCCTCTAACCTCCTTCCTCTCCTTCCTTCTTCCACGTTCAGGGACCCTTGTGATTACATTGGTCCCATCCAGGAAGTCAGAACAATCTCCTTATTTTAAAGTCAAATGATTAGCAACCTTAATTCTACCTGTTACTTTAATTCCATTTTGCCATGTAACCTAACATATTCACAAGTTCTGAGGATTGACATGGACGTATTTGGGGTCCATTATTCACCTACCACAATTCATAAACCCACGTAGTTAGTGCCTCCTCTCCTTTTACTCAGCACCAGCCCAAGGCCAGCCTCACTTGCAGACTCCACAAATCCAGCTCTAGAAGCCTCAGTAGACGTGGGAGAAAGGTTATACTGCAACACTTCCAAAGAACCTCACTTAGCCAACACTTTCTTTCCCTAAAGTCCCTGTCTGCATAGGAAAATACCTGCTGTGAGAGTGGCTGTTATAGCTTTAGGTCCCCATGTGATTTCTAAGACCAAGTTATCAATATGTCACTTCTCAAGTTCAGCGGCATATTCTAACCTGACTCGGACTCGTCATTCCTAGTTGCTACCACCGCATCTCCCGCAAATGTCTCCACTGTTGGGAGCACAGGGCCTTTCTCTGGGCTCCCAGTGCTGGCCAGATGTCCTCCTTCTCTACGGGCTATGCAAACCCAGGCATTATCTGAGCAGAAGAGGTCAAGTCCTGATCTGGGACTAGCCTTTCTGTCCCAGACTTCTTCCCCTTCCAGAGGAAACCCCATTTTCTTAGAAATAATGTGCCTTGGGTAGGTGGTATCCAGGTTTTATTTTCTTGTTGGAGATTTTTAAGGCTTGCTCAATCTAGTGAAATAACATAGGGCTTAACTCAGTGGCTCCCTTCTTTACTGTCACTTGCTATGTATTAAGTATTGAGCAAATTGTGTTTTACTTGCAAAATGCATTCACCATCATTAAAGGGAGGATGCCAGGGTTTCAATGAGATGATGGATGAGAATGTGCAGACTGTATTGTTCTCCACTCATGTGAGGCTCCATTCTTTTGTCCCTCTTACCCTAGAGCCGGTGCCCCTTCCCCAGATCCTGTCCAAGTTACTGTCCATCACACCAGGCTGGTGCAATGTCACCCTGGAGTGCAGAGCCTCAGGGGCCACAGAGGACCTGAAGGTGACCTGGCAGAGCAAGGGCCTCCCCAGGGAGCTGGAGCAGAGCGTGACACTGGGACCAGCCCCCAACTCCTGGACCCTGCCTGTGAACCTGCCCCTGAGGCAGCCCAGTGCCAGATTCACCTGTGTGGTCAGCAACCAGGTGGACCAGAAAACTGCCACCTTAGACCTTGGGGAAGTCTGTGTCCATGGTGAGTGTACCTGCCAGAGGGGAGGGGCATTCTCGGAGCTCAGCTGCACTGGGGTGAGGGTTCTGGGCTTTTCTCCCCACTATGTTATGAGCACCACTTTCCATCGGGTCACCCCATACAGGAGTCTGGGAGGTACAGAAAACTCATCTCTGCTTTTAATTGTCACATCCATGCCCACCTCTCCACCCCCTCTTTTTCCCCCTAAGAAACAAGGGATTTGTTTTTTTGTGTTTTAGGGTTGTTGTTTTTTTTTGCGGTACACGGGCCTCTCACTGTTGTGGCCTCTCCCGTTGCAGAGCACAGGCTCCGGACGCGCAGGCTCAGCGGCCATGGCTTGCGGGCCCAGCCGCTCCGCGGCATGTGGGATCTTCCCGGACCAGGGCACGAACCCGTGTCCCCTGCATCAGCATGCGGATTCTCAACCACTGTGCCACCAGGGAAGCCCAGGGATTTGTTTTTGATGCAAGTCTTGTCCACCGAGCTCCAGATGAGCAGCTCCCAGTCCCAGCTGGTCCTGGAGGGAAAGCAGGGGTGGGATGGGGGAGGTGAGGAGAACTAGGGCTGCAGCCCGCAGAGGTGTTCCCTAGAGATGTATTTCCCTGAAGGCCCACACCTCCCCTGACCCACGCTCCCTGCTGCCTGTGCCTATCTGCCTGCCTGCTGGGCATCTCTTTCCTTCCCATATGCTGTAGTGCAGTGTCAGAGCTGGTCCAGGGCAATAGCTTTCCAGTACGTCCCCCACCTCATCCATTGTCCATAGTGCATCCACTGTAATCTTTTGAAAAGACATTGGATTTTGAAATTGATCTGTGTCATCTGTAGGAGCATGACCCACTGGCTCCCTGTAGGATTCAGGGCTCAGATGCTCCTCTGCCCATGTTTCTTACCTCATACACTTCGCACGGAATTGTTTGCTTGGAGCTCCTGAATGTGTTCTGCTATTATAAGCTTCTGAGCCTCTGGAAATGCTGTTTCCTCTACCATCAGCCATCCCAAGTCAAGAGTCCTTCACTTCCGGGCTTCCCTGGTGGGGCAGTGGTTGAGAGTCCGCCTGCCGATGCAGGGGACACGGGTTTGTGCCCCGGTCCGGGAAGATCCCAGATGCCGCGGAGTGGCTGGGCCCGTGAGCCATGGCCGCTGAGCCTGCGCGTCCGGAGCCTGTGCTCCGCAACGGGAGAGACCACAACAGTGAGAGGCCCGCGTACCACAAAAAAAAAAAGAGTCCTTCATTTCCTTGCTTATTCCTGTTCAAGGATTTCCCTCAGGTCATAGGCATGCGACCAGCACAGTAACACAGGATCCTGTGGTTGGTTATAGTTCTGATATTAATAAAGTTTGAACAAGGGTGTCTCAATCTCATGTGGCACAGGGCCCTGCAGGTGCTATAACTGTCCTGCCCTCAAGAATCATCCCCTTTAAGGAGCAGTCCATAGCCACCCCACACTAAATAGCAAAGCTGCTTATGGGTTTGTCTCTGCTGTAGCCTGGAACACCTTGAGGGCAGAGGTCATGTCTTTTTCTCCTTTGAATTCATGTACCAAGCAAAGCTCCTGGCACTGCTCACAGTTCAGGATTTCATTGAATGAATGAATGACCCGGTATCCTGAGTGTAGTCTTGCCCCTCTCACCCATCCCCCATGAGCTGCTGGGAGGAACTGAGGTGTCAGCATCACTTAAAATCCCACATTACTCTCCCCTCAGCCCCATCCTGAAGTCTCAGATAAAGTTCAGTGCTCAGCATGACCCACAAAACCCTCTGGAGGGCTTCCCTGGTGTCGCAGTGGTTGGGAGTCCGCCTCCCGATGCAGGGGTTGTGGGTTCGTGCCCCAGTCCGGGAAGATCCCACGTGCCGCGGAGCAGCTGGGCCCATGAGCCATGGCCGCTGAGCCTGCGCGTCCGGAGCCTGTGCTCCACAACGGGAGAGGCCACAACACTGAGAGGCCCGCGTACCGCAAAAAAAAAAAAAAAAAAACAAAAAAAAAACCCTCTGGAAAGAGACTCTTCTCCCTCTGATCCTCCTCACCTGGCTCCTCCCTGCTGCAGTGGGATGATGGCAGCTCCCAGGGCTGGCGATTTGACACAGTCATTTCTCAAATGTGGTGCCCCTCCTTCCTGGAATTCTGTGCCCACGCTGAATACTAGTTAACTCCTATTCCTCCCTCAAGACTCAGTTTACGCATCACCTCCTCTGGGAGGCCCTCCCTGAAGACATGTGTACAAGGTGTAAACCTCTATTGCACTGCAGTCCCTCTGGCTGGCAGACTTTGGTATTTTCTCAGTCTTCCCCCCCTGGGTGACCCCATCTTGCTCATCGCAGTACCCCTGGCACCAAGCAGGAGCTCAGGACCTGGTTGAATGGATGAACCTGACATGCTCCACCCTCTTCAGCTTCTGAACCTGGATCCTTCAGAGCTCTCCACCTGCTCTCTCTCTATCTCCCCTTGCCAATGGGTATTTTAGGTTCTGTCTTGCCTTAACTTTCTTCATTCTCTCTGTGTGAGGGAAACAGATTCACAAGGACAGGTCCGTGCTGACCCCCTGCCAGGCATCCTAGGGGCTGTCGTGGCTGTGCTGTTGATCCTTGGAGGAGGACTGTACCTTTGGAAGACACGTGAGAAGAAGAAGAAAATGGAGACTGGAAGAGGCAGGTTGCACTTCCCCCTCCTGCCCTGATACCTCCCCTCCCCCACTGGACCCTTGGTTCCTTTCCTTCTGCATGTTGCTGCTCAAGGAATCTCTCTGCAGAGGGAATGGTGGGTGTGGCCTTGGCCTTGGGGTTCATAACAGTGGGGGAGCGTAAGGGTTTTCAAGGCCCAGGTTCAAGCTCCACTCTGTGTATGACTCAGGTACAGAATTGCAGGAGGACTACAGGGACAATGATAGCGGCATCCAGTACGCAGAGCTGAGCCAGCAGGAGTCTCGAAAGGGCACACGCAAGGTGAGAGCTGGGAGCTGTGCCCAGCCTGGGCTCTCCTGGGTCCGTCCTCACCTGGGTCTGGGCCTGTCAACCCAGTCATCTGCATTTCCTGGCCCCGCTGTCTCTTTAACTCTTTCCAGGTGGTCAGTGGTATTTACTGAGAAAATTTATAACTGGGGCCAGTGCAGTGCTGGGCGCTTTGGGGGAATTCACGTGCAACTCACGTCAGCAGCATTGGTTCCATGTGGGTCCCTCTGGGGCCTCTCTCAGCTGTTCTAGGAGCTCTCTGTCTTGCATTCCTAGGGTATTGGTGAGCGACATTTAGAAGAAAAGGAGCCTGTTAATACTGTCTACAGTGAGGTCCATAAGCCAGAAAGTGAAGCCATGAAGATAATTTAATTGGAGGAGGTAGGAGAACTGGAACTCCTAGGACACCTCCACTCGGAGCTTGATCCTTGCAGACACCTGCACCTCTCAGCTCTGGTCCAGCTCCAGCTGCCCTGGTCTGTGTTACTTTGACCCTCCTGCCCTCAACTCCCTGGGCATACATGGCCTTGTCATATCCCCTGTCACCTCTCCAAGCTGCCTTCCCACTCAGGATCCTCACCCTGCAAGATGAGGGCTCTTTTTCCATCATTAACTCATATCCTGACCACTCTCCTCCTGAAGCTTCCCAAAGAGAACCTTCCTGCACAGGATAATTCACACAGCCTCTGCTGTGTGGCTGGTATATGTCTTTCTGAGAACACAGCCCAGGCATGGGGACTACGTAGAAGATATTGACCACGCCGCAGAAGAAGGGGTTAGGACCTTGATGCTGGAAACTGAGTTGGGGGTCCGTGGAGGCAGCATGGGTAGGTGGGATCCCACAGAGGGCTGGCCTGAGGCTTCCTTTGCACCCTGTATAGGGCAAAAGGTTTGTGTCGAGCGGTGTGTTTGTGTGTGTGTCTGTGTGTATGTTGGGGGAGTATCTGGTGTATATTATACATTGGGCCACAGCCCTTTTCTCTGACCACTAGTACTAACCTCAGTTTCAGCTCGTAGACCTCAAATCCACCTCTTGTGGAGTGGGCAAAGGAATTTGTACTGTTTCTGGACCTTCTGAGACTTCTGTTTCTCAGAGAGGGACCCAAGTTGGGACTTGTGTTCTTAGGAAAGCAGCTTCAGCCCTTCCTTGTCTGGGGTAGGGGTACTTGGTCATTAGAATGGAAGTGCAGTATGTCTCTCCCACCTCCCCTTGACGAGGCTGCTATGAGGGGTGAGGGGTGAGGCTTGTAGGAAGGTCTGAGCCAACCCTCTCCTGCCTCTTCTACTGACCCTCAGCACCCCACAGCCCTGCTGGCCTCGGATCCTAGGTCAGCCTCCTCTTTGCTCACTCACATCCCTCGGCCTGAAATGATGGCTCCCTTTCCCTATCCCTTCCTCCCATCCCTGTGTATTGGAATCCTACCATTCCAACCCCAAACCCCCTTCCAAGTCACATGTTCTACATGTTCCCATAGGTTTGAAAATAGTCTCTTCTCCCACACCTGTCCTTTTCAGACAACTTGGACATAATCAAGGCCCCTGCCGTAGGTTTGCTTTGGGTTGGTCATGAGTCTTCCCTGCTAGCCTCACCTGGGGCTCCCTCAGGAGGGTGTTGGGGCTTTAGGGGGCCGGTGCCAAGGAGACAAGCACCTCTCTCTGTGAAGTGTCTGAGCTACCCTTACTCCCAACTCCCACAGAGAGTTGGGAGCAGACAAGACCCAGAGCACAGAGGCTGCTGAAGGTCTTTCTGGTAGTGACTCCACAAGGAAGCAAAGAGGACATGATGAACTCCAATGACACTGCCTGGTTTCCCCAACCCACATCCAGCTTCACGTTGCCTGAGGACCTAATGTAGCCTGCACTGTATTGTTGGAAGCTTCTCCTCTCCCTGGGGGTCCTCACCTCCTCAAAGCCTCCGCCTCCTGCCTTGAGTCCCAGCTCTTGAATCAGAGAGGGACTCACTCTGATACTATGATCTGTGGTTCTTTGTCTGCTGGCCTAGATTCCTGGGTCTCTTGGTGCCCCTCCCAGCTCAGCAAGCTCAGCTGCTTCACTTCTGACCTCAGAAAACCAAGTTCTGAGCTAAAGGACTGAGCGTTATGCTAGGATCCTGCTAGATGGTGCATGAATAAGAGAGGAGCAGAGTTTCCATAATAAGGCTCTTTCTAACCTCTTTCTGCTCAGGCTGAACAGAAGGCTGAGAAGGAAAAAGATGACATCTCTCACTGGCATCCCAGGTGACCGGTCATGGCTGGGTATCAGTGCCCATCAGTCCAGAAGCACTGTAAGATGTGACCACCCATTGACCCCTCCCCTCCCACCTAAAGCAGAAGAGAAAGAAAAATGAAAGAGGAAGGGAACTTGACTTTCCAAGCCTATCATGAACCAGGTTTTGTCCCAGGCATTTTATAAATATCATTTCTTCTTATTCTTATAAGAACTCTCTAGGGTAGGTATTACTTATCCCCATTTTGCAGGACAAGTAAACAATGTCCCAAAATAGTTGGTGGCAGAGCAAAGCCTTAAATCCGACACTGGACAATTCCAGCATTCATATCTTATCCTTTGCCACATGGTCACTGAAGACCTCGTAATCCTGGAGTATTCAGAGGAGAATATCCTCCATCTGTTCCTCTTCCAAGGATCCCGGTCTTCTGACTCAGGTGCCCCAACTTG
The DNA here is from genome assembly GCF_059928025.1 of Delphinapterus leucas. Taxonomy (NCBI): domain Eukaryota; kingdom Metazoa; phylum Chordata; class Mammalia; order Artiodactyla; family Monodontidae; genus Delphinapterus; species Delphinapterus leucas. The sequence continues at coordinate 76,596,320 of NC_143129.1, forward strand.
GAATGAGTTCATCCTGATGATGGATGGAGCAGTTGGTGGTTGAAAGAGGAATTGTCCCTTAAGTGGACAGTGGGGTAGGAGATATGGGTGGGAGACATGGAATGAGAGACCCTGCCCTCTGGCTCAGATGAGACATTCAAAGCAGAGATGCTTTGGGGCTTCCCTGGTGGCGCAGTGGTTGAGAGTCCGCCTGCAGATGCAGGGGACACAGGTTCGTGCCCAGGTCCAGAAGGATCCCACATGCCGCTGAGCAGCTGGGTCCGTGAGCCATGGCCACTGAGCCTGCGCGTCCAGAACCTGTGCTCCACAACGGAAGAGGCCACAGCAGTGAGAGGCCGCGTACCGCAAAAAAAAAAAAAAAAAAAGCAGAGATGCTTCTTCCTCTTGGGTCTTGTGGGAGTTACTTCCTCTCATTCAATGTGTATTGTGGATTTCAGCATCACTATTCTCAGGCCAACTTCCTTTTCCATTGTTATTCATAACTTCATTCAACAATTATGTGAGGCAGATATCCTCAATGTACAAATGGAAAATTAAAATCCAGAGATGTTAAGTACCCTACAGAAGTTCTCCCAAGTGTAAGTGATGTAGGCATATCAGGGGATAATAATTTCACACACTGTGATTCCTTTCTCTCTATCATCCCAGACATCCAGCAAGTTACTGTCTTCCATTGGGTTATCCTTCATAAAGCTTCTTGTACTCCATTCTCCTCTTATTCTTTCATTCCCATCTTACACCTGCAGCTGCACCATTTTTACATTTCCACCAGCAATGTATGAGAATTTCTCCACATCATCTCCAACTCTTGTTATTTTTTGATTGTTGCCATCCTAGTGCTGGTGAAGTGCTATCTCATTGTGGTTATGAATTGCATGTCTCAAATGATTCATGATGAACATGTTTTCATGAGCATATTGACCATTTGTATACTTTATTTGAAGAAATTTCTTTCTCTCTTGAATTGTCTCTTGTCATCCATTGCCCCTACCTCTTTGTTGAGTCTGCTTTTGTCCAGTCACCAGGGAACTTCGTGTTGTTAAATCCAGTGGTCAATTCTCAATCCTCATTTCCCATAACTTCTCAGCCGCAGTGGACCTATATTTTCTGGAAACACTGTTTTCGCTTTGCATTCACTATTCACATTATTTTCCTCCTACTGGGTGGTTGCTCCTTAATTTCCTTTATCATTATCTTTCCGATATCTCCAACTTCTAAATTTTGGAATAACCCAGGGTTCATACCCAGACCACCCAGACCACGTCTCTTCACTGTCTACACTCATTTCTTTTTGATGTTATGGCCATGCAGTAATCCCATGACTACATGACCTTATGTGGCAAAAGGGACTTAAAGATATGATCCCTCCCCTGGACTCCACATTGTAAATATCCAACTGTTTACTTGACATCTCCACTTGCGTGTATAACAAGCATCTCCATCTTGACATATCTAAATTCAAACTCCCCAAACATGCTTCCTATACAATTTCTGATCCCTCCAAATGTCACCTCAACCCTTCCATTTCTTCTGGCCACAAAACCTTGGTGTCATCCTTGACTTCATTATTTTTCTCACACCCCACCCTCTATTAGAAAATACTGATATCTTTTCATTCTATATATATTCAAATACTTATTTTCATATACCTATATGAAAAAATTATACTTATAATAAAATACTTCTCACCACCTCCCTAGTCCAATAGGGTCATCATTTCTCACCTGGATTACTGCAGTAGCCTCCGAGTCTCCTACTTTTGTCTTTAATCCTTTAATGTCTATTTTCATAATATCACCCAGACTTATCTTTTCAGAACCTAAGTTGAGTCACATTACTCGTTAGCTCAGAACTACCCCATGGGCCCACTTTATCTGGAAGGCCCTGTATCAGCTGACCTCATCTCCCATGCTCCCCTCCTTCCTAATCCCCTCTAGGACACTGGGCTCCTTGCCATTCCTTCGATACTACATGCATGCTCCTTCCTCAAGGCCTTTGCTCTCTAGAATTCTCTCCCTCTAGATACCCACACGTCTCGTCCCCTCACCTCCTTCAGGTCTCTGTACAGATGTTAACTCTTCAGTAAGACCCACCCTGACCTCCCTATATAAAACCGCAAACACTTCCCGGTGCTCTCCTCTCTCCTCCATGGTCTATTTTTCTCCATAGTACTTTCACAAGGCTGTGTGACAGGGTACATTTATTCTGGGCTGTAGTTTAAAGACAGGTGGGTACTGAGGCCTCAAAGTATAAACTACAGTCCTATTATGCAAATACCATTATTATTCCCAGGAAACCACAACACTGATAAATTAATGAACTTACTCAAGGTCACATAACTAACAGGTAGCAGAGCTGGAATTGAAATCTTGGAGTTGGAGTCGAAAGCTCTTGACCACTGTATACCAATTAAATAAAGCATACTCTCTCCACATGAGGGAATACTATTTATGTAATAAGGAGAATAAGTTACAAATTACATCTTTATATATTTGAATGGAAAGTTGCCCATGAAATATTAAATGAGTTATGGAGCATGCATAGTGTTATCCTATATTGTAAATATATATAAATATGTTTATGTGGGCATAAAATAGTCTAAAAGCTAGTAGGTTAAGAAGTTAACAATGGTTATCTTCTGCGGTCTCTTTTTCTGTATCATCAGTTTCTTTATAACACTAATCAAAAAAATTACCTATTAAAAATTTTTAGCAGGACAGTGACATGATCAGAGCTGTGCTTCAGGTAGATAAAGCCACATATACACCAACAGGAAGTTTATCATCTAAACCAGTTAACGTACTTATGCTTATTTTCACTTTCTTTTGTATTGATTGATGCCTTCAGGATCTTTATTGAAATAACCCCAAATATGTGTAGATCTGTCTATATAGTACAGGCAAAGTGGTCTGGTTGATCCAAATGGACACTCCCCATGAATTGCTTACAATCTGGGCTGTTCATTAGATCAACTGGAGAGCTTTCAGGAACAGATACTTGGACTCTATCCTGAAACTGGGCACCATCTATATTTTTTAAAAACTCAATAGATGATTCTGATTCGTGATCAGGCTTGAGAACTGAAACCTTGGGCCTACATGAACTCTTCATAAAATCCAAATGGGAATGTACATGGCAAAGAAAGGCTGTGAGTTTGTCTTCCAAGATGCTTCTCAGCGTGTGCTAGTATGTTATGCAGTCCAGTAAATGTTGGTTGAGTGAAGGAATGAGTGAATGACAAAGCCCTACAGTTTGGCATTACAGTTGACTCTTGAACAACGTAGGGGGCTCCCACCCCCTGAGCAGTCAAAAATTCACATATAACTTTACAATCAGCCCCCTGTATTCATAGTTCCACATCCACGGGTTCAAACATCCATGGATCATACAGTACTGTTGTACACGTCTGTTGAAGAAAATCAGCATATATGCGGACCTGCGCAGTTCAAACTCATCTGGTTCAAGGGTCAACTGTACTTTGATGTGTTCACCATGTGTTCAGAGTCTGACATGTAGATTCTTAGCCAAAACCCAGAATCTCCATTTCATCCATTGCCCTTTTGCCTTGGGGATGCAAAATCTTGATAATAAATGTTAAAAGACACTGGTAAACAAAACCAGAAGGCTTATTTATTAATTTACAGTGAGAAGTATACTTGCTAACTGGGCTAGATATCCCTGTTAGCTTGACCAGGGCATCCTCTTCCCAAAGATAGGCCACATTGGAAGCCGAGTTACCACTGGACTACATGGGAAGCCCTGAGTCAGGGCAGGTAAGCAGATGCTGCCGGAATGGATCCCAGTGGCCTTCTCATCTGAGCTCTCCATCTCCGTGGTAGGACTTCCCTGCCCAGGGCATGGGATTCTCCTGCCAGCCTGTTGGAGCACTTCGTTTGCCTCTGTCACTCATCTCCCTTTACGCCCCATTTCTTATTAACCATCCTTCTGATGGACATTCTTTCTTTGGTCACGTGCATATGTGAGATTAAGACTTGCCTTGATCTCAACTGGAATTACTATATCTCTCCCGTGATCCAGATACATAGTGTTTTATTTAATCTCCAGAAGTAAAAAAAAAAATCCCTCCAAAACATCTACCCTTATTTCTGTCATTTCCAAATTGTAGTAGAGGGTGTGGAGGGTGAAGACACTCCCTCAATACACCGCCTGCCACCAGGTGAGCCACCAAATAGCTTTTGCAAATAGACTAAAAGAGAAAAGCTATAAACTGGTTAATGGAATTCTGTGGCTCTCAGGGCTGGAAACATCACCTAATTTATCACTTACCCTTTCAACAAGATCCTCTCATATTTAAAACAGCCAAAACAACAATAATAAGAAAAACTCTTAAGAGAATATAGTGCATAATTAATGTCTATTCAATTTTAAATCTTTATTAAATGGACAATTTCTAGAAAAATATGATTTGATAAAATTGATCTACATGTGTGTATAAACTTTAAAAAATGAACATAGAAAATATTATAAAACTTACATAAGTGTTTTCTCCTTTGATGACTTAAGAGGCAAAGCCTATTCACAAAGCCTAATGTGAATTCCTCACATCTTTAAAGAATAGATAATTTTTGTGCTAGCAAATTTTTTTTTTAACTTGGCAGAAGATAGAAAGCATTCATTTATGATTCAGAAAACTTGACAAAGCATGAAAAAGGAAATAAAGTCCCAACCTAGCTGTCCAGGCTGCTTGGACACTTGTAATTTCCCTTCTTCTGCTGGAGATTTTCCTTGGTGAGCCCCATTTCCAGCTTCCCAAGGAGGCTGAGGAACAGAAGAGCTCTTGCCAGTATCGTCCACAATAATGGAAATAAGAATAGAGTTGTAGTCTCTGTTGGGTCAGAAACAGAGCAGGGTGTGAGAAGCTTCGGGGTGATGGATCCTGGGCTGGCCATGCTCCCTGTGGTGTACCGCCTCAACAGAACGCACTCTACTCCAGCTGATGGTTCTGGAGAAACTGGGACTTTAGGGTTCAAAATAATCTGATTTTGCCAAGAAGTTTTCCTAGAATCTAAGAATGTCCATGTTGGAAGAAAACTCACTAGGGAGTCTGACCCCATTCTGAGCTTTATAACTACCCACCAAGTGATTTTACCTGTAGTTACACTCCACCAGTGACATGAGGTCACTGTGCCCCAAAGCATCTATTCCAGTTTTGGATGACTGACTATAGAAAACTCTCCTCTAATATCATGAGTCAAAACCTGCCTCTCCTTATTTGCTCATTACAAATATGATTCCTTGTCTACTCAATGGCCCTTCAAGTGGGATTTAGAGCAGAGCCGAGATAAACATCAGTGCCTGGTACAGCCGTCGTACCTCCTCCCATAATTTCCTGGGTCATATGCCAACCTTTATTATCTCTGATTCCCATCTCATCTGGTACTGTCCCAAGGGCTGGGGAGGTTGGAATCATACTTCTTGACAATGATGAGCACCAACCTACCATACCCCCAATCTCCTCGGGAATGAATGTCCGCAGAGGTGGGCACACTCACTTTGCCAGGCACACTCTTAATCCCAAGAGAGTTCCCCAAGGTCTAAGGTGGTAGTTTTCTGGTCCACATGGTTGTTGACCACACAGGTGAGGCTGGAGTCAGGCTGGCTTAGGGGGGCTCAGAGCTTGGCCCCAGTGTTCCTCTGTTCCAGCTCCCTGGGGAGGCCCTTGCTTGCCCAGGTCACCTTCAGGTCCTCTGTGGCCCTGCACTCCAGGGTGACATTGCACCATCCTGGTGTGATGGATACTTAGTCGGCCAGGATCTAGGAAAGGGGCACAGGCTCTGGGGCAGGAGGGAACAAAAGCTTATTATTGTATTTGTAGAGCATGTTACTCACCCACTATCATGTAGTTTCTGAGCAGTCAGCTGGGAAGGCAGGGCATTTCACAGCCAAAGAAACTGAGGCCTAGAGACGTGAAATAGTTTGCAAAATTATATAATGAGAAAGTGATACTGAATCTCAGTTTTAGAGAAGGGAAGGCAGCCAGTCTATCAACTCTCTTCACTACCCGTACCCCCAACGGTCACCACACACGGCTGAAATCACACCTGCTTGCCCTCCACATTATCAGAACCTTCACAGTCTCCATAGCACACAGAGGGTATAATGAAACTTCTTGGGCAAATACTTCCCATGGGTAGAATTTTTAAAGAAGGTTCTGAAAACTGGTTTGAGAGTCTTAACCCTCTCTCACCCAAACTGAAGACATACAAAGTTTAGGATTTGGAGATAAGCAGAAAGAGATTTTATTTGGAGAGAGCTGTGCTGCTTTGAGTCCCTCTCTAACCTGATGGGTGCCTACCTCTCACCTCAACATGGTGATAGGGGCTTCAGTGAGATGATTCTGAGAACTTGATGTGTGTCCCCTGCAGCTTCGGGATGCACTGGACAAGTGTCTGACTTATACCTGAGAAACTGAAGGGATAAAATGCTTCAGAAACAGCTTATAGTAGTAAAATATTGGCTGCCAATAGGGAAGAAATTGCAAAGGCATTGATGAGTGAAATGAACATGATTTTTATCAAGTAGAAGTAGGGCCTTAAAAGAACTTTGACAAGAAGGGCATCTGGAGAGGCGACAGATTCCCAACAAAGAGAATCTTGGCTGGTCCATGTGGAAATGGACCAGCCAAAACCAGCAACCATAGAGAAAAATATAGGTGGTCATCCTGAGAGTGTCACCTGTGACAGGGTGGGTGAGATCCCCAGCATGGGAGAGGAGAGGTATCCAAGGAAACTATGACAATGCCCCATGAGAAAAAGAGCCAGTAGCCTAAACGCTACCATACCCAGAGAACCCAAGTGCTAGATCTCCACAACAGGATGAGTCAAGGAAGGTCCTTCCTGTTGCCTCCAACTTCCATCTTCCCTACTGCTCCTCCTTCACTCCCTGTCCCTGCAGAGTGGGGAAGAGAGCTCAGTTTATTTTGCTGTTCTCTGTGATCCTTGTGCGCCTTTGCCAAGGAAGTCTGCCCTGCTCTTTTGATCTCACTCTCTACCCTCTGCCGCATCTGCTGCTGATGTGGCTGTTCCTGCTTGTCTTGGGCTAGTGTGGGCGACGCTGGTAACGTCCTTGGTCCCTGCCATGGCCTCCTCTGTAGCGAGGTCGCTGCACTCTGACCTTTCTTATTTCTGGACTCAGGCACCTTCTGGCCCATGGCCCCTCTCAGCACCTCATGTCCCCTATAGGAGCCCACGAGAACGTCTGAACCTCCCCAACATGGAACACAAGCTAAGGGGAACTTGTAGCACTTCTCGAGGCCCTTTAAAGCCCAAACACACAAACACACATGGCCCGGTTTACTAAACATGACTCCCTAGGAGGAGGTACTACCCTCCCAAAGAAGAAGGAAGTAGGACCGAAGCGGCTTCTGCTTTTGCATTCCGACTCATCTTATCTGGAATTCCTATCACCTGGCTGGTTCCTCACCCCTGCCACATAGCCTTCTTCTGTTGAGCCCCTAGGGAATGGCATGTCACATTCTGTTTAAGTTTTAATTACAGTCTCATCCTTTATGCATTTTGTTTTAAATAAATTTATTTATTTTATTTTTGGCTGCATTGGGTCTTCATTGCTGCGTGCAGGCTATCTCTAGTTGCGGCGAGCAGGGGCTACTCTTCGTTGCGGTGCGTGGGCTTCTCATCACGGTGGCTTCTCTTGTTGTGGAGCACGGGCTCTAGGCACGCAGGCTTCAGCAGTTGTGGCTCGCGGGCTCAGTAGTTGTGTCTCGTGGGCTCTAGAGCACAGGCTCAGGAGTTGTGGTGCACGGGCTTAGTTGCTCCGTGGCATGTGGGATCTTCCCGGACCAGGGCTCAAACCTGTGTCCCCTGCATTGGCAGGCGGATTCTTAACCACTGTGCCACCAGGGAAGCCCCCTTTATGCATTTTTAATGATTACTTAATTTCAGAAAGATATATAAAACCGCCCACATGTCCTACCTGGCATCTTTTTAGTTTGTGACTTGCCAAATGAACTCCCTTCTCTTAGTCTATAATCTTGGTTTGGGAGCACACAAATCTCTTTTGTTCTGTCAATAAAATACGGCTCTTGCCTATTTTGGAAGTCAAAAGATGAACACGGATTTGCACATTCTCAGCGGGGTTCTGGCCTCTGCCTTGAGCATGGCTGTCTCAGCCCCAAGTGTTGGAGGGTGTGGGACCAATGATTACAGGAGTGGAAAAAATACTTTGGAATCCTCCAGAGGAGAAGGCACATGAACTGACTCAGGAGTTCCTTCTTATAGTCTAACCACACACAAAACTTGATTAAATGTAATTAAAATGTTTTAATTATGCCACTTAAGTTCAGAAACAAAAGGGAACTCAGTGTTGAAGAGCTGAGTGGAATTTGAAGTTCTGGTGTCCCAGTGGGTTATCAGAACCAGAAATATACCTTAGAGGCCAATGTTACATGTCTGTAAGTGGGGATGAAGTGTAAGCGTGGCCTTGAGCTTGTAGGGATGCTGCAAAAGGATAAGAGGCTGGGTGAATTAGGGTAAGAAAGTGTCTGTCTTCTGTCATGGGAAACCAGCATGGGGGCTGCAACCTGCCCTGTTCCATGAGAGGAATGTGAGAAATTGGAATCCAAGCCTTCATTGTGTGTGGGTGTGGATGTGAATTCTAACTACATGCTAGAAATCAGAGCCCAGAAGCTATCTTAAAAACAGGTGGCGCTTATAAAGACCAAAGCTGGGGCAAATACTAAACTGATTCATGGGGAGACTTCCACATCAGGGTACGTGTGTGGACTAACTGCTCAAAAGGATTAAGGAAGGAATCAAGCCTATAATGCAAAAATAAACACTTTGAAGAAATAACAGACATAAGGGAGTGGGAAAAAGAAGAAATCTTGAGCAAATAAATAGGTAAAAGATATTTGTAAATCTAATGTCATTAAGAGATATTTAAAAAATAAAATTGGCAAGACTCACTGATGGGTTGGCTATGGACTTGAGGTAGAAAAAGGTGTCAAGGATGATAGTATGGATGCATCATTGACTATAGGGTGGGAGACACTCAAGGAAGACCAGGCTTAGGTGCTCAATGTTGAACCTATTGAGCGTGAGATGACTTGAGATACACAAAGGGAACTGTCAGTACAGTTGGGTTTAAAAATTTAGAGCTGAAAGGTCTCTAGACCTAAAGTTCAAAAGATTCTGGGGACCACGCCCTAGGGAGTCACATTCACATTGACGGGTAGAGACCCAATATGGAGCTGTGTCATCACGAGGCTAAAATGCCTGAAAACTTTATGTAGAAAAAAAGATAAAATGAAGTTCAGAGGAGGGAGAGGTTACTTCTGGCTGGTGCAATCAGGAAAGACTTCATGAGGGAGATGTCTTGTGGACTGCTTCCTCAGGCTGAAGCATCCCAGTCCCTTCAGCTCCCCTCGATATGATCTGAAGGGGTCACCTTCAGGACCTACATCAGTGGGGTCAGCATAGTGCCCATTTGTACCTGAGCTATCCAGGTCAGCCTCCTTCCAAATTCAAGGCTCTTCCTTATGTCTGTTCTGGTCCACATCCCACAACTTCCTGCTGCTTGTGCAGTCCAGGAGACAGTTTTATCAGTACTTTCATCATGCTGCCAGGCAGAGCATGCCCTCAATAAAAGCTGTACACCCTGACATGGGTCCATGGAGATAGACTGAGAAGAGATGGATGAGATTAGCTGAATGGGAATGGTCCCTCCAAACTAGTCATGACACAAATGGCCCAGCTGGTCCAAGGCCCTGGTGCTCACATATCAGTAACAGGAGGGCACAGAAGTCCACACTTACCCTCTCTGAGCTCCAGCTCCCTCCATTATGTGTCCACAGGATCCTCACTATATTAAGGTCACTACTGTCTTGAGGAAGAGGAATTCAAGCTAGCCTGTCCCAGTTTTATGTGTTAACTGAGGTGGGATGTTCTGTCTGCTGAGGGAATCTTTCTGGCGTGCAGAAGCCAGATTAGGTTACAAGCTCTCTTGCAGCCATGAGTGACTCTTGAGTCATGAGTAGCAGTTGCCCTTTCCAAGAGTCACACCGAGGAAGTGCCCTCTCTCCCACGTAAGTCTGGCCAGGGCCCTCCGAGTGAGAGCTCTTTCTGCCCTCACTGCTTCCCAGCCCTTGGCCCATGGCAGACGTGGGAGAGCAGTAGGCTTGAGGCAGAAGAGGTTCTGGCTGTGGTGGGCAGTGTTACAGCAACCCCACGGAGTCACGTGGGTTAGGAGTCTAGGTCTCTCTTCTAAGGACAAAGAGTAGGGAGGTGAAGCAGCAAAGGTGGTCTGAAGGCGCTCATGAATTTCTTGCAGTCTATGGTGGAGGGTAAGGGTGACAAGGCTGTCCCTAAAGGCCAAGGCCTGGGCATGGCGGTGAAAGCTGAGGTCCCTGTGCAGCTGCTCCAGAGCCCTTCCCTACAGCGGGAAAAAGCCAACTCCTTGGACACGCTCACTGGCAACTCCCTAAGAAGTCACTACTACAGCTATTACCAGAGCTCTGAGAAATCACCTTCTGGTCCACACAGGGCCATTTCCCCGGGAGTGGCACAACCATGGAGGCTGAGCAGGACCCACTCGTGTGCCCACCGCCATAGACCAAGACTTTGTCCCACCTCTCAGCAACTAACTTTTGCCTTTTCTCAAGCAGGAGTAAGTACCTTTCTGATTAGTCTCTCTAAGCCTTGAAGGACCCTGTTGACGCTGCATTTAGCTGCATTTACATGACTCAGGAAGGCTACATACATGACTTTTAGCTGAAGATTTTCTGTCAGAGCTCATACCAAGGAGCAGCCAGAGCCTTCTTTGGGCTAAGAAAGGGCAGGGGGTTTTAACCTTCCCTGTAATAGAGAGTCTGACTCCATTTTTGATGTTTGACTTGCCCCCTCCAGCTTTACTAAGGTATAATTGATATTAAAAACTGTACATAATTAATAAATACAAATAGGTGAGTTTGAACATATGTACACACTTGTGTTACCTTCACCACAATCTAGGTAATGTTTATTACCAAACATCACCTCTAAAAGTTTTCTTGTGCCCTTTTAGTGTGTGTGTGTGTGTGTGTGTGTGTGTGTGTGCGTGTGTGTATGCAAAGTAAGAAAGATGAGATCTACCCTCTTAACAAATTTTCAGTACACAATACCTTCTTGTTATCTATAGGCACTCTGTTCTACAGCAGGTCTCTGGAACATACTCATCTTGTGTAAGTCTAACTTTACACCCACTGAATAACAACTCCTCATATTCTCCTACCCCCAACCCCCGGAAACCAACATTCTATTGTCGTCTTCTATACTTTGTGACTGTTTTAGGTACCTTATAAGTGAAATCATGCAGTGTTTGTCATTCTGTGACTGGCTTATTTCACTAAATATAATGTCTTACAGGTGCATCCATGTTATCACAAATAGTAGGATTTCATCCTTTTTTAAGGCTGAATAATATTCCAGTGAGTGTATGCATATACCACATTTCCTTTATCCATTTACCTGTTGATGGACACTTGGGTTGTCTCCATATTTTGGTTATTGTGGAAAATGCTGCAATGAACACAGGAGTGCAGGTATCTATTCAAGGTCCTGATACCAATGCTTTTGGATATATACCCAGAAGTGAGATTGCTAAATCATTTGACACACTCATTCAGGACCTACAGATCCTCACAAAGGAGCTCACAAAGAGGTGGACCATTGTCCCACACACATTACAAGACCCTTCCACTTTGGTTAAGTTTCTAAAAATTATTTGGGAAGTCAAGGGTAGCTCCATCCTTGGCACTATCAAGAAACAACTATTTACCCTTTCAGTACTCATGACATTAACACAAGCCCAGAATCTTTTAGGCCTTTTGGGGGTCTAGAAGCGATGTGTAATGTCTTTACAAATTTCACTTAAGCCCATTTCTGCTGTTACTCACAAATCGGCCCACCTTGAATGTGGCCCCTTACAAGAAACTGCTCTAGAGTCTGTGCAAATTGCGATACAACAGGCAATCCTATTCGTGCCCCCAGACTCTCCTTCACTGTAGACACTTTAGCAAACTTCCCTAAGACCTCTAAGAGTCTCTGGACCTCCCATGCAGCCAAAAGTTGCCTACGAATTTCTGATGCAAATTATCCTCCACTGGCCCCGTTCTATACGCCATTAGAGCAACATAGAGCAATTGCTGGTTGCATCCCCAGGCTCTCCTGGAAATAGAGACTCTCACAGGCCCCAGGCCCATAACTCTTCACACCTAGCTCTTCATCAGTTCTTATGTCATGTAAAGAGCCCCTGCATGTTTGGCATGGCTGCCAAAGCGTCTTTTCTAAAATAAAACTCTTTATAAATCTTTGAGCACAGAGTCTGGTCCAAACAATCTTCAATAAAGCTATCACTGTTATTATTACTTGACAAAGACCATAGACATAACCGGTGTTCCCAATTCCCCAGCCAGTGCCCTTTCTTCTCCACCAGGCACCCCTCTCAGGGGCTCCTCCCCAGAGACCAGATGGAGGGTTCAAATCCAGGGAGCCGTGCATCTGCATACCCTGTTGCACAGGCAGGAGTTGTGGTGCCGTCAGAACCTTTATGTTCAACAAGTTACTGACTTCAAGAAGACATTTGTTGTATTGTGTTGAGAGCAGCTGACTTTCCCAGCCACTGTCAGGTACCAGCTACCTGAGCATATGGGTGCAGCTGCGAGGAGAGTGGCAGAGAGAAGACGGGAAGGATATTCTGCATGTTTTTGTAGTTCTTGTGTAGAAAAAAATTAAATATTTAATGTAACATAAATACAAATATAAATCATATATATATATATATATATATATATTTCTAAATTGGCTCCCAAGACTTCTCACTCTAATCCCCACAACTGTGAACATGATCGATTTTACTTCTTGATTAGATTATGTAGCTTTAAGGAAGGGAGATGATTGGGAGGGCCTAACCTTATCACATGAGCCCTTCAAAAACAAGAGTTTTCTCCAGAGGGTGGAAAAAGAGGAACAGAGAGATCAAAAGCATGAGAGGTTCTTCATTTGCTCCAACGGAGGGGTCCCTGGGGAAGGACTTGAGCATGACCTCTAGCAGCGGAACGTCATCTCTGGCTAACACGTAGCAAGACCTATAACCACAAGGAACTGAATTCTTCCAACAGTAAGAATGAGCTTAGAGAAGGACCCAAAGTTCCAGATGAGAATGCTGTCTGCTGAAACATTGATTTCAGCTTTGGGAGAACTTGCCGAGATGTGTCAAACTTCTCACCTACAGGACTGAGAGATAACAAATGCGGGGGGGGGGGGGGGTGGGGGGGGGCGGGGGCGGGGGGAGGGTGCTATTTTAATTCACATAGTTTGTGGTAATTTGTTAGGAAACCACTACATGTTTAAGTAAATAACACTTTTTAATGAAAAAATAACTATTTTCCAAAACAAAAAAATTTGGTGCCATAAACATGCTTTATGAGATTTATGATTTATAAGTATTTCTCCAATTTTGTGGCAGCCTGATTGCAGATTTCCATTCTAAGGTGGAAGCTCATTTCTTCCTTAAATCCTAGATCTGAAGGGGGTCCAGAGCCCCACTATAGCTATTTGGGCAGTTTTTTCAGAAAAGCTGAATAACAGAGTGGATTCAGAATTCTGTGTACAGAGCAATTGTTATTCCCCAAAGGCAGGAAAGAAAGGGAGGCACCCTTCCATTTGCCAGCCTTCTGAGAAGATTGCTGCTGGGAAGAGAGTCTTTTGGAAGACAGGGTGGGAATCAGAGTGACTGAGATGAAACGTGGTGGGTGCAATAGTGAGGGATTGTCAGAGTGGATCATATTGTCTCAGCTGTCCACTGTGGCTCAGCTTCCTAGGCCCTGGCAGCTTAAACATCCTTCCAGATGGTCAGGACCCTGTATCCTGGCTCCACTCAGTTGCCATACATTCCCAGGGATCCTGAACCACTTACCCTGCAGGAGGCAAATGCAGCCCAGAACCTGGGAGGCCCAGCAGAGGCCTAAGCCCCTGAGCAGGGGCTTCATGTCTGGCTACCTGCTCAGCTGCAGATGACACAGAGAAGAAAAATGCTATCCAGACAGGCCTGGAAATAAGGAAACTGTGACCACATTTGCTGATCATTGGCTAAGAGGTTAGTTCTGGAGGAATGACCCCGGCAGAGAGCCAGGCTGACAGGCCAAAACAAAACCAAAACTCTTTCCAAAGCATGTCAAGGCTCTTTGTCACTTCTGGTAACAGAGACTTCCTCTGCCTTCCTGAACATTCTGAGCTGTTTGCCCTTTTGTGTCTCTGCGTGCTATTTTCCTGCCAAGAGCACATTCTTCAAACTGTTTCTTAGTAGCAAACTTGTGGTGACCTGTCAGCTGCCTTCACATTCTTTACTTCTGAAAACTTCTCTGAGTGTTCAGGCCAATGGAGGTTGCTTCTATGCTCACAACTGCAATTTCCTTTTTCTAATAGGGTCCTTTGAGTTTCTCCCTGAAGACTGTCAGCCCCTTGAGGGTTGGAATTGAACTTTATCATCTCTGTGCTCCCACTACCTTCTTTGCTGAATCATAATAAGCACTGAGCTCCCAGCACCACAGTAGGCACTCAATAATAATTATAGACTAAATGAACAAACAGCATCGCTTCAGGACCCGCCTGGCAATGCGGTGGGGAGTCCCCACTCTGTGTTTTCACACACATCATCCACCCACACTTTGCCGCTTTCCTGGATCAACAGCTCTGCCCCAAATAGCTTTGCTCATCGATGCCAGCCTGTGGTCAGGCACAGAAGTCGTGCTTTTATAGCAAGGCTGGGCTAGGCCTTCCTGGATATACTGGTTGTCTCCTCTTCCTACCCTCTTCAGTGACTCAAATTTCCTTTCTCATTTTCAATAAATGTCAACTGTCAGTTGCCTAACTAAGAAGCTGTGGGCAAAGAACAAAGCTCTGAGTGAAAAGTGTCAACTCCCCACATCCCCAATGCAAATATTGGTATTTACCTTGTCCTGGGAACCAGTATTCAAGGCCTTATAGCCTGCAGGTTCGACTTCACTCCCACACACTCAAGAAAGTCAGGTCACTGCATACAAAACCACATTACGGATGTGAAACATGAGTCCTAGAGGGATTATGTGACCTATAAAAGGTCACGCAGCTAATCAAGGGACAGAGTCTGGACTCATGAAACAAACTCAGGAATTATCCCCCAACATCACAGCCCCTCTCCCAACTCACTGTGTGGCCTCAAGCAAGTCACCTGCAGTCCAGTCTCTTCTCTCCCCAGAACTGCTCTGAAGCATCCCAGGCAAGAGAATATTCAGCATTGGCTTTATTTCCCCTCTGCTCCACATAGTAATGAGGAAATAACTTGCAAAGGCAATCTGTGCAGCCTGTGGTCAGACACTTCTTCTCACGTGGAGTCAAAATCTAAGCAGTTCATCCCCTGGTCATCCCCATGGTAACGGAGAGCAAGTCCCACCTGCCACCACTCCCTCTCATGTCCCTATACCTCTCCTGAAAGGACTCCTTCTTTGGGAATTATTTGATTATGAAAACGATTTCCGTGCGGGAGAGTGAGGAAGAGGGGCCTGGAGAGGGGAACCAGTAATGCAGCTGGAGGCCAGGGACATTGGGAAGGAGTCAGCCGATACACGTTCAAGGCTGACTTCTTATATGCCAAGGACTTTTTAAAGAAGTCTCATCTTAACGTCCCATCCATCCTGTGTGAAGGCATAACATATAAACAAGCACATGTGTACCAACCACAGAACCTTTGGTAAGAGTTTGCTATACGCAATGGTCTTATGCCGATAATATTTGTGGAATTAAAGGAAAGCAGACTTTGATCTGCAGCAGCAGATCATGCATGTGTGTAGGGAGTGGGGTGAGTGGGGGCAGGTGCCATATAGGAGAGAAATATAGAGTTCAGTGAGATGGGGAGTTCAGGAAGAACAAGAGATCTGAGCTGTAAGACCCTGGGAATTCACAGAAATTGTAGGGGAGTCTCTGGATCTCTATAGCACTTGGGATGCAAGGATACCTATTTTATTTGACCCATTTCCCCTACCCCCCACCCCCATCTCTGGCCACCTCCCATCTTTTTTCTCTTTCTATGAGTTGTTGCTTTTTTTTAGATTCCACATATGAGTGAAATCCTACAATATTTGTCTTTCTCTGTCTGACTTATTTCGCTTAGTATAAGCCCCCAAGTTTCATCCATATTGTTCCAAATGACAGGATTTCCTCCTGCATATATTTCATTGTGATATAAATATATATCACATCTTTAACCATTCATCTGTCAATGGACACTTAGGTTGTTTCCACATCTTGGCTATTGTAAGTAATGCTGCAGTAAAGATGGGGGTGCAGATATCTCTTTGAAATGATTATTTCATTTCCTTAGGATATATACCCAGAAGTGGACTTGATGAATAATATGGTAGTTCCATTTTTAATTTTTGGAGAAACCTCTTTTCTGTTTTTCATAGTGGCTGCACCAATTTGCATTCCCACCAACAGTGCACAGAGGTTATCTTTTCTCCACATCTACACCAGCACTTATCTCTTGTCTTTTGATAACAGCCATTCTAACAAGTGTGAGGTGATATCTCATTCTGGTTTTGATTTGAATTTCCCTGATGATTAGTGATTTGAGCAACTTTTCATGTACCTATTAGTCATTTGAATATCTTCTTTGGAAAAATATCTATTCAGGTCCTTTGCACATTTTTTTTTTTTTTTTTTTTTGCGGTACGCGGGCCTCTCACTGTTGTGGCCTCTCCCGTCGCGGACCACAGGCTCTGGACGCGCAGGCTCAGCGACCATGGCTCACGGGCCTAGCCGCTCCGCGGCATGTGGGATCCTCCCGGACCGGGGCACGAACCCGTGTCCCCTGCATCGGCAGGCAGACTCTCAACCACTGCGCCACCAGGGAAGCCCCCTTTGCACATTTTTAAATTGTATTATTTGTGTATTTTTGCTATTGAGTTGTATGAGTTCCTTGTATATATTTTGGATATTAACCCCTTACCTGATATATGATTTTCAAATATTCTCTCTCATTCCATAGTTTGCCTATTCATTTTATTGATCATTTCTTTTGCTGAGCAGAAGCTTTTTAGTTTAATGTCACAGTCAGTATGTCTTATGTTATATAACAAGAGGATACGAGATGGAAGAAAACAAAGATATTGGAGATATGATATATGTAATATAAATATATACACACACACACACTACACACACATACACACAAACACACACAAATGCACTCATAACAAAATGAGAAAAAAATACTCTTGACGATTACAGTCCTTGCTTCTCGTTTCTGTAACTGGTATATGGTCATAGCTGGTATTTATAACTACTTTCTTCAATAACCCATTTTTGTTTTTCCTTTGCTTACAGCATGGTAGTTTGGTGGCCCATTGTTAAGTGTCCGTCTTTACCAAGGCCTAGTAGTAGGTCAAATGCTGTTTCTCAGAAGGAGAGTAATTATCCCCAATGACAGGGCTGTGCTCCAAAATCCTAAGGACCTTCACTGTGATTCACATATAGGGAGCTTCCAAGTCTCCAATCAGCATCACTATTTGCCATTAACACTTCAGGCACCACTGGATCTGTTGGATCACATGATTCAAGCAGCAAAGAAGCTTGTGCAGCAGCCTGGACCTATTGTACAGCCTTCTCTTGTTCTGGGCCCTACTCGAAACTCATAGCTTTTTGGGTCATCTGGTAAATGGGCTAGAGTAACATACCCAGATCAGGAACATGCTATTTCGAAAATCCAAAGAGACCCCCCCCAGGCATTATGCCTAGGTTTTTTGGGTTTTTGGTTTTGGTTGCCGGAGGGACCAGATGCAACAACATATCATCCACCTTAGAAAGGATATTTCACCATGCCCCACACCATCAAACCCCTAGAGATTTCACTGAGGTAGAAGGTCCCTGAATTTTTGTTGGATTTATTTCCCACCCTCTAACATACATATGTCTTAACCAGTAAGTCTAGAATAGTTGCAACTACTCGCTCAGTAGGTCCAATCAGCACAATGTCATCAATATAATGAATCAACGTGGTATCTTGTAGAAAGGAAAAGTGACCAAGATCCCTGCAAATTAAGTTATGGCATACAGGTGAGAGTTGGTATACCCCTCAAATAGGACAATGAAAATGTATTACTGGTCTTGCCAGCTGAAAGAAAACTGCTTCCAGTGATCTTTCTTAAAAGGGATGGAGAAACAAGGATTTGCCAGATCACTAGCAGGGGATGAGTTAATCTGCTCAAGCAATGAAACCACATCTGGTACACCAGCTGCAATTCGAGTCACCACCTGGCTAAGCTTACTGTCCACTGTAAGCAAGCCTAACTCTGAGAATCCACTGTCATTCTCCAAGACCCATCTGTCTTCTGCACAGGTCAAATAGGTGAGTTGACTGGGAATGGGAATCACCACCCCGGCATCTTTCAAGTTCTTGGCACTAATCTATGTAGTTCCTCTGTGAAAGCAGAATTACTCATGGTTTACTATTTTTTTAGGTAGAAGTGGTTCTAGTGGCTTTCACTTTGCCTTTCCTATCAGAACAGCTCTCAGTTCACAAGTCAGGAAACCAATGCGGGGATTCTGCCAGTTTCTGAGTATGTCTATTCCAATTATACATTCCTATTATAAATTTATATATTTATTTACTTACCTACTTAAAGCAAAGTAAATATATATATTTACTTTAAGGAATTGGCTCCTGTGATTGTGGAAGATGGGTGCATCCGAAAGCTCATGGGGTAGGCCAGAGGTCTGAAGACTCAGGGAAGACTTGCAGCTTGAGTCCAAAAGCAGTCTGTTGGAAGAATTTCTTCTTGCTGAGGGGAAGTCAGTCCTTGTTCTAGTAAGACTTTCAACTGATTAGAAGAGGCCCACCCACATTATAAAGGGTAATAAGCTTTACTCAAACTCCACAGATTTAAATGTTAATCTCATCCAAAAAATACCTTCACAGAGACATCAGGAATAATGTTTGACCAAATAGTTGGGTGCCATGGCCCAGCCAATTTGACATATAAAATTAACCATCACCATCAGTATGGAAATAGAAGATGTGAGCAATACTCTAAAACCAACTTGTCTTAACAGAAGCACATAGACTACTTCACCCAACAACAACAGGATATGCTTATTCTCAAGTGTGCATGGACCATTCTCCAGGACCTTGTATTAGGCCACAAAATAAGTCTCAATAAATTTAAGTAGAATAAAATCATATGAAGCATCTTCTCTGACCACCATTGGATGAATCTAGAAATCAATAACAGAAGGAAGACTAGAAACTTCACCAATTTGTGGAATTTAAATAACACACAATAAAACAACCTGTGGGTCAGAGGTGAACTCACAGGGAAATCAGAAAAGAATATGAGAGGCTTTCGGCCTAAGATGGCTGTGTAGGAAGACCCTGAACTCACCTCCTCTCATAGACAGATTGGATCTACACATACATATAGAACAACTCCTCCTAAAGAACTAAGGGCTGATTGAACAGCTTCTGTACAACAAATGATAGAGGGACCACCTAACAGTGGGTAGGAAAGATGAAGACGTGTTGCAGACAGGAACCCCACCCCTGATGTGGCAAACTGCAGTAGGGAGGGATATCACTGAGGAGTCCATGCACAGACTAGCCCAACCTGGGGGGCACAACGATAAAACAGTGGTTTAAAAGTCACCTAGACTATACATTAAGGAAATCCATTTACTAACTGTAGCAAATCTTCCAAATGAGTGGGTCACTGCTGTAATTTTCTCCAGAGTTGGAGGCACGAGAGAGTGCCATTTTTGCATTTCCCTTCCCCTTGATAGCACAGGTGGGAACATGGTCTAGGCACTCTAGCTGGCCTACCAAGGCCACCCCAGCACACCCCAGACACTTGGCCCCCACCATCTACAGCTTCCCCCAAAGTTGGCCCGGCACCATGTACTCTGGGTTCCCCCATCTGTGTCTGCCCCAACATCAGCCATCCTTCCAAGGTGGCCCCAGTGTAGTGTGCCCCAGGACCATCCCCTCCCCTCAGGCCTTCACCTGTTCCAGCTCTAGCAGTTCCACTGAGATGGCCCCAGCTCAGTGCACCCTGGGATTTCTGGCCTGTGCTCACTCCTGTTACAGCCATCCTGGTGTGGTACATTCTGGGACCCCACCCCCTGATCCATGCCTGCTCCAATTCCAGCCATCCTGCAAGGACAGTACTGGCATGGCACACCTCAAGAACCACCCAGCCTGTGCCCCCTCCAGCTCCAGTCATCCTGCCAGGACAACCCCAATGTGGTACAACCCAGGATATTCCTGCTGGTACCCACTCCAGCTCCAGGCAGCCTGCCAAAGCCTCCAAGCACACACAGTCTACACATGGGACATGCCTTCAAGATCAGGATAGGTAGCTGCTTGGCCTAATTCATAGACACAAACACAGAAGTCATACTATGTGAAGAGAAAGAAAAATATGTTTTAAATGAAAAAACAAGATAAAACCCCAGGGAAAAAGCCCTAATACAATAGAGATGAGTAATTTACCTGATGAAAAGTTTCAAAATAATGGTCGTAAAGAGGCTAACTGAACTTAGTAGAAGAACGTAGGAACACAGTGAGAACTTCACAGAGAGTTAGAAAACATAAGAAAAAAAATCAGAGCTGAAGAATGCAATAACTGAAATGAAAAATACACTAGAGGGAATCAACAACAGATTAGATGATACAGAAGAATGGATGAGTGATCTGGAAGACAGAATAGTAGGAATGACCTAATCAAACAGCAAGAAGAAAAAATAATTTTTAAAAATGAAGATAGTTTAAGGGACTTCTGGGATAATATCAAGTATACTAACATTTGTATTACAGGGGTTCCAGAAGGAGAAGAGAGAGAGAAAGGGACAGAAAAATTATTTGAAGAAATAATAGCTAAAAACTTCCCTAACCTGGGGAAGGAAACACATATCCAGGTCTAGGAATCACAGTGAATTTCAAACAAGATGAACTCAAAGAGATCCACAGCAAGACATATCATAATTAAAATGAAAAATGTGAAAGATAAAGAAAGAATTTTAAAGGCTGTAAGAGAAAAACAACTAGTCGCATACAAGCGGACACCCCCCCATAAGACAATCAGATGATTTTCAGTAGAAACTTTGTAGGTCAGAAGGGAGTGGAATGATATATTTAAAGCGCTGAAAGGAAAACAACAACATGCAACCAAGAATACTTTGCTTGGCAAGGTTATCAATCAGAATTGAAGGAGAGATAAACAGTTTCTCAGACAAGCAAAAGCTAAAGGAGTTTGTCACCACTAAACTGGCCTTAAAGAAATGTTAAAGGGTCTTCTTTAAGCAGAAAAGAAAAGGCCATAACTAGAAATAAGAAAATATATAAAAGAAGAAAATCTCACTGGTAAAGGCAAACATGTAGTAAAGACAGCTGATCAGCCACTTAAAAACTCGTATGAAAGTTAAAAGACAAAAGTACTAAAATCAACTGTAACTTCAAGAAGTATTTAATATGTTTACACAAAATTAAAATATGTAAAATATGCCATCAAAGACATAAAATGTGGAGGAAGAGGAGGAAAAATGTAGTGCTTTTAGAATGCATCTGAACTTAAGTGACTATCAGCTTTAAATAAACTGCTATATATATATATATGTATACATGTTCATATATGTATGAACCTTATTGTAACCACAAACCAAAACCTACAGAAGATACAAAAAAATAAAGAGAAAGAAGCCCAAACATAACACTAAAAAAAAAATCATCAAACCAGAAGGGAAGAACCAAGAGAAGAAAGGAACAAAGGAGACCAGCTAAACAACCAGAAAACAAGTAACAAAATGTCAATAATTACATACTTATCAATAATCATTTTTAATGTAAATGGACTAAATGCACCAATCAAAAGATGTAGGGTGGCTGAATGGATTAAAGAAAAAACAGCAACAACAGAAAAACAAGACCCATCCATATGCTGCCTACAAGAGACAAATGAAAATGAAAAGAAAGCTGGGTTAGCAATACTTGTATCAGACAAAACAGACGTTTAAAAAAAGACTGTAGCAAAAGACAAAGGAAGGCATTCCTCTAAGATCAGAAACAAGACAAGGATACTCAATCTAGCCACTTTTATTCAACATAGGATTTGAAGTCCTAGCCATGACAATCATAAAAGGAAATTTAAAAATCCAAATTGGAAGGAAATAAATAAAATGTCATTATTTGTAGATGACATGATACTATATATAAGAAACCCTAAAGACTCCACCAAAAAATATTAGAACTAATAAATGAATTCAGTAAAGCTGCAGTATAAAAAGTTCATATACAGACATCTATTGCATTTCTATACACTAATAACAAACTATCAGAAAGAGAAATTAGAAAGCAATCCCATTTGAAATTACATCAAAAAGAATAAAATACCTAAGAATAAATTTAACCAAGGAAGGAAAAGACCTATACACTGAAAGCTATAGGACACTTATGAAATAAATTGACAATGAACAAATAAATGGAAAGAGAATTCTGTTCTCATGGATTGCAAGAATCAATATTGTTAAAATATCCATACTACCCAAAACAATCTACAGGTTCATTGCAATCTCAACTGAAATTCCAATGGTAATTTTCAAAGAAATAGAACAAATAATTCTAAAATTTTTATGGAATCACACACACGCACACACACACACAAAACAGATATCCAAAGGCAATTTTGAGAAAGAAGAACAAAGCTGGAGACATCACACTCTCCGATTTCAAACAATACTACCATGCTATAGCAATCAAAGCAATATGGTACTGGCATAAAAACAGACACATAGATCAATGGAACAGAATAGAGCCCAGAAATAAACTCTTATTCATAAAGTCAATTAATCTACAACATAAGAGGCAAGAATATACAATGCGGAAAGAGAACCGCTTCAATAAATGATTCTGAGAAAACTGGACAGCTGCATGCAAAAGAATGAAACTAGACCACTTCCTTATACCATCTACAAAAATAAACTCAAAATGGGTAAAACAGTTAAACATAAGACCTGAAACCATGAAATTCCTAGAAGAAAACATAGGCAGTATGCTCTTTAACATTATTCTTAGCAATAATTTTTTGTATCTATCTCCTCAGGCAATAGCAATAAAATAAAAAATAAACAAATGGTACTACATGAAACTAAACAGCTTCTGCACAGTGAACAAAACTGTCAACAAAGTGAAAAGGCAACCTCCTGAATGAGAAAAGATATTTGCAAATGACGTATTTGATAAGGGATTAATATTCAAAATTTGTAAAGAACTCATACATGTCAATATCAAATAAAAAACCCAAACAATGCAATCAAAAAATGGGAAGGACCCGAACAGAAATTTTTCTGAAGAAGACATATAGAAGGCCAACAGACACATGAGAAGATTTTCAAGTCACTAATCATTAGGGAAATCTAAATCAAAACCCATATGAAATATTGCCTCATTCCTGCCAGAATGACTATTATCAGAAGACAAATAACAAGTGTTGGCAAGTATGTGGGAAAAGGGAACACTTTTGCACTGTTGGTGGGAATGTAAATTGATGCAGTCACTATGGAGAACAGTATGGAATTTCCTCAAAAACGTAAAAATAGAACTACCATATGATCCAACAATTCCACTTCTCCGTATTTAGCTGAAGAATATGAAAACACTAATTTGAAAAGATATGAGCAGTATTGTTGTAGCATTATTTACAATAGCCAAGATATGGAAGCACCTTAAATGTCCATCATAGATAAATGGATAATGGGAGATGTAGCTTATATATATGATGGAATATTACTCAGCATAAAAAATAAATAAAATCTTGCCATTTGCAACAACATGAATGGACCTAGAGGGTATTATGCTAAGTTAAATAAATCAAACAAAGACAGACAAATACTTTCTGATTTCACTTATATGTGGCATCTAAAAAACAAAACAAATGAACAAACATAACAAAACAGAAACAGACTCATAGATACAGAGAACAAACTGGTGGTTGCTAGAGGCAGTGTTGGTGGGGCAATGGATGATATAGGTGAAGGGGATTAAAAGGTACATACTTCCAGTTATAAAATAATTAAATCACAGGTATGTAATATACACCATAGAGAATACAGTGAATAATATTGTAATAACATTGTATGGTGACAGATGATAACCAGGGTTATTGTGGTGATCAGTTCATAATATATAAAATTACTATAATATAATGTATCAAATCACTATGTTGTACACCTGCAACTAATATGATATTTTAAGTCAATTATACTTAAATTAAAAAGAGAAAAGAGGGACTTCCCTGGTGGCGCAGTGGTTAAGAATCCGCCTGCCAACGCAGGGGATACAGGTTCAAGCCCTCGTCGGGGAAGATCCCACATGTCGCAGAGCAGCTAAACCTGTGCGCCACAAGTACTGAGCCTGCGTCCGCACGCCTAGAGCCCGTGTTCCGCAACGGAGAGTAGCCCCCACTCGCGGCAACTAAAGAAAGCTCGTGTGCAGCAACAAAGACCCAACACAGCCAAAAATAAAAATATATATTAAAAAAAAGAGAGAGAGAAAAGAAAACACTTTGAGATGTAGGAAAATGGAAACAGAACTGCCAAAACATGGGATGCAGCAAAGGTAGTACCCAGAGGGAAATTTATGGTAGTAAATACCTATATTTAAAAAGAAAAAAGATTTCCAGTTAATGACCTAACTTTACACCTTAAAGAACTAAAAAGAAGTGCAAACAAAAGCCAAAATTAACAGATAGAAGGAAATGATACAGATTAGAGCTGAGATAAATGAAATAGATAATAGGAAAACAATGGGAATAATCAACATAACCAAAATTGGTTTTTTGAAAAAAACTCAACAAAATTGACAAACCATTAGTGAGACTGAAAAAGGAAAATTAGATAGAAGACACAAATCATTAATCACAGAAATGAAATTGGGAACATTAATACCAACCTCACAGAAATAACGGGATTGTAAGAGAATATCATGAACAATTATACATCAACAAATTATGTAACATAGGTGAAATGGACAAATTCCTAGAAATACAAATTAACAAAACTGTCTCAAGAAGCAATAGAAAATCACAACAAACCTACAGCAAATAAAAAGATTGAGTTACTAACCAAAAAAAAACATTCCAACAAAGAAAAGTCCAGGACCAGGTCGTTTCACTGATTAATTCTATCAAACATTTAAAGCATTTAGTATCAATCGTTTTTAATTCTTCTAAAATTAGAATTAAAAGTAGGTAAGAGAACACTTCCTAACTCATTCTATGAGTATAATATTACACTGATACCAAAACCAGACAAGGAAACCACAAGAAAAGAAAGTTATAGACCAATATATCATACGAATACAGACAAAAACTCATCAACAAAATACCAGCAAACTGAATCTAATAATGTATTAAAAAGATTATAAATAACCAAAGAGAATGTACTGTTAAAATTATTGATCTCATCTTTAAATAAAAAATTCTTAGTATAACAATGGACACTAACCATAAGTGCTCCATTTAATCTGGGCTCAAGAAACAGCCCTTGTTCCAATAAGGGAAATGTGGCAGTTGGTCTTACTGAGAACAGTATTTCAGTCTCCAACGTGGTACCTTCCTAAGAGATTTTCACAGGTAATTCTGGCCAAAACAATGTTTGTGTCACTCCCCTTAAGCATTGGTATGAGAGCTCGCCACTTGGGATCAGCAAGGAGGAAGCTAAATTTTCTGCTAAACAAACAAACTGAAACACTTTGGCTGGAATTATTAGTTAGCTGCTTCTAAATGGCACAGCCGTAACATGGTTTGCAGACCAAGTTTCCACACACTGTGGGGAAGGAGATGATGTCCTTCAGCAGGTGGTCTGAGGACCCTGAGTCCCAAGACCCCTCCCCAGAGCAGAGGCAGAGAAAACAGAGGTCCAGGTAGGATTCCCAAGGGGAGGCTTGAAGCGGAACATCTCCTCCCTCCTTGAAGGGCTGAGAAATGACCACAAGAACTGCCAGGGGTCTTCTCTTTGAAGGTTCCCTAAACAGGCTCAAAAGCTGTCAGTCCCTGTCAGGACACAGGAATAAGACAGGACAGGATGAAGAGACAGAGCAGAGGCCTTGAAGTCCCCACAGGAGAGTCCGGTCTGTGGGGAGGCACCGAATCCCAGAATGTCACAACTGGGAGGGGCCTTTGAGGAGACCTGCCCAGACCCCTCCTTCCATGGAGAAGGAGCCTCCCCAGGGGGTCAACTTGTCCTGGGTCACACAGGGCAGAGCCACACCTGGAGCCAGGGCTCCTGTCCCCCAGCCCAGTGCTTCTCCACTGCAGGAGCCACCCATCACCTCCCCCACCCTGTCCCTGTCCTCCCCAGGAGCTCCCCTGCCAGCACTGCTCTCTCATCACCAGGATCAGAGCAGTTCCTGGAGGCTCATCCTCCAACTTTCCTCTCCTAGGAAAGGGGAAGCAAGTACTTAGAAGGGTTTAGCAGGGCAAGGACTTCTGGCAGGCTGAGAGGGTTAGACAGCAGCCTAACCAGACTCCCCACTTGCTGGAAAGGAGGGAACCAGGGAGAGAAGAGGCTCAGCCCTCAGGCTGCAGGGAGGACCCACCCAGAAGGGGCTGGTGAGCCCAGCTGTGAGGAAGTTAAAAGAAGACAGGGAAAGAGAAGGAAAGCAAAGTGCTCAGATCTACAAAAGATGCTAATCTTCAAAGAGAAAAAAAATGTACTAGGGGTGGATGTGATAGTAAACAAGATTGAGTTTAAAATGTATTTAAATAACATAAAACTAAAAACTTTCATACATGTTAACACAAAATTTTGTTCATTTTTCTTACCTTATCACCACATTGTGCAATCAGCAGTAGTTCCCTCTGAACTTGTCCTGGGTCACACAGGACATCAGAGGGCATCAAATCCAGCCTCCATTTCTTTTTGCTGTTTCCACTGTCTGGAGCCCATAATAGCAGGGACCCTTTCTTCCCCCACTCCTTGCCAACAGACACAGGGACATTGCAGATTCTAGTGGTTTCTCTGCTAATGCAACAGAAATAGCCTCCCCCCCGCCACCCCGGTAAATGATTGCCTCAATGCAGCCTACCACGCCTGAGCTCAGGGTTCTCAGGCTTGTCACCACCAAAAGGCCATTTTGTTTTTTCTGTTCATCCCAGAGCTCTAAACAAAATATACAGTTACGCATTTACAGCTTACAAGACTGTGTTTTTCTCCTTTTGTTCACCAAGGACACCAGAACCTGAACCTAAGGAGCCCTGCTAGTGGTCAACTACTCCCCTCCTTGTCTCACCGCAGCTCCACACAATTCCCTCCCTTCCCAGGAGCCCAGCCACTCACTGAGGAGGAGGCTGTTATATCCCAGAGCCAAGGAGGCCCAGCAGAGGTGGGGGTCTTCTGAGTAGGGCCCCACTCCCTTCCAGCCTGTTCTGCTGCAGAGGAAACATCAGAATGGGCAGAGGCAAGGGAAAAGTAAAAGCTTGAGCTCTAGGGGCATTTTACACAATTCTTCCAGGGTGGAGCTGTAAAGCCAGTTCTTAGCTGATCTCTGGCCATCAAGTTAGTTCTAAGGAGACAGCCCCACCACGCTAGAGAAAAGTCTTTCATCTCATCTCCAGCACCTATAGTATGGACTGAGTAAATAATTGTAGAATAAATGCGTAAACAGCCCAGGTCTATGATTTGCCTGGCACTATGTTGGACAGGCCCCATTCCTTACAGTTATGACTACCTTGGTGTTTTCACACTCCCCAGCCTCATATCCACCTCTTACTCTTAGCGGCTTCCTCAGGTTAACAGCTCTGCTCGAGGCAGCCCTGACCACAAGTGGCAACCTGTGGTCAGGCACAGAAGTCATGCTTTACAGAAAGGCTGAATTAGGCTCCTCCTGGATTCTGTCTCTACCCCATTTAATGAGTCAAGTTTCCTTTCTGACTTTCCACAAACTTCAACTGGTTGATTGCCTACATAAGAAGCTATGAGCAAAGAATAAATTTCTTGTTCAAAGTGTAAACTCCCCACATCCCCAGTGCAAATATTGGCATTTACCTTAGGCTGGGAACCAGTATTCAGGGCCCTATAGCCTCCAGGTTTGACAATATTTACTATTCTCTATGGGTTTACATGCATTATTTTAATTAATCCATAATATACATTGAATTGAAACCTCAGACTAACCATATTATCTAAGAATTACACACACTTTACTGATAAGCATCTCAGATGTCCATAGGATTAAGTAACTTGTCCGTTTACACCTTGCCCAGGAAGGGAAGGAGAGTGTTAGTTCTGAGAAACTCAAGTCAGGACTGTGAGAGGCCTGGGGAGAAAGAGGATGGCTGTTTCCTGATATGCGTGTGTGTGTGTGTGGGCAGGGGGGGTAATTGCAACCCAGGAAGATAAGGGGTAGGATAAGGGGAAGACTTGGAGTAGATGCTCTGAGTTACTGTCTTTTTCATGACCAGTGTACCCTCGGCAGCCCCGGTCTGGGTTATGAGGAAGAACAAACAGCTATAGGAGCAGGCTGACAGTGCGCTGATCTCTGAATGTCAGTTCCTCTTTCCCTCAACCTCTAGACCCAACTATTTGCTGTTAAAAACATTTTTAACTTAAAAACTTAGAACAAAATTTCAAAAAATAATAATAGGATGATGGGTGGTTTCAATGGGTCATTAAGGGGGGAATATATAAACACTGAACAACTTTAGCTTTAATAAGAAAAAAGAAGATAATTCAACATGTATGCTAAAATGTAAAGTGTAGAAAGTGGTGGGGTAAGAGCCTTCAGAAATTCTCTCCTCCATAAAAGCAATGAGAAAATCTGTTAACTTTAGAGTACTTTTTCAGAACTCTGAAAATTAACCTTGCAGCAACCCAAGGAGAATTTATTCAAGAGAAACAGCTTAATCTCAATAAGAACAGAGAACTTTGTGGTGTTTTAACTTGCCTCAGTCTCACCCCCTACTCTTTACCTCATTGTAGTTTTGAAAAATAGTCTGAATTCATGGTGAAACTAGCAGTCTAGCAGCCACTTGCAAGAGCAGAACAGGGCTGGACTTCTTTTTAAAGGTTCATGTGCAAAGAACTGTCATTGTTTGCCTCTCTGGTGGCTTCCTGGAAGACCCCATTTGCAACGATGCTTGTATTTTACCTAACTCAGTGCTCTCCCTTTACTTGAAGGGAGGTATTTGTTGAAAGCAACTGCGAGCAAGTGTTTAACTTTGTGGCTATATGCAGTAGTGGATAATAGTTGAAGAAAACAATAGGCTCATCAAAAAGCTTTAAAGGAAAAACTGGGGAATGAGATGTCCATAGGGGCTTTTGAAAGCTCTGACGTATTCCCTGGAATCTAGAAGGCCCTTGCATTTATAGGGCTGTGTGTATCCCCAGTACCATATTGATGTTTGTGAAAGGTCTGAGAAAACCCTAAGCGCTCATCTCTTGCTGACGCTGAGGGTCTGCACAGGCAAGCCTTCCTGGCTGACGTACTGTGCGTATTGCTACACATCAATGCCAGGAAGGTAAGGCTATCCTGACTCCATGGTGAGGTGGTACATTTTCTCAACTTTGCCCTGTGCATTTTTCCTTTGGCTAATTTTACTCTGTATCTTTCCCTGTAATGAACTGTCACCTTGAATATAAGAGATTTCAGTGAGTCTGTGAGTCTTGCTGATGAAAAAAATTTAATCAAAGAGAGAAATAGAATTTTTTTTATTTTATTAAAGTATAATTGATTTACAATGCTATGTTAATTTCTGCTGTACAGCAAAATGATTCAGTTATACATAGGTATACATTCTTTCTCATATTCTTTTCCAGTAAGGTTTATCACAGGATACTGAATATAGTTCCCTGTGTAGAAAATTTTATTCAAGCCAAATTGAGGATTATAACCTGGGAACAGCTTCTCATAAAGCTCCGAGAACTGTTCTTCCCATTAGAGCTCAAAGCACAGTTACACAGGTTTTTGAGACAGAGAGCTGTACATTAAATGATGTCAATATTTTGCAAAATCCAGATATGTAAGTACAAAGTGATGGGTTATCATGACCTCTTACAATATCAAGAAAGAATGTCATCTTTTAAGGAGTTGTGTTGGTGCTAGGAGAATGTTGCTTCTTATGGCTGAGCAGGTATTTCTGCCAATGGGGAGGTTTGGTCAATGCATAATGCAGATACACAATGCATAGTAGAGGTGAGAGAGGAAGCCAAAGGGCAGAGAAAATTTTTTATGTTTAAATTTTTCTTGTCTTGCCATAAAATATGGATTTTATTTCACAGTCCTTATAACAAAGGAGTTCTGTGATTACCACAATTTAAAATTTAAAAAAAATTTTTAAGGAAAAGAATGGAGTTCTGTGAGTCCTTCTAACAAAGCTATCAAAACTTGAGGGTGGCTGGACTTGCAGTTAGTGTCAGAAGTGTGAGTGTGTAACAGGGAAGAGCAAAATCTGACTCCATGTTGGATCGTTTCTTTGACTTTAACCTTTGCTTTTCATTGCTTTTGTTATTATAATCATACAAAATTGTCTGCCTCGGGGAACCCTGCCCCTCTGCCTGAACGTTAAACTAAAGTGCCTTTGTTCAGCTCACAGGGAGACAATCTGACCCTGTCCACAGGTGAATGGCTGTAGAAAAGAAGACATTACCACATCCTCTCCCCATGCTGGCCAAGCCAGGCAAAGCTAATGGCCTTTTTACTTTACTTCCTCATGTCCTCCCCATCTCTGCTCTATAAAAGAAACTGGCATCCACACCCCAATAAGATGTTTTTGGGGGGACACTAGTCCACCATCTTCTCGGTCTGCTGGCTTTCTGAATAAAGTTTCTATTCCTTGACTCAGCCCCTCATGTCCTGATTTATTTGCCTGTCATGTAGCGAGCAGAGCAAGCTTGCACTCGGTAACAAGTGGTCTTGTGTGCACAGTGTCTCCTAACTTTATAGTGAGCCCAGCTCTTACATTTTGTATCAGAAGAGGGATTCCCTGCAACAATCCCTGCTCACTGAAACATGTGGTTTGAGAAAAATAAGAACAAGAGGCAGAGGATGAGAAATCTTTGATTCCTGTATGTATTCAAGGTCACCCGTAGTATGGAATTACAGCTGTGCTGCAATCAGTTATTAGAGGTTGAAGTTATCAATTAAATTTAGAAATGATGGATCCAATTCCTGAAGAGTTGGTTTGTTACATGCATAAGAAAATTCAGAGTAACAAGAAAGAAGCTAGATATGCAATCCATTGGTAATTGTTATCTGTAATACCTAAAATAAAAGTTATAGAGAATGTTAGGGTGGATACTGATGCTGGGCCAAGCTTGAATTCCAACAACTTCAAACCACAGCTGCTAGCCTCAGGGTTGCTACCTAAGAGAAAAGAACAGATAATGAACAGAATTAGACTGATTTACAAGAGATTGGGGAATGGGAAAGGGGAGAATCAAGGGAGTCATCCTAGGAGGTAGAAATCTATAAATGGTTTATAAGAAGTGAGATAAATAAAGCAGACATTAATAGTGTCAAAAATGTCTTAATGCAGCTCTCTTGGAAGTTAGGTGGACCAATGGGAACCCCTGCTGGTCCCACAACAATCAGGGGTCTCCAAAAATCTCACTCTAGTTTGGAGAAATTTAAAAATCTAGAGGGCAAAGTTGAGAATGAGAATTTTTCTTTTTTTTTTTTTTTTTTTTTTTTTGCGGTACGCGGGCATCTCACTGTTGTGGCCTCTCCCGTTGCGGAGCACAGGCTCCGGACGCGCAGGCTCAGTGGCCATGGCTCACGGGCCCAGCCACTCCGCGGCATGTGGGATTTTCCCAGACCGGGGCACAAACCTGTGTCCCCTGCATCGGCAGGCGGACTCTCAACCACTGCGCCACCAGGGAAGCCCGAGAATGAGAAATTTAACCTCAAATCAGCTGGGGCAATAATCCTACAGTCTAGTTAAGAGAAGAACTGACCAAAGGAGACCCATGGGCATGTGCACAGGCGTTGGTAAAATGGTCAGGAAGTAGGGAAGAGCTGTTTCTGGGACTCTGACTGGAATTCTCATGAACTGTCTTCCAAAACCTGTTGATGAAGTCCTAACAGGGGCTACAGTTAGATTGGGAGGATATAGGGATGTAACAGGTGATGGGATGAAGGTGAAAGTTTGGATGAAAATTGAAATATTTGAACAGATTTAATGAAAAGAGGTTTTATCTCCTTTACTTGAATGTATTATGGGGATGAATATTGTGTCTGGGTTGGGAATGATTCCCCTATTAATATTGTAGAATAGAAGACGTGTAAATATACCATTCAGTCAATATTGATAGAACATGCTAACTGAGAAGCAATAAGATTGCCTGAGCCCACAAGTCATTAATTTGAAACAGTATAGAATATCTGGTTGGCAAAAAGAGATTAGCACTTTAATTAACACTATATCGGTATCTAGCTGGGGTGATAGTACAGACGTATTTTATGTACAATAGCCCTATACTGAGGCAAGACTGGGGGCTTATGGCAAAAGCCGCGTACCGCAAAAACTACCTAGCAGTGACTGCTGATTGCTGGCATTTTGGACCAGGAGTTTGAGAGGAAACTATTTGGGAGACAACAAACTTGCTATTGGATGCTAATTAAGATTAGTCTTATGACTGGAGGATGTAAAATTATACTGAAATACTCAAAATGTCTTGAGTGATGTCAGAGAAATGTTCTAATGGGGAGGACAGTGCCAAGAAGAGTTCCATAATAAAATGGAAATGATTTATATAGGAAT
The DNA here is from genome assembly GCF_059928025.1 of Delphinapterus leucas. Taxonomy (NCBI): domain Eukaryota; kingdom Metazoa; phylum Chordata; class Mammalia; order Artiodactyla; family Monodontidae; genus Delphinapterus; species Delphinapterus leucas. The sequence continues at coordinate 76,629,114 of NC_143129.1, forward strand.
ATGCTACTGGGGCAGTGCAAGGAGAATTCAGGAGCAGGGGTGCTCTTTTCCCCAGGAGTCAACTTTGGAAATACCTGAGGCGTTGCTAAATCCTGCAGCCACTTGGGCCACTTGGGAAGTGGCTTATGAACAACTCTCTATTGACCAATAAAGATTTGCTCACTTTATGGAAGACAGCTGCACAATGAATAAATGACATCTTGCTTGGAAAGGCAACAGCTTGATTAAGGAAAGTAAAAATAAAATTGTTCGTGCTGATTAATGTTAATCGCAATGCAGTTGGCCCCATGTTTGAATTTTTATTGACTCACGGGCAGTGGCCATTGGCCTAGCCATATAATCAAGCAGAAGTGTAATGGAAACGGTCCTAACGTGATATCTTTATGGAATGTGGCCCCACGGAAATGACTATGGGAATATAAGGAGTGAATTAAGGAAGGACATTTTTTTTTCATGTACATCAAAAGAACCCCTTTCCAGCAAGGGTGATTGGAACCAGCAAGTATATATCTTGGTGCAACTTACTTGAGGTGGCCACCTGGGTCCATGAAACTAGTGGATATGGAGTTACTACAGCAATGCAGAGATGAGCTGAATCTAGGCATGTTCTCTTATACCCTCTGAGGCACAAAATGCCAACAAGAGCTTTTCCATCTACAAACAAGAAGGATATTCCCCAGGAGTAGGCCTTTATTTTTCAGGTTGTATATACCGCTATACTGAGATATGGTGTAACACTGGTTATTAGTCTGCTAGGACCGTCATAAAAAGATACCACAGGGCTTCCCTGGTGGCGCAGTGGTTGAGAGTCCGCCTGCTGATGCGGGGGACACGGGTTCGTGCCCCAGTCCGGGAAGATCCCGCGGAGCGGCTGGGCCCGTGAGCCATGGCTGCTGAGCCTGCACGTCCGGAGCCTGTGCTCCGCAACAGGAGAGGCCACAGCGGTGAGAGGCCCGCGTACCGCAAAAACAACTACAACAACAACAACAAAGATACCACAGAATGGGTCACTTAAACAACAGAAATTTTATTTCTCACAGTATTGGAGGCTGAAAGTCCAAGATCAAAGTGTTGGCAGGTTTGGTTTCTCCTGAGACCTCTATTCTTGGCTTTCAGAAGACCACCTTCATGCTGTGTCCTCACATGGTCCTTCTCCTGTACATGCATACATCACTAGTGCCCCTTCCTCTTCTTACAAGGATGCCAGTCATATTGGATTAGGGCCCCATCTTTATGACCTCATTTAACCTTAATTACCTCTTTAAAGGCTCTGTCTCCAAATATAGTCACATTGGAGTGGCTTCAACATATGAATTTTGGGAAGACACAGTTAAGTCCATAACAACTGGCATTGTTGGTAAGATTATAATACTGATATTGATGGTCAAGTATATTGTCAATACGAGTTAAAGCCTCCTCAGAATAATACTAATGGAAAGTGACCGTTATGAGGAAGAACTGGATTTATCTATCAGCTAATTTCTGTGCTAAAACATTCTGCACAAATTTATCATAACCCGGCTGGGGTTCGCTGGGGGGATGGTGTCGCGGTGCCAGGTGGAAGTGTTGTATTTTGCAGAAAGTGCTGAAATAACAGGAATTCGCTCAGAGACCATTTCTGTGCCACAAGAAATAAAAGCATTGCAGCTGTGGAATGAGATAGAAACGCGCCATCCTGGATTGGCTGACATCAGAAATCAGGTGATATTTGCTGTTCGTCAAGAATATGCCGAGCTTGGACATCAGCTCCTCCTGCTTCAATCAGGAGACGAAATTGCCATTATCCCCCCCATTAGTGGAGGATAGTGCTTTTGAGCCACCTGGGAAAGATATAAATGAAGTTGAAGAGAAATCAAAAGATATAATAAAATTCACATCTGAGCAACAGCTGGTGATTTCTCCATTCTGTGGTGCAATATCCCTATTTGTAGGAACTACAAGGAATAACTTCGAAGGGAAAAAAGTCATTAGCTTAGAGTATGAAGCATATCTACCAATGGCAGAAAATGAAGTCAGAAAAATTTGTAGTGACATTAGAAAGAAGTGGCCAGTCAAACACATAGCAGTGTTCCATCGGCTTGGCTTAGTTCCAGTGTCAGAAGCAAGCATTATCATTGCTGTGTCCTCAGCCCATAGGACTGCCTCCCTCGAAGCTGTGAGCTATGCCATTGATACTTTAAAAGCCAAGGTGCCCATATGGAAAAAGGAAATGTATGAAGAATCATCATCTTGGAAAAGAAACAAAGAATGCTTTTGGGCAACCAATGATTAAACTACTCAGGCTTCTAGAGTCTTAAAATTTAAACTTGGTAAATTCTTTGATCATGTTTTGAGTTTTCTTCCCCAGAAGATAGTTTACTGGACATAAACTCGTATGTTACACCAGTGGAACAAGAGAGAAAAAAATAAATAAATGAGTGTTTAGGATGAGGGCTTATCCGGGAACTAGAGATAGAGGAAAGAAAGGCTTTAGGGAAAAAAATGGAAGAATAATTTAAATTTAAGGAAAGATGCCTGTGGTAGACATATTATTCTATGACTAGGCTCTAACTGTAACTTGACTCACATTGAGGTGTGGCCCCTCCTCAGTGACTGTCTCAGAGGCTGCCCCCAACCCCCTACCCCTATGCCCAGTGATATCATTGGTGTCAGGGATGAGTTTTGGGAATGTAGGCAGAACTGGAAGGTGTAAAAAGTCCTTATCGGTTACTCTTGGTATGGTATATTTTTAGAATTTATATATATTTTTAAATAAGCTAAATAAACATGATTTTAAAAGTTTAAAAGCAATATCCTGTTTTTAAAAATTCAGTGATAATACCTAAGATATTTCATCATATGAAGCTTTCTAGTATTTCAGAATCAATAATCTTACCATAATACTTATTATATTTTATTAGTTATTAGTATTGTATCAATATATAAATCAGCATTAAATTGTAAAACAAGGCAGACTAGCAGCAAGGGTGCTTTGTGTTATAATGTTAGTTATAAAATTGTACCCACAACCAATTAAAAGGGGAAATTATATTATTTGGTAAAGTATTTTCAGATAGTTTTTTTTAGCTTAAGCAACATTATCATTAATAAAGTTATGTTTTCTGCAAAATCTTTATACTAAATAATGGTCCAGTTTTTGCTTGGTCGACCTATATACTGTCTTGGTAGATCTTAGTATATAAGTTCCATATAGTTCTTTTTTTTTTAATTGAAGTATTGTTGACTTATAATATTTTGTTAGTTTTATGTGTACAGCATAGTGATTTGGGGGTTTTTGCATATTATATTCCATTATAGGTTATTACAAGATTTTGGTATAATTCCCTATGCTATACAGTGGATCCTTGTTTCTTATCTGTTTTATGTATAGTGGTTCGTATCTGTTAATCCCATACTCGTAATTTGTCCTTCCCCTTCATCCTCTCCCCTTTGGTAAACATAAGTTTGTTTTCTATGTCTGTGAGTGTTTCTGTTTTGTATATAGATTCATTTGTGTTATTTTTTTAGATTCCACATATAAGTGATATCATATAGCATTTGTCTTTCTCTGTCTGACTTATTTCACTAAGCATAAGATTCCATAAATCCATCCATGTTGCTGCAAATGGAGATTTTGTTTTTTGTGTGTGGTGAGTAGTATTCCATTGTATGTGTATGTGTGTATATGTCACATCTTCTTAAGCCAGTCATCTGTTGGGTTGCTTCCCTGTCTTGGCTATTATGTAATAAATAGTGCTGCTGTGAAAAAAAAAAAAATTTATCATAAGACACAAATAGTGGTAGGCCAAGGGGGAAATGAGTAAGTAAATCAGAACAAAAATATGTTCCAGTACTATTTAGTCTCACCTACTTGGCAACCCTATATTGGTCCAACTCTCCCCCACCTTTGTACCACACTCAAACTGCCTGGCAGAATCATCAGCCTTCCTTGACAAAGCCATTATAAATTCACAATATCTAGCCTCAGCCAGTCTTTAACACCACCCAGCAATCAGCTGTTGTGCATGATAGCTATTTAAAGATAATAACATAAATTAATAATAGCTAACACTTATTGAGTGCTTGCCATGTGCCATGTACTGTCTTAATCATTCTGTTACCGAACGCAAGTCCGTGTGCCCAACGCACAGTGAGGCCAAACAATATCAAAATGGAGTTTGGAACGGAGAAAAGTTTATTGCAGGGCCATGCAAGGAGACAGGTGGCTCATGCCTTAAAAACCCCAAACATCCTGAAAACTTTCAGCAAAGGAAAATTTTATAGGAAAGGTGAGGGAGGGGAGTGGTTAGTTGTTGCAAATTCTTGGTGTCAGATCCTTTGTTCTTTTTTTTTTTTAACATCTTTATTGGAGTATAATTGCTTTACAATGGTGTGTTAGTTTCTGCTGTATAACAAAGTGAATCAGCTCTATGTATACATATATCCCCAAATCTCCTCCCTCTTGTGTCTCCCTCCCACCCTCCCTATCCCACCTCTCTAGGTGGTCACAAAGCACCGAGCTGATCTCCCAGTGCTGTGTGGCTGCTTCCCACTAGCTATCTATTTTACATTTGGTAGTGTATATAAGTCCATGCCACTCTCTTACTTCATCCCAGCTTACCCTTCCCCCCCCCCGTGTCCTCAAGTCTATTCTCTATGTCTGCGTCTTTATTCCTGTCCTGTCCCAAGGTTCTTCAGAACCATTTTTTTTCTTTTTTCTTTAGATTCCATATATATGTGTTAGCATACGGTATTTGTTTTTCTCTTTCTGACTTCACTCTGTATGACAGACTCTAGGTCCATCCACCTCACTACAAATAGTTCAATTTTGTTTCTTTTTATGGCTGAGTAATATTCCATTGTATATATGTGCCACATCTTTATCCATTCATCTGTCGATGGACATTTAGGTTGCTTCCATGTCCTGGCTATTATAAATAGAGCTGCAATGAACATTATGGTCCATGACTCTTTTTTTTTTTTTTGCAATACGCGGGCCTCTCACTGTTGTGGCCTCTTCCGTTGCAGAGCACAGGTTCCGGACGCACAGGCTCAGCGACCATGGCTCACGGGCCTAGCTGCTCCGTGGCATGTGGGATCTTCCCGGACCAGGGCACGAACCCGTGTCCCCTGCATCGGCAGGTGGACTCTCAACCACTGCACCACCAGGGAAGCCCCATGACTCTTTTTGAATTATGGTTTTCTCAGGGTATATGCCCAGCGGTGGGATTGCTGGGTCGTATGGTAGTTCTATTTTTAATATTTTAAGGAACCTCCATACTGTTCTCTATAGTGGCTGTATCAATTTATATTTCCACCAACAGTGCAAGAGGGTTCCCTTTTCTCCACACCCTCTCCAGCATTTATTGTTTGTAGATTTTTTGATGATGGCCATTCTGACTGGTGTGAGGGGATACCTCATTGTAGTTTTGATTTGCATTTCTCTAATGATTAATGACATTGAGCATTCTTTCATGTGTTTGTTGGCAATCTGTATGTCTTCTTTGGAGAAATGTCTATTTAGGTCTTCTGCTCATTTTTGGATTGGGCTGGGGTTTTTTTTGATTTTTGAGCTTCATGAGCTGCTTTTAAATTTTGGAATGAAGCAACTGACCAAAGATCCTTTGTTCTTGAGGTCAGGTCACGATGTCCCTATAAATCTCCACCAGACAAATGTTATTCTCCGTTCTGACAAGAAAGGGCAGGTCCCAAGGCACAACTTTCACCCTCCGAGTCCAGGTCCTGGCTAAGAGGAGGGGGTCCCTGCGGAGGTCAGTTACCCTGCCGGGAGCGTTGGTGCAGCACCCAGTCTGGGTCTTACCGCCAGTGCCCAGGCCCGGCTGAAGGGGCAGATCTCAGCTGGCAGCGCCCTCAGGGCCAGGTCCCCAGACCCTGCCCAGCCGTCATCACTGAGGGAGCCAGGGGCCCAGGACTCAACTGGCCTTCAGGCTCCTCAGGCCACCCAAACGGCGGGGCCGGGTCTCGAAGACAGCGACCCATGCAGACTGCCATTGCCATTAGGTTCGCAGAGGCGGGGTTGGGAGAGAGGTTCACTGTTGCCTCAAGGCCTGGGCCCAGCCAGTGGGCGGCCATGGAGAGGGCGTGAGCTCTGCAGGACACAGCCCCCAACCTGTCGCTGGGCGCCCAGCTCACCTGCCAGCCCTCCTGTCCCTGGAGGGCCCCCGGGAGAAGGCCACATCTGCCTCTTACCTCGCTCTCCGCTGGAGGACCACCACCCCGCCCTTAGCCAAGGGGGCCCTCTCACCACTGCTCTAACCTTCTGGCTCTCATCTGCTGATAATGGTTGCCTGGTAATGGCTCACAGCAACAGGCCACGTGCAAAGGGTTGCACACTGCCCAGCTCCACCCCAGGATCCCAGGCAGGCTCAGGGGCTCCGGTCTCCCCGTGGCAGGGGTGGGGTGCCTCAGGGCCTCCCGAGCGCCCGCTCTATTACAGTTCTCCACGCTTTAAATTCGCTTAATCCTCATAAACACTCTGTGAGCTAGACATCATTATCCTCATTTCACAGATTAGTAAAAGGAGACACAGAAAGACTAAATCATGTGATCAAGTCGCATAGCTGGGAAGCATCAGAGCCAGGATTCAAATCCAGGTAACTGAGCTCCAGAACCCATCTTTTTGTCACACTGCAGACTTTTTCTCATAGCCTTCCAAACTCCGTTCTACCTTATCACCCTTGGGAAATAAAAGAGCCTCCTATTTCTCAGGAAACAAAAAGAGAAGTCAGAAAGTGATGCCTTCTGCAACCATGTATTTGAAGCAACAAAGGATGAAACTTTGTTCTGTTGGCTTAGGATGTGAAAGACATATGCTTGATCTCTCCATTGAATGATAGAAGGGCCAGATGAGGTGCCACTTCCCAAAACCTCCACTCAGAAGTTTCAATTGATGCTTTATACTCTTGTAAATAACATGTCCCCCAAATTTTAAAGACAGTAAAATAGTTTCTTTGCAAAAAGAAAAACAGAAAGAAAGAAAAAAAACGATGCCTTCAAGTTCCTGTCACTTAACGTTTAACTGACCTGCATTTATTTACATCTGTTCTAACTTTCTCTTCTGTCCCCACAAAAGACACTGAGCTCCTAGAGTCTAAAGTTGGTACTTTCACCTATGCTTTAACCCCTCCTTCTCCCCCCCTTTTCAGGAACTTTACTGTCTAATGTACTTTCTCTTTCTCTGGCATATTTCGCTGAATCTGCTCCCTCCTTTCCTGTAGCCCTTAATCATTCTCGGTACTCTCCCTCTTAACGTCCCCTTAAACCCAGACCCCCAACTGTTGCCCTATTTCTCCCTCTCCCACATCACAGCCACTACTACGCTTGCTTCAAGACACTCAGCCTCCCTTCACCCTGACTCCTTAGAGCGTCATGAGGGGACCAGCGGCTGCTCCAGTGTTTGACACTGTTGACTCCCTAAAGTCTCTTTTCCCTTGGTGTCCTTGATATTATGCACCCTAGATCTCCTCATTCCCCTCTGCCATCCTCCTCAGGCTCCTTTCCTGCTGCTCTTCCTCTATCTCTAATGCTTTCCTCAAATGTTGGTGCTTCCAGTGGTTTTGTCATAGCCTCCCTTCAACTCGTTTTCATTCTCTTTCTAGGACAGCTACCCTGTGGGCTCCAAATAGCATTCACATGCTGCTAATGCCCAAGTCTATATCTCCACCCCACACCCTTTGCTTCCAACTATCGGACCCTGCATCCAACTCTCTACTAGGTATCTCCACTGGGGCTCATGTTCAACACGCCCGATGCACCATTCATTGTCTTCAACTTCCAACCTATTGCTGGGTTCCCACTCTCAGCCAATGACCCATTCCAGAAACCTGGGCCTTTTCCTTGGCTTCTTCCTCTCCCATTCCCTAGTGTAGTTGATCACGTGCCTGCCATATGTCAGGTCCTGTGCTAAGGACCTCACATGCAATGATTTTATTTTACTGTTATAACCTTCAGAGGTAAGAAAACAATAATTAAATATTAACTGTTTCTTGTCCTTATTGCTAAGGAAATCAAGGAAGATTTCCCCAAGCCATCACATTTTTCTCAGCTTCCTACCCCACCCCCTCACTTTTTGAATATCTGGAACAGTGCCCGCACCCCCCCATCCCCCCCCATCCTCACCCCTCTCTCTGGTTTCAGACCAGAGGTCATGCTCCTTGTATGTCCTCTAGAGCTCTCTCGTCACTCTATATCGCAGTGTGCCAAGTTCCTTTTTTATAACATGAAACTTGGTGAGAAAGAGGATGGATTGTTCTTCTCCCACAGGAAATGAAAGCAGAAGCAATCATTACCTCTGTAATCTGGCAATAAATGTGTGTTTTGTTTCATGGGAAAGGCTAGAGTAATTTCAGCTGGTTTACCTGGGCCTATGAAAAATATTGTAAGGTTATCTTTTCTCATACAACATATTCTCTCTCCTTCTTTTTCCTATTACCATCTTTAGCCTCATAGAAACAAAGCAGCCTCCTATTTGCCCAAATCATTAATTCAAACAGGACAAAACCGTGTCTCATATGTCACTCCCTTTAAATTTGCCCAGCTTGACCGGCAAGCTCCACCTGTAGCAGTTAGACTCCCAGAGATCAGGGGAAACTCGCAAAGCTTATCATTACTAAAACCTCAGCTTCTGAAAAGAAACACACGCACACACGCACACACACACACACACATACCAGTATACAGTCAGGCAGTTGTGTGTGAATTATAACAAAGGCTACTCCAAAAACATGCAGATTGCCATTTAAAGGAGGATTCTAAGTGTTTGAGAACATCATTATCTTCCAGATGGGAAGGGGGACAGGGTTGTCTCTCCGAATTGTGCAGTAACTGTACTGAGCTAAGACCCTTTCCCTACAGGGTCCTAGAAGCTCAACCTTGCTGGCAGGCAGGGAGCAGGTAAGAACCATTCCAGGGGACACTGAGATGCATTAACTATAGCAGGTGGTGATATTATTGTTAACTACACTACACAAAATCTGTGGGAGAAATGCCTCAAGTTGAATTAAGTATGATTCATATTTTCAATTTAGACCAAATGCTAAGGGGGATGAATCAGGTACTGCAGACCATGAAAATACCTACAAAGCCTAACGGGGCTCTATGCACTAGTGCTCTGCCCCACCCTCTAATTCATTTTGTAGAGCTTGACTAGATTAATCTCCATCTCTGAAAATCCCCTTCAAGAACCTCGATGCACTTCCCACAACCTGGTATGCAAATTTATTAATCAGGCTTTAGGAAGTGTTCCTCCCTATTGCTCTTATATCTGCAACCTTGGTAAGCTCAGTAGCTCTAGGAATTTGTATGTGTGTGTGTGTGTGTGTGTGTGTGTGTGTGTGTAAATTCCCTGGAATTTTCTATTTAGAAAAACTTACAGACAATGTCTATAATAAAGACAGGTCTTTTTCCCACTTTCGAATGTATATACCATTTTATTTCTTTTTGTTGTCATTGCACTGACTAGAACTTACAATAGAATGTTGAACAGGAGTGGTGAGAATGGCCATCCTTGTCTTATTCCCAGTATTAGGGGGAAAATATTCAGTTTTCCACCATTACACGTGATATTAACTGCATCACTGTTTTTTTTGTATATATGCTTTATTAGATCTTTTAATTTCACAGATCACTGCTCCTATATTTTTCTTCCTTCCTTCCTTCTGCTTGCTCCAGGTTTACTTTGCTCTTGGTTTACTAGATTCATAAGGTAAAATCTTAAATTATTAATTTGAAACATTTCTTTTTCTGTGATATATGCCTTTATATTGCTGCCTTAGCTTCCTCTAACAAATGTTGATAGCTGTATTTTCATTTTCATTTGATTTGTGTATTTTCTAATTTCTCTTAAGACTTCCTCTTTGACCTGTGAATTATTAAGTGTTTTGTTTAATTTCTAACTGTTAGGAGAATTTTTCTGTTATCTTTATGTTATTAAATTCTACTCTAATTATGTTATAGTCAGAGAATACACTTTATATTATTTCAAATCTTTTAAATTTGTTGAGATTTGTTTTATGACCCAGGATAGGATATATTTTGATAAATCTTCCGTGTACACTTCAAAACTGTGTAGTCTGGAGTTTCCCTGGTGGTGCAGTGGTTAAGAATCCACCTGCCAATGCAGGGGACATGGGTTTGAGCCCTGGTCCAGGAAGATCCCACGTGCCACGGAGTAACTAAGCCCATTGCACCACAACTACTGAGCCTGCAATCTAGAGCCCGAGTGCCACAACTACTGAGTCCACGCACCACATCTACTGAAGCCCATGTGCCTAGAACCCGTGCTCCACAACAAGAGAAGCCACTGCAATGAGAAGCCTGCGCGCCGCAACGAAGAGTAGCCCCTGCTCCCCGCAGCTAGACAAAGCCCATGCACGGCAACGAAGACCCAACGCAGCCAAAAATAAATTAATTAAATAAATAAATTTTTTAAATTTTGGGGTTGAATGCTCTATAAGTATCAATTAGGTCAAGTTTTTTCAAGGTCATGTTCATTTCCTCTATATTCTTGCTGATCTTCTAGCTACCAGTTCCACTACTGGGAGAGGAATTTAACAGTCTCTTATTGTAATAGTGGATTTGTCTATTTCTCCTTTCAGTTCTGTCAGTTTTTGTTTCATTTATTTTGGTGCTCTGTTGTTAGGTACATACATATTTAAGATTCTTATCTCTTCTTGGTGAATTGACCTTCATCATTATGTAACATCCCTGGTAATTTGCTTTGCTCTGAAGTCTACTTTCTCTGATATAATTGCTTGGAAAGCCATTATAGCTTTCTCTGGATTAGTGTTTGCATGGTGTGTGGTTAATTTTATGAATATCAGCATATCCCCTCAAAGTTAAAAGCAAATTTGTTTTACCTTAATGCCCTGTCATGAGGAAAGAGACACCATGCTTTCTAGGCCTTTTTGTATTTGGAGGCAAATGCATTACAACTGGGTGTACTATGTTAGTACATTTACCAAGTAATCCATAAGGCAACCACCTCTGAATGGGCCCAGAGAAAGAGAGGATTCTCTAGCTGGTACAAGCTACAATGTAAGCAGCTCTGCCATTGACCACTGTATGAAGTGATCTTGAGCCATCTAATTATTCTTTGGGGCCTGTGGAAGACCATGACAGCAGAAAGCTAAGGGAGGGTCCTCTGATATTAAGCAGAACCACATCTTCTTTGGAAAGTAACTCTCCTCTCATACAGCTTTAGACTTGATATTAAGACTCTCATAGTCTTAATACCGGACCATGGGACACCACAAATGACCATGCAACCTGAGCTGACCATCCCTAACTGGATGGATGGATTTTCAATCCATGTAATCATACAGTCAGGCATGTCCACTAGCATTTCATTATCAAGTGGAAGTTATATACAAGAGTAGGCTCAAGCAGGACCTGAAGACAAAATTACATTGCATAAGCAGTTCCCTTACAATCCCAGCACACCTCTTCCTGCTGCCAAGACCATCTCTAGCATTTGTGGAACCTGGGACAAGAGGACAAGTGAACATGCACACAGCATATGTCTACATATGGTTAATGTTAAATAAGATATGTTTGATTCTCCCACCTTGAAATATTGTCCTGTGAGCATAAATGAATGAGTAAATTCTAACAAATTACTCTGGAAGCTGGAAGCTAGAAATTAATGTTAACCCAATGGAACCACAGTTCCTTAAGAAACTAGAAACTTTCCTGGAAGGGAAAGGAGGTTTGTGGCCAACACTGGGCTAACATGGGCTTCCTACCTGTTTCAGTTGATGGAACAGAGTTTCCTGAAGACTGACTCTTGCAGCTAAGGGAACAGCCATCAGGTAGGCTGTTACCAGAAATAAGAAACATTAGCAAGAAGTGCAGTGCCTATGGCTGAAGGCATGCCACAGTGTGGCTTTGGAGGCAGAGAACTGACAGAGATTAGAGAAAGTTTGCAATATCTAGTATTATATACCATATCTGGGTTTAAAGCTGCAAAGGTCTCTTTCTCTGTGAAATCAATACCTGACAGGATTTTCACAGGTGTTTGGTAATGCTGACAGTCAGAGAGACTTGCATGTTAGGTTTCTGACCACACATCCCTCAAAGGGAAGAAGAGGCCTCTACACATGTGTTGAGGTTAGAGAGATTTATTCAGTGAGACAACACAAGTGAGGAGGGCGTTGATTGCTAGGCCATGGCATTGCCAGAGAACCTATAATGAAATCTTACACACGAGGCCTGGACTTCACCAGATGGGCCTCCAAATTATTGTTCTGGGAGAAGCAGTTTGAGGAGGGAGAAGAGATAGTGGCAATATTGTCAAATATACCAAAAGACTGGGTTGGATGGGAGACATCGGTTCAGCTTTAGGGGATCCAGAGACCAGTGGAAAGTATCTTGAGTCCCTAAAGTTAGATTTCTACAAAGCAACCTTCTGGGTAGGGGAATAAAGAGGCTCCCACCTCTAGCCACACAAGAGACCTCAGACCAAATGTGTAAGAAGCATTGTCATATATAGTGTCCACTAATTAATTTTCATGTGTGTGGTATGGTGGCAAGGAACTATCATACGTATGACCACCTGCCCTTAGTACCTAGCAGCCCTAGTGTATGTGGTGCAGATCAGGTAAATGGAAGCACTGCCTGGATCCTGGGAGGCAGAAAATCCTGCCCACTTGTTTCAGCTAAGGCAGGAAGTGGTATTTTGTTGCAGGCTGCACCAGAAGCAAACCCTACCCTGGAAGTCCAGAAATTAAGATCAAGAAATGAAAGGAATCAGAGTGATGTGTAGTTTTAGATCTACAGTTGAAACATCTTGGTAGATAAAGTATTCTGCTCCTCTTGTAAGAAGGAGGGCATCCACCAAAGGACGCTCTCTTCCAGTGAGTAGATACCAGGCTGGTCCCTGAATCTGAACAGGCAGGATATGTGGCAGATCATCTCTAAACCTGAATGTTGTCAGACTTGATCAAACAACAGTTGCATATTTGCCAGTATGAACCCCCTAAAACATCCTAATGATGCAGTGGGACCCGTGCCTGTGTTGGATAGAGAAAGCCAGATTTGATGATCTCATGTACCCAAGGAAAGGGCCAGATCCATAAAAGACCATAAAGTTCCAAATCGTTAAAAGCACCCACAGAAGAGTTCTTCCACAACCATTATAAAAAGTAAGGAGTGTGATATTACACAGGACGGAAGAGCTCAGTCCCACAAGTAACTGTTGTGATTTGTTTTCTCCTTCCCACCTTGTAGGAGAAAATTTGCAAGGAGCTGTGAATATTTTTTCTGAAAAACTGTAATGAGATGGAGAAAATTTTATTCACCACAATTCCAGGGGTTGAGGAAGGCAGCATGAGGAAGACTTGAGACAAGCAATTGGAGTGAAGAGGCTGGAACCCCCTCTGAGGGAAGAGCCACTTGTCAGGAGAACCTGACTTTGAAAGGAGACAGACAGTGAGGGGAGTGCCAACAAGAGTGTAGCTCCTTGTTGACAACCTCCAGATGTTCAGTGAAGTTATTAGGCCAGTAAGATGATTAGCTCAAGTGGATAGTTTCAGCGGAATGCAAACAGGGCAGATCTGAAACCTCAGGAGGGATTTAGTAATGGAGAAGGCCCTGGGAGGGGGCTATGAGGATGTAGAGGTCAAATATTACTGAAGACCAAGGAGGGCTTTTGAGAGTTCAGGGGTATAAAAGTGAATTTCAGGCCATGTTTAATCAAGTTGACATCTGAGTTACGTAAATGTTCATTCCAAGAGATGCTGGACCAGATGAACTTTGTATCGTTGGGTTATTCAGTGACAAGGGTGTCATTAATCAGTGGTGCATGTGGGGTTTCTATGTTGGGTAGAAGATCAAAAGGAGATCAGAAGTGTCTCCCTATTCAGGCTGGATGAGTCTGTAACACCATGAGTCAACCAGGCCTTTGGTAGGGACTGAGCTGATGTTCTTCCTCCTCTCAGACATTGCCACTCCTCCCGCCACGGGAGTAACCCCGGACAGAGACTCTCATTATGAGCCAAGTATGAGAATTGAATCAACAGCTTCCCAGAACATCCCAAACAACCACTTCTCTGTCTCTCTCCTCACCAGACCTCATGACTCATTAGCAAGCATCTCCCTTGGCCTTTTCTTCCTCGTTAGAATTTTACTGTGTCCAGAAAGAAAACCCAATTTCTCCTTCAGATGCCATGTGGCAGAACTTATCTGTACTGGCTCAATTAACTTTCTACACATCCCTAGTTCTGAACACTCTTTATAAGCCTAGTCTTGTTTTGGGTAGTTAAGAGGAGGGGGTGAAAGATGGCATGGATGGAAGAGTAATTTCTGTGGACAAACCCCTATTTGTAAAAGCCAATAAGTTAACTCGTAAAAAGATGCTCAAATTCACCAGTTATCAGGGAAATAAAAAGTGAAACAAGATACCATTTTTCATATATCAAATTGACAATCAAGATAATAATAGCCAGTATTGGCAAGGCTATGGGAAAATGGGAGCTCTCACACACTGTTTGTGGGAATGTAAACAAGCGCAGCCTTTTGGGGAAGAAATTTGACAGATGAGTACTGTAAATGTACAGTACACTTTGATCTCGAAATTCCACTTCTAGGGAAAAATCTTAACAGGAGCAAAGCCATATAAGTGCTCAAAGAATCATGTTTAAGGGTGTTACGGATGAAACAGCTAGTTGCCTACCTATTCGCTATCCTTTCTAACTATATATTCGGTGGTAGTGATGTGCTAACTAAAAATTGACACTTCAGAGACTCCTTTGTAAGACAGAGAAAGGCAATGAAATGTAAGCAGAAGTAATTGGATGGGACTTGAGGAAAAACCTTCTCAGATTTCTCCTCTTTTCTTCTTTCTAGTGTCTGGAACTTGGACATAATGGTTAGAGTTCCAGCAGACATTCTGTGACCTTAAGGATGGAAGCCACACACCAAGGAACAGAAAAATATAAGAAGCCTGGGAATTTGATGCTTCATAGAATTACCATTGCTGCTCTGCACTGCTTCCTACAGATTTTTCCTGAACACAGGAGAAAAACAAGCCCACAATTTATTTACCATTATTTACCATTACTATTCACCATGATTAGATCTCTCTCACTAGCAGCCAAATGTATTTCTAACACATAAGTTTGCTGTTAACACTGTCTTAAAATAGAGGGAATAATGTAAGCAGTAGAAATGCCCCTCGCTTCCACTTTCCTGGTTTTCTAGATCGAATTCCAGTCTCAGTATATGAGAATACTGACACTGAACCTCTTTTATTCTTAAAGCAACTTGAGCTTGGCCTGCACTTCAAGCTGCTAGAGAACGAAACTTGTAATGCAAATATTTTTAAATTTGTGGAAAAGAAGACATAAATTAAACAAGATTCAATAGCTATATAAGCTGTATATAAAACCCCAAATTATATCAGAAAAACTAAGAATTGGGAGAAAGAGAGGAAACATACTCAATTTTCATTGAACATGGGGAAGGAAATAACACTCTATGCATATCATTGATGATGAGGAAAAATAGGTTCAAACTCATTTTTATCCATTTATAGAAAACCACTAGCAAAATTGAAAACAGGATGTTTATCATCAAAATCATTAGAAAGTAGGGCTTCCCTGGTGGCACAGTGGTTGAGAGTCCGCCTGCTGATGCAGGGGACACGGGTTCGTGCCCCGGTCCGGGAAGATCCCACATGCCGCGGAGCGGCTGGGCTCGTGAGCTATGGTCGCTGAGCCTGTGCGTTCGGAGCCTGTGCTCTGCAACAGGAGAGGCCACAACAGTGAGAGGCCCGCGTACCGCCAAAAAAAAAAAAAAAATAAACCATTAGAAAGTAGAGAAGGTAAAGAAATAGAATCTAGGGACTTCCCTGGTGGTCCAGTGGTTAGGACTCTGCGCTTCCACGCAGGGAGCACAGTTCAATCCCTGGGCAGGGAAGTTCTGCATGCCACACGGTGTGGCCAAAAAAAAGAAAAAAGAAATAGAGTCTATATTGTGGTCTACAAACTTTATGGTAGGGTTGTGAAAAATAAGTTAAAATCTTGTAAGCAGGCAATCCCACCATATGTGTATATATATATATATATATATATATATATTTTTTTTTTTTTTTTTCCAGTATGTGGGCCTCTCACTGTTGTGGCCTCTCCCGCTGCGGAGCACAGGCTCCGGATGCGCAGGCTCAGTGGCCATGGCTCACGGGCCCAGCCGCTCCACCGCATGTGGGATCTTCCCGGACCGGGGCACGAACCCGTGTCCCCTGCATCGGCAGGTGGACTCTCAACCACCGCACCACCAGGGAAGCCCTGTATATTTATTAATTGTGAATTGCATGTTTAAAATCAGACACCAAAAATTAAAATCTATAAAAATATGAGATATCCATATCCATGAAATAAACAGTATTTTAATACTGGCTGTTCATGATGGTTCATACAACATTAGCTAATACCTCAAGGCTCAATATGCATTTAGAGTAAGGTTTATCATTAACAGTAGTGGAGGCAAATCCATATTTCATAGGGTATTCTTGATTTTTTGTGAGTTTGAATTTTTAACTCAAAAATTAAAGCTAGGGACATTTCGACTACTTACATTATTCTTCTAGTTTAAAGCAATGTGACAACAAACATTTGTGTCTGTTAGAAATACACTAGGCAGCTAGTAAGAGAGATCTAATCATGGTGACCTAAACAGCTTTGAATTTGGGGTGAGTTTCTTGTCCAGTTTAATTGGGTCATCAGTTTTGCCTCATAAATGTGCTGACAAAGAACTTAATCAGGTGTAGGAGAGGGTCAGTTCTGTCTTTTTCTTGTTCTTTGCCTTACATGTGTTCTCTCCGGAGAACTTTTTAAACAACTTGACCACTCTGTGCTGGTTAATTCAGTGATGCCTATGCCGCCTAGAAAGCGATCATCTGAAACTGACCCAACAAATGAGAGTGCCACTCTCAACCTTGGCCTTGGGACTTCACACTTTCTCTTGGGGTGATTCATTCACACAGGACTGACAAACAGACCAAGACAGGGTGCCAGGGAAATTTTATTACACATTATGCGTGGGACATTTTTTCTTATCTTAAAAAAATATATAGACATTCTTCTTATACTTCAGTGGATCATCTCATGTAGCACACTTTGAAGACCACTACTTTATCTAAAAAGTTAACCTTTTTTTCATTTTATTTTAAAATGCACAGAAAAACATACCCAGAGGAACTATACAAAAGTGCTTATGATTGGAGTTTCCCTCGTGGCGCAGTGGTTGAGAGTCCGCCTGCCGACTCAGGGGACACGGGTTCGTGCCCCGGTCCGGGAGGATCCCACATGCCATGGAGCGGCTGGGCCCGTGAGCCATGGCTGCTGAGCCTGCACGTCCGGAGCCTGTGCTCCGCAACGGGAGAGGCCACAACAGTGAGAGGCCCGCATACCGCAAAAAAAAAAAAAGTACTTATGATCAATTAAAAAATGGGCAGAGGAACTGAATACACATTTTCTAAAGAAGACATACAAATGGCCAACAGGTACATGAAAGATGCTCAACATCCTTAATCATCAGGGCAATGTAATCAAAATTACAATGAGATATCATCTCACACCTGTTAGAATGGCTGTTGTCAAAAAGACAAGAGACAAGTATTGACGAGGCCGTGGGGGAAAGGAAACCCTTGTCCACCGCTAGTGAGGATGTAAATTGGTACAGCCGCTATGGAAGTATAGCGGTTCCTCAAAATATTTAAAATCGAACTACTATATGATCAGCAATTCCACTTCTGGGTATACATCTGAAGGAAATGAAATCAGGATCTCAAAGACATATCTGACCCCGCACCCCACCCCACTCCATGTTCATTTCAGTCAAGACAAGGAAACACCTAAGTGTCCATCAGTGGATGAATGGATAAAGAAAATATTCTGCCATAAAAAGAAGGAGGTTTCGCCTTTTGTGACAACATGGATGGAACATGAGGGCCACACATTAGGGGAAATAAGTCAGACAGAGAAAGGCAAGTACTGCATCATCTCACTTATACATAGGATCTGAAAAAGCTGAACTCATAGAAATAGAGAGCAGAATGGTCATTTCCAGGGCTGGGAGTTGGGGAGACGGTCAAAAAGTACAAACTTCAGGTGATCGGATGAATAAATTCTGGGGATCTATTACACAGCAAGGTGACTATAATTAACAATACTGTATTATATACTTGAAACTAGTCAAGAGAATAGATCCTAAATGCTACCATCACACACACACAGAGTCACTGTGTGAGGGGAGGGAGATGTTAACTCTCCTCATTGTGGTAATCATTTTGCAATACATACATGTAGCGAATCATCATGTCATGCACTTTAAACTTACATATGTTATGTGTCAATAATATCTCAATAACCTGGAAAAATAGAACGTTTATGATGGTTAGATTTGTGAGGTGTGATAAGTGATTTTTTATTCTTCTGTACAATTTTCTATGTTTTCCCAATTTTATATAGTTAACATGGATTATTCTCATCAGAAAGAAAACCGCTTGTTTTTAAAACTTTGTCCTCTGACTCATCGGGCAAGGAGAGACTCTAGCTGTGCTGAGAGGATTTGAGAGGACAGTGGGCGCTGGGAGGGGCGGGGAACGGGACAGAGGATGAGCCCAGGTCTAACGCAGTCACCAGGCAGTCATGGACTGCTTATGCAGACGCTGGCTCCCCAGCCAGACCCTGATGCTCCAAATCAGCCTCGTTCTCGGTGAGCAACAGGACAGGTGGGGCTGCTCCTGGAACGACGCAGCTGTGGTAGGAGGCTGGGGAGACAGGTGGGCAGCTGGGGCTTGCATGCTATCAACATCCTGTTCCTCAAGCTTCTTTGAGAGTTGAGGGGGGAGGAAAGAGGGACTAGGGCCTTTCTGAGGTGACTGCAAGTTCCTCAGGACAGGAAGATCACTGTCAAACCTTTACCTCAGAAGGCATATATTTGCCCAGATTTACTGGGCTGCCGCTGCTGAAATGGTTAGAGCGGTGTCTCACTTTCCAGCTTCCTGTTTGGCAGAAAAACCTCCACAATCTGAGGCCCTTCTCTCCAGCCCCTACCCATCCCCCAGCCTGCTTCCTTCCTCTCCTCCCAGGCTGGGGAGGGCGTGTGGGGTGAGGGGCCGGCACAGCTTGCCATTGCCCCATCATTCAGGGACAGCTGAGCTGTGGCATCATTCACAGAGGTGGGGAGGCAGGGGAAGTGGGACCCCGGCCTCTCATCTGCCGGTGACTTTTATGTGTGGTTACGGTTGTTTCCAGCTCCTCGGGGGGGCAGGGGTAATGCTGCAGGTGCTGCCTTGTGTGTGACTTGTGAGCTGCCCCCCTGCCTTTGCAAAGAAGGGCTGAGCTCTGCAGTCAGACCCACTGGGTCACAAATTCTGGTCCTGCCTCATATTGGCCATAAAATCTTGGACAAACGTATATACCCTGGGACAAGTGTCTTTACCTTTCTGAGCTTCAACTTCCTCACGTGTAAAATGGATAGAATAACACTTAACTTGAGGTGTCATTTGGGAGATTAAATGAAACAGAGCACATGCATCCCTATGTCAGAGCAATGTCTGACCTAGGGACGCAGGGTACTCATGTACCTAATGTGGTGCTTCTCTATCTTGATGAAAGATTTGCAAATAGACACTGTAAAAGACACAAAAAATTATTGTTTCCTTGTTTTATAATTGACAGTTTTATCATGATCCAACAGTTTATAAAAGAGAAAAGGTTTTCCTCTGGGAATCAAGGGGATTGCAGCAACACAGAGATTGCACACTCTCCTAAACTCCCCATCCACCTCCACCTCCTACACATGGTGAATATTGTGAAAACCTTTAAAAGAAGTCAGTTTCGGGCCTCCCTGGTGGCACAGTGGTTGACAGTCTGCCTGCCGATGCAGGGGACACGGGTTCGTGCCCCGGTCTGGAAAGATCCCACATGCCGCGGAGCGGCTGGGCCCGTGAGCCATGGCCGCTGAGCCTGCGCGTCTGGAGCCTGTGCTCCACAACGGGAGAGGCCACAACAGTGAGAGGCCCGCGTACCGCAAAAAAAGTCAGTTTCCCCTTACCAATCAATAAGAGAAATACTACCACCATTGTTGATGAGTGAGCAGACAGTATGAATAGATGAAGCATAAAGAAAAAATAGATAAGATAAATAAACATGAAAGATAATGGTCTTCACAGGTAATCAAACAAATGCAAATTAAGAAGACTGGGTATCATATTTTGCCTATCAAATTAGCACAGGTGTTTTTCTTTAATGAGACTACTCTGAAGACAATGGAACAGTGTGACAGGCACTCTCATATATTATGGTCAGCTTTTAAAATAAGTATAAAGCTTCTCTGTAGTCCATCTTATGTGTCAGAAACATTTAAACATTTAAAATGTTCATACCTTTTCCTTGGTAATTTCACTTCTGGGATTTACCTCAAAGAAAAACAACTTCATGCAGAAGAATCTTATGCACAAAGACATTCCTTTTGGTTTACTTATAATAATGAGGAAATTGGAACCAAACAAGAGGATAAATTACAACATGAGCAAGTTACAACACGAAGGTGGTGACGATGACTGCTATAGATAGGCAGAGTTGTGTGGGTGAGTGAGAAGATGAAAAGGACTTGGTTAGAAGGAAAGACAAGAATAAATATGTGTTGAGCATCTACCATAGGATTCCTCCCATACTAGGAATATTACATACATTATCTCATTTCAGCCTCACACACTACATGCTTCCTGTGGGGTTTCCTAATGAGGCAGGAAGGGTCAACACAATGGAAGACCCCCTGCTAAACACCAGGCACTGTGACATATGTCGGGAATCTGGCTTTATACATGAGCCCCATTAAGTAAATGACACTACCTTCGTTTTGCATTTGAGGAAACTAAGGCTCACAGGGGCTAATTAACTTGCCCAAGGTCTCAGAACTAAGAAGCATCACCAGGCATCTAACAGCTCCAGGACCTTTTTGTGCCTCAGACTGCAGAGTGGTGGACACAGGCTGCACTACCCTCACTGTCCTAACCCTCCCCCCACCACTCCCACACACAGAACTCTGACCTCTTAATTAAGGGATAGGGGAACCTCTGCTATTTAAAAGAAATCACTCTTCTCTCGCTACTTCAGACCCTCCCTTTGTACCCTAGCCTCTAAGAAAATTATCCCATTTACATTTCTCCGTAAGGAAACAGCTGCTCCCATAGTGCCTTCCCCCCTCTGAATTCCTTTTCCTTTTCCTACTCAACAGTGCTATCATTTCCTTGTTAGGATCATAGAGTCTACTGGGAGCAATTCAGGGAGATCTGCTGGGGGTTTTCTTGAGATGTAGTTACATCTAGGCTGGCTCCTCTGTGCTCCCAGAGCACTTCTACTCTTCTGCCATTACAGCACTTGTCAACATTCAGAGAGCTGTGTAGGTGACAGGGTGGCAAGGGGTACACAGGAAGCTATCTGCCCATCTGCTTTCTGTTTGTGCACTTGTAGTTGCCTAACAACCACTGAGGGCCGGAAGTCCCCCATAGAAGATGTAGCTGTTCATGCCTTGCCCAAGCAGGCATCAGCCATGCCGAATTATAAGCAGATCGAGAGCAGTCATAACCAGGCTGCATGGAGTCCCACATGACAGGGGAGAGCAGGGAGCTGGATGGGTGCCAGTGGCTCTAGCCACAATGTCCTTTTCATTCCTTAAACAGTGACAAAACAAGAACTCTTTCCTCTAAGTGCATCTTGGATTAAAGCAGATTCAGGCAGTACTGGGTTCATGATTAACTCATTTTTATTAAGAATTGAAGTTGATTGAACTGGTGAGCTTTGTCCTTTATTTAAAATAATAATTTTAAAACATTTAAAGGAGATGGTATCATATCATCATATTTAATTTCAGTTCCTTAAAAATTTGCAAGGGAAAAATTTTATGGACATATATTTGCATGTGCCCTCAAGGCAGGGCACACAAGATGTGTTGGTATAGGAGAAATGGAAATGACCTTATTTACACTGCGCTTACCCAGCCTTTCAGTCATTTTTGGATTTGGTCCCTTTTCTGTATGTTCTAATGGGTTCCAGAAGTGCACTAGGAAGAGAATTGGAAATCAGGAACTGGGATCTTGTAAAAATTGTGGCACCAGTATCTCTCTAGCGATTTTTCTCAGTTTTCTTGTAAATTGAAACTTTATCTCCCTGTTCATAGTAAAGAATCTTTTCTGTAGTCCAAGAGAAATAGCTTAATAAATTTCTTTAAAAATGAAAGAGAGAGAGAACAAACAAGAAAAAAAAAAAAAACCCAAAACCCAGGAGTCAGGAAGCTTGCAACCACACACAGCTCGAAGCTTCACAGCTGTATGGAGCTCTTGCAGCTCTCTTCGTTAGATAGTTCGTCTTTGGAAATTCCCTCATTCCTACCTTTTCCGGAACTCTGACCAGTTGCTTTCTCTTTAATAATTTAATTCCCTGTTCAAAAAACCAAACATGGCTTTGTGATCACAAACTGTCTCCTACTCTAGAGTGTTTTGTCTGAAAGAGAGTAAAATACTTGAATCACTGCCACCAGCACACAAGCATGATCTAGTGTCTCCAATCTTTCAAAAGCGTCCCTTGAAAATCTAAATACCCAAAAGAAGAAATTAAAAGCAGGAAATAACCACACATACAAAGGAAGTTAAACAAAAAAACTATTTTGCTTAACTTTATACAAATATATTGGAAACTGAGATGCAATGGATCATTTTCTAGAAAAATATAATTTACCAATACTGAGTCCAAAAAGAGAAAGAAAATCTAAACAGATAAATTACCTGCTCTGGAAACAGACCCTGGTGTTTCTCCCCTACTCTCCCACTACTACCACACTACTTCTGACACTAGATGTATGAGTTCTTTTCCCCACGCCAAGCAATTTGGTCATTTTCCAGATACCAGCTGGGTGTCCTACAATTTAACTCAATTATAACACTGTCTACCTGCAGCTTATGTCAGATCCCACAGGTTAAGGGTTCAGTCCCTTACTCTCCCCCAACTTCAGACACTAGTTAAAAGTCCAGGTTGTTAGCTGTGCTTCGGACAGACTGGCTATAAATCAGAGGTTCCCGTGACCTTCTTGTCAGGTTTGGTTACTTTGCTAGAGCAGTTCACAGAACAATGGGAGATCAGTTTATAGTAGATCACTGGTTTTTTATTTTAAAAATGTAACTCATGAACAGCCAGATGGGCAAGATGCATTAGGGCCAGGTATGTAGGAACGGGGGCAGAGTTTGCATGCCTTCTCCAGGTGTGCCACCCTCCGAGCACCTACTTGTGTCCACCAACCCAGAAGCTCTTCTAACCCCGTCCTTTTGAGTTTTTATGGAGACTTCATTACACAGGCAGAATTGATTAAATCATTGGCCACTGGTGATTAAACTCAGTTGCTAGCCCTTCTCCACTGTCAGGATGACAGAGTGTGGGACTGAAAGTTCCAACCTGCTAACAGGGTTGGTTCCCCTGACAACCAGCTCCCATCCTAAGGAGCTTTCCAAAGTCACTTATGAACATAAATTTCAGCTGTGGTACAAAGGGGCTTGTTATGAATAACAAAAGATACCCATTTCACATTTATTGCTCTGGAGCTATTTCAGGACCTGGGAAAAATATTAAATATTGTAATGCCCCTGGAGAGCTTATGTAGGAAATTGCAAAGGCTTTAGGAGCTCTGTCCCAGGAGTAGTGGATAAAGACCAAATACATATATATATAATAAATAATAATAACACATTACCTGATTTTAAAAATAGGTTAAATTTTCTAAGACCTATTCTTTAAAAAGAAACTGGCACAGGTAGTCTCATAGATTACTTATAACCATTGTTTATAGTACAGATGATTTTACCTTCACCACTACAATTTAACAGTGTTAGACATACTGGTTAATACAGTTACACCTGTGTTAAATATGATTAACAAAGGAAACTTAGGTGACACAAACCAACTTTATTTAACACTTCATGAAGTGGGCATTCTCCATTTCCAAGGGTCCAAAGGATTGTAAAATGGGGTGGATGGCAGGAAGCTTTTATAGGATAAAGAATAAGGAATAAGGAAGAGGAAAATAGAAAATGAATAAGGAATAAGAAAATAAGTACAGAGCCCAGAATTGGCCTAGTGTTTGGGGATTGGCTGACTGGATATTGCAGTTTCTGGTCAAGTGGAACATTTACAAGAACACAAAAGTCATCTAAGTTTGGGTTTGCTGACATGGCAATCCAGACAGGAGTGACTCAGTCTTGGGCCTAGAAATTTATTTCAACAGACCAGAGAAAGAAATGAGGTATAAAATTTCAAAGAGGAAGGTTCTATTATCATTACTTATAGATGATTTAATTTTTTACTTGAAAAATCCAAAAGAATCCAGAGAAAAATTATTACAAATAATAGGAGAACTCAGGAAAAGAGTTGTAAACAAAATTAATACAAAGAAATAAATGAACATGTTACATAGTACTAATAACCAGAAAGACATGACATCAGAAAAATAAAACGTCTATGTATAAACATAACAAGAAATGTGTCAAAGATATGTGACAAAAATATAAAATGCTATTGAAGAACACAAAATAATTCCTGAACAAATAGAAAAATGTAGCATATTATCCAATAGGAAAATTAAATTGTCAAGAAATCAGTTATCCTGAAATTAATTTATAAATTAAATGTGATCCTAGTGAAAAAATTACCAACAAAGTTTTTTTTTAATCCAGATTGTTTATATGGAAAATTATGAGGCAAGAACATTCAGAAACATTCTAAAAAATAAGCATAATCGAGGGAATAGGTCTACCAGACATTAAAACACATCATAAAACAGCAGAATATCAGCACATGAATAGACATGATAAGTCCAGAAAAGACACAATAAATTATTTTGAGACAACTGGCTAGCCATCAGAGAAAGAAAAGGTTGTATTCATACCTCATACCAAAATAAATTCCACAGGGACCAAAGATTTAAATGCATCTGGAAATTTCCTCTGGAAATAGATGTGATAGTCACACAATATTGTGAATATACTTAAGTCACTGAACTGTACACTTAAAATGGTTAAAATAGTAAATTTTATGTTATGTATATTTTTACCACAATAAAAAATACATCATATAAAAGATTTAAATAAAAAATGAAAAAAATCATGGGATTATGTATTTAATAACCAAGAGTAAGAAAGGTTTAAGTATGACAAAGACAAGGGCAAAGTCAAAAACCTCTGTAAGCAGAAAATGTTGATAGATTTAACCTTATGAAAATTAACATTTCCTCATGGCAGAAATGACTACCCATGATTAGAAAAAATGTCACAAATTAGGAAAAATAGTATAACTCATATATTAAAAGCCAAAAAAAGAGGAAGGTACTTAAATGTTCATCAGTAAGGAAAAAAAAAAAGAGGATCAATAATAATTCAGGAGAATTCTATGTGACTATGCAAAAGGTTAAGTCAGTTCTTTATGTGCTGTTATGAAATAATTACTAACCTACACCATCAAGGAAGAAAACAAGCACTGTTCAGAGAAGATTACATAGTATGTTATCATCTGTGTAAAAAAAAAGGGGAATTATGTATGTGTTTTCTATGCATATGGATGCATATGGGTAGAATATCTCTGGAAAGGTACAGGGAAAAGGAAAAAAGCATGAGAGTCTTTCCACAGTTTATCATTCTATACCTTTTAAATTTTGAGCCTTGTGACTTTACTGGCTATTCAAAAGCTTAATAAAGTTAAAAAAAATAAACTGTCCTGACTCACTGTAGACCTAAAGACACAAATATGTTGAAAGGGAAAGAATAGAAAAAGATCCACATAAGTCATATTGAAAAGAGAGCTGGGGGTTTCCCTGGTGGTGCAGGGCTTCCCTGGTGGCGCAGTGGTTGAGAATCTGCCTGCTAATGCAGGGGACACGGGTTTGAGCCCTGATCTGGGAAGATCCCACATGCCGTGGAGCAACTAGGCCCGTGAGCCACCACTACTGAGCCTGCGTGTCTGGAGCCTGTGCTCCGCAACAAGAGAGGCTGCTATAGTGAGAGGCCCGCGCACCGCGATGAAGAGTGGCCCCCGCTTGCCACAAATAGAGAAAGCCCTCGCACAGAAACGAAGACTCAACACAGCAAAAATAAATAAATTAATTAATTAATTCCATAAAGACAGGAACCATATCTATAAAAAAAGAAAAAGAAAAGAGAGCTGGGGTGACTATTCTAATAACAGAAAAATAGATTTTAAGTTAAAAATATGGTATGAAACAAAGTGGGACATTTTATACTGATAAAGGGTCAATTCATCAAGAAGATATAATAAGTATGCAATACACATGTCAAACAACAGAGTCTGCAATTTTGAAACAAATATTGACAGAATTGAAGGGGAAAATAGACAGTCCTACAATAATAATTGAAGACTCCAATGCATTATTTTCAATAACAAATAAAACATCTAAACAGAAAATCAGTAAGTCATAGAGAACTTGGGCAATACTATAAACCAACTAGATCTAAAATACATATACAGAACACTCTACCCAGCAACAGAAGAATGCACATTTTTCTCAATTACACATGGACATTCTCTAAGATAAACCATGCTAGGCCATAAAACATTCTCCATAAATTATAAAACTTCAGAATTATAGAAACTATCTTCTTGGACCACAGTGGAATGAAGGTAGAAATCAGTAACCAAAAGAAAGCTGGAAATTCTGTAATTACATGGATATTAAACACATACTCTTACACAATCAATGGACCAAAGAAGAGATCACAAAAGAAATTAGAAAATATTTTGTGATGAATGAAATTGAAACAAAACATACAAAAATGTATAAATGTATTAAAAGTACTGCTCAGAGATTACTTTATGGTTATAAATGCCTACATTAAAAAATAAAAAAGATCTCAAATCAACAACCTAAATTTATACCTTAAGGAACTATAAAAAGAAGAGCAAACTAAACCCAAAAACAGAAGAAGGAAGGAGATAATAAAGCTTAGTGCAGAAATAAATGAAATAGAAAGTAGAAAAATAATAGAATCAGTGAAATCAGTGAAACCTCAAGTTAGTTTTTCGAAAAGTTCAACAAAATTGACAAACCTCTACCTAATCTGAGAAAAAAAGTTAGAAGATTGCAGTTAACTAAGGTCAAATATTAAAGCTGAGGTATTACGACCTTATAAAAATTACAAAGTTTATAAGAGAATCTCATGAAGAATTTATGCTAACCAATTAAATAATCTATGTGAAAAGGACAAACTCCTAGAAATACATAAATTATCAAAATTGTCTAAAGAAGAAATAGAAAATCTCAACAGACATATAACAAGGAATTGAATTAGTAATCAAAAACTTCCCCAAAACGACAAGATCAGAACTGGATGGCTTCACTGCTGAATTTTACTAAACATTTAAAGAAAAATTAAACCAATCCGACTTAAACTCTTTCAAAAGATAAAAGAGGGGGGAACACTTCTCAATACATTCTTTTTGGTTTTGTCTTTGGCCATGCCACATGGCTTGTGGGTTCTTAGTTCCCCAACCAGGGTTTGAACCCAGGCCCTTGGCAGTGAAAGCCCAGAGTCCCACTGGACTGCCAGGAAATTCCCAATGCATTCTTTTTTTTTTCAGTTTTATTGAGATATAATTGACATACAGCACTGTATAAGTTTAAGGTGTACAACATAGAGACTTGACTTACGTGTATTGTGAAATGATTACCACAATAAGTTTAGGTAACATCTGTCATCTCATATAGATACAAAAAATGTTTTTTTTCCTTGTGATGAGAACTGTTAGGATCTACTCTCTTAACAACTTTTAAATATACCATAAAGTAGTGTTAACTATAGTTACTCTGTTGTACATTACATTCTATATGTTGTATTACATTCAATACATTCTATGAAGCCAGCAGTACCCTGATACCAAAGCCAGACAAAGATACCACAAAAAATATAGACCAATGAAGATGGATATACATGTAAAATCCACAACAAACTACTAGCAAATAGAATCCAACAGCACCTTAAAAGGATTACATACACCATTACAAGTGGGATTAATCCCAGGAATGCAATGGTGGTTTAACATAAGAAAATCAGCCAGTGTAACACATCATACTGATGGATGAAAAAAAAAAATACATGATCATCTTAATAGGTGCAGAAATAGCATTTGATAAAATTTAACACTCTTTCATGACAAAAACTCTCAGCAAAATAGGAATAGAAGGGAACTTCCCTAACATGACAAAGGGCATTTATGAAAAACCCACAGTGAACATCATATTCAATGGTGAAAGACTGAAAGCTTTCAGTTGAAGATCTTGAACAAGAAAAAGATGCTTGCTTTCACCAGTGCTATTCAACATTGTACAGGAATTCCTAGCCAGAGCATTGGGGCAAGAAAAAGAAATGAAAGGCATTCAAATTGGAAAGGAAGAAGTAATACTATATCTATTTGCAGCTGACATGATTCTATATATAGAAAATCCTATAGAATCCACACACACACAAACTACTAGAGCTAATAACTTCAACACATTTGTAGGGTAAAAAACCAACACACAAAAATCTGTTTTGTTTCTATACACCAGCAATTAAAACTCTGAAATGGGCATTAGGAAAACAGTTCCACTTATGACTGAAAAAAAATAGGTAGGGATAAATTTAGTCGAGAAGGTGAAAGACTTGTACACTGAAAACTACAAAATAGAGCTGACATAAATTAAAGGATACCTAAATGGATGAAAGACACCCCATGTTCATGGAATATAAGACAATATTGTTAAGATGGCAATACTCCCCAAATAAATTTACAGATTCAATGTAATGCCTACCAAATTCCAATAACCGTTTTTTTTTTTTTCAGAAGTGGAAAAGATGGTCTTCAAATTCGTATGGAGAACACATGTTTCCCAATTTGAAAACTTGCTACAAAACTACAGTAATCAAAACAATATGCTACTGACATAAGGATAGATCTATAGACCAGTGGAATAGAATTAAGAGTCCTTAGGGCTTCCATGGTGGCACAGTGGTTGAGAGTCCGTCTGCTGATGCAGGGGACACAGGTTCGTGCCCCGGTCCGGGAAGATCCCACATGCCGTGAAGCAGCTGGGCCCGTGAGACATGGCCACTGAGCCTGTGCGTCCGGAGCCTGTGCTCCACAACGGGAGAGGCCACAACAGTGAGAAGCCCATGTACCACAAAAAAATTAAAAATAAAAAAAAAAAGAGTCCTTAAATAAACCCAAACATCTATTGCCAATTGATCTTCAGTGAGGATGTCAAGATCATTCAATGAGGGGAAAGAATAGTCTTTTCAACAAACGGTACTGGGATAACTGGATAACCCATGCAAAACAATAAACTTGTACCCCTACTAATATCATATACAAAAATGAACTCAAAATGGGTCAACAACCCATTGAAACTATAAAACTATTAGAAGAAACATTAGGGTAAATCTTCATAACCTCAGATTTGGCAAAGGATTCTTAGATTTGACATCAAATGCATGAACAACAAAAGAAAAATAGATAAAGTGGACTTCATCAAAATTAAATACTTTCGTGCATCAAAATATATTATTAAAAATATGAAAAGACATTCTGCAGAATATGAGAAAATGTTTGCAAAATCATATGTCTGATAAGGATGTGGTATCCAATATAAAGAACTCTTACAACTCAACAACAAAAAGACAAACAATACAATTTTTTTAAATGGGCAAAGGATTTTTTTTAATACATTGGATCATTTATTTAACTGGTCTAGCTGGGAAAAAAAAAGTTTAGATAAGTCCCAAGATTGTTTAGAAATGATTTTTTTTCCATTCCGACCAGAATGCATTAAAAAACAATGGGTACGTTAAGATACTCATTTACTTGTAAGCAGACACTGCTTTACATAAGGTTTTTTTGGTTTTGTTTGGTTTTTTACCTTTTTTTAACATCTTTATTGGAGTATAATTGCTTTACAATGGTGTGTTAGTTTCTGCTGTATAACAAAGTGAATCAGCTCTACGTATACATATATCCCCATATCCCTTCCCTCTTGCGTCTCCCTCCCACCCTCCCTAGCCCACCCCTCTAGGTGGACACAAAACACCGAGCTGATCTCCCTGTGCTAAGTGGCTGCTTCCCACTAGCTATTTTACATTTGGTAGTGTATATATGTCATTGCCACTCTCTCACTTTGTCCCAGTTTACCCTTCCCCCTCCCCGTGTCCTCAAGTCATTTCTCTACATCTGCATCTTTATTCCTGTCCTGCCCCGAGGTTCTTCGGAACCATTTTTATTTTCAGTTTCCGTATGTATGTGTTAGCATACGGTATTTGTTTTACTCTTTCTGACTTACTACACTCTGTATGACAGACTCTAGGTCCATCCACCTCACTACAGATAACTCAATTTCGTTTCTTCTTATGGCTGACTGATATTCCATTGTACATATGTGCCACATCTTCTTTATCCATTCATCTGTCGATGGACACTTAGGTTGCTTTCATGTCCTGACTATTGTAAATAGAGCTGCAATGAACATTGTGGTACATGACTCTTTTTGAATTATCATTTTCTCAGGGTATATGCCCTGTAGTGGGATTGCTGGGTCATATGGTAGTTCTATGTTTAGTTTTCTAAGGAACCTCAATACTGTTCTCTATAGTGGCTGTATCAATTTACATTCCCACCAACAGTGCAAGAGGGTTCCCTTTTCTTCACACCCTCTCCAGCATTTATTGTTTCTAGATTTTTTGATGATGGCCATTCTGATTGGTGTGAGGTGATACCTCATTGTAGTTTTGATTTGCATTTCTCTAATGATTAATGATGTTGAGCATCCTTTCATGTGTTTGTTGGCAATCTGTATATCTTCTCTGGAGAAATGTCTATTTAGGTCTTCTTCCCATTTTTGGATTGGATTGTTTGTTTTTTTAATATTGAGCTGCATGAGCTGCTTGTAAATTTTGGAGATTAATCCTTTGTCAGTTGCTTCATCTGCAAATATTTTCTCTGATTCTGAAGGTAGTCTTTTTGTCTTGTTTATAGTTTTCTTTGCTGTGCAAAAACTTTGGAACTTCATTAGGTCCCATTTGTTTACTTTTGTTTTTACTTCCATTTCTCTAGGAGGTGGGTCAAAAAGGATCTTGCTGTGATTTATGTCATAGAGTGTTCTGCCTATGTTTTCCTCTAAGACTTTTATAGTGTCTGGCCTTACATTTAGGTCTTTAATTCCTTTTGAGTTTATTTTTGTGTATGGTGTTAAGGAGTGTTCTAATTTCATTCTTTTACATGTAGCTATCCAGTTTTCCCAGCACCACTTATCGAAGAGGCTGTCTCTTCTCCATTGTATATTCTTGCCTCCTTTATCAAAGATAAGGTGACCATATGTGCATGGGTTTATCTCTGGGCTTTCTACCTTGTTCCATTGATCTATATTTCTGTTTTTGTGCCAGTACGATAATGTCTTGATTACTGTAGCTTTGTAGTATAGTCTGAAGTCAGGGAGCCTGATTCCTCCAGCTCCATTTTTCCTTCTCAAGATTGCTTTGGCTATTTGGGGTCTTTTGTGTTTCCATACAAATTGTGAAATTTTTTGTTCTAGTTCTGTGAAAAATGCCAGTGGTAGTTTGATAGGGATTGCATTGAATCTGTAGATTGCTTTGGGTAGTATAGTCATTTTCACAATGTTGACTCTTCCAATCCAAGAACATGGTATATCTCTCCATCTTTTTGTATCATCTTTAATTTCTTTCACCAGTGTCTTATAGTTTTCTGCATACAGGCCTTCTGTCTCCTTAGGTAGGTTTATTCCTAGGTATTTTATTCTTTTTGTTGCAGTTGTAAATGGGAGTGTTTCCTTAATTCCTCTTTCAGATTTTTCATCAATGAATTTGGTAAAGTAGCAGGATACAAAATTAATGCACAGAAATCTCTTGCATTCCTATACACTAATGATGGGCAAAAGATTTGAATAGATATTTCTCCGAAGAAGATATATAAATGACCAATAAGTGCAAGAAATGATGTTCAACATCACTGACCATTTAGGAAATGCAACTCAAAACCACAGTGAGATACCACTTTACACCTACTAGGATGGCTTTAATAGGAAAATAAGAGGTGCTAGTGACGATGTGGATAAATAGGACCCCATGTGTGTTGTTGGGACTGCAGAATGGTGTAGCAACTGTAGAAAACAGGCATTTCCTCAAAAAATTAAACTTAGAATTACCGTATGACCCAGAAATTCCACTCCTAGCTATATAGCCAAGAGAAAATAAACCATATGTCCACACAGAAACTTGTACACAGATGTTTGTAACAGCATTATTCATAGTATCCAAAAGGTATAAACAGCCCGTGTCCATCAATGAATGCAGGGATAAACAAAGTGTGGTATATATGTACAATGGAATATTCGGCCATAAAAAGGAACAAAATACTGGTACATACTACAGCTTGGGTGACCCTTGAAAACATTATGTTAAGTATACACGAAGCCAGACACAAAAGGTTACATACTGTATGATTCCTTTTATATGATATATCCAGAATAGGTAGAAAGTAGATTAGTGGTTACCAGGGGGAGAATGATAACTTACTGGTTACCAGGTGTTTTTCTGGGATGATGAAAATGTTTTAAACCTAGAGAGAGGTAGCAGTTGCACATTGGGAATACACAAAATGCCACTGAATTGTATACTTTACAGTGTTAATCGTATGAGAATTTCACCTCAATGAAAAAAAAAAACATGCACCTAAGAGTATGCTGGTACAATTTTTGAAATACAACAACAACAAAACTTAGAAAGCTTCCAAAGGGAAAATACTTTGAAATGAAAAATAATCAGACTTCTTATCTGCAATACTGGAAGCTTGATGACAGTGAAAAGACATCTACAGGCTACTTAAAGGAAGGGATAGCAATCCTTGCTATTCAGCCTCAATGCCACTTACTAGCATGGTAAGAAAAGACATTAGCACTTAAGTAAGGGTTCAGAGAATATATCACTCACAGAGCCTATTTAAGGAAAATCCTCAAAAAAGCTGTCCATCAAACAAGCAGTTAATCATAACAGTAGGGAAAGATAAAGAATAAGCAGAGGTAAGCGGAAAACCATACAACAGTTGTAATTAAACTGCCTGGAATTTGTGATTTAAGTGGTAGGTAAAGATTCTTGAAATAGAGTCGTATTGAGCTTCCCTGGTGGCACAGTGGTTGAGGGTCCGCCTGCCGATGCAGGGGACACGGGTTCGTGCCCTGGTCCGGGAAGATCCCACATGCCACGGAGCGGCTGGGCCCGTGAGCCATGGCCGCTGAGCCTGCGCGTCCGGAGCCTGTGCTCCGCAACGGGAGAGGCCACAGCAGTGAGAGGCCCGCGTACCGCAAAAAAAAAAAAGAGAGAGAGTCGTATTTTCAGAGAAAATCTAATAAATGTCTAGAAATAGAACACTTGACTATGTCAGTGAAACCTCCAAGTTGGAAGGATGTTGCAGGGAGAGGTGTAAGAATATTATAAGGCTGTGTAGTGAGCAGAGAATGTGGGCTAGTGAATGTTCTGCATTTTCATTCTACTTGGGGTGGTGATGAGCATTGTGGAATAAAGAGCAGGACAGGCATCATTTGAATCTTTTAATATAATAGTGAAGAAATATACATATTAAGAAGGTGAGTACTAATGGAATGAGAAACACAAAAGAATTTTGGAAGTACTAAGGAGAAAAAGAATACAATGCAAGGAAGTCTCACCTCACCTCTCAGTAGCGCTGCCCTAGTCATCCAACCCTCCTTTTTTTTTTTTTTTTTTTTTTGCGGTACGCAGGCCTCTCACTGCTGTGGCCTCTCCCGTTGCAGAGCACAGGCTCCGGACGCGCAGGCTCAGCGGCCATGGCTCACGGGCCCAGCCGCTCCGCGGCATGTGAGATCTTCCCGGACCGGGGCACGAACCCCTGTCCCCTGCATCGGCAGGCAGACTCTCAACCACTGCGCCACCAGGGAAGCCCCACCCCTCTTTCTTGAACCGCTTTCCTTTTTTAGCTTTTCTGACCCTGCACTCACTGGGTCTTCCCCACTGACTGCTCCTTCTCCACCTCTCTCAATGGACCTGAATCCTCTGGTGGTCAGTGCTATTCCCTCTTTTCTTCCCTAGCTATAATCACCTAATCCCTAGGTGATTTTAGCTAATCCCTTGGTTGTAAGTAGCATTACTGTGCTGAAGGCCACATTTCCAGCCTTGACATC
Source organism: Delphinapterus leucas (assembly GCF_059928025.1). Classification (NCBI taxonomy): domain Eukaryota; kingdom Metazoa; phylum Chordata; class Mammalia; order Artiodactyla; family Monodontidae; genus Delphinapterus; species Delphinapterus leucas. Next base: position 76,663,371 of record NC_143129.1, read on the forward strand.
TCCCCCTGGACCTCAGACCCTTCCCTATGGCCCATTTAACATCCATTCTGGGAAGCCAAAGCTAACATGTCTAAAACCGAATTCTTGTGTTATGCTTATCTTCACCCCAAACCTGCTCCTCCCCAGGCTTTTCTGGTATTTACAGCTCAATAAATGTCACTCCATCTACCCAGTTGCTTAAGCCAAAAACCTAGAAATCATCTCTGATTCTTCTTTTCCTTCTCTCTGACATCCAGTCCATCAGCAACCTCTATCATTCTACCTCCAAATTTTTCCTGAATCTCCCCATTTCTCCTCATCCCCTACCACCATCCTTCTCTCACTTAACCTATTGTAAAAGCTTCTGAACTGGATGGAATCCCTTTTCCTCCTCTTGCCTGCCTATAAACCATTCTGCACACAGTATCCATTCTAAAGTGATCAATAAAAATGTAAATTACATATTACTCTGCTAAACACTAGCTGGCAGCTTCCTGTTGCGCTCCGAATCCATCCAACCCCCCTACCCACCCTACAAATCCTTGCCTGCCTCGGCTATCCGTTTTCAGTTCTCTTCTTCCCTTACTCTGTTCCAGCCATAGCTCTCACTCCATCCCACAGGGAAGCCAAGGTCATTTCTGCACTGGAAACTTTGCACATGCTCTTTCTGCTGCCTGGAATAATTCATTCTGTCCTGTCATCATTCAGGACTCACTTTAGTTGTCACACCCTCTTTGAGGACTTTCTTGATGAACCACCCACACCTCACACTTCCATCAAACCACCAGTATTCTATCACATTATCCTAAGTTCTTGGCTACAAGCAACAGAAATCAACTGACTAGATAAATATGTATACTAAAGGAGAGTAGGTGGCCCACAAAACTTTGAAGGATCCAGGTGACAAGGCTTTGAGATGACTCATCCAGGAACTGGTCCAGTAGAAGCTGGTCTGTCACTCCTGACACAGACACCACAGCTTACATCCCAACACCACTGACTCTGGACACTCGACTTGCCCCAGAACTGCTGCCTCCATTGCCTTAGGCGATCAGGTGGCTACTGTCAACAGCACATATACTATTGTCCTCCTCTCATGATGACACTAGCTTCTGTTTGAAAGTCTGGGTAGGTGCATCTGATTGGAGGAGCCCAGGTTATGTGCTGTCTCAGCTGCAAAGGTGGCTGGGCAAGTGTCAGGCATTTTCACCTTCTATAGCGGGATATGGGCTTGCCTCATAAGATAGAAAATGCCATAAATACGAGAAGGGAGTTCAGATGCCAGGCCACAGATATGAAATCTGTGTCACATCCTTTTTTTTTTTACAGCGCTTATAATTATCTGAAGTCATTTGTTTTCCCCTGCTTTTCTCAGCAGTCTCTCTCACCAGAATGGAAGTTCCATGAAAGCAGAGACCTGGTCTGCTTGTTCACCACTGTATCTCTGGCAACTTCAGTGGTGCCTAGCTCATTAAGCATTTATTGAATGAAGGCGGGCTGAGGGCCCGAAGGAGTAAAAATTTGTATCAAATAAGTGGAGTTTCAAGAAAGAGAGAATAGTCATATGCCAAATGTGACAAGATGGTCCCATAAGACTAGGATTGATGATTGACCAGTGACATATGGATTTGTTAATTTTAGGGAGTTATTAGTAATTCATTCAAGAGCAGTTTCAGAGGAGTGGTGACCAGAAACTGTAATGCAGTGGGTTGAGTGAAAAAATGGTGGCAGCAGGGAAAGCTGAAATGATTTTCTCCTGGTATATACAAACAAATGGGGAAATTGTATTATGATTTATCATCTTCAATAGTTTCAGTTTCTAATTCCTGGAACTAAACCAAAGGCCATGTTGGGTGCAAGCTGCAAGAAAAGGAAAGAGCATTAGTCTAGGAGGGTGACAGACATGTGCTTGAATCAAAACTGCCAGCTTCTAAGTAAGACCAACGCCTAAGCAAGTTACCTCTGCAGCTTTGTTTCCTTGTCTGTAAAACTGGAGATAATTCTCTTTTTATAGATATAAAATTAGTGTGATGTGGAGGCAGACGGTAGATACAGCACAATGTTTGCTCTGCTTCTTTCTTCCTCCAGTCTTAGCTATTCCTGCACCAGATTCCCAGACAAAGACCCCAGCTCTTCCTGCACATTGAAAAGGATTTTGGAGGGAACTGTCCAGCTGCGACTGAACTCCTCTTTGGGTCCTAACATCCAAGAAATTGAGTGGAATTGGGATTCTGGGGATGATGAGAAACCACAGCTGCTGGTGTCCTGGAGGCCTAATACCCCTAATCCTGATTGGTATGACCTTGAAGAAAAACAAAAGCACAGATTCAACGTAACAGAGATGGCTTTCTTGAGCATCAGGAATCTCACTCTGGAAATGAGTGGACTATATACAGCGAAAATCAAATTCCACTCAGGAAAATCCCAGGAGGAAGTCTTTAGACTCTGTTTATATGGTAAGGTATGGGACCGTGTCCCAAGCAGGCATTCCAACAACCACTTTATCTAAGGTAAGTTAGAAATAAGTTTTTCTTAAAAAGAAACCTCTTTTTTAGGAGTTTTTACATCTCTTCTCATGCCCTAAAAATAAAACTAAATTTTAAAAATTACGTCTTAGGAAAAACTAGCTACAATTTCTTACAATTTCTTTTCATTTGTTTGTTTGTTTAAAAGTATTTATAACAGGAACAGAAAGGGGATTAAGCTTCATCACCTCCCAGTTAATCCACCCCTAGCAGAACCATGGTAAGGCCTGACCACCACCATCCTCCCCTCCTGGCCTGGGCCCTCATCCAAATCCCACTGCCCACTCTCGGGGGCCCACACACAGCTGGCAGAGGGAAGGTACAGGGTACAGGGTGGGTTCCAGAGCTACACATCTCATGAGAGGCAGCACATAAAAGTTGTAAAGCAGAGGGATCACTTGAGAGCCCCCAGCAACCCCGGGAGTATAAAAGTATAGAGGCCCACCCACAAATATCAAAACAGCTCTTCTTTCAATTGTAAAATACTACAAAGTTGATTATTAGAAATACACAATTATTTCAGAAATATCCTTAACCGGTTGGTTCAAAAACTGATTTAAAAAATTCTTAAGTGACAAAACACTTGGCAAAACCAAAACAACACAACTGGATGAAGAAAAAGCATGAAGTAGGAGACTGAATGTTAGAACTAGTCATTAGGTAAAATGCTTTTAAGCCAGTTGATCTGAAGTCCAGCTGGAGAGATTAGGACGAAACTCTGTCCTAGACACAAGTCAGAGATACAGAAAGTGACCCAGCCCCTGTCCCGTTCCATCACCTCTGCTTGGGTCATCACAGCAGCCTCCTGACTGGCTTCCCTGCCTCTGGTCTCCTCTCCCTTCCAAATTATCCTCCATGAGGCTGATATCTGGATCTTTTTTAAATGTAGTGCTCTTCCTGTAATTTACCTGCTTGAAACCAAACCAAGTTCCCTGTTCCCATCCCCCACAGGATAAATGGCTCTCAGGAAAAGAAGTTTAACTCCGCACAGGATCAGGTCCTTGGCGGCTTCTACAGCCTTGCTTCCTGACACTTTCCTCCATGTGCCATGCTCCAAATTTTGTACCCTTCACCTCGCCACCTGGCCCCTTCCTTCTTGACATATGGTGGTGGCTCTCCAGGGAATATCCATATCCCACACATTCCCTGCATACTTCACCTCGTGGGAGCAGGGGAGGGGTGAGGGTCTCTAACACAGGAGATTGGAAAGCTTTTAAGAAGAGGCTGGGTTGACTATCCAAGCTGGGGTTTCCAGTCGGTAAAGGATGGAGAACATAGCAGCTGCCTCCCTGGCCTCCAGCTTCTAATTTCTGAACTTGTCTCTCTCTCCTCCTTGGCTGATAAATTCCTGGCATAACTTTCTGAGTAACAGCCTACCAATACAGTCGCATTCTATCTCTTTTGACAGCAAAAAATGAAAGCCTACTCAAATTAGATCAATAAAGAGTGTTTTCATGATAAAGATACATAGGTCTCTAGGAGCAATAAAGGAGTTCCTCTGGCCCTCATGCTCACAGGAACTGGAAAGCTGAAGGGCACTCTCTTCTGTCTGTCAGGGACCATGTACTCTCTCATCTTTTTTTCCATTGTTTCTCTCTCCCTTTCCTGTCAGCTTTATTCTCCTGGGCTTCTCCACGTGGTTGGGAGTATGGCCTTGTACAGCTATGGATCCCACTCAGCCAGAGAGCAAAGGGAGTTTCCAAAATTCTAGGGAAGGCACTTTCTGTTTGGGCTTGGGTCACAAGATAACCCCTAGATGGGTCACTGGCCAGGGAAATAACATTCTGATTGTCAACGCCTGGGACTTGTGCCCTCCCCTGTAACCAGGGTCAGGGTGATTTGACTAACAAATCATATCAAAACCACAAGGCTGGAGCAAAAGAAGAGTTGCTAGAAAAAGTACAAGTGCTACTAGCTGGCTTCCCTTTGTCTTGCTTTCCATTTTCTGATAATCCACCAGTGTCCATATTAAATCCTCCAGCAATACTTGCTCACACCCCATCGCCTGTAGCACTAAGTACTCATCCCAGCATTAGAGATCCTCCATCAATTGACACCAGTGTTCCAGCCTTGTTTCTAGCCAAACACACTGTTCCTCAAATATAGCCTCTCCCTCCCTGTTACCTCATGGCTTTCAGAACTGCCATGTCCTATAAAGGCTTTTCTGATCACTGTTGAATGAGTATTTCCATTTTGAAGTCTGAAAGTTCTTTTTCCTAATTCTTTTATGGGTAATGTTTCTCTCTGCCTTGGACTACAGTTATTTGTGTGTGGTCTGCTGTCCACTTGAGAGCAGGGTCCATACCCTACTCTTTTTGGCATATGCCCAGTGTTTTACACAGCTCCCAGGAGGCATTCAGCAAGTATTCCTTTAACCAAATAGATTTAAGCAATTTTTAAAGGCTACCTACAGAAATGCACCTAATTTTTCTAGGATTTTTTTAAAATAAATTTATTTATTTTATTTCTTTATTTTTGGCTGTGTTGGGTCTTCGTTGCTGCGTGTGGGCTTTCTTTAGTTGTGGCGAGCAGGGGCTACTCTTTGTTGCGGTGAGCGGGCTTCTCATTGTGGTGGCTTCTCTTGTTGCGGAGCACAGGCTCTAGGTGCACAGGCTTCAGTAGTTGTGGTGCGCAGGCTCAATAGTTGTGGCTCACAGGCTCAGTAGTTGTGGCACATGGGCCTAGTTACTCCACAGCATGTGGGATCTTCCTGGATCAGGGATTGAACCTGTGTCCCCTGTACTGGCAGGCAGATTCTTAACCACTGCACCACCAGGGAAGTCTGACTTCTAGGAATTTTTATTATTCAAGCCCGATTAATATTCCTTTACCTATTGAAAAGAGCTTAATAAAAATTCATAAAAACCACTTGCTGAGTGAATACTTTAAATGCCTAAGAACATAAACTTCCTAAACACCTGTCTGTGCTTCATGACACTTTGTAATAGACATTCCATTTGGTTTTATATTTAAAGTATATCTGTTCATTAAATCAGATCTTTTAAAGAAGTGATGTAAAAATATCATTTTCCTCAGATGAATGTTCAGTGAGTTTTGGGAAGGGCCCACAAATTTGCATTTTCAACAACTGCCCCAGATCAAGGGTTGGCAAACTATAGCCACTGGTAAATCCAGCCCAATGTCTGATATTATAAATAAAGTTTTATTGGAACACAGCCACGTCCATTCTTTGACATGTTGTATTCGGCTGCTTTCTCCCCATAATGGCAAAGTTGCATAGTTGTGACAGAGACCACCTGTCATATTTACCATCTGATCTTTTACCCTTTGCTTACCCCTGCCCTAGGTGACTCTACTGACACAGCTAGTCCATGTATAACTTTATAGGGTTATTATGAGGATTAGATGAGTTAATGTAAAGCCTTAGGAGCTATGCCTGGAAATATATACCTGCTCAATAAATGCTAGGTATGGTTTTCTTTTCATCTGCTAGTGGTGTAAATTACATTAATAAATTTCCTAATTATACTATCCTTGCATCCCTATAATAAACCCAACTTGATCATGAGGTATTGTGTGATTATATTTGCTAATATTTAATTTAGGAATTTTAAATTCTCTGTTTGTAACTGTCATTAACCCATGGATTTGTGCGTTTTGTCTTGTTTTGGTTTTGGTATTCTTGTCTGATGCAACTATTATAGTTAAAATATACTTTCAGAATGACCTCAGAAATATTTTGCCTTTTTAAACTCTGGAACAGTGTATATAACACAGGAGTTTTTTTCTTTGGCCATTTGGTAGCACTCACCCCTAAAACCATATACACTTCATGACCTTTGTAAGGACAGATCTTTGGCCACGTTTCTAATTTCTTCTAAGACTGTGGGTGTATTCAGGTTTGCCGCCACTTCCTAATAGGATTTTGATCATTTACACTTTCCTAGAAAAACATTATTTCACTTATATTTTCAAATATATTGACATGCAGTTGTACACAATGTTTTCTTATAATTTTTAATTTCTTCTCATCTGTAGTTATGCCCGATTCTCATTCTTAGTGACATTTACTTATAGCTTTAATTTTTTAGTCAGACATCAACATTTTTTTTTGATTGGCCTTTTTTTTAATCAACTTTGTTTTGCTGATCAAATCTTTTTTACTGTTATCTATGCACATAAGTCAGGGATATGTTTGACAGCAATTAGCATTAAACTTGATTTTTAAAGGCTTAAGCAAATGCGAATTTATTTTTCTCACATAACCAGAAGTCAAGAGATAGCTTTTGCTGGCACCCATTCATCTGTTCCACACTGTCTCCTGGGGAGGAGGCTCACTCTATATTCCTGCTCTGCCATCCTTGGCACATGGGCTTCTGTCCTCATGCTTGTTGCCTTTTGGTCCAAGATAGCTGCTGCTCCAGACATCATTCTAGCATAAAAAGCAAAAGAGAGAAAGACAGGGGAAAAAAATCTTTCTTGTGTTGAGGCTTTCTCTTTTCAGGAGTGAAGACCTTTCCTCTCACACAGCAGATTTCCCCTAAGTCACTGGTCAGAACCAATGCAACTGTAAGAAAGACTGAAATTGAGAATTTAGCTTTCTAGATCCTTCAAGAGACGAAGTCAAGGACAGTGAAGGAAGTGGGATTGAGCATATAGTGAGCTACCTACCAGATTGGACACCTGGCCTCTAACATCTGTATTTACCTATATTATATCCTGTCCTCTAGTCCTTTTAGGTCCATCTGCTGTAGTAAACTCATCTATTGTAGTAATAGTGAATTTGATTTATACATTTCCAAACCATGTTGTTAGGTACATAGTAATCTAAAATATCTCTGTTTGACCTGCTTAATGTTTTTTATCTCAAATTTTATTTAGTCTGTAGTGACTATTGCCACACCTGCAATCATTTTGTTGACATTTTCCACATCTACTGTTTTTCTTCTCTTTCTTTTTAATCTTTCTGTTTCATTAGGTAATGTAAATAGCATACATCTGGTTTTACCTAATCTGGGTCTTGGCTTTTTAATAGGGGGATATAACGCATTCAAATGCATTTTAATTTTTTACATGTATGGACCTACTCCAGACATCCTATTTAATGTTTTTTATCATCTTTTTCTTTTTTTTTTTTTGCCTTTTGTTTAATTAATACAGTTTTCTTTGATCCAAACTTCTCTAGTAGTTAGGAAATTATACAACATTGCACTTTTTTTTTTTTTTTTGCAGTACGCGGGCCTCTCACTGTTGTGGCCTCTCCCGTTGTGGAGCACAGGCTCCGGACACGCAGGCTCAGCAGCCATGGCTCATGGGCCCAGCCGCTCCGCGGCATGTGGGATCTTCCCAGACTGGGACATGAACCTGTGTCCCCTGCATCGGCAGGCGGACTCTCAACCACTGCGCCACCAGGGAAGCCCCAACATTGTACTTTTATCCCACTGATGACTAAACTTACATTTTTACTTCAGCATTTAAAGATAATCAGTATGTTTTTATTCCTTGAACAAAACAAGAGCGTTATCATGTTTTTACACTGTATTCTCAATGCCTCGCATGTTTTATTTATTATATATACAATAATATATGGTGATCATATATATTATCATGTATACATATAATTATATAATTATCATATACATCATGATAATTTACTTATCTAGACTTAACTGAGCATGGAAGGGACTCAAGCATCTGGCTGTGGGCTGGGAATCAGAACCTCAGTCCAGGGAGAGTAGGTTCCTTCCCCAGGCCTATCGTTAGAAACCTACACAGATGCATCACATAGGTGAGAGAGCTGATATACTTGGATGAGTCTCTAACCCTGAAACTCAGTTCCTCTTCTGTCCCCTCTCACCCCAGAGCGCATTCCCCACCCCAGGATCCAGATTCATTCATCATCTAACACATCAGGCTGCTGCAACGTCAGTCTAGAGTGAGGGACCCCAGGAAACACAGGGAACCTGACAGTGAGCTGGCTGAGCCAGGGCCTCCCCAGGGAGCTGGAGCGGAGCGGGACACTGGGGCCAGCCCCCAGCTCCAGGAAGCTGAGCCTGAGCCTGCCCCTCGGCTACTTCAACAGCCGCCTCACCTGTGTGGTCAGCAGCCCTGCGGATGAGAAGAAAGCAGCCTTACACCTGGAGGACATCTGTCCATGGAGGGGTGATTGCCATCTGCTAGGAAGGTGATGAAAATGGGCCAGCAGAGACCAGGGGAGGGCAAGGCTGGGAGGACTTGGGGAAAATGGGGGGACTGAGGGACATTTTAAGGCAGTTTATGTGATGCAAACAAAAAGTCCCCACTTCAGTGAATGGCCATAGTCTCATTGTAGTCTTCAAACCTGCAAGTCCAGAAGTTGGACCAATATATGGAGACTAATGCATCACCCAGAACATAAATGTGGGACTGGCTTGTGTGCACCCCCTTTCCCAGCATCAAGGAGCCTGGGAGGCTGAATTACACATAAGAATCCAAGCAGCGGGGGCTTCCCTGGTGGCGCAGTGATTGAGAGTCCGCCTGCCGATGCAGGGGACACGGGTTCGTGCCACGGTCCGGGAAGATCCCACCTGCAGCGGAGCGGCTGCGCGCGTGAGCCATGGCCGCTGAGCCTGCGCGTCCGGAGCCTGTGCTCCGCAGCGGGAGAGACCACAACAGTGAGAGGCCCGCGTACCGCAAAAAAAAAAAAACAAGAATCCAAGCAGGGGAGGAGAAGGATTTGAGGAGTAAGGACTGAGGAGCTCAGGGCACCCTGCCCCCAGCCCTGGAACCCTCCCGTGCCCCAGACTCTGGCTCCAACCCTGGATGGGCGGCACTTGCATAACACGTTCAGGCAGATAGATGCCCGTTTTTTGCTGCATACCAGACTTGCCCATTCAAAGGATGGCTACTACCTCTGAGTACATAAACCACAGTTCAGCCCTCCTCTGAGCAGTGTGAGCACCTGTGGTCACTACACCCACTTACCACCCTTCCCCCATCAGCCTAGAGCATCACCTCAGCACATAAAAGGACTGTACTGGGTAGGTTACGGGGGTGGGAACCCTTATGAAAGAACTTCAGGCCCTGGTGTCATAAAATACCAAATCCCCTACTATCCTGAGGGCTACAGAGCAGGAACAACTGATGTTTAAAAAGAGGTGTAATTACCAGTTCAGCTGCCCCATCCCACCAATGCCTTCCTGACCTCTGCTCACTCAGGTGGGGCTCTCATCTGAACAATCTCTTTCTTCTCATTTCTTCACTCACTCAGCATTCAACCCTCACACTGAGTGCCTACTAGGTGCTGGTGATGGGGGAAAGGCTCAGTGAAAAATAAGATAAGCCCCTGCCCTCAAGGAACTTACTGCAGCGGGGGCTTCACCACACACTGGCTGTGTGACCCTGCACAACTTACTTAATTTTTGTAGCTTTTCCATAATATGGATAATAATTGTATCTACTTCATAGGGCTGTTGTGATAATGAAAAGAAATAATCTACATAGAGCTATCAACACAGTACATGACACATAATATGTCAGTATTTGAAATAGCTCAAAGAAGGGGAGGAGTAAATTTCTAAACATAAAAGCAGATGTTAAATGTTAAAGTTGGAGCAAATACAAAATATATGGTTTGGGTATGAAAGAAAGAAGGAAGGGAGGGAGGGAGAAAGGATGGAAGGAAGAAAAATGTTAAGTAACTGCTGCCCGAGTTGAGAAAGGCATCACAGATAAGGGAACACTTGAGATGGGCCTTGAAGGATGAATAGGAGTTTTCTTGTGGCGTAGTGGAAAAGACATCCCAAACAGAGAAAAGGACATACCCTGAGGTCTGGTGACCCCAGAGTTTTTTATTCCTTCCTCCTCTTAGAATGTATTTTTCTTCTGGGAGTCTGAGAAGAGAAAAGAGGCAGGCTGAGGGGATGAGCAATGGCACACGCAGCTAATGGGAGCCTCTGAGGTTCCTGTGCAGAAATGGGACAGAAAAACCTGGTGAAGAAACATTAAAGTAACAGCGGCTAGTGTGTAGAGAGAATAGAAAGGAGGAAACCTGTCAGGGTTGCATCAAGGGTGTACACTTGGGATACAGGCTCTGAGCCAGGGTGGCCCCACCTCCTCCCAATTGCCTACCCAACAGGCCTGACTGAGGCAGATCTGACACTAGCCTTTGACTCCAGGTTCTCTTCAGAGCAAATGGCTTTGGAGAGGCATCCTTCTTGTGGTTCTGACGGTGAGCCTAGCAGCTGGAGTGTGGATCTGGATGAGAAAGAAGATGCAGACTGGGAGAGGCAGGTGCTGGGTAGACCCTGAGGGGAGCCCTGGGATGGGGGTGGATCTGGGGGAAAGGAGTAGATGGAGACCCCAGGGAAGGTGGCAGGGCAATGATCAGATAGAGGCTCACTGACCTCTCTTGTGAATCATTCCTGGTAGAAGCCTGGGGTAGAGCAATGCTGGAGGTGGGAGCTGTATGCACGCCCAGAAAGGAAGGGTGGAGGAACGTAGGGACAGAACAGGGGTCTGGGACCTGATCCTATGAACCAGAGAGCAATGGCTGCTCTCACCCAAGGGCTGATGAGGGGTCACCTCGAGTTCCATCCATTCTCATTAGCATCTGCTATATACAGGTGGGTCCACTCTCCTGCCAGTGGGGCCAGGCTCAGCAACTACTCCCCAGGCCCTTCTCACAGTGGAATCTGCTAACCTTCAGACTGGTGTGGCCAGCAGCCATGACCCTCCCTATGAAGAGCTCAGCTTCCTGAGACACCCTAAGGTGGGTCTAAGGGAATCAAATTAGGGTCAACTGATATGTGCTCAGAGACAGTGAGTCCTGGGAAGTCCAGAGTATTCTGCTTCCCATCAAGTTCTGGGTCCAGTCCTTGCTTTGGACAATATGGTTGCTGTGCCTGGGTGCCCACAACATTCTGGGAGCTGAGGGGCAAAGGGAGGAAACCACTGATGGGGAACATACCCCACTCATACGTCCACAGCCTCATCAGATCCTTGCTACCACCCAAGGAGGAGGGATGGCAAAGCGAAAGAAGCAAAAGTGTAAATGACCAGGTGTCTGGTAGACCCTGTCATCTATACAAGACCCAAGGAAATAAAAAGTAGGGCACACTAGCAGGGCCTGGATATAGGGCAAACCCAAGAATCTGAGAAGCATCAGGAAAGGCCTGTTTCCTCCTCTCTCCTTCCTGAAGTCTCTCTCCCTCCTACCTGCCTGAGATCCTGCCATTAATACCACCTCTTTGCGTAAAGGCTTTGATACCTCTGCTGATGAGATGTCCCTGAGAGAGCATCTCATATGGCTATTTGCCCTTAGTTGGAAATTGGTGCTATGGTCACAGATGGAATGATTTCACCGGGGGGAAGACCAGGAGACAGGGCTCGCAGGTGGAGGGGAGAACACCTAAGGGACTTCCCAGAAGCAATGGTTCTCAAACGGAGCTCGCATCGGGAACACCTGAAGGGCTTGGTAAGATAAAGTTTGCTGGGCCCACTCTTGGAGTTTTTGATTCAGTGGGTCTAAGGCAGACCTGAGAACTTGCATTTCTAACAAGTTCCCAAGTGATGTTGATATTCCTGGTCCCACCCGTTGACAACTACTGGGCTAAAATGGTGAGCAGAGGAGAAGCAAGTAGAGCTGCTGTCAGGATGCCCATGAGTAGCCAGTGGCCAGGTCCTCTCCTCTCTCGTCCCTGACTTCCCTCAAGAGGGGACGATGCTAGATCATTGGTCCACAAAACATCAGGACCCAGTCCAGTCCCAGCAGGTTATAGTGGGGGAAAGTGAGACACAGAGAGAACACTTGGACTTATCAGAGAACCATGGCAAGCACAAGACAGGATAGGGGTGTCCTCATTCCCAGCCTAGTGTTCCCTGCACTGTCCCCAACTGCCTCAGTGCCTGCCACACTGTGACTTCCCATGTCAGTCCCTCTCAGTTATGTCCCTATCTAACCTGGGCATCAGGGGGACTCAGGAAATAGCTCATTGTTACCCAAACCCTAATACCCCTACCAGAGACGCACAGGAGGGGAGCAATATGTGGCTCTGGGATAGAGAAACAGATCAGGCAACGTCTGACCCAGACACGCGACATCTGACCCCGATACACAACCTTGTCCTGAAGCTCCCGCCACACCAGTCCCTGCCCTTGGGGAGCTCTCCGTCTGACGGAGAAAATAAATTCCCTACAAGGAGACAGGGAGTTAAGTGCAGAAATGGATGTGAGGCCCAGCTGTGACACAGATTTTTTTTTAATTGAAGTATAGTTGATTTACAATGTCGTGTTAGTTTCTGTTATACAGCCAAGTGATTCAGTTATAGATAGATATATAGATATGGATGATATAGATATAGATATATATATATAGACAGAGACAGTGATAGATAGAGATAGTGATAGATTCTTTTTCTGATTCTTTTCCATTATGGTTTATTACAGGATATTGAATATAGTCCCCTGTGCTATACAGTAGGACCTTGTTGTTTATCCATTCTATATATAGTAGTTTGTATCTTTTAATCCCAAATGCCTAATTTATCCCTCCCCCACCCCCTTTTCCCTTTGGTAACCATCAATTTGTTTTCTATGTCTGTGAGTCTGTTTCTATTTCGTAAAATAAGTTTGTGACACAGACTTCTTGATCAACCCTAGAAAATCACTTTCCTCCCTGTGCCTCAGTTTCTTCTTTCATGAAATGAGGATTACAATAATAATAACTTACATTTATCTGATGCTTTTCAGTTTTTCAAAGCACTTTTGCAATGAGAGCAGTCAAGGTGATTTACAAATTTGTTCATCAAATATTTGTTGAGTGTCTACTGTGTTCCCTGAATTGTTCTGATCTGGGCTACAGAAGTCTACAAAACAAGAAGAGTCCTTGGCCTCACAGAATATACATTCTAGATTGAGGGAGGAGAGAATGACGAATCAATAAGCAAACTATGAAGTGCTAGACGATGGTAAGTGTTATGAGAAAATAAAGCAGAAAGGAGAGATGCGTGGGTAGGGTGCAGTTTTAATTAAGGCTGTCAGGGGAAACCTCACAAAGAAGAGAGACCCTGAAAGAGATGAGGGAGGGGCTTCCCTGGTGGCGCAGTGGTTGAGAGTCCGCCTGCCGGTGCAGGGGACACGGGTTCGTGCCCCGGAGTGGCTGGGCCCGTGAGCCATGGTCGCTGAGCCTGTGCGTCCGGATCCTGTGCTCCGCAATGGGAGAGGCCACAACAGTGAGAGGCCCGCATAACACACACACACACAAAAAAAAGAGAGATGAGGGAGTGAGCAAAGTGGAAGTCTTAGAGTAGGGAGAGAGAGGTAGCATCTTGGGTAGAAGACAGAGCAGTGCAAAGATTCTGCAGTGTTCAAGAGACAGGTCTGTGCTGAAGCTATATTTTGGGGAGTTATCAGTTTTGAGAGCCAGAACTACCTAGTTGAGGACAAGAAGCTCATGAAGAGATGTAGCATGACTGACCCATCTGCCTAATGCTTAGAAATTGACCAAGACCACTCCTAAACTCTGCTTGAATTGTAGAAAGACAGGGAGAAGGGCAGCTGCCATTCACATAGCCTGGAGTGTACTTTGGCCATCCACACTGTCTACGAGAAGATCCGGAGAAGTCCAGAGCCCCAGGGGGACGCCTAGACCACGATGACACTGGAGCATGGAGGGGCCTTGGCAAGATCTGCCCCACCCCACCCTTTTCCCCTGGGTCCCCACAGATCCCTCATTAAGGTGGAGCTGGGGCTAAAGCCTAGGTCTTCCTGACCAATTTCACCAAGACCCCAGAGCAGCACGAGCTGCTCCCCTGGGTTCTCCATCAAAATTTTCTCACATCACAGATGGTGGGTGGTGACTCTGCTACTCAAATAACCAAATATGAGAAGCAAACCCTTCAGCCTTCAGCCACACTTCTGACCTGTGAGCCACTTGACTCCATCAGGGAACACTCATGGCCAGGCAGGGCCTGCACAGGGGTGGCTGGGGGAGAGAGATGATTCCTTGGAACGGGGTGGGTCCTGGGGGCCCTGAGAAGGATGGGCCTTGGGTGGAGGACCTTCAGGATTTCACAGCCCAGCTCGCTACACGTGAATAGAGGGAAGAATGGCCCTTGACTGTGGAAAAAAGAGACCTGCAGATACAAGATTCAGGGCCAGCTGTGTTGTAGAGGAGAGGGGTGTAAAGGGAAGGAAATATTTTTTTGAGCTCTGTCACCTACTAGGCTTAATTCTAAGCACATGAAATGTACTATCTAGGTTCTCAAAATTCAATTAATTCACAGGCTTTTTTATTTTTATTCAATAATGCATGCCTGCAGTACAAAAGTCAAAAGGCATGTCTTGTTGAAAATGATAATGCTTCATAATTTTGCTGCTATTAAAATAGGGTCTTAGGGCTTCCCTGGTGGCACAGCGGTTGAGAGTCTGCCTGCCGATGAAGGGGACACAGGTTCGTGCACCGGTCTGGGAGGATCCCACATGCCACGGAGCAGCTGGGCCCGTGAGTCGTGGCCGCTGAGCCTGCACGTCCGGAGCCCATGCTCCGCAACGGGAGAGGCCACAACAGCGAGAGGCCCGCGAACCACAAAAAAAAAAAAAAAAAATTAGGGTCTTGTTCCCAGTGAGTATTCTAACTCGTTGATGAAAATAATACATGCAAAATGTATATTAAGCCACATTACTAAATTTCTCTACTGTTTGGAACAGTTTTTCATTTGATCCCTTTGAATTTGGAGGTAAATAAAAATGTTAACAACAAGTGATTATAATTTTTGCTTTCTTCTTTCCAGTTTTTATGCTTTATTCCTTTCTCTTATCTAATTGAATTGGCTAATACTTCCAAAACCATGTTAAATAATGATGATAAAGAATATCCTTGTATTGTTCCTAACTTTAATGTAAATGCTCCCAGTGTTTCTCCATTAAGCATGATGTTCTTTTTTTGGTTAAGGCATATGGTTGTATCATGTTAAGAAAGTATGGGGCTTCCCTGGTGGCGCAGTGGTTGAGAGTCCGCCTGCCAATACAGAGGACAGGGGTTCGTGACCCGGTCCGGGAAGATCTCACATGCCGCGGAGCGGCTGGGCCGGTGAGCCGTGCCCGCTGAGCCTGCGCGCCCAGAGCCTGTGCTACGCAACGGGAGAGGCCACAGCAGTGAGAGGCCCACATACTGCAAAAAACAAAAAAAGAAAGAAAAAAAAGTTTTACCAAGAGTAAAATGGTCAATTTTATTGTTTCCTTTTTAACATCTGTGAACATAGCATATGTTTTTCTTTTTTATCTACTAATAATACATTAATAGATGTCTTAATATGGAACTATTCTTCCATTATTTGGATAAATCTCAGTTGATATATTATTCTTTAAATGTACTACTGTTTGATAATATTTTTACTTGGGATTTTTGCATCATTATTTATAAATGAAATTCTGTACTTTTTTTATGCTTTACTTCGTCAGTTTGGTATTTGTGTTATGCTTATCAGAGATCCCTTTTATTTTCATTTCTTGTAATAATTCAATTAAAATTCACTTTATAGTAAAAAGAAAGATTCCTTTTAAGAAAATAATTCTCATTACTGAATGTTGATTTAATTTTTATTATGTTACTTAAAGATGTATAAACATGAAACTATGTATTAATGTCTGGTGCTTATAGCTTTTATATTATAAACAAAAAGTGTATATAAAGTAAATAAATACAAAGCAACAAAATACAATATAATAAAGCAATGATTATTCAAACATATTCAAACATGCAAGTTTAATGTAATGTGATGAATGTTTTTGTTTTGCTGAAACTAAACCATTGGTGTTGGTATTAAGAGAAAAAACTGCAGGCTCACATCAGGCTCTGTATTTTATTTAGTTTTTTTAACTTCAATACAAGAATGCTAGTTGACATACATTTATTGTACCAATACTTGATTAAAGTCTTTGTTTACCAGAACCTCATCTTAACCAAAACTCTGCCAGGTGACAATTGATAGATCTGTAGAATTGCTTTATTCACCTGAAAAAAAATTAACATGACAACATTATTAAAGTCTTCATTCAACACATATCTATCTACTTGCCACTGGAATCATAGAACAAGAACGTTCTTCATTGGGTATTTGCACCCGTAGTGGGTGTTTACAACATTACTGCTAATGAACTTTTTTTTTTTTTTTTTTTGCAGTAAGTGGGCCTCTCACTGTTGTGGCCTCTCCCGCTGCGGAGCACAGGCTCCGGACGCGCAGGCTCAGCGGCCATGGCTCACGGGCCCAGCTGCTCCGCGGCATGTGGGATCTTCCCGGACTGGGGCACGAACCCACGTCCCCTGCATCGGCAGGCGGACTCTCAACCACTGCGCCACCAGGGAAGCCCGCTAATGAACTTTTATAAGTTGGTGCCACAAAGATAGAATCCCATACCTCAGCTTACAAGTCAGATACGCCCCTGACAGCTATAGGGCAGGAATTTTTTAATGTGACAAGCCTTTTGGAGAGGTGCTAAGGGGCAGAAGGGATGCCAATTTAGTGAATGTTCAAGTCATCAAAATTATCAAATCTATCCATTTACCAGAAACTTCTTTTTTTAAAACTATGTGTAAAACTTAAAGCAATTCATATTGGAAAAATGGTTTAACAGATTTCAAAGATTTCTGTCATTTTGGTTGACAGGTTTCATTATTTCTTCCTAAGAGCACCTAAAGCAATGTTTCATGTCTCTCTACCCAGCTCCCTGCTGGAGACAGAAAGAGAAGTCAGTTCACAAGATGGCCTGAGAGGGGAGACTGGGAGGCAGAGAGATGAAGAGACTGACAGGCAGAGGGAGAGGGCCTGAGGCCAGGGAGGCAGTCTGAAGCCAGATCCCTGGGGTCTTTGTTCCCCAAAGTCCTCACAGGTTCTGGTAATCCATCTGACTCAAAGCACTGTAAATTTTATCAATAATTTTACTTTATTTTATTTTTAAGTAAATTTATTTATTTTTTAGCTGTGTTGCTGCGCACGGGCTTTCTCTATTTGCGGCGAGCGGGGCTACTCTTCACTGTGGTGCACGGGCTTCTCATTGCGGTGGCTTCTCTTGTTGCGGAGCATGGGCTCTAGGCACGCGGGCTTCAGTAGTTGTGGCTCGCAAGCTCAGTAGTTGTGGTGCTTATTTGCTCCGTGGCATGTGGGATCTTCCTGGACCAGGGCTCGAACTCGTGTCCCCTGCATTGGCAGGAGGATTCTTAACCACTGCACTACGTGGGAAGTCCAAATTTTATCAATAATTGGCAGAAATAAATATTTTATAAATTTATCAAATTCAGCAAATTGGTTGTTCAATGGACTTCTGTGTAAACTTTTAGCAAACTGGTTTTAGCTGAATTAGCTTTGGGTGAATGTACGTGAGCCTTACAGCTTAATGGGTAAGAAATTAGGCTTTGGGGCCCAGCTGCCCGTGTCAAACCCTCAGTCCACTTACCGGCTGCAAACTCTTGAGCAGGGCCTTGACCTCCCAGTGCTTCCATCTCCTCAGCTGTAAGAGTGCAGTAGTCAGGGTCTTCCTTCACAGAGCTGTCGGCAGAGTCACTGAGTTAACACATTCACAGCACTCAGAGCGGTGCCGGCATCAAAAGCACAGGTTATTATTGTCACTCTGTCCTGTCCTGCCTGATGGCCGGTCCTCCCACCTGTCTCCTCCACATAAACCATGCACCAGGTGGTCCCCACCAGGACGATGCTCTGTGCCGTTATCTGGTCCCCCTGTGAAGATGCTGTAACACAAAAGCAAACGCAGCCCTGAAAATGCCTTTGTTATAGGTGGGCACCTGTAGGATCCAAATATGCACATAATGAACTACCAGATTATTAACTGTCAGATTATTATTGAAATGAAAGCATGAAATGTAAACATTCTAACAGAGCACCTGCAGGACCCCGAGACTACAAAGCACACCAGTTTGAGAAACACCATTCCAGGAGCAATGAACCCAGATGGGAAAGGCAGCAGACAAAGGGGCAGGAGGGGTGAGGGGACGTAAAGCTCATGAACCACACGATGCCACACCACATGGCCGGCCCAGTCAGAAGGGGTGGAGGGGAAGGAAATGGAATCCCACAGGGGGCTCCTCGTGGAACAGGAAGACCCCACTCACAGGAGGCTGTTTCTCTGTGGCTTTCACAGGCCTGGGGCAGGCGGAGCAGACAGGGCGCTCCAGCTCCCATTGCCCAGAGCCCAGGCTCTCTTCCCAGCCTCCCCAGGCAGCTGTGAGGCCAAGCAAAGGATACAAGGCATGACATCTAGTTCTCTAACTCATGTGCTCGGACTTCAGGGTCCTGACAGAAAGCAAAGTCAAAAGGAATCCAGATACACAGGTTTGCTGAGCCAACTAGCAGAACAAATAGAAAGACTCCAATCAAAGATGAAAAAAGCAGGAAAAAAAAAAACCCTAACATGAGACCTACACCAATATTTGGTCCTCCAAAACAAAGGAAAGAAACAGCAGTTTGCAAAAGATTGATGAAACCAGAGGTGAAAGGAAATATCAGAATATGAAGGGGGTTGGAGGATGGAGCAGCAAATAAAATAATTGAGGAGAAAATTAATTCTTTGGCAGAACTTAAAATACAAAGAACAGAATCAACACTACAGGAAACTCCATCAGTGATGGGAAACACGATGAGAAAATAACACAGAAGACAAGAGGGAAGCAATTAGAGCAAAATGGACTGACAATGGGGACCAAACATGTAGATAACTAGTTCCCCAAAGAAGACACAGAAGGGACAGAGAAATACAATACTGTGGTCAAACAGCATGCACTTCCTCCCCCAGAGCCTCCCCTCTTCTTACTAACAGCCCTAACGGGCTCTGCTGTCAAGACGAGATACCTGGATCAGGGATGTAGGTGGGGATACTCCCCTGCTCTCTGGTGGCAGGCACGTGGCCCTATTCTGGCCAATGATAGGTAAGAAAAGTTTCCTGGGAGCTTCTGAGAATGACTTCCACCTGACAAGAGGAAGGAGGGAGAGGAGAAGCCCATGCCCCTCGCTGCCCACTGGCTCTTGCCTCTGATTGTGTCTGTGTGAAAGTGAGGAGCTTGAAACTGCTGGAGCCGTTTCAGAGCAGAGGGAAGGTCAGGAGATGCAGAGGCTGACCCGCAGCTCGTCTCTGGGCTTAGACATCACCCGGGGAGCAGCATGAGTGACGTCACAGATGTGGGAAAGAGCAGTGTGCAGATGGGTGAAAGGGAATGGATTTGGAGTTTGTTGGTATTTGCTAAACTACAGAGTGCAAAGGAGAGGCTGCACATGAAGTTGGACACGTAGACTGAAATTAGGTTTTGCACTTCTTGTTCAAGATGTTCATGAACCAAGTAAATGCGTGTGTGTCCTCTCCTTCCCTGGAACCTTAAAACTATAGTAAATGTATTTTGTTTAAGTGTATCGATCACATCAAAGAGAGACAGGGAGGCAACAAAAAGCAGACCAGAGACGCCTGGAATCTCAGAGAGAAAAGGAAGAGGACCGCCTAGGAAGGCAGAGCCAGACCCCAGACCAATTACATCAGAATCTCCGGGGTCTTGCCCAGGGGACAGGACTTTGTTAATGATCCAGGTGAGCCCAACGTGCAGCCAAGTTTGAGAACCAATGACCTAGAACACACACCTAGGGGCACAGCGGAGGATGGAGCCATCTGCCCAGAGGAACCGCAGGGCCTCTGAACTCAGACGGCCAGGTAGGAAAGAGGGTGGAGTGAGAACAGGGCTGAAACAGGGAGCCTACTGGGCAGTCTAGGCATGAAATAGTTAACTCCCAACCCTCACCCAGCCCATGCATGACCATGAAGGAGCCAGGCATTTCCTTCTCAGATGTCAACAATAAAGGCTATTCTAAAACCAAAACAAAACCCAAAAACCCTGAATGCATGCATGGTCTGGAGAGAACTCAGCAGCTTGTGTGGGTACTGGGGCCTCAGGAAAGCCTCCTCATTCTGAAATTTAGGGGTTCCCCAGCATAAAAGCCAGCCCCTGCCACCACCCTTAGGTGGAGCCTGATTGCCCACAGAGCTGCCTGGATCCTTTTCAAACAAAAGGGGAAAACCAAGGATCCACCAGACGAGTGACAAAAGCCAGCAGCAGAGGATCAGTTCCAACCACTGGCAGGCAGAACAGGAGGCAGGTGGGAGGGGAGGGGGCATCAGTGAGTTAAATCCACCCTAGATTAACAGGAAGCCATTAGGTATACTTCAGTGTGAAAACTCCAGAAATACCATCAGACACATTATCTAGAGACACAGAAGTAAACACGGAAAAACTAAAACCAGAAATAATAGAAGTGGTTGCCTCTGGGGAGAGGAATTGGGGCCAGGAGGGGACTGAGACTTTTCAGTACATTTTTTTTTTTTTTTTTTTTTTTTTTGCGGTACGCGGGCCTCTCACTGTTGTGGCCTCTCCCGTTGCGGAGCACAGGCTCCAGACACGCAGGCTCAGCAGCCACGGCTCACGGGCCCAGCCGCTCCGCGGCACGTGGGATCCTCCCGGACCGGGGCACGAACCCGCATCCCCTGCATGGGCAGGCGGACTCTCAACCACTGCGCCACCAGGGAAGCCCCTTCAGTACATTTTTTAAAACCATATGCATGTATGACTTGCTGACACATATACGTATGCTATAAGTATGTATATTATATATCTGATTATATATATATTTAAAAGGAAGAAATCAGATGATAAGGCAGCACTTGTCCAACTTGAATGTGCACACGATTCACTTGGCAATCTTGTTCAATAGCAGGTTCTGACTCAGTAGCTCTGGGGGGCCTGAGAGTCTGCATTTCGTACAAGATCCTGGGTGATGCTAAAGCTTCAGGTCTGAGGACCGCACTCTGAGTAGCAGGGCCATAGATGATGCTAAAAGCCAGGCTGAGGCATCTGAAATAAATTCTGTGGATAACTGGAAATCGGTGAAGCTCTTTGCACAGGGGAGAGGCAGCATCCGAAGATGCTTTAGATGGATTAATCAAGACAGCATGGCCTGTCGGGAGACACTGGAGGCACAGGGCCAGAAAGGAGACATTGTAAAATCCAGGCAAGAGATGAGGGGCTAAGTCAGGGCAGTGACGGGGGGCAGAGATGACAGGATAGAGGGACACGGCTGCAGTAGAATCACTTGGCAAAGGACTGGGTGTGAGGGGTGAAGGCAAGAAGGAACCCAGCTGTCCAGTGGAGAGAGTGCTGGGCCTTTAGAGACTCAGGGCAGGAAGGGGAGCCCAGGCTGGGGGGCATGAGTGTGAGGATCCTGTGGGACCAACTATTTTTGGTAATTTTGAGATGATAGAAAAAACATATATTGGTCCCTGCCCTGAGTTCCCGGCAAAGAGCTCCTAAGACCCTTGCAGTTTCCGAAGTGATAAGAGGACTAGGGCATCTTTTGTTCTAACACTGGGCCTTTGATTCTGGTTTCTGACACAGCATTCCTAAATTTCTGGGAATTTCCGGGCTGATAGCAGAGTCTTTTGTTCTCATGACGTGACTCTTGGTGGGATCCTTAGCGGGGACTGGTCACGAGAAAGACCAGGCTAGGATTAGAAGTCCCACTCCTGTTTTTCCAGAGAGGGAAGAGAGGCTGGAAATGGAGTTATTAGTCTATCACGCCTACACGGGGAAGCCTTCATGAAAATCCCAATAGTATGGAGTCTGGAAAGCTTCCATGTTGGTGAACACACGGATGTGCTGGGAGAGTGGGGCACCTAGAGAGGGCACAGAAGCTCCACGCCCCTTCCCACATACCTTGCCCTCTGCATATCTTCCCTTTTCATGTTTGTCTGTATCCTTTATAATAGACTGGTAAACAGTAAATAAACTGTTGTCTTGAATCCTGCAGGCTGCTCTAGCAAATTAATTGAAACCAAGGAGGAGGTTTTGGGAACCTCCGATTTATAACATCATCGGAAGCACGAGTGACAACCTGGACTTACGATTGACATGTTAATGGGGGGCGGGGCAGTCTTGTAGGACTGAGCCCTTAACCTGTAGCGTATCTCCAGATGGACAGTGTCAGAACTGAATTGAATTGTAGGACAAGCAGCTGGTGTCACAGATTTGCTTGGTGCTGGGGTACCCCACACATCTGGTGTCAGAAGTGCTGGGAGTGCTAGTAGGAGTAGCAGTGTAAGAGTTCAGGAGGGGGCTTCCCTGGTGGCGCAGTGGTTGAGAGTCCGCCTGCCGATGCAGGGGACACGGGTTCGTGCCCCAGTCCGAGAAGATCCCACATGCCGCGGAGCGGCTGGGCCCGTGAGCCATGGCCGCTGAGCCTGCGTATCCGGAGCCTGTGCTCTGCAACGGGAGAGGCCATGACAGTGAGAGGCCCGCGTACCGCAAAAAAACAAAACAAAACAAAAGAGTTAAGGAGGGACAAGGGTGGTGGCCGGGGGCGGGGGGGGGGGTCCTGCACCCCTCACCGTGCTCTGGCTCCATCTCTGATGCTAAGGGCACATTTGCAATTCCAGGGCCCAAGGCTGACCTGAAGAGGAGGACTCCGGCCCTTCCAGAGAAAGACCCCAGGACAGACCTCATTCTCAAGGAAGCATGACCTGCCTCTGTGACCTGGGCTCAGAGTTTCCCTTCACAGGCCCTCAAAAGGGTCAGGGTGGCACAGAGCAGCGGGGAAGATGGGGACACCCCTCAGGGTGACTTCTGTCTCTTCACCTCAACACCACACACTTACAGAGCAGAGATAAAATGCTAAATACATGCATGCTCTCAGGATAGTCGCTGACGGATCCGTTGTGTGGCACTTCAAATTTTTAAGTCTTTTGCTTGTAGGGGGCTTTTTTTTTTAAAATCTGTAATGTGATTTGCTGTACGTTAGAATAAAAAAGAAAATAAAAACAGCTGCATGGTTCTCTGTGAGACAGTTGGAAAATACCTCCATTTTGTAAAGACGAGCAGCCTGAGAGAAAGTATTCTGGTGGGTGGGAGGTGGGAGGTCCTTGCTCAGGTCACCGAGACGGGCCCCTGTGCTGATGAGGTGGAAGCCCAGCCCTGGGCTAAAGGGCTAAGGATGGGAGAAGTCTGACCCCTGGATAAACAGGGCACTGCTTCCTCTGTTCCTGCTGGATCTACACGACAGACGTTTCTCCTGGTCTCCAGTCCGTCAGAGGCATCCAGGGAGCTAATCCATCATCAACGCACCCCACTTGTCTAGCACTTTCACCTATGAGAGGCAGATAAGTACCATTGTGATTACCTTCCCATTTTACAGATGAGTAAACTAAGGCTCCAGAGACGTTGGTTAACTGGCAAGATGTGGAAAGTCAGTACAAGGCAGAGCCTGGCCTAAGACCAGGTCCCTGCCCTTTCAGACCAACGGTCTTTCCGGATCCAAGCCCCTCTCAGTGCAGTGAATCTCCCACGCAAGATGGTTTCAGACCTTGAGAAGCCACATGAGGGGGCAGGAGGCCAGGACTGTCCCAGGGCAGCCTCTTGCCTCCCTCGCATCACCCCAGAGAGGAACTAAGACCTATGGCTGCATCTCAGCAGCCTCTGAGATCAAGGTGACTTTTGGTCAACCACAGCCGCCTCCCCTTGCACTCAGTGTGTCAAAAACAGGCGTGCACCCCCAGCTGCAACCCAGACCTGCAAAGGCTGCTGGCCTGGCAAGCCTCAGCTGGTCTCCCAGCAGGGCCTGGGGACCTTCACTGTCTGTGAGCTGCAGGCTGGTGGACCTGCCCTTCTTCCTGGGGCATTGAGTGTCCTCCTAGGGAGTCTCATGGTCCAGCTTTCACAGGGTCTTTTCACCTTAGTCTTAACCATCCCATCAGTCACACCAAGTACATTACCTTTTAAAGCTGGAGAAGCCCCCCTAGTGGAGGGACTGCCCCCACGCTGAGCTTGTGCCCAGCCCCCATGCATGGCTCTGCCCAACCTCAGTTTGTGGGTGACTCTCTCCCCAGCCACATCAGTCGGGCTCTTTCTGCTGGGCTTCCTTTATCACAAGGGTTCCCTTGTGGTTCTTGGCCTGACAAGTTCTCAGCATCTCTCTTGCAACCAACAGGGTTTGGACAGAACAAAACATCCAGCACAATCTTCTACCCACCTCAGGGGCTCAGGGTACACCAACCCCCCCACAGGGAAGAGGTAGGTCCCCACTCATGACCCCTGAGAAGGTGCCCACCGACCTTTGAGACCCTCCCATTGGGAGCACAGAAGGGAGGGAGAGCCTCAGCAGGAACAGATAACTGGGAAAACCTCCCCACTTTAGGGGTCACTCCCCATCCCTTATGGGCCTAAGAAAGAACCCCCATCAGCCTCCAGCCTGCACACCAGCTCCCACTGCCTGGAGTAAGAACTTCCCTCCTGCCCAATGCCCGAAGACCCTTCCAGATGCAGCTCAGATGGCCCCCCTTGTGATGTGACCAGGTCACAGGCTCTTGCCTCCCCCTCTTCTGATGCAGGCCCCAGGCCCTGTGAACAGGGAGGCAAGGAGACCCCACTCTCAGGCTGGTGCAAGTGCAGGGTCGGCACCTGAGAGTGGGTGTCCTGTTGACTCACCCTGGTCCCAGCCCTCCTGTAAGGACGCTGGGGTGTCACATATGCTCTTGAACATGGCAGGCAGCTTTCAGCTAAGCTGCACATGGCAGCCATGGCTGGTTTCCACTCAGCAAATATTTACTGAGCAGACTGTGTCTCGGCACAGCCAGGGCTCTCCTTTCCCGTCCAGTCACCATCTGCTGTGGTCACTGAGCCCCGAGGTGAGCATCACGTGTGTGCCCTCCCTCTGCAGCTAACCCCACAGCCACTCTGCTCCATGTGGGCGCCCCACCTCTTTAGGACCTGGGCAGAGTCCATCACGGGTTGGGTCCAAAGACACAGCCCGTGTTAGCCATCTTGCTTCCAGTGCAGACAGAGCTTATGCATGTTTTCTACTCAAAGTCTGTTACTTGCTCTCAGTAGCAATAAAGAAGAGAGAGGAAGGTAGCAACTTAAATTATGCAGCGATTCCACTCTAGGAGAATCTACTCTCTTCACAAACTGAAAGCTTGGAGTAAGCTTGAGATGGAAGCTGTAAATCCATGGGTTCCCTTGGGGCCCTTGGTCCATCTCTCTGCTCCCACCCACCTTCCCCGGGGGCAGGGCTGTGTCAGGAGCTGTTTAACAGCTGGCCCTTCAGGAGGACAAGGCCCTGGTCTCTAGCATTTGCCAATCCCTGTGGTGTGGATACTCCCTCCATGGCTCATTTCAAACCACCACTATGATGACCCTGAGCACAGACTCAGGAAAAGACGCGTAAAACCAGCTCTCACAAGCCAGCTCCAGGTGTTTCCAGCACGTCCTTGTCTGGGGGGAGGAATCTAACATTTCAATCTGCAGACACATTTTCATGTAGCCTTGCTCGGGAACACAGCCAACTGTCTACCAGGAGGAAAAGGCAGTCTCTTCCAAAGCAGGAGGACAAGTTGCTGAGGGTGGTACGTCGGTCTACAACACAGCAGCATCCTAAGGGATTCACAGGAGTGGTTCTAACTGTACTTTATTCCCACCTTAAAACCTAACTCTCCCCTTCGTTAACCAAAGCGAAGGCCTGGATACCCCTCACCCACACTCCTCCTTCACTACACACCCCCGGCCCAGGCTCAAGTGGGGTCCCCCGCCCATCCCATCTACCTCCCCACCAGACTGTGTATCCTGAGGGCACAGAACGACTTTTTCTCTGGGAGCCCAGCATGCTGGGAGGCGGGAACTTGCAGACAGACAGGCAGACTTTGATTCCATTCCTGCTTCTACTACAGACCGGGTAATTGTGGGCAGATCCTCCATGGCCTCATCTGTAAAACGGGATAATAGCTACTTCCCAGGGTTGTCGGGAGAACTGAGTAAATGTGGTGCTAAAAGCACCCAGCGCAGGGCAACCCCAGCAGACACAGGCCCCTGCTGACCTCCTCCCATCCTCCCAGGGGAGGCGACCTGAGCCATAGTCGGACAATGTTGCCACCCTGTGGCTAAGATCAGAATTGCACAGCTGTTCCTGGATTTGAGGGAAACTGCTTAGAGAAGGGAAGGGCTGGTGGGGGCTGGTGAGAATCAAGACCAGGGTTTCTGAGAGGACGCCTGGTATCATGGAAAGACACTGGGCACTGGCATGAGGTTCCGGAAACAGTTTTGGAGATATTAGCTGCTTGAACTTCAGCAAGTTATTTAACTTAAGCCTCAGTTTCTTCATCTGTAAAATGGACATAATGATTTCTGGGTCATTAGATAAGCACTCAGTAAGTGTTCGTTGCTCTTCTCCTTGCTCTTGACCCTGTCCTGCCCCTCTTTTCCAGATCCCAATAAATATCACCATTCTGCCTCTGCAGGTCCCCTTAGTAGTTCCTCCTTGGTCTCATCTTCCCCTAGAGGAAGTATCTCAAAGTCCACAGTCATCCACATATGGACTTAGAGATGTCCCAAAGCTCTAAATTTTTACAATAATTCAATAACAGGGAGACACTTGGTGATATACTCATGTCAACAAAATTATGTCAAGGATGATCTATAGAGTAAAATGTGAAGGTATTTATTTGTAATAAAGACTCCCAGTCTGGGGACGGGTGTCAAACCAGGGACCCTAAACACCCCCTTCCCGTTAACAAGTTCTCTCCTCAACAACAAGGGGGTTTTCTGGACAAAGACCCCGTGATGGTCAGGAGGGGGGGTATTTCTCCCATATTCGGGAACTTCCTGAAACTTCCTGACCCAACTGGAAGCACCTGTCTGGTGGGCAGATTGCTGTGAGCCTGATGCCGAGGACACACAGTGACCAGCATTGTTTCAGTGGTGACCAGTGTCCTTGAGGTTATAAACCCTCCCTGATGGGCCAGTGCCACAGTCTTCAGTGCTGGGAAAGCCCAAGGTTTAGGACTCAACAAAATTAGGTCTGTATTTTATCTTATTTACTTGTTACCTGAGTGGCTCTGGGCAAATATCTGAACTTTTCTGAGCCCGTGAGCTGTCACAGCATTGGGGATGTGTTCCTACTTCACGAGTCTCTGGGTTTAGTAAGTGCGGTCCTGTGCATGTGCCCAGCGAGGCCACAAATGCTCAATAAACACACTTATTCTCCAGAATCCATTCTCCCGGAGATACTTCCTCTTATGAAAGGTTGGCTTTACCCCTAGACCAGGTTTCCAGGAGCACCCCATCATGGGACCACAGTTTCCTAATTTTCTTTTAAAAAGTTAAGACTATCCTTGGGGATAGAAAATAACT
Organism: Delphinapterus leucas; assembly: GCF_059928025.1. NCBI lineage: Eukaryota > Metazoa > Chordata > Mammalia > Artiodactyla > Monodontidae > Delphinapterus > Delphinapterus leucas. The sequence continues at coordinate 76,691,037 of NC_143129.1, forward strand.
GAGGATAGATACTCACTAATTCCTTCACCAACTCATTTCTGGATTTTAAATTCTTCACTCACCAGAAAGAAATGCCATTAAACCTAAGCAAATGGATAAACAGAGTAACTTTTATTATGTGGCCAGAGGACAGGAGCAAACAGATCACAAAACAAGAAATGCAATTGTTTCACACATGCAGTGGAAAAAATACGGGGCATATTAGACAGCTCAGGCTGCCATTACAAATTACCACAAACTGGGTGGCTTAAACAACAGACACTTTTTTTCCCACTCTTGGAGGCTAGAAGTTCAAGATAAAAATGCCATCAGAGTTGGCTGTGGGTAAGGCTTCTCTTCCTACCCTGTAGATGGCCACCTTCTCACTGTGTCCTCACATGACCTTTTCTCTGTACAGACAGAGAGAGAGAGCTCTGGTGTCTCCTCCTCTTCCTAAAAAGACAAGAGTCCTATCAGTTTAGGCTCCAAATCTTTTGAGCTCAGATAACCTTCATTACCTCCCTAAAGGTCCTCTCTCCAAATACAGTCATATAACGGATTAGGGCTTCAACATCTGAATTTGGGGGGAAGACAATTCAGTCCATAACATGGGGTAATCAAGTAAATGTTTGCCCTTAGGGCTGCTGTCTCCGGGGTGGAATTTTGAGCACGTGGCATCTTCACAATGACTCACCAACCAAAATAGCAATCAGAGATAAGACCAGTGTAATAATGAGACAGGCCCTCTCCATCCCATTTGGGGATCCGTTTAGAGAGAGCAGCCCTGTCCTTGCCACAATCATCATTTGAGATACCGGCTCCATCAAGAAGTGAATGCCGCCTCCGCTACTCACCTTCAGAGGTCATGGACCCCACAAACGATAGTGGTATCTGTTGCCAAACTCCTCAAAAGTTCCCCACATGGGTGATGGATAACCTCTCCCTTCTAGCAATGACACTCTTGGGGGCCAAATCCGTCCATCTACTTAGATCTGCCTCTGATTCTCATCAAGACCTGGGGTGAGAGCTGGCCTCTATTCCAGTGCTATGTTCACCTTTTCTTTCCCCTGGGCCATCTGCCAGGGGAATGTGGCAGTGGGTGGGCGGGCAGGTCCACTCCCCATTCTCTGTAGGGTTGGCAGATCTAGGGGGACTCATTTATCAGAATCTGAGCAACGGGGGAGAGCCCACCACCCCACCTGGGAAAAATATCTACCATTAGTTGCTCTGCCTGGATGTTGCTATATTTGGGGCCTTGAAATCGTTTTTTTAAATTATTATTGAAGTACAGTTGATTTACAATTTTGTGTAAGTTTCAGGTATACAGAGTGATTCAGTTTTATATATATCAGTATGTATATATATAGAATATATACTATATATAGATATTTCTTTTTCAGATTCTTTTCCCTTATAGGTTATTACAAAATATTGAGTATAGGGCTTCCCTGGTGGCGCAGTGGTTAAGAATCTCCCTGCCGATTCAGGGAACACAGGTTCGAGCCGTGGTCTGGGAAGATCCCACATGCCGCAGAGCAACTAAGCCCGTGCGCCACAACTACTGAGCCACAACTACTGAAGCCCGCGCACCTAGAGCCCGTGCTCCCCAACAAGAGAAGCCACCGCAATGAGAAGCCCGTGCACAGCAGCGAAGAGTAGCCCCCGCTCTCCGCAACTAGAGAAAGCCCGCCTGCAACAACGAAGACCCAACGCAGCCAAAAATAAAATAAATTTTAAAAAAATATTGAGTATATTTCCCTGTGCTATACAGTAGGTCCCTTTTGGTTATCTATTGTATATATAGTAGTGTGTATATGTTAATCCCAAACTCCTAATTTATCCCTTTCCCCACCCTTTTCCTCTTCGGTAACCATAAGTTTGTTTTCTATGTCTGTGGGTCTATTTCTGTTTTGTATATAAGTTCATTTGTATCTTTTTTTTTAGATTCCACACATAAGCGATATCATATGGTATTTGTCTTTCTCTGTCTGGCTTACTTCACTCAGTATGATTATCTCCAGGTCCATCTATGTTGCTGCAAATGGCTTTATTTCATTCTCTTTTATGAACGAGTAATATTCCACTCATTCATATATATATATATATATATATATATACACACACCCCACATCTTCTTTATCCATTTTTCTGTCAATGGACAATTAGGTTGCTTCCACATCTTGGCTACTGTAAATAGAGCTGCAATGAACATTGGAGTGCATGTATCTCTTCGGATTATGGTTTTCTCTGGATATATCCTCACAAGTGGGATTGCTGGATCATATGGTAGCTTATTTTTAGTTTTTAAGGAACCTCCATACTGTTCTCCATAGTGGCTGTATCAATTTACATTCCTACCACAGTGTTGGAGGGTTCCCTTTACTCCACACCCTCTCCAACATTTGTTTGTAGACTTTTTGATGATGGCCATTCTGACCAGTGTGAGGTGATACCCCACTGTAGTTTTGATTTTAATTTCTCTAATAATTAGTGATGTTGAGCATCTTTTCATGTGCCTTTTGGCCATCTGTATGTCTTATTTGGAGATATGTCTATTTAAATCTTCTGCCCATTTTTTGATTAGGTCATACACACACACACACACACACACACATATATTGAGCTGTAGGAGCTATTTGTATATTTTGGAGATTAATCGCTTGTCTGTCACATCATTTGCAAATATTTTCTCCCCTTCTGTAGGCTGTCTTTTTGTTTTGTTTACAGTTTCCTCTGCTGTACAAAAGCTTTTATGTTTAATTAGGTCCCATTTGTTTGTTTTTATTAGGCCTTGAAATAGTTTTGACCCATATCCTAAAGCGGTCCACATGAAAGGCCAAAATCCACTGTCCTAATAAAATTTATTTTCAGGTGTCTGAACAGGACTTGTATACCTCGACATCTGCTCTACCTGTTTTCCCCTGACCGGGTGCCCCCTGGCAATATTTCAGGCAGTTGACATTTATTGAGTAATTACCATTTGTCAAGCACTGAGACTGAGCACCTGATGTGAAATATCTCATTAATCCTCAAACAACTCTATGAGGTAGATATGATCATTATATCCCCTTTACAGATGAGAAAAATGAGGCTGAGAGGAGTAGAATGACTTGTCCAAAATCCAAGGCTGATATATAACGGTCAAAGGATTCAAATCCACATCAGTCTGGCCCCAAAGCAACATTCTTGTCCAATACTTTCAGTACAATCTTTTTTTTTTTTTTTTAAACATCTCTATTGGGGTATAATTGCTTTACAATGGTGTGTTAGTTTCAGTACAATCTTGATTGCTTTTATCAACAGACCTTTACAATAACATCTGTGATATGATAACTATTACCAGCTATCCAATAACAAAACAACAGACTCTTCTATGTTATGTTTCCTTTGCCTGATATATCAGTTGTTTCATATTTGAGGGATGGCCAAGTGACGTTCCTTTAGTGACTCTTATTTTAGCCAGTCTCATTCCCATCTAAAGACGTTTGTGATGAATTTCTGACACATCTATGTACTCAAAGTCTACTCATGTCCAACAAAGCAGGAAAATAATAAGACTATATGGACTTAGGACTTAAAATCTATACCTGTAGAGAAGAAATGCCCCTCTCAATCTGCAATACCTGAAAAAGTTCTACCACCCCCAGTAGCAACAAGCATACCACACCTAATACTATTCCCCAATAAATGGAACTAGAGATCCTTAAAGAAATGGCTGATTCTAGGACTGAAGCAGGAAATATACAAGATGAGCCTAGAGTTCTCTCAGTGCCGTAACGTAAGGAAATTCTTAAAAAAGAAATGATGGGGGTACGTCAGATGGTCACAGGAGCCAGCTAAAGAACATCCAATGGCCAAACTAGGAATAAGCTGACCAGAAAAAAAATTTAAACAGTGATTTTGGATTATAACCCAAAGTATAAAATAAATGTCAATGAGTGTTTGCTGATATAAATAAATGATTGTGTAAATAAATAAATGGAGATGAGACAATCTCCCCTGCAGAAGAATTCCAATAATGTGTGTAGATGCTCCACTCTCAAGGAGTGAAGTATAACCCCCCCCCTTAAGTGTGGGCTGCACATAATGACCTCCTTCCAATGGGGACAGTATGGGGAGGAGGGGAGAGTAACTTCACAGTGGATGAACCTGACAAACACTCCCTTTGTCCAGGTGATGGAGGTCAAGGTCAACAGTGGTAAGTCACGTGGGTAGTATGTACCCTTGATATGTGATGAAAATGGCACTTTACCTCCGTGCTCTTCTTCCCCAAAATCCAAACACCAGTCTAATCATGAGAGAAACATCAGAGAAGTCTCAATTGAGGGACATTTTACAAAATGCTGGTCAGTATTCAAAACGGTCATCAACACTTTGCTGTACAGCAGAAACTAACACAACATTATAAAGCAACTAGACTCCAATAAAAATTAACTTTAAAAAAATGGTCATCGAAAAATTAGAAGTCTGAGAAACTGTCCCAGCCTACAACAGCCGAAAGAGACATGACAACTACAAGTAAGGTGGTGTCCTGGGTGGGATCCTGGAACAGAAAGGGCACATCAAGGCAAACTAGGGACATTTGAATAAATAGGGACTATAAATGTGTCAGTATCAGCTCATTAATTGTAACAAATGTTAATAGTGTAAAATGTTAATAATAGGGGAAGGTATATGAGTGTATGGAAACTCACTCTACTATCTTCCCAATTTTCTGTAAATCTAAAACTGTTCTAATAAATAAAGTTTAGGGCTTCCCTGGTGGCGCAGTGGTTGAGAGTCCGCCTGCCGATGCGGGGGACGCGGGTTCGTGCCCCGATCTGGGAAGATCCCACATGCCGCGGAGCGGCTGGGCCCGTGAGCCATGGCCGCTGAGCCTGCACGTCCGGAGCCTGTGCTCCGCAACGGGAGAGACCACAGCAGTGCGAGGCCCGCGAAAAATATAAAATAATAAAATAAATTTTATTTTTTAAAAAGTGCTACCCCTCCTTGAGCTCGTATCCCTTCTGCTTATAACAGCTCATGAAAGATATTCAGGCATGTTCCATCACCATTTCCACAAAGGCCAACAAGACCTATGTGTGAATCTCTTCCCCCACATACACAGGAACATTTGCTCCCAAGTAAACTCTGTTCCCACTGCCGACCCCATGAAAGCAGAATTGAAAACTGGAATCTGTCCCCAGGGTTGTTTCACAGGTGTTTATTCCATACTCATTCGGTAGATGTTTACTGAGCCCCTCCTGTGTGCCAGGCACATGCTAGATGCTCATAACTCAAGGTAAACACAACTTCCCTGTTCCCTGTCCACATGGAGTCCACGCCACAGTGGGGAACAGACACTAAACAAGGAAATGCCAAAAGTCACCTCTCAGGTATCATGACAGTTACAGAGAAGGGAAAGTGCAGGCTGCTGGGAGGGGAGGGGGGCCGTGAAAGGGCAGGGAGGGTTCTCTGAGGAATAAAAATTAAACTGAAGCCTACAGATTCTGCTTTAAACTAGTTTGCTCTAATTAGCTCTTGGCAACTTTAATGGCACGTATGGTGTTTGTGTAGGGTACAAGAGAATCTGGTCTTTATGTTCTTGTAAGCAGAGAAAGATGGGGTTCACCTGTGCAGGTAAATGATAATTGCCTAAGTGATATTCCTCTACAAAATTAATCTTCTTTATTGTTTTCTTTAACCCCAAAAGTAAGCACCAACATCCATTTATGAAAAAATCTATGGAGACAATAAAATTATCAGTGTTTGCCAGGAGTTAGCAGGGACTGAGGTATGAGTAGGTGGAGCACAGGATTTTTAGGGCAGTGAAAATATTTGGTATGATACTGTAATGGTAGACAAATCATTATACACTCGTCTAAACCCATAGAATGGACAACACCAAGAGTGAACCCAATGTAAACTATGGAATTTGGGTGATTGTGATGTGTCCACGTAGGTTCACTAGTCGTAACAAATGTCCACGCTGGTGTGGGATGTTGTAACGGGGAAGGCTATGCATGTGGTGGGGACAGAGGGTATCTGGGAAACCTCTGTACCTTCCATTTGATTTTGCCATGAACCTAAACTGCTCTTTAAAAAAAAAAGTAGGGACTTCCCTGGTGGTGCAGTGGTTAAGAACCAATGCAGGGGACACGGGTTCGATCCACGGTCCTGGAAGATCCCACATGCCGCGGAACTAAGCCCGTGTGCCTCAACTACTGAGCCTGCGCTCTAAAGCCTGCAAGCCACAACTACTGAAGCCCGCGCACCTAGAGCCTGTGCTCTGCAACAGGAGAAGCCACCGCAATGAAAAGCCCGCGCACCGCAATGAAGGGTAGCCCCCGCTCGCAGCAACTAGAGAAAGACTGCGCACAGCAACAAAGACCCAAAGCAACCAAAAATAAATAAATAAAATAAATAAATTTTTTTACAAAAAGTGACTGAGCACTATAAAAGATTCAAATAGCATAGAAATGTACACTGCATAAAATGAAAAAAAGCAAACCCTGATCAATTCCTTATCTTTGAATGAGCCACTACAATTATAGTCTAGATTGTTCCTGTGCATGTATCTATCTACATGTGTGTATCTACCTATATGTTTTTGCAGAAAGATCATAGAATGCATAGTTTTATAAATTTTTCCATTGACAAGCCTATCTTGGACATCTTCACTTGGTGGTACAACTAGGTTTACTCATTTGTCCTAACAATGACATTCTTTCCTTCTTTAAACAATTCCCTATTGATGGTCGTTTGGATTGTTTCTTATTACCAAAAAAAAAAAAAAAAAAGCTACATTGAACTTATTTGTGTATTTATTACTGTGATCTTTCTTAAATTTTTCTAAAGGGTAAATTGCTGGAGCAAAGAGTATAGACATTATATATTTTAATAAATATTGTCAAGTTTTTCTCAATTTTGCATCAAATTAAAACTCAACAGCATAAGAGAGTACCAGTTTCCCTAAACCCTAATCAACCTTCAGTAATCAGTAATCAACCTTGTTAATTTTTTAATTTTACCAATCTCTGTGAAAATAGCACATTGTTTTGATTTTCATGCCTTAAATATTAGCAAGTTTAAAAATTCTAGTATCTGTTAAATGGCCAGTTGTATTTATTCTTCTGACCCTCCATATTCTCTCCAGACTTTCCTATTGGATTGCTAGTCTATTTCATATTTATTTATAAGAGTTCCTGGTATACTGTGGAAAATAGCTATCTGTCTACTCTATGTGTAGGGGATACATTTCTCCAATGAGGCCTTTGTCTTGGTTTATTCCCTCTCCCACTCCCCCATCAGGGACTCTGAATGGCTAGAAGCCATCTTTGATTTAAGGCAGGGATAAGGTTTTGTGGGAAAGACAGCCATCAAGTAGGAGAGTGTCTCAGTCTTAAGCACCGGCAGCTCCTGAGGTCACTGGTGGAAACTGTAGTGTCTGTGGTGCTCAGCTGTGTGGGGAAAATATTGGGATGGAAACCATGATTGTGATGAAATGTGACATTCTGCAGTGAGAGGGGTGAGGGAGTCTATGGAGGTGAGTCAGTGGGTTTGTTGGCCGATAGGGAGAGTGACAAGTCACAGCTTTAGGAAGAAGTGTTCCAGGTAGCCCGGCCTGGAAAATGCAGTGCTGACCACACAGCTGCTGGGAGCCTTGGATTACTGTGCAGCTCAGGGTCACGTCAGGCCTTTCCCAAATGCAGGTCCTCCCTGAATGCACACCACCCATCCACGGCAGTCCCAGACCTACCAGCCTAGAGCCCTAAGGGCTGGGGATGGTCTGTACAGGAGGAAGAGAGAAGCCAGGTCTTTATAAAGAATGGGGAGATTGTCCCAAAGGCTGGGACAGGTTCACTGAGGGGCTGATAGGCATGGTGGAGACCATGGTCCCAACTGACCCCAGAATCAGAAGAAATGGTGGCAAGTCCTCCTGGAGCCCCAGGGTCATCATGGAGGACAGGTACCACACCGAGGTGGCAAGAGTCCTGTTTGGCATTTTTTGCTTCAAACAAAAAATGAAAATGAGGCCTATTGCATCTGTTCTCCAAGGAACACCCCACCTTCATTTCAGCTCCTGCAATGACAGACCCACCTTTACATCCTGAAGATCTCCGGGGGATCCAGCTCCAATTGTGGCTCTGGGCTTTTTAATTTCTGGAAGGCAATTCTTCCAGGGTATCTTTAAGAAATTTGAAAACAGTTGTTGTCACGGGAGTTTCAATGATGCTAATCAATTTTCTGGCTATCCCCTTCAGGCCACTGTCTGGTGGCATCATGCCTAAAAAAGGGGCCTCGGCTCTAATGACTTGGAAAATATGAGCAGCCTGTGGGAACGGTTAACGTGAAATCTGTGTGACGTTGAAGGCCTCCATCTAGCAGACTACAGAGTCCCCTAAATCCAAACCAGTCAGCTGGGTACATTCCAGAAGGTTAGATGTGTTCCATGGCCATGTGTGCAGTATATAATTATGCCTTCCAGGAGATTTCTTTCAAATGTAACTTCCCAGATACATAGAGATGGTGCTGATTGGTACCCACACCTATGCACACTTGTAATATTTCAACATTCAGAAGAACAAGATGAAGAAACTTTGAAATGAAAACAGTCTATGAAGGCCATTTTTAGGAGCCACTTTAAAGATCCTTACAGCAGTTTCATGAGGTCTGTCCTTATTAACATCGTCATTGGGATCATGAGAAATCGGAGGTACTGAGAGGTTGGGTAACTTACCCAGCGTCACACAGTGGAGGAGGGGAAAGCCAGGATTTCAACCCCAGCAGGTGCCCAGCTGTGAGTGCTCAAAATGAGAACCAGGTGGGAAGTGCCCTACAGGTTCCAAAGCACTGCCCATTGTTCACCTCAGGCTGTCTCCAAACTGACCTGAGAGGCGAGGATTCCCCACTCTACAGAGAAGAAAACCAGCGCAGAGAGGTGAAGAAGTGAAGATGGAAAGGGTGCCTGATACGAAATTGTGGCAGCTGGGTTTGATATTGACATGCGGTCTTCTCTCAGTCCTTCAAAGCAGTCTTACTTCCAGGGAAATGTTCCAGAGCTGGGCATTTCCCCCTGAATGAACCCCAGCCCCAGGAAAGCCCCTGTGTCCCATCCCCCGGCAATCTGCCTTCACCTCTCAGAGTCTGTCTCAAGGGGTGAGGCAGAAGTTACCCCACTCTCCTCTTTGAAGCTGTTTCACCTCAGAAGTTTCTCATTTGGATCAAGAACTCAGATCTGAAACATAGGGTCCTCAAGGGTCCCCCCTTCTCAATGGTAACCCACCCCACTCTTAGCCCAAAATAATTCTCACCCAGCCCAGTCTGAGACGTGGGCCTCCAGGTCCCCCCACCCTGATTCCTAGCCTAGGCCTCTCCCACATCGGGACCTTGCCCCTGATTTCTCACCCAGATCACGGATCTCTCACTCAAAATAAGCTCATTTTGCCCAGGAATTATTTCCTAATAGCTGAATCCTGGTTTACTCTTGTGCTGCCGCCCCAGCTATCAACCTGCCACCCCTTCCCCCTTTCTCTGGTTCGACCCTTGTGCTCAATCTGAGAGTGAAAGGAAAAGACTCACGGACCTCGCAGCACCACCTGCAACCAGCACCGAAGCCTCCCTCAAAGCATCCTTCCGCCCTCCCCACTGGCCGCGCAGCGCCTGGGCACTAGTGCCACCTGGCGGCTGAAGATCAAACTGCCGCTAGTGATTTCCCGAAAGGAGGCCTTCCAACAGCACGTCAACATTCTACAAACAAAACAAAAAAAAAAACGTGATGAGCGCCTATTGTGTGCAGTACCCTGAATACGAAGACAGGAAGCAAAGCCACTGTCCTAGACGAGCCCGTAGTCTAGCAGGGAGGTATAAGCAGAAATCATTTCAGTGCAGGTTGTATGTGCTACAGTACATTTTCTTTCATCTAGGAGACCGTAGCAAGCAACAGGTGAAAACTGAAATAAAGCAGGAAGGCCTCTTGGAGGAGGCATGCAGGATGATCCGCAAGGGGCAGGTGGAGCACACACAGACACCGGGAGAGGAAGGGGCTGCAGGAAAGGGAAGAGATGTAGCTTGGGCGTCCTGCGGCCCAGGTCTCTGTTCCTGATGGAAGCCAAGACAGATGTAAACTGGAGGAGACTGGCCCAACGTGCTGTGTGTGGGATGCAGCCTCCTGAGTCTGCATGTGAGTGCTTTAGGGATGTGAGAAATGGCAAAAGCAATGGCCTTACGGTTAATTTAAAAAGGAAAAAACGAGCTTCTCGAGCATCAAAATTTACCAGGAGCATGACAGTCTGAGGGGGAAAGGACAAAAGGGGAGTAAGTGAGCCTATTGCCTGCCTAGGTTTTCCCCAGATCCCTCCTCACTCATAAGGTTCAGGTAAGGTTGGAGGTCTCAGCATTGGGGAGAGAAGCAAACGGTACCGGGTGGGGGAGAAATGACTCCCTCCACGGCCCCTTCCAGCCATACAACTCAGTGTGCAGAGGGCTGATGTGAATGCAGGGGATGGTGGGTCGCGTGGCCAGGCCCTAAGAGGATGGACTTTCACGGCAGGAGTCAAGGCAAAGGGTAATGAGCAAAACCAGCAGCAGTGAGTTCCCGGTAAACCCACCACTCAGATCAAGACTCTACCAGCCCAGAGGAGGGGTGTGGACAAGCCCCTCAAGCAGGGCAGCAGAGCCAGGCCAAGCAGACTGGGGCTGAGGCCAGGAGAGCAGGGCCAGCGGGATCCAGGGAATGTGGACAGAGCCCAGTGTCACAGCCACACCCACGTGATGAAAACACAGGAGAGCAGCAAGACTAATACCTTCCACCAAGAAGACTTTGGTCCCCGTCCGGCTGCAGGCGGGGTCTGTGGCCTCCACGGGAAAGGGAGCCCTGAGGCCAGGACAGCCTTTTCCACTTGTGTCCTCAGGCCTCCCACAGGCCCTTCAGGTAGCGGGTGCCGAATAAATGCTTCCTGGATGTGAGGATGATACAGCTGCCGCCTGAAACCACCAAAGAATTCCTGCACCAGGTATCACTGAAGATAAAGGCCCCTTGGCCTCTGAGCTAGCCTTTCCCCCGAAGGAATTCCTGACTCCAGTCAGTGCCCAGAGGCGCCTGCCTGCTTTGAACTCTGCTGCTCGGCCTGCCAACCACCCAGTTCCCAGAGGTCCTAACAGCCAGGCTGCCTTGCCCCACTTCTCCTGACCTAACCCCTTGAGCACCAGCTTCACCCCTGCCCCAGCACGGCCCAGACCCAGGTGCAGTGCAGGCTCAGGACTGGGGACAGCAACTGCGGGCTAAGAGCCTGGTGTTTCCCTCAAACCTGAGCACAGGACTTCATCCACGGATTCAGTGAACATTGGTTGCCTGTTGCCCAGGTCTCCTAGAAAGCCAGAAGCAGAACTGAATACTCTGGTTTTCCTGGACACCATCCCAACTGGTATTGGGGGTTCATTCTCCTCCTGGGAGAGTCTGCACCCACCCTCAACGTCCCATGAGGTCCTTAGCTCTATCCCCGGGACAGAGGCCTTACAAATGTCCCACGTCCCTCAAGTCCCTGGCGCTGGGCTGCCTGCACTCCCAGAAAACTCTAATAAATTGTTGGCACCTAACTCTTACTGCCTGTCCCCTCACTGTCAAGGCTGCTCTCACCCCTTGCCCTGTAAGAAGGGAGCAGGGTCCTTCCTCTGGAGCACAGCCCCAATCTGTGTGTCCAGCAAATCACTGAGGCCCAGTCACTGATTTCAATGTGATGATGAGAGAGCCAGGGTCACTTTCTCTTCTCTTCTTGCCAACTTCTCTTGGTAAGTTTCCCTGATAAAACCTGTCCCTTAGCCCATACAAATTTTCAGGCATTCTTCCTGAGATCTAGTCTATCACGGTGGTAATCACAAAAGACTCACCTTGCAAAATGGCACAAGACACTGGAAACTGTGCAGTGGGGACACAAAGGTGATTTTTAAAGCGGGGATGAAATGAAAGAGAGGGGGGATTAAAAGCTGTTCCTGCAGATGCCTGCTCTGCCCACCACTGCCCTTCTCCAAGCCAGGCAGCTTCCCTGCTTCCCCATCTCCCTGCCTCCTACCCCACACGTTCATCTGGACTCTCCTTTCCAGGTTTCATTCTCTTGCCTCAACTTCTTTGAGAAACTGTCAGAAAGTCTGGGTAGTCACCCTCCTCCGAAATACAGATTAAATCTTCCCATATCCTTGTGTAAAGATCCACCTACTGAAACGTGAAGCAGCCCTGCCTTGTCAGTGAAGGGTCTTAGTGAAGAATGATGGGTGGGAGATAGAGGGGTGGGCTCTGCCTGTCTTATTCTTGAAGAAAATCCTAAGAACCCTCACAGGAGTGGGGAGCTGTGTGAACAGCAGATGAAAATATGCTGAGACTGCTCTGTCCCTGGTGGCCAGGGGGATAGAATCTGGATTCCAGGTGGTGGTAAAAAGTGGTAGTAGCAGGATAGGAAGCAGATCAATACTGGGGTTGGAAGCGTGGAGAGTCCTGCTTAGAAATGGAGCTGGGCCTGTGTCATAGAGGGAGGGTAAGAATGAAACAGTATTAAATGCCTACTATGTGCAGGGCACTGTGGCAGGAGCTTATATACATTCTCCCTCATAATCCCTATAACTTAACTACCTGGTCAGCAGAAATGTATGCACCTGGCTCCAGGTGACACAAGAAAAAGGCTCCTGGACCCTAGAGAATATCATACTAAGTGAAATAAGACAGAGAATGACAAATATTATATAATACCACTTCTATCTAGAATCTTAAAAAACAATACAAATGAATCTCTACGCAAAACAGAAACAGACTTGCAGACATAGAAAACAAACTTATGATTACCAAAAGTGAAAGGGATACAAACTACTACACATAAAATAGACAAGCAGCAAGGATTTACTGTACAACACAGGGAACTATATTCAATATCTTGTAATAATCTTTAAAAAAATAATGGAATCACTTTGCTGTACACCTGAAACAAATACAATGTTGTAAAGCAAGTATACTTCAATTTTCAAAACATGAACAACAACAAAATAAAAGAAGACAGGAAGAGGGTAAAGTAGAAAGAAAAAAGAAAAAGGATCCCGTAACGTTGGGTGAAAGAAACCAGAGAGGAGAGAACACAAACTCTGTGCCTTCACTTGTGTGAACCCCCAAAACAGGCAGCATAAATCACCATGTTCATGGGTGTCTACTGAGGTGGTCAAACTATGGAGAAAAGCAAGTGCTTATCTCTGGGGAGGGGGACCTTGTGATTTTTAAGGGACACAGACTCCTGGGGCACTGGGGTGTTCCATCTTGTGACCTTAGGTGCTTACACTGAGTACTTCTTTATAATAATTCATTAAGCTATACATTTACTGCTACACACTTTGTGTGTGTTATTTTTCACAATCAAAAAGTCTTTAACTAAAGAATATCATGTTGGGGCTTCCCTGGTGGCGCAGTGGTTGAGAGTCCGCCTGCCGATGCAGGGGACGCGGGTTCGTGCTCCGGTCCGGGAGGATCCCACATGCTGCGGAGCGGCTGGGCCTGTGAGCCATGGCCGCTGAGCCTGCGCGTCTGGAGCCTGTGCTCCGCAACAGGAGAGGCCACAACAGTGAGAGGCCCGCGTACCGCAAAAAAAAAAAAAAAGAATATTGTGGATAACTGTTGGGCATTAAGTGTTTCCAGGTTTTGTTAGGATTTATCACAGATGTGGGTAATGAGACAGATGGTATGAACATTTCACAGCTCTTGATGCATATTGCAGACCCTATGTGATCTCACGGTTTAATTTGCATTTCTATGACTACTAGTAAGTTACAACATGTTCTCAAATGTTTCTTAGTTGGTTGTATTTTTTATTTTGTGAATGACCTATACATATTTTTGAATATTACCCTTTGGGGAAATCCAGTCATGTTTGGGATGCTGAATCCTCGGCATTTTGAGGGCAGAGAGGTGTCCATGGAGAGGAAGATACTAAAGATACCACAGGGGCGGGGGGAACCGGAGGGAGCAGCTGGTGTCCCTTCCCCAGGCTGCAGACGCAGAGCTGTGAGAATCCTTTCTGTTTGTCTCCACGCATCCTGTGTCCCCTGAAGCAGCTCATGGGACAGGCCCTGGGGATGCAGTGAGCAGACTTCATATCTGCCTGAGAGGAGCACGTCCAGAGGGGCAGCAGACAAAACAAAACAAGGCAACTGAGACACAGGGCTGGATGGGACACACACAGTGATGGAGGGTAGACAATACACACAAGCAGGGTTGGGGAAATGAGCACTTGAGCTGGGCCAGGAAGGAGGCGGGGGGCAGGGGAAGCTAAAAGAACTGTGAGCAAATAGAGAACTGTGTGGAATGGGTGAAACATCGGGCACGTTTGAGACTGGTCTGGAGAGACTGGAAGAGACCATGAAGGCCCTGGATGCCACACACAGAGTTAAGATTTATCTTGGGCTTCCCTGGTGGCACAGTGGTTAAGAATCTGCCTGCCAATGCAGGGGACACGGGTTCAAGCCCTGGTCCGGGAAGATCCCACATGCCATGGAGCAATTAAGCCCGTGTGCCACGACTACTGAGTCTGTGCTCTAGAGCCCGCGAGCCACAACTACTGAAGCCTGCGTGCCTAGAGCCCGTGCTCCGCAACAAGGAAGCCACCACAATGAGAAGCCCGTGCACCGCAACGAAGAGTAGCCCCCACTCGCCACAACTAGAGAAAGCCCATACGCAGCAACAAAGACCCAATGCAGCCAAAAATAAATAAAATAAATAAATTTATTTTTAAAAAAAAGATTTATCTTGTAAGTCGGCATTTCTAAAGTACGTGATGTCAGAATGCTAATTTAGCACAACAGTTTGGGCTTCTGCTTGATAAAAAGACAGAAGGAATGTGAATCCCATGGTCATACATGTTGTGAAACACCAGACTGAAGAATTTAAATTAATGTTCCCACTGGAGTAGGGACTATGAATATCTCAGAAGGGATCAGTCTGTACATTTCCTAAACTTCTCTGATCTCTGCTTACCTTTCTTGAGGAGCATTTCTCAGAACCGATGTCCCATGGAGCACACTGAGAATTTCTGACATGGGTAAATTGGGTGTCAGTTTGTGAACACAGTGAGGGCAGGAGCCAGGCTATGTTGTATTCTCTCCACAATCCTCGCCTTCTTCTCGCCCTCCCCACCTGTGAAAGCTCACCAGCAACGTGATCCTTTGGATGAAACCCTATTTTAGTAGCACAACCACTTCTATTCACTAAATAGGAGCTACTAGGGCAAAACTTCTTCTTAGTCTACTTAGGCTGCCATAACAAAATGCCAGAGGGAATTCCCTGGCGGCCCAGTGGTTAGGACTCCATGCTCACTCTGCTGTGGGCCCGGGTTCAATTCCTGGTTGGGGAACTAAAATCCCACAAGCCACATGGCCAAAAACAAAAAAACAAAAAAACAGCCAGAGACTGGGTGGCTTAAACACACTTCCTGGTGAGAGCTCTCTTCCTGGTTTTCAAAGGCCACCTTTGTGCTCTGTCCTCGCATGGCAGAGTCAGAGACAACTCTCTGGTTTCTCCTCGTATGAGGGCAACTAATCCCATCATGAGAACCCCACCCTTATGACCTCCTTTAAACCTGATTACCTCCCAAATGCCCCGTCTCCAAAACCATCAAATAGGGGGTTAAGGCTTCAACATATGAATTTGGGGGACACAACTCAATCCATAACAACCTGTCTGCCCCCAGCCCAGACCCTCCTCAATGGTACACTCATTCCTTCAACAAACTGTTACCAAACTTCTACTATGTTGCAGTCACTGCTCCAGGTGCTAAGATACATCCATGAATGAATCCAGCAAAACCCTCTACCCTCATCATTCCATTAGAAGAAGAAAGCCACTATACAACAGTCATGATAAATAAGGAAGTGGTATAGTGTGTTAGACGGTGATAAGGGCTCTGGAAAAAGCAGGGTAGGGAGGAACCAGACCTGGGAGAGTGGTTTTAATTTTACATCAGAAGGTCAGAACAGGCTTCATCCAAGGAAAGACTTTTGAGAAAAGACTGGGAGGAGGTGACGGAGTGGACACCTCAAGGAATAGCTTCCTTGGTGGAAGTGACAACCCTCGTAATGGCCCTCAGGGGGCACCGTGCCTGGTGTGCTCCAGGAACAGGAGGCCAGCGTGGCTGGAGCAGAGGGGAGGAGGCAAGAGGGGAAGGAGATCCTGAGATCAGACAGGTAACGAGGAGCCAGATCAGCTCCATCTTGACCTGGAATCTCGGGATGCCCATGCCAGAAGGGGCCTCAAAGACTGCATGATAACCCACCACTTGCTGGTCGGGTGAGAAAATGAGGTGGACAGGGTCGATGGGCACTGGAATAGAACTTGGTTCCTGTACAGCTTCTCAAAGCCAGGTCTTGCTAGTGAGGACCTTGCGTGGGTCCTGTGCAGGGCTGTGCTCTCCACTCTGTCCACGTGTCCAGGAGAGACCCCCCCCCCAGTGGCCACAGCAGCAGGGCAGGGAGACTGGGTGGCTGCCGCTGCAGCACTGTCCACCAGGGGGCGCTGGCCCAGCGCGCAGCTTCTCCCTTCATCCCCGGAAACTCCCTGATCTCGGCTCCGCAGGGCTGTCGCCACCTGGCTCTGTCCCCAACTCCAGCCCACGCAGCGGCTCCTTCCCACCCAGGCTTGACCCCTTTGTCTCAACCAACCTCCCTGCCTCTCCTTCTCCCCCTCCCCTCCCCCCTCTTCCCAAGCTACCGGGGGGGGGACAGCCCAGCCCCAAGAAGATCTCTGAGAAGGGGACCCCGCCTGGGTTTTGAGGGGCGGAGGAGTGGGAGATGGGGAGGGGTGGCTGAGGGCGGGGCGGGGCGGGGTGGAATGTGCACAGTCACGAGTGCTGTCTGCCCTGCCCCCCGGGGGCTGGCTCTTGCTCTCTCCCTGTTGTGTTTGCTGCTGAGGGGTCCCCAGGGGCTCATTTGGAGCCCGGGAACAGGGCAACCGGGGAGTAAGGGCAGAGGCGAGATTCGGAGAGGAGAGCGGGGGCCTCTGCCCGCCAGAGCCCCTGCGAAAGGAGGCCGCTCCCCCCCAGCCCCACTCGCAGGGCTTATCACCTTCCACAGCCTCGGAGAGGCGGAGACCGAGGCACCAGAGAAAGCCTTCCAGGCACCCTCCTTCCCTGCCCCCGGTTCCCGGATGTGTCAGGACGAGGTCGGGGTGGACTGTGCCCGCACAGCGCTCTGCTCTAGGCCACCCTGGGTCCTGCAGGGCTGCGGCGGGCGGTGCTGCCGCGGCCCCTTATCAACGCCCTGTGCCCAGTCCACACCCGTCTGGCACACACACCCAGCGGGGAGAGGAGAAACGTCCAGAGAGCCCCTACCCCACCGCTCCACAGGCCGGGGATGGGAGGGAAAGCCGGGACGGCTGATGCAGGTGGGGGTCGGCGCCCAGTCTCTCTGCCCCACTGTCCCCAGCGTCTCCTTCGTCCTCTTCCCCCACCCTGACCTCGCTCTCTGGGCCTCTGAGGCCTAAACCCCCAAACCTGAAGAGCAGAGGTCAGCGGGAGTCCCCAGCTGACCAGGGAAACAGGCTCCTCCCCTGAACCTTGGTCTTGCTCAGCAGCTGGCCCGAGGCCAGGAGCAAGGTTTCCCCTCTCCAGAGGAAGACTTCCTGCTGGCCAGAGGCCGGGGAAATCCCAGAAGCCGAGCTTCCCCTGCCCTCCAGGGACTCACACCCGCCAGGCCAGGGCAGGGAGTTGCTGGGCCCTCCCACGGCAGAGCGGGGGCGGGGGCACGGGGGGTGGGGCGGGGGCGGGACCGGGTGAGAGAGGGGCTGGGGGGACGTCAGGGAGCAGGGTCAGAGGCCCAAGAGGGAGGGAGAGGGGACCTCGTTCACCCCTTCACTTCTGGGTATGGGGTTGCATCACTGACATCCCGCTCAGGGGAGGGGCTGAGGGCTGGCCGGACAGTGGAGGGAGGGGGAGGGGGCTTGGAGACAGGGAGGGCGGGTGCCCGATTTGTCGTTCAGACCGGGAGGAAGGGATCGTGATGGGCTAAGGGGAGGGAGGAGACAGCTGGCAAGGCCCACTCTCCCCCAAGCGCTGGGACTGGTGGTCCCGCCGTTCCCCCCCTCACAGTCGGCTGGGGTGGGAAGATGGGGAAGGGAGGAAGGAGAGAGTGAGGGTGAGGGGTGTCCACGTGGCAGAAAGCGAAGCCCCCGCAGGAGAGAAGGCAGCGTGCATGGGGTGGTGCTGGGCATTAGAACGGTTATTCTTGTCCTGTTTCCCTAGAGATCTCCTTCGGGCCCCCTCACAACAGCTGTGATGTATTCCTCCTCCAGCTCCCCTGCTGGCGGCTTAGGGGACCAGGCCCAGAATCCCAGCCAAGGGCGGGAAGCCTCCTCTTCCCTGCAGTGAGCACCCCCATCCCACATTCTGTCTCCCTCCTTTGCAGCTAACTGCCCTCCTGACCAAAGCTGAGCCTTCTCCTCCTCCTCCTCCTCCAGGAAGCTCTCCTAGACTGACCTCCCCACACCCCCTCATTCCAGGGCTCTTCTTCAATCCGGCCAGACACCCTTTTCTCTCCTGGGCGCTGATAGGTGGCTGTGTAAGTGTTCCAAGCCCTGTGGCTTCCTGGGTGTGTCTCGGGTCTCCCATTAGTAACAAGTCCAGGGCAGGGACCTTGACGTCAGGTCACAAGCCAGTCCATGTGGGGAGGGGGTGGGGGAGCCGCCAGTGGATTTTCACAGCCCCGGACCCTAATTAAAGGGTCCCCGTCTCTGCATCACAACCTGCCTAAGCCCGACCTTTGCATCCCCCCTTTCCCCACTTTCTCCTCACACCCAAGCCGTCAGCCTCTCCCAGCTTCCGGTTTTCAGTTAACAGGTCCACCCTTCTCCCACCCACCCAGGCCGGAAACCTGGAGTCATCTTGACTCCTTCCTCCGACAGCCCAGATACAGGCTCACATCCAGCCCTGCCTTTTCCAGCGCTCCAACCCCAGTCACCTCACTTCATCTCAAGTCAGCAAGCATTCTTGATCACCTGCCAGGGCCTGACTGGTGTCAGGTGCTGATACACAAAAGATGAGTAAGGCCCAGGCCTTGCCCTCGAGGGCGTCACCGCAGCGTTAGTTGCACTATACTAAGTCTTATACTGGAAGCACAGAGAGCCCTGGAGTTGGAGAGATGCATTTCCACTGCGGACATGAGGAAGACAGTCTGGACTCACCAGTGACTGGCTGGGTGGCCTTGGACAAGTTACTTATGCTCTGAGCCTTTGTTTCCTCAACAACAATAGGAGAATGATAAAAACCCTTGCAGGATTTGGGAGGATTAACTGTAATAATAGCTAACATTTATCGGCTCTCGTTAGGTACCAGGCCCTCTCCTAAGTGTTTTATAGGTAACAGGTCATCTTGTCCTTGCAGCCCCTGTGAGGTATGGGATACAATCATCCCTATTTTCAGATGAAGAAGCTGAGGCTCGGGGAGGTTAAGTACATTGCCGGAGTGAGCCCAACTAAAAAGGACTGATGCCAGGATTTGATGCAAGACATTATCTCATAACGATCATATTCACCTATGCAAGTTTATCTTCAAAATAATTGTAATAATAACTAACTTTTTTCTTTTTTTGAGCTCTACTCTGTGCCAGGCTCTATGTTGATAACTTTACTTGCATTTAATCCTTAGAACCACCTTGAATGGCAGATATTATCGTATTGTAAGAAAAAGGAGGCTCAGAAAGGTTAAGTAATGCCCCAGGTCATGCAGCTAGGTCCCTGGAGAGTTAAACTTGACCCCAAGTCTGTCCAACACCAGAGTGTTCTCTTTAACCCTGCACCCTCCCGTGGCTCAGCCTGTCTGCTCACCTCCCAAGCTCACACAGTCACCGTGCTTGTTCACCACGCTTGTTAATGTCCACCCCCACCAACTCTCCACATCACCTCTGGTTCTGACCACCTCCACTGCTCAGATTCCCACCCACCATTCAAGGCCCAGCGTTTCTGGAAGCCCTCTACACTGATTCATTCAAGCCCACCCTGGTGTCTCTTCCAGACAGCACATAGCACATTTGTGGCATGTATTTTGACACTTGATCATATTTAAATGACAGTGTAA
Organism: Delphinapterus leucas; assembly: GCF_059928025.1. NCBI lineage: Eukaryota > Metazoa > Chordata > Mammalia > Artiodactyla > Monodontidae > Delphinapterus > Delphinapterus leucas. Next base: position 76,711,088 of record NC_143129.1, read on the forward strand.
TTATATATTATTTGGCTTTGTCTTCTAATTATTTAATATTTAGAAATCGTATATCCCCAATCAGTGCAAAACTTCCTTGAGTGCAAGAACCTTGACTTTCCCTTCACTTATTCTGTCTCCTCCCCGCATCGCACAGACTGCTAGGCACACAGCAAGTGCTCCTTAAATAAACAGAGATATAAAAGGCATTGAAGAGGCAGGAATTCCTAGATGATTAATCACCTTCGTATCTTATTGTACGGATGCATATCTATACAATATGTAACCCCGGGCAGACAAGCATAAACCTCACCTGAAGGCAGCTTCTCCCTAGGATTCTGGGAGCTAGGGTCCTTTGAGGATAGATCAACCAAAGGACAGCTTTACTGTCCCCTCCCCACTGGCAGTGCCAGTTCCTTGTCCTTCCCTCCCTCCCTATCCTCCCTGGATGAGGGTGCTAAGAGATTTACTTGAGGGGAGGAGAGGGGTAATGGTGGGACAGAGAGGGCGCACAGGGGCCGCTGACAGCACTTAAGCCCAATGTGTCTGACCCTCCTGTGTCTCTGCAGTGACCCACACAATCAGGTGGGGTTTCGTGAGTTGGTAACCCACACAGAGGCACACAGGGTCCAGCCCTCAGAAGGTCCCCGCAAATGAAAGTAAAAACATAGCCTGGGCTCCTTCCTGGCTCTGCCACTTATGAGTGACAAGGAAGTTATGGGGCAATTTGCTGACCTCTCTCAACAGGCTCTTAGCTCTGTCTTCCAGTTCCATCGTTTCCTCATCTATAATGAGCAGATTCCCCTTAGTGTTTCCACAAGGGCCACGTGAGAAGATGCATGTAAAGAGCTTCATGCACTGCCTGTCGCATTGTAAGCACTCAACACAGAGCAGCCATCATGGGTGCTGTTGTGATTATTGCTGAGATGGGAGACACAGATGGGAGTTGGGAATGTACATGGAGCTGGAAAGAGCTGGAGCTTTGGCCTTGGGACCAGACAACTCATACCTGGGGTCCAGAGATCAGGAAAAGAGCTCCTAAGGGTCCAGGCCTCCCGCCATTATTAACTACCCTTTCCCTCCCTCCACTTTTCTAATCATACCTCTCCTGCCTCCTCAGCAAGGGTTGTGCTCTATCTCCAGTAGTTTTCTTATCATGTCTTCAACATAAGCACTGCTTGTCTCTGCTTCCGAAACTTTGCACAAAACATTCGCTCCTAGATATTCTTCCTCACTCCTTCCCAGTACATGCCTATCACCTCCTCCAGGAGGCCTTCTTGACTAGGCCTCTCTACTCCTCTCCCTGATTCCAGGGGCAGCCTCACCTTGCAGTCGCTCAGACCTTGCTTAGTCATGGCCTCCTGCCTCCCCACCCACTGGAGGAAGCAGATGCCATATCCCCCATCTTGAATGTAAATGCCTGAGGGCAGACACCTGGCCCCTTTAAAATTCTCCCCACTGCATCGGAATGCCTCTTTCTGAGCTATGAGCTCTGTGCAAGCCCACCTCTCCATGCTCCGTTTTCAAAGACAGTGAAACACATCTGCCCCTTCTCACCTTCTCAGAGTGATGGAAGGTAACTCAGAAAAGAAGGCTGAACATCTGGGAATCAGGGCTCCAGAGAACAGCAAGATAATCATGATTTAAATGTGCTTCTGTCCTCAGCAACAAGGGTGAAGGAACATCATGGCGCAGTAGAAAAATCCTTCTGGAAAAGAGCCCAGGAGAGCCAGGACCTGATACCAGCTCCACTCCTGACATGTTGGGTTACCTGAGCAAAGAACTTCTCCATGACTCAGCTTTCCTGAGTGCCGAGGCTGGTGCCTATACATCCCAGACCTCATATGGCTGCCCCCTTCCAAGATCCCTTGAGCTTGGGCGAAACTTTTATTTGTCCACTTATGATTGTAGGAAAATAGAGCTGGCCCTAAATGAAACTGTCAAAATCTGAGAACTATGTTTTACAGACCTTCCTGTTCTTTCATCCCAGATCCCTTCCACCCGCTTCCAATAGTCAGTGGGAGGAGAGGGCAAGACCCCCTCTCCCAAATATTTCCCTCATTTTTTCCATCTAAACATGAAGTAATTTGAGTAGTAGAGTCTTGCAGCAGTGAGGTGAGTTTCAGTCAGTTGCCTTTCCCAGGTCAACTGAACTTTAGGCCTTCAATCAGTAATAGTGATATGATTGATTGTATTCCATATTCCAATAATGATCTCTAAGAATATTTTAATGGAGAGATCCTAGGGAGCCCTTTATCCCTGAAATTCTTTGTGCCCAATCAAAATATTGCAAATAAACCTTATTTTGTGCTTATTTGGTTCTGTTATTTATTGCTATATAATAAACCACCCCCAAATTTAGCTGTCTAAAACAAGAGCCATTTTATTATATCTCACAATTTTGTGGGTCAGGAACCACGTGGCACTGAATGGAGTTACCCAGTGGTATTCAGCTGGGGGCTCAGCTCAGCTGGATGGTCCAAGGTGACTTTTCTCATATGTGTGGTATCTTGCCTGAGATGCTGGAGAGACTGATCTGAGTTGGGTGCCTTTCCCTTTCCATGTAGTTTCAGGGTCTTTGCACATGCTTTCTCTAGCAGGGGGACCAGACTTCTTAAATGGCAGCTCAGGGTTCCAAGAGAAAAAGGTAGAAGTTGCAAATCCTCTCAAAGCCCAGGCCCAAAACTCTCACGGTGTCACTTCTGCTACACTCTGTTGGTCAAAGCAATCAGAGGCCAGCCGACATTCAGGAGAAGAGGAAATAGATCCCACCTCTCCAGGGAGGAGTATCCAAGAATTTGTGGCCGTCCTTAATCCACCGCCCAGAGTAACCTGATGGGGACTTAAAAGGGAGGATGTGTGGGAGAGGAAGTGAGGGACCTGGGATGAAAAGCCTACGGAGAGTTTCTTGATGTAAAAGTTGAAGTTTCAGATTTGGCTGAGGTCGCTGAAGAAGGTAATAAATACCTCAACCTCCTGGATATCTCTTCTCTCTATACCCCAAACTTAGCCTATCCTAATAAGATCCCAGGAGTATGGCTAATTCAAAACCCAGCCTATGGCCTAGAACCCACTCTACCCAAACGCCTACTCCTTTTCTAGGATCCTCTATTCCCCATCTCCTATCACCTCCTGTCTTCTCCTTTTCTCCTAAGGAATTCAGACCCTGTACATCTTATCCTTACTATCTCCCAGGACTAGTTTCTCTAACCAATAATCACCACCTTGCGTTAAATGAGCACTTCCTTTGTACCAGAGTCTGTGCTAAGTGCTTCAAATTCATTATTACGTTGACTCCTCGCAACAAGGCATTACTCTCATTTTGCAGATAAGGAAATGGAGATCCAGAGAGATTATGCAACACACCTGAACTTGTATGCTCCAACTCAAAAGTGCAGCCTTTAATTACCAGGTTATACATCTACTCTTCCAATTGTCTACCATTTAAATGACCCATCTGTGTCTTTATGGGATGTGAGGGTTGGAAGGCCCTCAACATGCTAAAACGAGGACCCCATTAGAAGGCAAGAGAGGGGAGGAGGAAACTCAGGGACCCCAAATCCTTAAAGATGGGAATGCAAGGAATATTCTCTGTTGAAAAGTTATGGTCAAGGTTTCTGTCTTAATTTATGCCATGGCGTGTGAGTCAGTGGTGAGGAGAAATCTGTACGTGATACCACAGAAAACTGGTTACAGAGAGATAAAACAGAACTAAGCAGGAAGAGGGAAACTGAGGAGTTCAGCTGGCAGTATAAAGGCACCAGAGTTACCCCTTGCTTAGCTGGAAGTCAGGCTCTGACAACCCCAATTCTGTGGAATGAGGCACCAAATCCAGAAATGAAAAAGGCCTTTAAGCACCCAAATTAGCTAACACAAAGCTCTTGAACCAAAACCAGATCCTTAGCGCTCCACACAGAGCCTTACTGAGTTACACCGAACAAAGTTTCTAAGAGGCTGACCTCTGGCTTCCCAACCCATGGCCCTGGGAGGACAAGGTGGGTGTGGGTGAAAGACCTTCTGAGAGGGAAGTGTCTTAAGAGCAAAGAGACAGCAAACAATTTAACAGCAAAGGACAACAGGACTCGAAATTAGACACGGCATTGTGCTGTATGTCACTTCACTTTAGAAAAAGGATTATAATGCCTCATTGTCTGGTGTCTGATGGTTTATCAAGCCCTTTCGCACACATTATCTCATTTCAACTCCGCAGCAAGCCTATGAAGTAGGCGCCAAGGAGAAAAAATTACACAGAGAGGCTTAGTGACTTTTCCATGGTCACACAGATCAGAGAGCGTTGGAGCTGGGAATAAACCCAGGTTTTATGATGTCTAACACAGGCCTTTCTCTCTACACCATGACCCAGCCTTTTCCTCTACACCAGGATGCCTCCTTTTTCATAATGAGGGCTGTGAGTCATTAAGAAAAGATTAGTTTACACCTAGTAGACTCTGTTGAATGAGACAGGGAAATAAGTAATACATTTTTAAAATTTTTTTATTAAAAATGACACAGATAGACAAAGGTTGGCATTTAGGATAAAGTTCAGCTTTCTCTTCCCAACTATTGGGTGGGCCAAAAAGTGCCTTCGGTTTTTTAAGTAAAAATAAAAGACACATTTTTCATTTTCACCAAGAACTTTATTGAACAACGTATTCACCCTTTTGTTCCACTACCTTCTGCCACTTATGAGGCAACTTCATAATTCCATCTTCCCAAAACTTTTTATCTTTTTGAGCAAAGAACTGTTCCAGGTGCCTTTTACAGTCTTCCAGGGAACTGAAATTTTTTCCATTAAGAGAATTTTGTAAAGACCGAAATAAATGGAATCCAAAGGTGCAATGTCTGGTGAATACGGCAGATGAATCAGAACCTCTCAGACAAGCTGTAACGGTTTTGCCTGGTCATCAAAGAAATATGAGGTCTTGCGTTATCCTGATGGAAGATCCTGATGCGTTTTCTGTTGACTAATTCTGGACTCTTTTCGTGTGCCAATTTCAGTTGCTCTAATTGGGAGCAGTACTTGTTGGAACTAATTGTTTGGTTTTCCGGAAGGAGACTCCTTAATAGAGGACTCCCTTCCAGTCCCACCATATACACAACATCACCTTCTTTGGATGAAGATGAGCCTTTGGTGTGATTGGTGGTGGTTCATTTCGCTTGCCCCACGATCTCTTCTGTTCCACATTATTGTACAGTATCCACTTTTCATCGCCCATCACAATTTGTTTTAAAAACGGAACATTTTCATTATGTTTCAGTAGAGAATCGCATGAAGAAATATGGTCAAGAGGTTCATTTCGCTTAAATTATGTGGAACGCAAACATCAAAGTAATTCACATAACCAAGCTGGTGCAAATGATTTTCAACACTGGATTTGGATATTTTGAGTATGGCGGCTATCTCCCACATGGTATAACGTTGATTGTTCTCAATTAATGTCTCGATTTGGTCGCTATCAACTTCAACTGGTCTACCCGACCGTGGAGCATCGTCCAGCAAGAATCCTCCAGCACAAAACTTCACAAACCACTTTTGACGCGTTCAATCAGTCACAGCACCTTCTCCATACACTGCACAAATTTTTTGTGCGTTTCAGTTGTGTTTTTACCTTTCTTGAAATAATAAAGCATAATATGCCAAAAATGTTACTTTTTTTCTTTCATCTTCAATATTAAAATAGCTACACAAAAATTCACCAATTTTGATGTCTTTTTTTAAATGCACGCTGATATGACAGCTGTCACATACAATCTAACAAAATTGTTTCAAATGAAGTTAAAGACAACTAAGTGCTACTAGAGCCATCTTACAGAAAAAAAAAAAGGAACAAAACTTTTGGCCCACCCATTACATTATAATTCTAGTCTTTTACCATCTATGCCTAGTTGCCATACAGCACAATGATGGGCAGATCACTCTGTGTCTCCTCAACTTTCAGGCATCAGTTCCTCCTCTTCATCTTGATTCTACCACCTTAGTTCTGTTTTCTCCTCTGTCTTTTGAACTTTCATAAAATTCCCCATTGGGATCCCCACTTCCAGTTATGATCCCTCAAATTTATCCTTCACTTACATCATTTTAACCAAGCCAACAGGAAGAAAGTCACAGCTCTTAGCAGCAATCAAAGACTCACTCCACGATCCAAACCCTGCCAACCTCCACTGGTTAAGTATTGCCCCTCCTGGCTCCACACTTGGATTCCTACAACACCAAAGGCTTCTTGCTACTAAGTTTCTCCCTCATAGCTGGTGGCTTCTGCTCTTTTTATGATCCTTTCTTTCTGAAATACCCTTTGTCCTGCCATTTACTTGATTAATTTTCTGCACATCTTTAAAGACCCAAGCTTAGTTGTCACCTAGACAACTCTCCTTGTTTTCCCTGCAGTACCCTATCTCCACACCACAATGCCTCTACCCTTGCATGTATCGATCACAATGCTTGTGGTTTTAGGTAACAGAACTCCTACACCTAAAGCAGCTTAAACAATAGGGGCTTATTGTCTCTTTACAAGAAGTCCAGAAGAAGATGGTTCCTGAATTGGCTCAGTGATATCAGGGACTAAGTTAGCGTCTCTGCAATTCTTTTGGACCTTTTGCAAGATTTCTGCAGTGGATCCAAACTCATGACAATATCCAAATTCAGGGAAGATCTATTCGTTTTCTAGGGCTACCATAACAGTATCACTGATGGGAGCGCTTAAACAACAAGACTTTATTTTCTCACAGTTCTGAAGGCTGCAAATCCAAGATCATGGTGTTGGCCACGTTGGTTTCTTCTGAGGTCTCCCTTCTATCTTAAATGGCCATCTTCTCCCTGTGTCCTCACATGGTCTTTCGTGTGTGTGTGTGTGTGTGTGTGTGTGTGTATACATGTGTTCAAATTTCTTCTTCTTTATGAGAATACCAGTCATATTAGATTAGGGTCCACCCAAATGGGCTCATTTTAATGTAATTATCTCTTTAAAGACCCTATCTCCAAATACAGTCACATTCTGAGATACTGGGAGTGAGGACTTCCACACATGAATCTGCCAGTGGGGTGGTGGGGACACAATTCAGTCCATAACAGAAGGAGATGCAGGTATAGGAGTTCCCCTCTGGGAATATCGCTTTTCAAGTGAAGAATCCTTCCCAGTATCCCTCCAGTAGATTTACAGAGTAGGATTTGGTAGCATGTCCTTTTCCTAGTTACAGGGGGAGGCTAGGAAAGCAGTTTCACTTTTATAATGGGAAGAGGGCTCTGCCAGACAGAAAGAAAAGGTTGGGAATTACTGAGTAGTTTACCAAAGTGTCTGTTGCACTGTTCCCCCACATGTGTCACGGCTGTCTGCTTATGTGTCTGTCTCTCCCATTAGGTTCTCAGCTCTTTGAAGCAGAGACAAGCGTTTCAATCATCTGTGTACCCCTAATGACTAGCACAGTGCCTGGCTCATAGTAGGTGTTCAGCCAATATCTACTGAAGGAATGAACAAATAGAATTTAATGAACTCGATGAACCTGTTTATGTTATATTTGATTACAACATTAAACTCTGTTCATATATTCGGCTTGCTTTGTCTGTGGTTCACACCGTTAAATATCTGTGGGGAGTATGGCTAGTGGAACTGTTATTTCAATCAGAAGAGACCAAGCTCCATGAGCTTTGTTTCCCCAAAGTCTGGCGTAGTGCACGGTATATAGCGACAGATGCATGAGTTGTTGTAGAACGAATGATCGATGGATAAAAAAATTAAAATATTTAAAAATTAGGATATATTTAATGCTTTGAAAAAATATCATTACGTACTTAAGAAGTTATTATGTTTTCTAGAAAAATGTCTTCCAGAACTGGGCATCCCTTCTGCTCTGTTGGTATTTCTAAAGGTTCTTTATCACCAGGTAGTTATATCACCTATTCTACTCTAACAAAGAATGATCCTGATGAGATTGGCCAATGAGCCCGTAATGCTTAGACCAATTTCATCTGAGAAGTAAAGATAGACTAACAAATATAAGACTGAGCTATTTATGTGATGTTTGATTTTGGTTCTGTGGAGTTGCAGGAATCATGTCACAATTCCCCACAAAGCACTGATCCCCAAGTATCTGATCTTCCATGTTCTACAGAATAAGGAAGAGCCAGGCACCTAGCTAATGAATGGCATTAGTTGTGGGGATAAGTGACTGATTTAGTGGCAGTTCCCCAATGTTAGAAAGCCTCTGAGGATTTCCATCTAATTCCAACTTCCCTCTCTGCAACAAGGAGAAGGGACCCAGGCAGCTAAGGTGTGTGGAGCAAGGGAGGCGAAAACTCAAGGTTGCCACAAGTAACCAGGTTCCCAGAGGCAGTGTGTAGTTTGGCACCATGAGACTGTGTAACCGTGAGTCCAGTCTCCTTTCGCCCTATTTCAGATCCAAGGGACCTACATCTCCTTCACGGAGTTCGAGTAATGAGGTTCAATTTAAACGTTCAGGTTCAATTAGTGTTTCAGGGGCAGTCTTAGGGCAAAATATTTTCCACAAGGTTTGTAAGAGAAACTAGCACTGTTCTGGGCCACATTGACATGTAGGGGCAGGAGAGGACTTGGTCTGCAAACAGCATCTGCATAACGTAGAAGCTGGACAAGATGGCACTTGTGCGTGTCTTTGTGCTTCTGCGGTGCCCGTTCTCTGTGCCCCAGGTGCTTTCCTAACAGCCAGGAGAAGAACATGCGTGCTAGGGTGTTTTCCTTCCAAGTTTTGACTTTTTCTTCTTTCCTTAAAGTATTAGCAGCCCAGATTTTTGCTGCAAAATCAAGACCTGTTATTATAATGATGGTGATTTGTTTTAATTGTGCCAATGAACCTGGTCTTAATGCACTATTGCAAGCACATTAGCCAAGCCCATTACAATAATCTATTGTTGAGTGAAAAATATCCTGGCAGTACATGTATCTAGGAGTTCCGCCTTCTGAATTGATGCCAAAATATGATAGATTCCCAGTTCCTTATGATGTCCAACTACTGTACGTGAACTCCCACTCCCCTCTCCCTCCTGCCAACATAATGACTAGCTTTGCTTTGATGTTCTCTGCTTTCCACAGTGGCTTTAATTCTCTGCCAGAGTCTCATGCACGAAGCACCCTGCTATTTGAAATCCCATTACCTGCAACTCCGCTAACTGGCATCTCGCAGATCAAAGGTATAATAATTGAGGAGACACTGCAGTGACTTCTGAAGCATTTAGAAAATATTTGACTGTGTTTAGAGTAGTTTAACATTGGCGTTTCAGCGTATTCTGCATTTTTTTCACACTTGCTCCAAATTCAATCTATCAATAAATTACACTATAATACATTCTAATAAATTAAGATGATATAGACAGGCTGGAATGAATAACAGACCAAAACCAACCAAATAAAACTGACAAGAATTAATGTAACGTAAAGTCTGGCATTTAGATTTTAAAACTACTTAACAGAAGAGTCCTGGGTTAACAGTTCCCAAAAGAAAGACATGAGAATTTTGGCTATCTACTCAGCAGTGTACTACAGCCTCTGAAAAAGTCAATCCTATCCAAAGCCACCTTAAAAAAAAAAAAGAGGGGGCAGGGAGAGCAACCAAATCAAGGAGGGAGAATAGTTTTACTCTCTACTTTGCTCAGACCAGGTCTGTGGAGGACTGTGTTTAGTTATTGAAGCCACATTTGGAGAGAAAAGGAACTAAGGTTGTTTTTTTCCAGAAACTACTTAGGGAGGCATAATACCTGTCTTCAAAGAGCTGATGGGCTGTCACATGGAAGAAACATTAAATTTAATCTGTGTAGCCCCAGTGGCCAGAACTAGGAGTCATGGGTAGTTATGTCAGTGGAACACATTTCAGCTCCATATAAGGAAGAACTTTCTATAATTAGGGTGATCTAAACGTTGAACTTGAATGAATCAGGAGGGACAAAAGAAGACTTCTAGGGTATGGTAATTTCTATTCTCTGCCTGGGTTGTAGGTACTTAAGTACTTTGTGTTATTATTGTCTTCAACTGATACACGTATATTTTCATATACTCTTTTGTGGATATGATGTAGTTTACAATATATTTTAAAAATCTAGGTTGACTAGGTGTTGGGCAAAGCAGTGACCTTCTCATCATCATGAGGGTTCCAGGAGAGGCTGGTAGCACTTAGAGAGAGGATGGGATAGATGACCTCTGACATTCATTCCATCTCTAAGATTCTACACATTCAAAAAATGTGTGCACAATTATTAAAGGAAAGCTTTTAAAAATATTCTTAAGGTGATTGCCTGTTAATTAATAGGATCTGAGGCCTCTCTCCATTTTTCACAACAACCATTACTGGTGTTTGTTAGACTATGAACCCCAAGTCTACTACAGTGATTATCATTTTTATTAGCCATTATATAATGAGCATTAGATAGACACAGTCTCTGCCCTCTTCAGATGACAAATGATGTGGACAGTCATAAAGAGAATACAGTGGGAGCCAGATATGAACAGTGAATAAATACAAAAGATAGCAAAAAGGTTTATGTGGCAAACAGGTCAAGGCTCAGGGCTTATAAGTGGGGAACAAATACACAAGGGTCTTGGAAAAAAAACATCCTAGATAAGTTAAGACCAGGAAATCTAGGCCTCTGCTCCAATTAACTTCGGCAGGCTTTCTGAAATAAGTGAATAGATTCTAGGAAATAGATTCTAGGAATTCCCTGGTGGTTCAGCGGTTAGACTCCACACTTTCACTGTCTTGGGGACGGGTTCAATCCCTGGTCCGGGAACTAGGACCCCACAGCCAGGCAATGCGGCGTGGCCCAGAAAAAGAAAAAGAAAGAAAGAAAGAAAAAGAGTCTGGCAATCAAACATTTGGTTAGGGGAAACTTTCTCCTAGGCTGCCAGGAAAAAAAAAAAAGCCAAAATAGCTTAAGTGGTCATTTTCTCATGTTAATCCTATTCTCCTGTTCTGTTCCTTCGTGATCTCTCACTACCCTCTCCACAGTGCTGATCTGAGATGAGGGAACCAAGACCTAAAAAAGGGAAATGAGAGAAAGGGGTATTTGTGGACTGTGATGGACGTGGAATCGGGGAGAGTCCTTGAGTCCATAAGTCACTGCTAAATAACAGTCAGGCTCTCTGCTCCTCCTGGCTGAGCTGTGACTTTGGGCAAAGTTACTTCTGCTTTGGACTCACTTAACCTTTAATCTGGGGATCCCCACTCATATTACTGACATTAACTCCTCTGGCCTCACAACAACTTTGAGTTAATGGGAAAAATAAACCAAAACACAAAACCTTATGAGCTACTTGAGTCCAATGTGGTAAATGCAAATAATAAGTAGTCAAAGTTTATTCTCTTATAATCATTTATCTTCACTTTACTGAAGGGGAAACTGAGTCACACAGAGTGGAAATAAGTTGATTTCATATATAGCCTTCAGTCTTTGACCTCATCAATGTAAATAGTCTTAATGTTACAGTATTTTTCTTTCTGGAAGTTCTTGTCATGATCATTTTATAAATGGGGAAACCAAGGCACACAGTGATTGAAATGTATTGCCTCAGTGTAGCCTTCATAAAATAGTGCCTAGATGAGAAACTCAAGAAGCCTAATTTTCAAGGCAAAATTCTTTTTCCATTAGATTCCTACCCAAGATTGAAACATTAAATCCACTTGAAGTTTGTGAAATTAGGAGATAAGTAAAGTTTGAGTTCTTGATACCAAGAACAGAGTAGGGAATGGGGTGGTAGCAAGAGTAATCGGGATCCTTGACCTTTATAAAGGGTTTCATAGTGGACAAGCGCTCCACAGACGCTGTTACACTCTGTCCTCAGCAAGGATATCCTTACAGATGAGGAGATCAAAACTCAGAGGCTAGTCAGAAAACAGTTTGTTAGCAAAGAGCAGAACTGAGATGGAAACTCAAGTCTTCTGAATCCAAGTTTAGTGAGGACACACTTTGGGGTAAAGAGGCTACCTGATTTTTACCGGGAGCCTTGAGTATGAGGGAGGTGGGAAAAAGCCAGTCTCAGAAGCACATTCGCGGAAAAGGAAATAATCATCATTAAGCATTTCAAATGATGACACAGAACTGCTCTGGGCACTGTAGGGACCTACTGACTGCAGCTCTAACCTCTGAGGGCCTGCAATCTAAGACAAACACACTAAGAAGAACAAATATGTACGTGACATACAATGGTATCTATTACAGTAGATCTACCATAGTGATCTATGACAAGAACAGAGAGGAAAGCATTTATATCACATACGTGGCTAGCTAAGTTTGCGATGTGGAGAATGTAAGTGCATAAATGAAAATGGGAGAAATAAAGAAAAGCGAGCCAGGGAAGGAACACACACACACACACACACACACACACACACACCAATTCACAAAGCGTTTTTTGGAAGAAAAATAATGTTTAAGAGTTCTTTTTTTTTCTCTTTTTTAAGAAGCAGTGGATTAGCTGTGTTGTGGCAGGAGCAGACCTAAGAGTGTGAGATTTAAAACAGAAATGTATCCTTAGGCATATGGAACAATTATAAAGATGGGTAGGAAGGGGGTAGAAGGCAGTCAGTGGACAAAGAGGGCTTTGAGCAAGTGGAAATTCAAGAGAGATTACCTGTCTTGACTCCCAGACTGTATCTGAGCATTTCCACCCCTGTGCTTTCAGAAAGCTCATGCTCTCCACATTTCAGGAACAAGAATTTCCAAGTTGTGAAGCCTGTCTGCAGTGGCTGAAGAAGGCAGCAGTGCCATGGTGAAGGAGAACATTGCAGAAGTGCAAAGTTCCTGCACTCAAAGAGCTCATGGTATAGTTAAAAATATTGGTAGTGTTACCGAGTCCAAGTTTGTACTGCTCTCAGCACAACAGGGCAATAAATCGAGAGATGAGATGTTGGGGCAAGGAAGAATAACTTTATTTGGAAAGCCAGCGGATGGAGAAGATGGTGGACTAGTGTCCCAAAGAACCATCTTCCCTGAGTTAGAATTCATGCTTCTTTTATACTAAAAGGGGAGGGGGGGTAAAGTCCTGCTTCCAGGATGTATTAATTTCTTCCTTCCTGCAGCCGTTTCCAGGTGGACCTGGTCAGGAGGTTTCCTGTGAGCTAAAGAAAGGTATTTTAGCTTAACGCTCATTACATGGGAGGCAGAGTTCCCAGAGATAGTCGATTATGTATAATTTAAGGTTATAGGCAACATCCCTTTAGTGATTAACTTGTAGCAAAAGCAATAGGATACAAAGGTTAAAGTAATTTATTCTTCCCTATTACAGTGGTCCTCTCTATGAGAGCACTTAAATTTTCCTCATTTTATTCACCTACATAGGATTTTCTCACTAGAAAAGACCTTGTATCACCAATGCTATTATCCTTTCTTTTTAAACAGGAAAGGCAACTTTAGGCCCAGAGGGGACCAACTTACTAGTTAATTTACAGTAACTGGAGAATGGCTAGTGGCAAACCCAAAACTGGAAGCCAACTTTTCTAACAACTAATGGTGATGTTTCATGTTCTTCCTGGCATTCAGGATATAAAGGTATTGTTACAACAGCGGTACAAAAAGAAGTTTACTCCTTTATCCCAAATTGTCCTTCAACTCCATTTCACTTCTGGCACTCTTATTGCTCATTTTAATTTACTTCACCTTTACTGATCCCCACTCCTCCCTTTTTTCTCCTTTTGGAGTGAAACCAGGCCTGGACATCACTCAGGCATATGGGGCTGGGGATGGAGATAAAGTAGATGTTTGAGATCCTTTACCATTAGTGAACCTTAAAGGAAGAACAAAAAATGCTTTGGATAACATGCTTATAACTGCTTGAGCAGAAACAAAAGACGGAAGACAAAGAGAGGAGAGATGTAGTTGAATGACTTAGGGAGAAAACTTGCAAGCTGCTTAGATGTGGACAAATGAAGACTAAATGCAGGGGGTTGGGGGTCAGCGAGGAAACGTCACAATCCCCTAACGGAGCGAGGTGGAGGGTGTAATGCCTAAGCAAAGCGCTTCACAGAAAGCCTCGCGGATTCTTTTGTAAGTATCTGAAAAGACTCTTTTCTTAGATGGCAGCGAACGACCTCTGAGGTCTGCGGGTATCTCTTCCCATTGTAAAGGCGCTCCTCTCTGGGAGGTCGCAGGGCCCTTTTACGGAGAAACGGGGGACCCCCTCTCAGCGGTCTGGGGTAAGCTTTAGGCCGGCGTTGGGCCCGTTCCCGTGGGTTCTGCGAGGTCCCCTCCCGCGACAGGCGTGACCCCCGGGTCAGCGCCTGGCCCACACCAGGCCGGCGGAAAAGCCCCCAGCAGCCCAGCTGGCCTCTAGAGCCGCTTCCCCCTGCGAGTCCCGCCGAATCCCGCCCTGCCGCCCGCCGCGAGCGTGCCTAACGTGCCCCCGCAACGTGACGCACGCGCCGCGCCGGGGTGGCTGCGCGGGCAGCGCGGCGGGAGGAGCGCGCGCCGAGGGCTGGGTGCGGGCGGAAGTCGGCGTCTGCGGAAAGGAGAAAGGAAAGGGAGACACGGCTGGGTGCGGCGCGGCGCGGCGCGGCGCGGCGCTGCTGCGAGACCAGCAGGAGGGCGCCGCCCCCTCCCCCGCCCTCTCCGCTGAGGATGGAAGTGACGAAAGCAGCCGAGGAGGTCACTTCCTGCTGGGGTGGATGAGGAGGAGCTGGAGTCGCCGCGGAGGAGACCGGACCGAAGACGGACCGTGCGGGGGAGAGGTGAGTCCCGGCCTCGCCGCCAGGTTCCTCTGGGCAGAACCCCTGGCTTCGGCGTGGACGGCGTCCCTGCGGTCGGGGCCGCCCGGCGAGCCACGTACCAACCCAGCCGGGCCTCCCCCAGTGCGGGGGGCGGGGGAGGGAGGGAGGGGGCCCCGCGGCTGAGGGGCGACGGGGATCCAGGCAGTGTTCGTGCGGTGGCTCCGCGGAGCTTCGAGGCCACGGGGCGAGGGAGGCCCGGCCGGGAGGCAGGTAGAAAGGAGACTCCCGGGGCTGCGGAAGTCGGGAGCGGGAGCTGCAGCGGGGGATCCGCGGCACCAGACTCTGCAAGCCTCACTCTTTGGGGAATGGTCGCGGTCCGAGGGAGGCGAGGGGCCTGCCGGGCTTTGCAGAGTTGAGATGAGTGATCCTACTTGGACAGAGTGTCCTCGGAATGAATTTGCCTAAGGCATGGAGAGGCGCCTCCGGGACCCTGGGAGGGAGGCCTTTATGGGTGAAATCGGGGAGTTGGGATGTCGGGAGAGAGCTTCCTGGGCAAGTCATTGTTGCAGCGGGGTTTGGATCGCAGAGTCGTGGTGGGTGAAGGCATTCCGGTGGCAGAATAAAGACCTCGCGAACCGACAGAGCAATCTAGTTGTTAGCGTCCAGGGCAGCTTCCTGGAGCCGTGGGGAAATTAGTGTTTTTCCTCTCTCATTGTCACGGAGATGGAAGCAGCCGGGAGAGGAAACTCCTGCCTCAGCTCTGGGGCCTTGTTATTGTGTATCTTGTGTGTGTAACTCTGTGTCTGTGTTTATGTTTGTTTTTTCCTTCCTTTGGGGTATGTATCTTATCCTCATTCCCTGGTAGTTTCATAGCCCGAAACTTGCTGGTCTTCTTAATGTGTATGGTGAGAAAAAAGATTCAAAGGATCTAGAGGAATCCTAGGTTAGATGAAATTTCAAGATTAGGAATTTGTACCCACCCCACCCTAGGGTCACTAAGGCACCTACATTGCCTCCAGACTCCTGCTAATGTTGGTACTGAGGGCCTGTCATTTCACCCTGGGGAACTGCCTGGCTGAGGGTAGATCTGCCTTCTGCCCGCATATCCCTCTGGCAGTTTTACCCTTCCCTCCTTTTTGTTAAAGGATTGACTGATACAGGGTGCTTGCTGCTAGGAACAGGAAATTTATTAAGGAACTGTAAATCTGAGTGGAATGAATTCAAATCACAGCCAGACTCCCTCCACTTGTTGAACAGAAGGTTCCCAGAAATGCTTGCTTTTTTTTTCTTCCTGTTAAAGGGAGAAAATGTAAAATGTTTTCTCAAAGAAAAATTGGGGGAGTGTGTGTGTGTGTGTTTGTATAGAGTAACTGTACATATGGTGTGTTTACTTAATGTATCCCAGGGTGTTGTTTCAAGGAGGAAGGGGCAGTTTCTGACTGGGAGAAGTTTTCCTTCTCCCATCTCACATAGTTCAGGAAAGTAAATCAAAATCAGATGTTCATTCTTGAGTGGCAATCAGATGGCTTTGGATTTTTTTTTTTTTAACTCTTCTTTAAACTGGTACATCTGGGTGAACTCAGACTTGTGTATCTTGGCATCTGGGCCTGTCTAGTAATAGAAGACAAACTGTTTGACTTGTTTTGGCTGCTTTTTTGGACTCATTTCGCCATACCCTTTCTTTTTTACATTTGAAGGACTGGTCAGGAGGAAGAAAGCAAATATTAAACACAGTGTTTACAATTTGTGGCTTAAAGTCAGGTGGGAGATAATTATGGCCTTTGAAGCTGATGACTTGAGCACCATCATTTGATGACTTGGGGATTAGCAGTTTGGAGGTGACATGTTTGGAAGAAAGAGGGTTACATAAGGAGGGAAAGACAGGGAAAAAGAAGTTTGGGGAAAGGCTGTGCCAGAAAACATTGGGAGGATAATAAATAAATAGCACCTTAAAGTAATTGATGTGGCTTGTATCTCTCAGCAGGAGGGTGAAAATGAAAGCAGGCTGTAGCATCGTGGAAAAGCCGGAAGGAGGTGGAGGTGAGCAGAAGTTAATCATCTTCTGACATACCTGGAATGTCCCTCAGTGGTTCCTTTTCTCTCCACTTGGGCTTGGTTCACAAATGCCAGACCATGGCTGACAGCCTCTTGACAGGGTAGATACTGCTAGGACAGTTGTAGGCTTGTTTCCTATGGATGAATGTTAACATGTCTGGTCACCACACCCTTATCCCGAGCTTTAGAGTCTCTTTCCTGTTAGAGACACAATTCCAACCTTGAGGGTAAGGTTGTTTTTTCCTAAAACATTATCTTTCCTTTTTGTTCCCTTTGGAACTTTCATGTCCTTACAGAAAGTAGGCATGAGATTTAGTAAGATCTGAAAGGGTAAGAGATTAGACACCTGGGTGCTGCTGCCCAGCTCTTATCAGATTTAATGATTGCCACAAGGAAAGGTAACTTCTCTCTGCTTTCCTCTCGGCTATTGTGGTTAGCCCCAGCTGACCGAAAGGGTGTTTGTGGCATGTTTGCACAGCACTCTAGAGATTCTGAGCATTGGAATGTGAGGTTGGGGATACAGGTATGTATGTTCCTAGCTCCTGACTACCTTGATCTTGCCCTTTTCATATTAAAGGGTATCAGTTTCCTGATTGGGCCTATAAAACAGAGTCGTCCCCGGGCTCCCGGCAGATCCAGCTATGGCACTTCATCCTGGAGCTGCTGCAGAAGGAGGAGTTCCGCCATGTCATCGCCTGGCAGCAGGGAGAGTACGGGGAGTTTGTCATCAAGGATCCAGACGAGGTGGCCCGCCTCTGGGGCCGCAGGAAGTGCAAACCACAGATGAATTATGACAAGCTGAGCCGGGCCCTGAGGTGAGGGAAAGGATTCCCAAATCCATTGTGTTAACAGATTGGAAGGAGACTTAAGTAGTTTGGTGAATGTTAGATAAAAAAGGTATCAGGTGATAAGAGACTCCACTAGTGAATAGGTGTAGCTTTTTTTTTTTAGGTGTAGCTTTAAAGTGGGAGTGGGAGCTATTGAATCTGGGTAGCACAGGCACAGGAGGAGAAAAGGCATATCTTTGGTTATATGTAGGAGGGAATTCCAACGTGGCTGGCACTGGATCCTGACAGCCAGTTCTGCTCTGTAGTGGGCGAGAATGTGTGGTGAAACCTGGATTGGAGCTCATTTATAATCCAAATGATTAATTTACAGTTCCCTGTTAGAAATCTCTTAGAATTTCTCTTTTTTAGGCTCTCCTGGAAGAAACTAGAAAAAGAGTGAAGCAAGCACACAAGAGAGCACTCACTGCATGGTAGTGCCCTAGCTATTCAGGAACCAGTCAGTGAGCTCAGTGAGTTGCCAGTTCATAGGTTGCTCCAGCATGTCTAAAGATTGGTCACTATAAGTTTTCGCAGGTTTTCTTTTCCCCTTGTCAGTCTTTACATTTCATAACCCTTTAGCCCTCCAGGGGCCAGTTTATAACCTGTGCCACTGAACAGATTCAAGCCTCAAGGTTCTAGGTACATTGAAATCCCCTTGCCTTCCTTCACTGTTAGTGACCCTGAATGTAAAATCTGGGCAGCAGCGTTGCTGGAGCCTCTCACTTCCTTTTGAAAGTGAAGTAGGCCAGGCTGACTGCTGTTTTCCAGATCAGGGTGTACCATTGTTTGACCTGCCACCGTAAAACAGTTCTACATTCCTTTGTCTATGCCTTGAGCTTAGGCCTCCAGACTAACCACATCAGGTCTCCCAAGAGATTTGTCTGCCCCCACCTGGGCAAGGCAGAAAGGAGAAACAAGGCAGTGACATACAGTGGAACAGGAAGGAAATGGACTAAATAATTGAAACCATAGAGAGAGAGAGAAGAAAGGTGGTTGGGGCTAGGATAGGTGTTCAGGATCTCGAAGTGAGATTGTCTTTGTAAAGGACTAGAATTTAGTTGAAAATTGAATGGGAAAAGTATGCTCTTAGGTCTCCCAGCTCTAACCTAAGGGCAAGGCTGCAAAAGAATGATAGTGATGTTTGCAAGTAATACTCAGCAAGAATTGTTGATCTTAGTGGTTACCTAAGTATATCAAAAACTGTCAGTAGCTAGAAGATAAATTGACGTGCATTCCTGTTTTTACAGATACTATTACAACAAGAGGATCCTTCATAAAACAAAAGGGAAAAGGTTTACTTATAAATTTAACTTCAACAAGCTGGTGATGCCCAACTACCCATTCATCAACATACGGTCAAGTGGTAAGATGCAAACCTCTCTTGGTGGGGAATAAATTTTGAGTTGAAAAGGAATTTTAAAAACCCAGGTCTAATATGTGATCATGTAAGTCCCAGTATATAATGCTGTAATACCCTGCCTAGTTGGTTGCTTCTCTCAGAAGCTTTCTTCTGGACCCTCAGAAACCGAAATCTAGGACATAGGTACATTATGAAGGGAAAACACACCCATGGTTTCTGTTATCTGCTCAGTGTGACTGGGAAAAGGAAAGGTGATCCCAGCAGGGGTTCAGGATTCCAGAAGCATATGTTGATTTAGCGAGTTGATGGGACTTTTAGAGACATGTGTTTATAGAGTCAAATATGAACGTAAATTTCTGGAGGAGGATTCAGTTTGAGACACACATGTTTGAGTTATCCTTGAATGGACAGTTGTAGAAATGATCAGAAATAGACCTTCAGTGTAAAAAAAAAAAAAAAAAACCCAGGTCTAGGATTTGTCACATTTAAGGGGTATTTAGAAACACCAAAGTAATATGATCCCCTGGATTTCCTCTGCGTTCTTGCTCAAGTTTTCCCATTCATCTCACAGGAAGTGATAGACTCTGCAGCATCAAGATAGATTTGGTTTATTTGGTTCCTTTTTCTGCATATTATTTGTCATCTCCTAGATATTATTGCATTGTCCTCTTTAGGAATGGTGTTCCATAGGTTTGTGTTGATCTTTAAGTTCAGGACTCAGAGTTTTAACACCCTGCCCAGTGGCTCTTTCATAGACAAGAACTAGCTTCTACAAACACTTCCGATTTTCTATGAAACAACCAAGCTCACCCTTATCAAGTGAATATCATCAAAACCACAGCATCCTTGATCACAGAAAGGAGGTTCATATGTTTGCAGTGAAAAGCAGTGTCTTTGATCTGCACCAACAACGCCTCAGAGAACAGGACTCTGGGGTTACTTGACCTTCTCTCCTCTGAAGTGCTGCAAGGCTTCCCCTCTAGGCTCTCCACAGGACAGGTTTCCATTACAGCTTCTCACAGAGGTTTTGAGTCTGCCTCTCAGGGATGCAGAAAGCAGTCTCTGATAAGGATGTTTGTTTGTTTGTTTGTTTTAAGATGCAAATCAGACCCCTGCCTAAGAAAATAGATTGTGTTTAACTAGTTTCTGAGCAGTCCATTAATGCTCTGTCTTTGTGGCATTGTACAAGGCAAAGAAATCTGATTGTGATTCTGTAGTATTACAACTTCTCAGAGAAAAGTTGGAAGAAACCTGAAAAATTAGAGCAGGGGTGTGGCTGAGAGAATATAATGCTGAGATCCGTGGCAGATATGTAATTACTACACACAGCAAGTTAGGGCAGTTTTAGCTTGATGCTGCTATCATTACAGTTCCATCTCTTCTGTAACCACTCCCTTCTGTCCCTGGGGCATGCATTTAAAAAAAAATAAAAGTGGTATTGGAATGCATCTCTCTAATTACAACCTGTTTTCTTTCCTTGTGCCTGAGGGAGAGGCGTTAGGAAATCAAACCTGTTCTAACCACTGGAATCTTGTTTCCTCTATTTTTCACCCTTACCCCCCTCCTGTGTACCTAGAGGAATTTTGACTCTAGCTGGGTATACCAGAGTGTGTGAGTCTTGTTCTTCTGTCTTTGACCCATTTTTTTTCTATTGAAAACCCACAAGTCCAGCCACTTGGACAACCTGGAATGGGGCATTCATCAGCCCTTGGGAGTAATATGCTTTTCCAAGGAAAGGAAATCTGGACCCTCACTATATGAAGACTCTGGTCTAGAAACCTAACAGTAGTGGCCTAGCACCACCTATTGTGCCTGCAGGTGGTTGAACCAACATTGATCCTTAACTAAGCTCAAGATCCTAATCAAAAAGTCATGGGGAAAGCAAAACTTTTAGGGATACTACTTCGTTTTTACATCCTGGTTGCAGATAACCCCAAAGAACTAGAGTCATTAGTTCATAGAGAACTTTTACCCAGATAGACCAGATGTTTCAGGTTAACTTTTATGATGACAAAGGAATGTAACATTTATTGAACATCTACTTAATGGAGGTACTTTTGCCTAGTGTTTTTGTGAATTAACTCATGCAACTCTCCTAGCCAAATAAAGTATACATCTCAGTACCCTCATTTTACAAATGATAAAATTAAGGATGACAGGGCTTCCCTGGTGGCTCAGTGGTTGAGAGTCCGCCTGCCGATGCAGGGGACACGGGTTCACAGGTTCGTGCCCCCGTCCGGGAAGATCCCACATGCCACGGAGCGGCTGGGCCCGTGAGCCATGGCTGCTGAGCCTGCGGCGTCGGGAGCCTGTGCTCCGCAACGGGAGGGGCCACAACAGTGAGAGGCCTGCGTGCCGCAAAAAAAAAAATTAAGGATGACAGCAAAGTCAAAGATTGATCAGAGTGGCTTGAATACAGTTATCTGTTGGACACTTTCTCAGGAAACAATTCTTGAGAGATTGAGCTATTGAAATAGATCATACATTCCTTCTCTGGTTTGGGATTCATTCATTTGTTCAACAGATAATGTATTAAGCCCTAAAGAAAAAGAAAAAGATAATGGGGGAGTTCTTTCCCTCAAGGAACTTAAAATTTAGCAGGAGAGATAAGATATATGAGGTTTAACACAATTCGGAATACAATGTGGAATGTGATAAATGCTCTAAGAAGCAGAGCTATGTGGATTAAGATCCTGGAGGCTAGAGAGATATTGTCTAGATGGTGGGTTGATACAGTTGGGCTATTTTGAACTGTGTGTTTTTAAAAATAGAAGCAATACATTTAAATTTTTTTATTATTTTTTTAATATTTAATGTTTAAATGTATTTTTAATATTTACATTAAAATGTATTTTTTAAATGTACTTACATAGGAAACCTTGGAAAGATACAGAAGATACTAGTAAAAATGCTGCCTGTCAGGGTGTGGGGAGAGAGCAGACCAGTTCAAGGATGGACTTGAGACCTCACTTCACCCCACCCCAGTTTTTTTATCTTTATTTTAGGAAACTTTAAAGCTACAGAAAAATTGAGGAAAAAATTGAACATCGAACACCCATATATCCTCTATCTGGATTCACTAATCAATAGATAAACATTTGCTTTATATTTCCATATACTTTTTAAATCTTCTGAGATTAAGTTGCAGATGTGACACTTCATCCCTGTGTACTTCAGTATGTATCTCCCAAGTACAAGGACATTCTCCTTCTACTCACAATAACATTACCATACCCAGGAAGTTTTAACATGCTCTAATACTATTATCTAATATATGGTCCATATTTAAATGATACATGCCTTTTAAAGTTTTGCTTTTTTAATCATGATTATTGTCTAATAAAAATTATTTATTTTAACAAACACATGCAGTTTGCTATGCGCTGGTACCAGTTGAAGGACTTTACAAATATTACCTCTTGTAGTTTTCATAGCATGAGGATTAGTCCTGTTATTATCCACTTTACAGGTAATGAAACTGAGGCACGGAAAAGTAAGTAAGTTACCTAGAGTAACACAGCTATTAAGTGGTAGGGCCGGGGTTTGAACTTAGACAAGGGCCTTATTCCATTTTGCTAAAGGGGTTCAAAAACCAGTTGGTTACTTGTACCAGGCTACAAGGTAGAAGGTGCTGGAACTAAGATTCAAACCCACGTTTTCCAGCCCTACTACTCTGATTTCATAGTGGCTCCACGAAGGTTGTCTTCTTCAAAGCAGTGTTATTCATACTTCTTTTAGCAGCAAACTTAGTTTTCAGACAAAATCTTAGATTTGTTATCTCAACATACTGATACAACATATAAAAATCGGGCTGCTGCAGTTACTCAGAGGTGAGGGATCCAGAATGCCACCTCCAAATTGCCTTCCTTCACTCCCTCTAAATGCATTTGGAAAATGCTATGTATTCTGTCTCCTTTTTGCAGATTTACAGTATACCTTAGCCTGTGTAGGGACTGAGATATCCTCCAGTTTAGAAAAAACAAAGCGAAAAACTAAATTGTTTAGGAGACGAGACCTTCTCTACCACCTCCCTTCCCCCACACACATTATACTTATTCAGTCCTTCAGAACACATAGAAGTGTTTTTTTTGCTTTTGAATAGATGTGCTTTTAATACAAAATAAAGATCCAGGAGAATCAAAAAAGAATAGAATTTTAGCCATTGTAATAAGCTAGTAGAAGTGATACTTTGGAGACCCTCTTGACTCAAATTATATTCAAGGTCATCCATCTGTTTTTCCTAATTGTGCAATTAAATCAGTGGTTTTAGAAAAAAGACCTGCAGACCAGTTTTCTGTGGAACATCATTTTGAAATGCTGCTCTGGCACAGTGTTACTCAGGCACATGTGCCAAGAAAGCTGCAGTCTTGCACATACCTACCGACTCCAGAGTCCTATCTGAGGATGACTCAATTATAACAAGAATAGAAGACTGCAAGCAATTCCTACCCACATCGTATCTCGTGCACCTTTTTTGTTTCTTCTCCTGGATCACCACACTTCACTTATTTGGGTTTTTCTTATTTTTTCTTCTCCTTTATCCTTCCCTCAGTAAAAATAGCCCTCCTGACATCATCAGTGATAGAAGCCACTGATGCCTCCCAGGCGCCCAAAGGATCCCTGAGGCCTCATACCTCTCTTATGCTCTGATTGTCAGGAGGACCTTTTGGGGGAGTTGAGAACTTGTGAGGCTCTGAAGTTGACATGTGTAGCACAGTGTTGGTTTCTGCCTAGAGCTTCAGTTTTTAGTCTGTGAATTTGGGAAAAGTAGGTACTCGACTTTCTCGCAGCGTCCTCAGTGCTTGAAAGCAGGATGGTAGTGGAGATCATTATACAGAATATGTATAATAGAAAATAGATTGGAGAGATTTAAAAATTTTTGAATCTCTACAAAGTAATGATTGTATATCAGAAATGATAAAAGGTATACCATGAGAACCTACCTTAACAAACATAGCCTCTTTTTGTGATGTTTTTGTTCTTAAAATGTGGTCTTGTTCATGTTCATATATGTGAGGTGCAGGGTCTTCAGCCTTTTAATGCATTGTTTACATACATATCGTTCCCAGTTTCGTTCATTGCTCTTGGTTTGCTTGCTTACTTTATAGATATGGCCAAGATTATGAAAAAAAGAAAAGATGATTTGCAAAGCTGAGAGTAAAGCAGGTGATATATATACAGTATTTAGAGTTGCAGAGGAGAAGGCTGTAATACCCATTCATTCACTCAACTGGTAGTTATTAAGCACCTACTAATTATTAAGCCCTGAACTGCTGGGAATCTACTTGCAAATAATAGGAAGTCCCTGCCTTCATGGGATTTATGTTTTAGAATACAGATAGACAAGTAAATGATATTTTGGATAGTAATGAGTACTGTGAAGACAGTAAGACTCTAGAGAAAGGTGGCAACTAAACTGAGTATAGGAAGCTGAGGAGACAGGCAGCTGAGGGATTCAGTCCAGCCGGAATGTTTATTTTCTGTTGCTCTTCAACATCTTGTACTTGCTTAGCATAAGTAAAATTGCTGATAATGAATGACCGGACCTCCAAAGTGGCCTTTTGTCTTTTCCTCCCTCACAGGTGTGGTTCCCCAGAGTGCGCCACCAGTGCCAACAGCCTCTTCCCGCTTCCACTTCCCACCTCTGGACACCCATTCTCCAACTAGTGATATGCAGCCAGGGCGGTTCTCTGCTAGCTCCCTAACTGCTTCTGGCCAGGAGTCAAGCACTGGCACTGATAGAAAGGTGGAGCTTTCGGAGCTGGAGGATGGCTCAGCCGCTGACTGGCGCCGGGGTGTGGATCTCATGTCCTCCCGAAATGCTGTCGGCGGAGGGATTGGCCATCAGAAGCGCAAACCTGACATCATGCTTCCCCTGTTCTCTAGGCCAGGGATGTACCCTGACCCCCATAGTCCCTTCGCCATCTCTCCCATCCCCGGCCGTGGAGGCGTCCTGAATGTCCCCATTTCACCAGCCCTCTCCCTGACTCCCACCATCTTCTCCTATAGCCCGTCGCCAGGCCTGAGCCCCTTCACCAGCAGCAGTTGCTTCTCCTTCAACCCTGAGGAAATGAAACACTACCTTCATTCTCAAGCCTGTTCTGTGTTCAACTACCATCTGAGTCCGCGGACATTTCCTCGTTACCCAGGGCTCATGGTTCCACCGCTGCAGTGCCAGATGCATCCTGAGGAGTCAACCCAGTTTTCCATCAAGCTGCAGCCGCCACCTGTCGGG
Organism: Delphinapterus leucas; assembly: GCF_059928025.1. NCBI lineage: Eukaryota > Metazoa > Chordata > Mammalia > Artiodactyla > Monodontidae > Delphinapterus > Delphinapterus leucas. Next base: position 76,736,205 of record NC_143129.1, read on the forward strand.
CGGAAGAACCGGGAGAGGGTGGAGAGCAGCGAGGAGGCAGCGCCTGTCACTGTTCCCACGCTGGCTCCTGTCCCCCCGAGAATTAAGGTGGAACCAGCCTCTGAGAAGGATCCTGAGAGTCTCAGGCAGTCGGCACGAGAAAAGGAGGAGCGCTCTCAAGAAGAGGGCAGTGTGCCAAGCAGGACCACAGAAGAGGAAAAAGGCACCATCTTTGCCCGCCCGGCTGCACCGCCTGTCTGGCCCTCTGTACCCGTTAGCACCCCAAGTGAAGAACCCCTAGAGGTGACTGAAGACAGTGAGGACAGGCCTGGCAAAGAGCCCGGTGCACCTGAGAAGAAAGAAGATGCCCTGATGCCCCCCAAGCTTCGGTTGAAGCGGCGCTGGAATGATGACCCTGAAGCCCGGGAGCTGAGTAAGAATGGCAAGTTCCTCTGGAATGGGTCAGGACCCCGGGGCTTGGCAACGGCTGCTGCTGACGCTTAGAACTGGAAGTTGATTGGGAGCTGTTTATACTATAATCAAACACATACATGTATTTATGTAGCAAGATTTCAGGGTGGGGGGTGGGGAGGGAATTAGGCTGGTTTGATCCTTCTAGGGGCATAGACTTGTATTTTTATGTTTGGGGGATAGGATGGGGGTATCTTCTGTTGTAAATTAGATGGGATGTGAACACTTTTTTCCTGGTGAGTAGGACATGGGAAGGGTATTGAACTGAAAGAAGAAAGAGCCTCTGTTTCCTGTTGAGGCTTACACTTTCTGACAAACTCCCAGAGGGCCAAGATACTGTTTGGTCCCATGATAGTTCAGGTTCCAGACTTGTTTCTTTTCTATTGTATTTATATATGGAAAGCCATTAATGAATTTATTTTGCTCTGAGACATACACATAAAAGGGAAAGGGGCGTGGTTGGGAGGTTGAGCAGTGAGAGACCATTAATACTAAGTATTTTGCCTGAAATGTTTCTTTATAATTATTTCAGGGGAGGAATAAGAATCTCAGTCTTATGGGGGCAGGAGGATGTTCAGGTGTTGCTCTTTTTCTTTTTCCCTTTGTTGTTGTTTGGCTTCTTTTTTTTTTTTTTCCTTTTTATAAAATGTTTTCAGGAAACGTGAAATGTACTGCCAGTTAGAGCGGGGCTGGCAAGGCACAGGCGCTGAGCCTTCAGCTGCGTTGTTGAGACAGGAAGCCCTGCTGTGAATTTCTTGGACATTTCACCTACTTCACCTATTAAGAAGCCATGAGGAGTTATAAACTCTTGTTCAGGGAAGAAAGAAGAGGGCAGGAGGATGTAACCCAATGCCTTTAAAAACAAAAACACAAAAATGCTCTTTTTTTTTTTTTCCATCGTGGGTTTGGGGAGCCAAACCAACGTGTGACTGAGCGAGTTGACTGAGAGACGTGACAGAGTTGAAGATGTCTTTCTGCAGTGTCTGGTTCTCTTATCGTCTTCTTAAGTCAAAGCCTTAACAATGAACATACTTCAACATGATACGGGTCTGTCAACGTAAACCTGTAAAAGGGCATAGACATCTTTTCAGATAATCCAGGAGTGTTGGAAGATGGTTAAATTTTAAGCTGGTATTTAATCATCCCCCCTTGATGTATTGGGATAGGTAGCAAAAAGGCAGGATTGTGGGAGCTAAGGGCAGGTGATACCTGGAAACACCGAAGGTAGCTGGGGGTACAAGTGGATGTTTAGGAAGCTGAGAAAGAAGCGGTAGACAGGAGACACAGAAGGGAGACAGATGCCAAGAGGCCTGGTGTAAGTGAAGCAGTGGGTGTCTGTCCTGTTGTGGTGTTGCCGTTCTTGCCATACCCATTCCCCTAGATTGTACTAATTCTCATGATCAATTGGCTGTCCTGCATGAGACCCCAGGAATTGTTTCTTCTTGGGAAATTCCCTTCCAGCGACTTCAAAGGAATGGGAAAGTATTGATCTTACATGAATCAAAAGGAGCCTGGATCAGGGGCAGAGAGAAAGAAGCCACAGCCAACTGTGTGTGTGTGTGTGTGTGTGTGTGTGTGTGCGCGCGCGCGTGTGCGCACATGTAAGTACACAGTAGTATACAGAAATACCGAACATGGCTCAGATCCACGAGCAGCAGAGAGAAGAAATAACTGCGTCTCTGGTAGGGGCACGGAGTGGGCACAGGGATGTTGTCTGGAAGTTGGAGAGAGAGATCCCTGGCTCCCTCTCAGCCTAGGTGAACTCAGTGTAGACTAAGAAGCACTTGAGGGTTGTCTTCTCATGGTGGGGGGGGGGGGTCTATTTTAAACTGGAGTGCGTGCGTCAGAGAGGGGCCCAGGAAGGTTCGAGCCGGTGGGTGAGTTGTTAGGTGGCTTAAGAGGACTTGAGTCCATCATGCTCTTTTTCGGCAATTGTCCTCCCCCTTGTTTGATTCAAATTCCGTGAGTGACTTGTCTTTCCCTGGGAAAAGGATTAGGAGAATGGTCCCTAACAACTCAGGCTTTGGTCAGGCTGCCTTTGGTTGGTTGTGTTTTTGTCGGTTTCTTTCTCTGTACCTCGACTTACCTCGAATCAGAAAGCAAGCCCAGGCAGGTGGAAGAGGCATCTCTGCTTGGCATTGCCCAATCTAACCAGGGAGGCTGGCTGCCCACCGTCTCTGTCCACTAGAGGGGAGGGCCGGCAGGTGTCAGTATGAACTCAGGAATAGAAACATGAGGCCTTTAAAATAAGAGGGAGAAAAATCCGTGATGCAAACCTGTAACCCCCTAGAACCCAAGTGCCAGAATTAATTCCTAGATGCTGCTTCTGTTTGAATAAAAAGTCACAGCTTTTACACTTGAAAAAAACACACTCAAAAAATGTTCAACTCCATGAAAACTGTTTTTGGCTTTAAGAAATTGTTTGGTGTTTAACTGTTTCCTTTGATTGCCATTCCACCAGTAAATTGTTGGTTGATTTGCACTGCACACTGGGGTTGGGGGGAGGGTCCTACACAGAGCCAGACTTGGGCTTGCCCGGGAAGTGGACCAGGGGATGTGGCGGTCACTGATATTTCCTGGAGCAAAGGGGTGGGAGATAGTTTTTCTTCCCCGAGCCCACTCTGGGCAGCACCTGTCACCAGCCTGGCACAAAGCCAGGCCTTTCTCCCGCGAGCATCTCATCACTGAACAGCAGGTGGAAAGGGGGGGGAACAACACCAGACGTATTTTGCCTCCCCATTTTTTCCACCTTTTGCTGTGCCAAATGTTTAACATTTTGCAAATACAGATCTTGAACATGTATTAAGAACCTGTTCAAACTGTTTGCTTTTTTGACTCTAGAGAAGAAAACAGTAGAGATCTCTTCAGGGCATCCAGCCTTGCTGAGCTTTTCTTTCTTTTTTTTTTTTAAGAGCGGCTAGGAGTGAAATATAAACAATTCACTAAGTCCCTTCAACCCCCAGTTTTCAAGCTGCACTGCATTAAACCCAGCTCGGTAACTAACACAGGGAATTACTGCACCCTAGTCCTCAGTGGGCCAAGAAACTTTCAGAAGCATTAAAAAAAAAAAAAAAATAGTTGAAGTATACCACTTCTCACCAAGCGGGTAGAGTCAGTTGGCTGTTTGTCCCTTGTTTTTTATTTATTCCATAATTATGTTTGTGTTTTTTGTTTTGTAGACAGTAATGGAACATACTTTTAAATTTTGTTCAAAAGAAAAAAAACTTTGATCCAATCTTTCAAGAACTGTTCCATTTTTTTGTTTCTTCTTGGGGGAAAAAAAAGTTACCAGTTAATTTGTTTTGAAATATTTAGGCATTCTTTGAGTTATAAAATTGCGATGCAGGGATTTTGGGGAATTCACATGTGAAAGATGACTTCACTAGTTATCCGCTTAAGCAGAATAAAGTGTGTATATGTACATAAAATGTAAGTAAACTTAACTCCATTGTGCAGTGCCTTTTAGATGTTCCGCTTTCTATAAAGTCTTCAAATTTTTGCATATATATATTATATATATATGATGTAATGTTATAGAAATATATGTATAATATACATATTTTTTCCAGGGGTATCTGATAGCTCTGTATTTTGTTATGGAAGTTGAAAGAAAAAAAAGTATTTTACCTCAGAAATTAAAGTTAAATAAAATTAAAAAAAAATACTTTTAAGTAATGTTTGCGGAGCGTTGGCTTTGTTGTTGATACGCTAAGCCAGGGTGGTCATGCCAGAGAATGTGCCGCGTGCATGCTAGCTCACCCACCTCCACACTTTTTATTCCTGTTGTGCAGGGGCCAACACGGTGAGGGTGGGCCCCTTAACAGCTTTGGAGGTTGTCAATTTCCTTGAGTCAGTAGGTGCTGCTAGATAAAGGACAACTGAAGCCAGGGACACGTGTTAGTGGGGGAATTTCTACCTCACGATTGATTTGAGGATTCATTAAGCGTACATGGCAAAGCCCGACCCAGTAGGCCACCCTTTGTATGAATCTATGTGAAATGTTCAGAATAGGCAAATCCACAGACAACATAGGTTAGTGGATGCACTGGAGAGTGACTGCTAACGGGTCACATATTCTTTTTGGGGTGATGAAAATGTTCTGGAGTTAGTGGTGATAGTGGTACAACAATTTGAATAGAAAGGCCACTGAATTAAAATCACTCTGAAAGGGTGACTTTTCAGCCATGTGAAGAATAATCCCAATAAAGGTGATTTGGGGATTATTGATTTTGTTTTGTTTTTAAGTACATGACAAGCCAGTGCTAGGGAAACCTAGTATTTCCCAGTAGAGGACAGGAATCCAGAGGAGTAGGAGATCTTAATGGGGTATTGAGTATCATACAACACACCCTAAGGAAAATGGTGCGGGACTAAGTATTCTCATTTTACTCTTGAGATAAGGCAAAGTGATCTTCTAAAGATACCAACGTTGGTAGAATCACAGCCAGGTGTTACATTTGACTTCTATGGAAGGGTCCTGTGAGTTCAGAAAGGCTGAAATTGATGAGGGGTGAGGCTGAAGAGGCAAACTAGGATGGATTATGAAGGGTCTTAGGAGACACCGAGAGTTTACATTTTACTCCGCTAGCAATGGCCATCCCCAATGTTATGCAAAAGAGTTTGGGCTAGACCGCAGAGGAGCATGAAGGCCAGCTTGTCAAATTAACATTTCTGCTTAAGAAGACTATTAACTCATTTTGGCAGGAAAAGGTGAAATGACAGAGGCTAACTGGTTGACTCCCTGAAGCAACCCAAATCAGGCTGAGAATGAATGAATGGGCTTGGGTGCAGACCCTCCTGCTAGGAGAGCCTCCTGATTCTTTTCCTTCCTCAGGCTGCTGAAAGCAAAGTGAGACTTGTTAGGAATGAAACTGGTTATAGTTTTGAGCTCGGGATTCCAGGCCACCGGTTCTGCCACCCAATGTTGACCATTCAGTGCATAGAATTGGATGGCAATTATTCAAATTCTGAGCAAAGAGGAGTGAGTGGTGGTGAGCAGGGAGAAAGAAGTGAGGAAGGAGATGGAGCTTCAAGGTGAGAACGCTTGGGGGGGGCGGGGGAGGAAGGATGAGGGGAAAGTAAGTCGCAGAGCCTGTGACATGAGCGAGTAGCGAATAACCCCTTCAAAGCCTCCCCATTATCTCCCTGTTCACAGTCCTTACTTTAGTTTAGAAGGCCCTTCATAATCTGGCTCCCGTTTACCCTGCCAGCCTCATCCTTAACCACACAAACATGCATACACACACACTCTGTCAGCCCACGTAAAACCATGACAGCCAGCGCAGAGACAGCAGTTACCACGTGCCAGGCATGTTAAGGGCTTACTTGTATTAATCCCCATTTCATCAAGGGGACCACTAAATCACAGAGACATTAACTGGTATGACCGGGGTCCAAGCTCCAACACCTGTGTTCTTAACCACTCATGCCATAAGGGCTCTTGGCCCTGCTGAACTCACTGCCTGGAGACAGACGTCTTTCCTCCACTTCACCTGACCAATTACATCTTTTCCAGAACTCAGCTCAGACGTCATTGCCTCCAGGGGCCTTTCCTGGGCACTCGTCTGTGTGCTATTGCAGCCCGTGTTTACCTCTGTGCCACCACCCTAAGACAGTTTTGTCAGTGCTCTGCCGGTCCGGTTTCTCACAAGATGGTCCAGAAGCCGAGGGCTGGTGCAGGGGTCGTTTTGTTTTCTCCAGTGCCCAGCACGCTGCCCGGAGCCTGAGGATGCTTGATGAGTATTTGCTGGATAAATGAATAACAAGAAATATATGAAGGAGGTTTGATTGTCCAGATAGAGAATGCCAGTTTGGAATACTGAGGACAGAAGGAAGACTGCTGTCTCAGTCATCCCCCCACTCCACCACCCCTAACCCCTCTCGTCACAGCTTCTGCTTCCCTCCTCTCTCAGGAGCTGGGTGTGTTGACTCCCTGAGGAAGGGAGATAAAGTGGAATTGGCTCTAATCCCATAGTCCCACCCCTGCCATTTTACGGGCTGTGAGTCCTTGGGCAGATTATGGAAGCTCTCCGTGCCTCTATTTCTCTATTTTAGAAGATGGTTCTGAAGATTAAATGATGCACATAAAGCATTTAGTACTCAAAGTCCTTTTTTAAATGACATGACAGAGATATTTACGCCTGTACTCTGTACAGGGCTTTTGCCTTCACATCACTTCCGTCGGCCCCTCTCAAGAGGAGGTAAGATACTATTGTTGCAGGAAGGGGGACTCCTTCCAGGGCCCTAGAGTGGGCTCTTGTCTAACACTCGGAGATGAATTGTCCGAGGAGACACGCTTACTGACAAAGCAAGAGACTTTATTGGGAAGGGGCGCTGGGGCAGACAGCCACAGGGTAAGGGAACCCAGGAGGACTGCTCTGCCACGTGGCTCGCAGTCTCGGGTTTTATGGTGATGGGCTTAGTTTCCGGGTTGTCTCTGGACAATCATTCTGGCCCAGGGTCCTTCCTGGTGGCGCGCACATCGCTCAGCCAATAGATTCTAGTGAGAAGGATTCTCGGAGGTTGATAGGACATATGGACTGGTGTCTCCTCTCTCCTTTTGACCTTTCCCAAATTCTTCTGGTTGGTGGTAGCTTGTTAGTTCCACGTTCCTTACCAGGACCTCCTGTTGTAAGATAACTCATGCAAGTGGTTACTATCGGGCTTGGCCAGGGCAGGCAGTTTTCAGTCAGTGGTCCCCCTAACACTATGATCCCTGTTTTACTGATGAGAAAGTAGGGGTCCACAGTGGGTGACCTGTCCTACTGATTCAAACCTGTCTCATGAGTCTGAATCCCATACTTTGCCCATTCATGGCCTTGGATCTCTGAGACAAGGGTGAAGACACTTTATTCTAATCAGACACGCAGAATTAGGGGTGGTGTGGGGGACCCCAACCTTAGCATTTCTCCAGGAGTCAGGCCTTGTGTCCCAATCAGGAATGCAGAAGGAAAGCCAGCACCTGCAGCAGGCCCATGGGAGGGGGCCTCTATCTCTGGACAAACAGGCTCCTGGGACTGGGTTGCGAGGACTGGTCACGGAGGGATAAAGATCAAAGATTAAAGCCTTCCCAGAATGCAGACGAGCCCCACCCTGACTCCCAGGGCCCAGGTTGAGGGGAGAAGCCCCACATCTCCAAACTCCGGGGCTCCAGGATCTGGGAATCTGGTCTAGGGAGACAATGGGGAGGGTGCCGCCCAACAATGGGCTAGGACTGAGAAGTGAAGGTCTAGAGCCAAGAGGCAGCAGGTGTCTGCCCCAGTGTCACTGCCCCTTGCCTCAGTTGTCAGGTGCTGGCTCCATCCCAGCTTCAGCCCGAAGACTGGTTTAGGGGAACAGTGAGAACCTTACAACCTTGGTCCCAGAGAGCTAAGGGTCCGTGAGGGAGGCCGTCTCTGACCTCTCACCCCACGTTCTGCAGGAACCTGACCAGGGAGGAGGATGGAGGGACCCCTCTGTCCAGGAGACAGAGGTCAGCCTTGCAAACATGATTCTGGCTTCAGGGCCCTTTGTACCAGTGTGTCTTTTTTGGCCTTCTGGGGTTTTTTTCCCCCAAATCCCTCAAAGAGTAATTTAAACAGGCAGAGAGTGGGGTAGAGATTTCTTTGTATGATTTTGACCTCCAGGCAACTAACTGGAAGGAAAAGGGAGGGGAAACTGAGGTATGCGGTGTAAGCCTGTCTTGAGAATAGCACAGTAAAGGAAGTTTGCTTTAGTTCTCCCACTCCTGGCCCAGCTGGGAAAAATCTTTATCGCCCATGTTGAAATTTTGGACTTCTGGTGACCAATTGCAAGTAACATTTGTACGTTCTTGTCACTTGCTTTAACTTACTTGATCCACGAGTTGATCCACAACATTGCCCTCTGTGGACTCTTATTACTATTATTATCCCCATTTGGGGGATGAAGAAAACAAAGGTCAACGAAGTTGAGTGAATCACCCAAGGTCAACACAGCTAGTGAGTAACCAAACCAGGACTCACCCAGAGTTCCTGACTCCAAGCTCCATGCTTTTTCTCAAACACCTCCCTGCCCCTCAGTGATGACACACAGAGGCTAGAAGAAAGGGATGGGGGATTGAGTTGCTTTAAAGAGGCCCCTGATTTCTCTAAGGGAATCTTATGGAATCATCACTGGTGTGAGCTCCCCTGAAATGACCTCCAGGCCAGAGAGGGAGAGGCACACATGCTTTCAGTCAGTCATTCATTCCTGAAACTGACATGGCCACGTGCCAGGAGACACAGCGAGTCCCTGCTCTCTGGAGACTCACAGAGACTCAGTTTACTGAGGGAAACAAGCCAACACAACGAACTGAAACACAAGGCAGATTGTGGCCAGGTGACAATATTCATTCATTTGTTCATCTAACATTTCCTGAGTGCCTGCTGGATGCTAGACTCTGTCTTGGGATTTCGCAGTCAAATATAGACACTCCTAACCCATCGGGAACCTCCAGTTCAAAGACGGGTAATTAGGAGGCTCGGGGTCCTGCTCCAGGGCTCTCCCCACAATGCCACAGCCTTTCCCTTCATCTCCCAGCGAGCTGTGACTTTTCTGGTTACCGGAGAATTTTCAGTACTGACTTGGGCAGGCAGGAACTCAGATGCCCCCACAACACTGGGGGACTTCTCACTCTCCTCCACAGCCCTTCTAGGGAAAAAAAAAAAAAAAAACAGAGCCCCAAGATCCCTTCTAAACACAGGCAGTCCTCAGATGGACTGGTGTCCATCTGGCAGCACCCACACCACCACTTTTGGATCAGCAAGAACCAGGGCCCTCCTCCTAGCCTCCTGACCCCAGAGTCCAGCTCAGCCAGCGCCTAGCACATAAGGAGTGCTCTATAGATGGAGTAGGTAGGTTGTATTGCCAGTAACAGTGAAGCAGGAGGCACAACTCCCTCTCCAGCAGTCAGGTCAAAGCTGATGGGGAAGGCTTGGTCCTTGCAAACCTAGTTCTGGTCCTTAGATAGCTCCTACCTGATTTGAGGGTGGGGGGGACCACTTATCCACACTTGGCCTCAGGACAGAGATGTGGGCAGCTGGCTATCCAACTGGCTTGGGCTGTGGACCCCACCAAGGGGGAACCAGGGTGGGGATGGGGAAGATGGAGAAAGAGGGTGAGGCATCAACCTAGAAGGACTGTTGAGAGTGGAGCAGTTTGGGAAGGGAGGAGAGGGCATGGGTGGGGGGAGATGAGACGGACACGGAGTCCTGGGCCGGGGGCCTGAGCACTCTCTGGAAGCTGGGAGGGGCAGGGGGTGATTCTCTGGGGGACAGAGTGCAGAGGCAGCGGTGGAAGGAAGACCTAGAGATGAATTCCCAAGGAGGTGGGGTGGGGGGAACTGAAGCGAGTGGGCGGGGGCTGCAGAAGGGGTGGGCAGGGGAGCAGGGCTGACAGCAGGGAGCGCCCCCCCGCCCAACCGCCCAGCCTCCTGCCCATGGTATTGATCCACTAGATTACTCAATTTCACCCGTATTGATCAGGTAATTGCTTTATCTCGGGTCTCATTTGAGCTCTGCATTCTCCTGACTTTCCCGTCTCTCTCCCTCGTGTTTTTTCCTATCAGCCTGACACAAGGCTCCCTAACACAGAATAAATATATATACGTATATATATGAACATAAAGGTTTGGTTAGCCTGCCCCGGGTTGGTGTTTGGGAAGGGGGACAGAGGTGGATAGAGGAACGTAAGACCAGCCTGCCCTCGGAGCCCCTAAATTCTCTTTTAAGAAACCCTTCCTGGCTCCAGATAGTGGAAATGTCTGCCCACCCCAGGTTCTCCGAGGTCCAGGTAAGAGCTGGGGGAAACAGGCTGCATAGGCCTTGGTCTCAATCTGTCTCTTCTCACCGCCCCACCCATCCTCCTCCCCTGCAAGACCTGGAAACCCCAACTCCTCAGCCAGGCTCTTGGACGTCCCTTTACTAAGTCTGCAGAGTCTTGCCTCTGTCCTTCCGGCTGCTCTTAACTATGTGTCCTGCCAGTCTGTCCCCTGCCCTCTCTGTGGCCCAATGTGTGTCCTTCCTGCCCACCTTCCTCACCCTCTCCCACTCTCCCCATCCTTGGCCTTGGCCCAATCCCCTAACCTCAGGGTTCAGGCAGCCTGTCCTTCAGCTGGAGGAAGGAAAACTAGGGAAGGAGACTCAGCCACCCCCCAGGGAGTCCACAGACTGTTCCTCCCAGGAGCCCCCAATCTGAGAAGCAATGGCTCTTGTCTTCCTGAAGCCTCCAGTCTGAGAGAATGGACAAGACCCATCTGAGGGCAGGACAAGAAGACCCCCACAAAAGTTATAGACAAGGTCCCGGGAGGGGATTGAATGCTGGAAGATGCTGGGCAAGATTCAGCTCTCTCACCATCTTGCAAAGCTCAGCCCCAGATTAGCTCACAGACCAGCCAGGCAGAGTGGAAGCAGATACGGAGACTGGCATTTGCCAACAGTGGCTCCCCGAGCCTGGTGCGAAGTCTATGGGGCCAAGGGGATCCATCCACCTGCCACCAGGTGCCTCCTTCCAGCACACACTCTGGATTCCTGGAACCCTGGAATTCCCTGTGCAATGGCCAGAGCTGTGTCCAGGCACGCATGCGCCTCCACCCTGGACGCACCCTCCTGAGTATGAGCCTAGGGGACAGCTGTCCACCTGTTGTCTTGCACAGGCGCCTGCAATGTCAAGAGCGGGCCCAGGGTGTGAAGATTCTTAGCATTGGAGCTCTATTTTCAAAACTTCTACTGAGACTGTGTGCCAGGCACTGAAGTAGGAACTGGGAATTCCATGGTGAACCTGATGGATAAGGCTCAGGCTCTCCCCACAGAGCTTAGAGACTCTAGGACATTATAAACCAGTTCTCCCTCCTACAGCCTTCAGGATCCCCCACCCGATCCATGCACACCACCCAGGGCCTTGCAGGCTCACTCTGTCCCCTTTGAGGAAGGGAGCCCACCAGGTGGGGAGAGGGAAGGACTCAAAGCAGGGCGTCCAGACACCATCTGCGCTGAGGGCGGGGGGTCCCATATCTGAGCCCCACAAACTCATCCCACCCAGTGAGGAGCCAGAGGAAGCAGTGGGGGGTGTGCAGGAGGGTGGGAGCCCCAAAGGGTCCATCTGGCTACATCCTACCTTCCATGAGCTGGCAAGCACCATCACTGTCTGCCAATGTCCTCCACAGAGCCCAACCCAACTCTTCACCAGAGTTTTCCAGAGCAGAGGGCAACTGATCCTTTTTCTTTCTCATCTTAATTTCCAGAGTCCCGTCTCTGTGCTCTGGGGAAGCTCCTCCTTGAGTCTAACCAGCATTCCTCCTGCTGCTCCCATAGCGTTTTTTTTTTTTTTTTCTAGGTTCCTCTTCCATTCAAATGCCTCAACCTTTCCAACTTCTCCTTCAACTCTCCACGCCCCATCTTTCTCTCATCCTTCCTTCCTTGACACCTGCATTCATTCACTTTGGCCTCCTTGTATCCGGGCTTGGAAAAAGAGTGACCAACTGTCCCGTTTTGCCTGAGACTGTTCCAGTTTTAGTTCTAAAAAAAGTCCTGTGTTTGGGGGAACCTCTCTGTCCCAGGGACAGTGGGGCACCCTACCTGGAAGGTAGGATACCGCATGAGGCCCAGTTCGAGAAGCCAGATGGGAGCAGGGTTTGAGTACAAATACAAAAAGGCCAGCAGCATTTTCCCACGTGTCCACAGAGACAAAGACAGACACACACACACACACACACATATACACAGAGATAGCCATAAACAGTCTCTAAAACAAAAACACAGCCCACACATCCAGAAGCAGACACCCACAGAAACCCGCAAACAGACACCCGCATTCAGATTCACACACAGACAAACCCCGCCTCGCACCCGCATTCCTCGAGACAGGTGTGTGTGGACACACATAGGCACGCACGGTACACCAACAACGCACGGCGGAAACACAAAAACTGACACAAACGCCTACGCACAAAAACACACGGTCATAGAGACAGACATCCACAGAGAGACGCTCACTGTCTGACTCCTCAGAGACACACAGACACATTCAGACGCCCACACAGAGGCACGAATAAGACCCGGGAGCACAAAGATGCCTTCACCTGCGCCCACAGACTGAGCCAATCCACACATTCCAGAGCTTTTCCCTGTTCTGCCTTGGAAATGCTCACAGGATTGGGGGTGTTGGCTGGGCTCAGCCCCAGAGGAGAAGGTGGGCCCAGCCTGAAGGTCTCAGGGGACCTCAGCCTGAGGCTCACAGAACCAGATAGAGAGAGCACACCCCTCCTCCCTGCTGAAGACTCCCTCTGCCTGGCGGGCCCTGCCCCCGCACCAGTGCCAGGGCTGGGGACAGCTCTGAGAGCAGCCTCTCTGGAGAGGGGGTCGGGCGTGGGAAGCCCTGGCTCCCTCTCTTGGGGGTGGAGAAGTGTGAGTGAAATGGGTTTATTACTGGGAGTCTGTTGCCTCGATTGGTATCGATCCCCGCGTGTCACCTTCCATTGCCACTAATGGGACATGAAGAGTCGCCACCAACACCACAGCCCCTGGCTGCACACACTCACCTGCGGCTCCCCTCCCCTGCCCCCGCATCCCAAAGCTGCATCCCAGGCTGCCTCAGCCCCGCCTCCTCCCGCATCCCCAGCCTCACCTCCTCCCTCTGCCTCATCCACTCCCTCTCCTCCTCTTCCTCTCCTTCCGCCTCTTCTTTGTCTCCCTGAGTCTGATTCCAAAAGCTTCCCCCCGCACCTCCTTTTCTTTCCCCCCTTTCCGGCCACCTAAGGACCTTATCCCTCCATTCAGGCGTGTCCCTTTTCCCTCCCCTCACTTCCTCTCCCTCCTCTGGGTCCAGTCTCAGTCACCATCTGTCCCCCATGGGGGTGCACTGGGCCCCACCCAGTCTTGGGGAGCGATGGGGGATTCACGGGAATGAGCCAGTGGGAACCATCCCTCTTTCACCAACAGCTGGCAAGGAGTGCTTATCAAGGGATAGTCTCCTTCTGTCACACCTGGACTGGCCAGACAGACCCTCCTGGAACCAGCCAAGTCCCCCACCTTCATTCATTGCACTGGCTGCCTCCACCCCAGGCCAGGTCCTGGCAGAAGAACAAGAAGAGAGTGAGGAAGTCTTTTTCTTTTCCCTCTCGCTGTTCCTCGTGGAGGAGACAACACCACCTCCTCATCTCTACCCCACCTGGCAAGCCCCTCACCCCCTACAGTGCCTGGGGAAACCCTCCCCAGGGCCTGATCTCCCATCTGTGGGTCTTCGGTCCTGCCCATGTTAATGTCAGATGGTTATGAAGGCACAAGTGAGACCTGAGAGGACCCGTTCAGGGTGGTGAGGTCTTGATACAAAGTATGTCAGACTGTGTCGATAGACTAGGAATTTAGCCTATCGTGCTGGTTACTCAAGTATGAAAAAAAGCCACTAACTAGAACAGGAAAAGTCTACTTGCAGCTCAGATAGAGCATCCTTGGCTTTGCTGCTGTGAAAGCAGTCTGCACGCCTGAGTCTGTGCCATCACACCCTGGGGGCTGGCAGGGGAGCTGAGGAGAGGGGCTCCGCCCAGCCCCGCCCTGCGCCCCGATCAGCCCTGAGAGACTCCTCTCCAAGTGACCCTGGGAGATACCCAGAGCCAGCTCTAAGCCGCAAAGTGGGAAGGGCTGCCTCTTGTTGACTCCTGTCCCCAGACAGGGATGGGGTCTCCACCCCCGCATCAATGGGCCCCATTACTGTGTCAGCGTCGTTTAGGGGGCTGCATCAGGCCAGGTACAGTTACTAGATACGAAGTCGTGGGTTTGAAGGCAGTTTAAAATGCTGAGGCTTCCTGTTGCAACTTAGGGTATTTGGATTAGCTAGTGTGGGGAGCTGGTCGGGTACCTGTTGGTTTATTCACTCGGCGATCATCTGTAGAGCAGCCTCGTGTCCAGGCACTGCACCAGGCACCGGATGCACACAGAGATGCTCAAAAGAGCAAAGGAAAGGGCTGGATTTGGTCAGGGGACCTCCCCTCCCCAAAGGGCACTAGGCCATTTGCCTGTGTCTCAGGGAAGAAACAAGAGAGGCTCAGGGTCCCACCCTAGAAGCCAATGTCTGTGCCAAGTGCCCAGCTTCCTAATCCCACACCGAGCCTCCCCTACGAGGGCCAGCCATCAAAACGTGAATTGTACAGAAAGGGTAGGGGCGGTGGCAGGGGGACTGCTGTGACCAGGTTTACGGGCATGTGAGAGGAAGTGGGCAGGGACAGCGTGTGGAGCAGCAGAAGAGAAAAGGTGAAACCCTAATAGTCTCAGAAGCAGCTGCTCTGGTTCTCACAAGGACTTGAAGTTAGCAACGTGAGGGACTTTCCTGGGAATTGGGACAGTGGCAGGAAGTGGGACAGGAGAAAAGCCTTGAGCCTCCCTCCCTGGAGGCCTGTCAGATGTCACCCTCCCAGGAGAGCCTGTGGAGGCAGCAGGTGGTCTGAAGGACCTGTGGAGTCCAGGCCCACCGTGTAGGTCCCAGTTCTCCCACTAAAGATTGTGCCACGACCTGCGCTTCCAATGGGGCCTTCGTGGGGGAGGGGGAGGACGGAATGGCTCTACCTCCCCAGAATCCTCTCCTTGGCCTTGGCATCTTCCTGCTCTGAACTCACATGGTCCTAAATCCTTAAATGAAGGAAATGGGATGGGGTGAAGGTGAGCAAAGGGGCAGAGCCAGCCCTTCCAGTGAGAAAACACCAGTGACATCTGAGAGAGATGCCTGGAGTAACACGTCTTGGCACTAACCTCAGTCTTCCTTGCTATAGCTCTCTGTCCTCTATGGAGATCAAGTTTGCCTCGTCCTGGCTAATATTCCTCCCTTCTCCCTGCATCCAACTCCCTGGAACAGTGTTCTGGACCGTCCCTCCCTTTGTAACCTCTTTCCTTTTTGCCCTCGATGGGCTCGGAGCCCGGTCCTCCTGCCTCTCCCCCAACAAGGACCCTCTCTTCGTGGCCCCTAGCTCCTGTCTCTTCCAGCAATCAGCCTCTCTCTCTCACCTTTCCATCATGTTAGCTTCGGTTGATTTAACCAGAAAACAACCCCCAGAATTTAATTCCATGGCCCTCCATTCCCATCTCGATCAGCTCAAGGCTGGGAGGGGCTGTGTAATGATGGGGGGAGTAGTGGGGGAGAGAGAAACCTGGCTTCCCAGAGTCAAGGAGAAAAAAAAAAAAAGAAAATCATATTGATTCCCCAATGACAGCCATCAATCTTTTCCTCCCGACTAGGGATTGGGGAGATTGGACACAGACCCAACAGGCTCCAGGGTCCCTTGGTCCCCAGGACGTTAAAAACAGAGGCTCTGGTCTTTGACAGCCTCTCTCCTCTAGTTTCCCCTGAGGTCAGTTACCTAAATTCTCCATGCCCTCCCCCGTGTATTCCGGAATTCTACCACCTTATCTTGTTCCTGATATTTATTTAGCAGGGTATCTGATGCCCCTGCAGTTACTTTCTCCTGTCTGGTTTATGACTTAGTGGGCAGTTCTTCTTGCTGTCTAACTTTGAGTAGTATTTATAAAGAAAAGGAAAAATCTGTTTTCTAGAGCCCTAAGAGGAAAGGGACATAATAAGTGCTTTAAAAACCTTAGAGAAAAGGTGACTGGGTAAACTATTAGTTTCACTGTAGTACTTGAGACTAAGAGGAAGGTTACAGATTATGAGGGTTCAACACCAGTATGCGAGCGGAGGTGGGACCTGGGACTCCGAGGGGAAAACAGGGAGTGAGGTAGTGTTAAGAGTCAGAGGTTATGAAGAGGGGGTTCTTGTCCAGGCCTGGACTCATGTCCACAGGACGTTCTATGAGAGTAGGGCTGACTTATAGTTGGAAGAGTAGACAGCTGGAAGGACTTCCCGGAAGTTCAGTGTCCCTTTTCCTAAAACTGAAGCGGGTGTAGCCCTCTCACCAGTCTCCCTGTTGGTCAGATGTTTCAGGAGCCATCTGCTCCAGAGGAAGGCTCTGGATGCAAAGGACTCAGTGGAAGACCCTCCCTCCCACCCTACCCGCCCACAGAGGTGGAGGGGGCTCAGGGCCGTGGTGCCACTGGCCTCCAAAGGGTTAATGCTATTGTCTGAAAAACCACATCCGTTCCCCTGGGAGCTTGGAGATCCCGCTCTCATTTTAAGTAACCCTAACTCAGCGCATGATGAGCGAGGGGTCGCTGGGCGAGGAGTGCGCCAGAAGGAGCCGCTGGACTGAGCCCGGAGAAGCTGCCGCACCAAGGTAAGGGGCTCTGGTGGCAGGTCTGCCGCCGGGGCTGGCCAGAGGGACAGCCCTTCTCCTCCCCCACCCCTACCCCAGCTGTGGAGCCAGTCGCAGAGCAACTGGGAAGAGGAAAAGAAAGGAGTCACAGGCACGGGGTGAAAATGAGAGCCCGAGGGCCACACTGAAGCTGCCTAGGAGGGGCCAGGCTCTTCCATCCAGGTGTGGGACAGCGCAGAGGCAGGTGTAGGGCAGTCAGGGCAGAGAGAGGCAGGGACCCCAGAAAGACAGCAGGTCTGGCATGGCACCAGGCTCTTCTCCCCAGATGGGGCACAGCTGGGGTCAGATGTCGGCTCACTGGGGCAGAGAAGACTCCTGCGATAAATGGGGCCAAGTCAGGCTCTTGGGGCTGAATGAATGAGAGTCTCAGCCATCCCCGTGCCCTGTTGTCTGTACCTACAGGGAGTTCAGCGGCTCAGAGAGTTCACTGCTGCCATCCGTGTGGCCAGGTTGAAGGGTAGTGGGGGGAGGACTGACACTGAGGGGGTAGGCATCACAGTGCGGGCATGGGAAGGAGTAGGAGGTGGTCCCAGCGTGGGCAGAGTTAAGGTTGTGCTCCCACCTGCGCCGGGCTGGGATGAAGTGACATCTCTGATGGACTGAAGGGATTCTGCCCCATCCATCCGCTTCCCTCACTTCCACAGACTCCTGGCTTCTTCCCAAAGAACGAGGTCCAAGAAGCCTGAAATCTAAGAGCTTGGGTGCCCCGTGTCAGGCGCACCCCTGTGACAGCTGGGGCGGAGGTGGGCTGGGTGAGGCTGGAGAGGCACAGACGGTGATGCTCCTATGGCAGAGAAAGGTCTTACCCTCCTTCCCAACAGACAAGAGGGCAAGCACTGGGAAGAAGGTGGTGCCGCTGCCACTCCACCTCCAACCCCTTTCTGACCCTGCTCGAGGGCAGTGGGGCCCCGTGGGGAGAGAGTCCAGGGCACATGGATGGAGTCTCGAGTCCGGTTTGGCCCTTAGTGGAAGGTGAATTCAGGCTTCATGGTAAGATTCGGTACGAGGGCCAGGGTTGAGGCGGAAGCTGGAAGCGGACATGGCATTGAGGGCTGGCGACTGAGTGAGACAGCGTCAGAGGCCCCCAGCTGGTGAAAGCACCCTGGGGGGCCCGCTGCCTGCTGCATTCCTCGTCCGTCCGCCCCCCCCCCACCCCCGTTACTCAGCCCCAGACAGGCCTGCCGGCTCATCCCAGCTCAGCACTTGGCTGAGAGCTTTCACTTCCTTGAAGCTGGCCAGACTCCTCAGCCACCTACTGGAGGGGATTTCTTGTCCCCTGGGTAGGGAGATGAAGGGAAGGATCAGGGGGTGTCCAGTCAAGGGGATCCCCTGGGGCCCAGCTGATGGGAATGAGATGAAAGGAACTGACACTGAATTTGTGCTGGGAGAGAGGGCAAGGGGCCGCTGGAGGGCTGTGGGGAGGACAGGGGCACTGGAGGAGCCTGGGTCGGGAAGCTGGAGGCCTGGGTTTTAGTTTCCATCTCTGAAGCATAGGTGAGAGACAGGAGGGCAGGAGAAAGACAGAAAGAGGTAAGACAGAAAGTGACCGAGAGAGAGTGACAGAGACAGCACAACAGAGGGCAGGCTGGGTGAGAGGTGGTGAGGCAGGGACACCCTCTAAGGAGGAAAACGGGCACAGGGGGAGGCAAGACAGACAGGTCACTTGATTTGTAGACAGGAGACAGTATGATCTGTAGACATAAGACGTAAAGACAGGAATGGAGAGACCAACGGAAACTGAGACAGAAAAGGATGGACAACAGAGAAAAAAGAAAGTGAAAGGAGCTAGGGAAGTAAGACAAGAGAAGCCTGGTAGACAGGAAGTGGAAACAAGGAAGAATGAGACTTGAGAGGGGAGAGGAGAGAAACTGTAAGAAAGGAGGAAACAGTTGAAGATTAAAGGTCAAACAAAGTGAAACAGAGACTTGGAGGGGCCAGACCAAGGGAGCAGTGGGTGTGAGGCTGGAAGCTGGTCTCCTGACACCCCAATTCCTGTTCCCCAACCCCTGGGTCCTTGCGGGGGGGTCTGTGACTTTCCCCATGACTTTTAACTGCCCTTCCTGGCAGGTCTGGGGGTGGAGCATTGGGCTGTCTGGGTTTGGATTTCGACTCCATGGAGTAACACAAACCTTTTAAAATCCCACGGCCCCCAGGGACCACAGAGACAAGAGCCAGAGACAAGTCTGCAAGGGGCTGGAGGGGTGGGGGTGGGGTGAAGAGGCGATAAAGATCTGAGACCCGATGAGGGGGCACTGGCAATGGGAGCAGGTTGAGAGGGAGCCTGGAGAGGGGGCTCAGGGCTGAGGAGGAGGAAGGAGGGATTCAGGGGAAGTAGGGTGGACCCTGCTGGGGCAGTGGCAGAGAGGGAGGCGCCTCTCCCAGGTATGGGCTGATGGCAGCAAGAGCTGAGGCTGCGGGAGGGAGATGGGGTTTAGCTGGCCAGATTCCCAGCCAGGGAGCGTCCAGAAGAGCTCCTCTCTGCCCTAGGCTGTCTGGGTTTGGCAGAAGAAGGGACAAGATGCCCTTGGTGAAGAAGGACATCGATCCCTGCCCCTCCCCCAAATTCCCCAGGGAAAAGGTGTTGGCTTTGCCCTTCTGAGGCCCCCAGCTGGTCCTGCTCTCCATCCTAAGCCTCTTTCGCTAGTAGCATTAAGGGAGGTCTCAGGACTAACTGCTCTCCACTTGGGGTTGAGATCAAGGGGAGAGACCAGAGGCTTCTAATCAGACTGGGGATTTGGTTGGAGGCGGGGCGGGGATGAGCAGTTTGCTCGACGCTAAGAAGCAGAAAATATTACACACACATCCCCCCACACTGCCATCTCTGTGTTTCCCTCATTGCCCCTCAGGGCTGGTTTCTCCACTCTGATCTTTCAGTCTCCCAGGGCTGTATCTGAACCTCACCTGTGTCCACAGCATCCCCGATTTCCACGATGCTATTTCTCTGTCTCATTCTCTCTGATTCACTCTCTTCCTCGCCGACCCTCTTGCCCTCTTTTTGGCCGCCTTTGAATTTATAAACAGTCCGTTTTCCCACTCATCAATCAAGCAGTCACTGAGAAGACTTCGTTGTGTCCAGTCAATCAGATTATGGGGACAATCCACTTTAGCAGTTTAGAAGGGCCAACGACAAAGTGACTTATGATGCAAGTTTCTACTTTGCAGAGAGGCAGCCTTGTCTTGAGCTCTGACCTTTGTTTATCCTGGGCGTGTTCCTGTCCTCCTCACCTCTCTGTATTCCACTCTGCCCATCTGACGGTCCTCTGGCTTCCCCCCGACCCCCACTGTTGATCACTTTTCTGGCCAAAAGCCCACCTCTCAGGTTTAGACTGGAGCACCTCCTTCAGGACCCAGGGCCTCCTAAGCCTTGCCTCTGCTCCCAAGTTTCATCCTCAACTTTTCTGCCCTGATTGACTAATTACAGCTCAGAGCCTGGAGTCAGACCTGTCTGCATCCGGCTCCACCACTTGCCTTGGGATCTTATGTAAGTCTTCTAATCTTTTGAACCTCAATTTCCTCAGCTTGCAAAACAGAGATAATAATACCCACCACGAAGGGTTGTGAAGATTCAATGAAGTAACATAAGAAAAGAAAAGTCAAGCCCAATGCTGGGTTCATGATAGGGGCCCAGCTCATATTAACTAAACTCTTAAAACCTAAAATCTGCTTGGGACATTTCTTTTGGCTCCAACATCTAGGTTAAGGCTCTCTTTTTTATCATCGTTATCGCTATTGCTTTTCTTAAATAATTACCTAAAACTTACGTGTGTTGTAATGAGCGCTTGTGCGGGCCAAGGGGATTAATCCTATTAATAATAATCAGGGGCTTCCCTGGTGGCGCAGTGGTTGAGAGTCCGCCTGCCGATGCACAGGACACGGGTTCGTGCCCCGGTCCGGGAAGATCCCACAGGCCGCGGAGCGGCTGGGCCCGTGAGCCATGGCCGCTGAGCCTGCGCGTCGTATTTGGCTTCATATTTTAGATTTTGTTCTTTGAGGGAGCAGGAGAGAGGGTTTGGTAGCCTACCTAGGTGGCTGAATATTATAAATTTTATATTTTGTATTAAGTTCTTGCTTTCCACTCTTTCACTTAAGAGCTGTGTGACCTTAGAGAAGTTAGTCAGCCCCTCTGAGCTCCACCTCATCTGATACTTCCTGTGAGGTTCAGGGTGTGTCAATTTCTCAGCACAGTGCAGAGTGCCCTGAGTGTCTGCTCTGCGGTGGGTTTATTGTTCTCTTCTTGCCAGATTCTAAATCTGCCCTGAGGTCTCAAACCCTGCAGACCAGGAAACATCATCAGATCCAGCAGGAGGCACCGCAGCCCTAGGAATTCTATCTGCTTCCTCCAAGGAACAGTCCTCCTTTGGAATCTCTCACCTTTGCTCCCCCTATTTCCCCACCCATCTTCCTAAGATGAGGTAGGAGACATCCCAATCATCTGGAGGTTAGACAAAGGAGGAACTTCCCAATGGACAAAGCAGGAAAGGAAGGTGGGAGAGGAGTAGGGACATCTGCTTCAGGGGAGGAAAAGAAGGAGAGAAGATTCCAGAATATCAGCTATCAGTTTAGAGACAGATGGATGGGTGGGAAAACCTATTCACCCAGATTCAGAGTGGGCACAGACCTACTCATAGCCCTGTCTGCCTTAATTTCCAGAGATGCTCTCTGCTGGGGCCAGATTGGGTACCCCTGGACACACCTGCCCCCAGCGGGCTGTAGGTTTGTCCACTGGCCCACCTGGAGCTGAGTGTTCCTTGGGAAAAGGAGAGCAAGAGATCCAGTGTCCTCTTAGTGTGGGGGGAAGGAGGGCAGGGTTGGAATTCCTTGACTTTTTTTTTTTTTAATTGAAGTATAGTTGATTTACAATGTTGTGTTAATTGCCGCTGTACAGCAAAGTGACTCAGTTATACATATATATGCATTCTTTTTCCGATTCTTTTCCATTATGGTGTATTACAGGATATTGAATATAGTTCCCTGTGCTATACAGTAGGACCTTGTTCTTGGGATTCCTCGGGATTCCTTGACTTTCCAACACCCACAGCTCCTTAATGCTGTTTCCCATGGATTCTTGCTACTCAAAGTACAGCCCGTGTACCAGCAGAGCTGACATCACCTAGGAGCTTGTTAGAAACGCAGAATCTTAGGTACCACCAAGTCCCACTGAATTAGAATCTGCATTTCAAAGAGATCGTCAGGTGACTCCTATGCACATTCGAGTTGGAGAAGCACGGCTACAGATGATTCGTTTCAAGTCTTAAGGCAGCACGCTGTATGAAAAAGTGCCGTGCATTAGGAGTGGAGGGTGGGACGACCATACACCATTGTCAAGTCACTTTCCCTCTCTGAGCCTCATCTGGAAAGTGTGGAGGCTACTCCAGATAAGCCCCCACATGCCGCCAGACCTGACGGCCTAATAAGTTCTGGTTGAGAACAGCGCTCGCCTCATGCCAACTGCATCAGAGATGGAAACCCAGAGCCCAGGTGGTGTGAGCCAGTCCCCTGTGCGCAAGTAGTCCGCTGCGCCTGGGCCCAGCCCCAGGAGCAGGCCTCTCATTCTCCCATCCCTCCTCATCCTCTGGCCTATCAGTTCATCTTGCACTAGTGACAGTAGAAGCCAGCTTTTCGCACCATCCTAGTTCCATCCAGAAGGCTTTGTGACTTAGACATTTCCTCTCCTCCCCTCACCTGCATCAGGCAAGTTTATCTTACTAGGGCTCGTTCCCCAGTCTTCCCCCCATCTCAAGGCCCACCCCCATCCCACCCCCAAGCCAAATTGGGAACCAGCAAGATTCCATCTTCCTTGCCCATGGTTCATTAATTCAACAAATATTTATAGAGCCCCTGTGAGTACAAGGCCCTGGGCTAGGATGGGTTCTGGGGAGCCAGCAGGGAAGAAGACAGCCAGGGTTCCTGACCACAGGGAGCTGACACTCTGAAGGGGAAGACAGATATTAAACACATAGTGACACCCTTGATAAATTCATCACCATTCATTGATTCTACCAACAATCATTTCTTGAACATCCATGACATGCCAGGCGCTCTGCTAGGCACTCGAGACTCCTCAGTGAATAAAACGCACAAAAATCCCTCCTCTTCTCAAATGTAAAATTGTTCTAAGTACTATAAAAGTGCAGGTTTGTGTATCTGCCAACTCCTCACACTCAAGGTTTAGAAAGAGCCAACGATTAATTACATTTTCACTTGTCTCCTCCTGGGAAAAACCCCAATCCTGTTAAGCCCTGAGAAAAGGTGTCATTGTCTAAATCCCCCAGTGGCGGCAGGACCTAGGACCCTCTGCCTTCCTCCCCATCTATAAAGCAGCTCAGCCTCAAGCCCCAAGTCCTGGGTCAGCCCCTGGCCAGTGAGGAGGTCCCCAGAGGAGGCTGGGCCCAGCCTGGCTAGGGGGGAGCTTCCTGCCTCAGACCCTGCTCCCCTGCCTCAGTCTCCCTTTCCTCCCCTAGTCTCTTCCCTCTTCTCTCTTTCCTTCCTCTTTCACCTCCTTCTCCCCTGCCTTCTTTCGCTTCCTCCTAAGAGGGGACCATTTCCCCCCAAGACCCAGACACAGCTCTCGCCCCCCCCGAATGGACAATGCACTGCAGCTGCCTGGATGAGGGCATCCCTGCCATCACCTCCCGTAACTTCTGGATCTCAGGTGAGCCTCCGCCAGGTGTCCCAGCTGCGCTCCAGCAGTGCCCCAGAGGCCTCAGGAGCAGTGGGACGGCGCTCACTCCCCTCTCCACCCCAGGCCTGGTCTTCCCCGACTGGGCCTGCAAAGCCGAGTCGTCCCCGGGTTCCCGGCAGATCCAGCTATGGCACTTCATCCTGGAGCTGCTGCAGAAGGAGGAGTTCCGCCATGTCATCGCCTGGCAGCAGGGAGAGTACGGGGAGTTTGTCATCAAGGATCCAGACGAGGTGGCCCGCCTCTGGGGCCGCAGGAAGTGCAAACCACAGATGAATTATGACAAGCTGAGCCGGGCCCTCAGGTGAGAGGAGGCAGCCGACGTGGCCAGACAGGGCAGAGTTCAAAGAAAAGAGCCGTGATTTCTGGCACCCCTATCAGATCCCCGCCCCTCCAAGGCTTGGGAAATGCTCTGGAGTATGGTGAGATGTCCAGTGGTTATCCAGGAACAGCTTGGGGTTTGCCTTGGCAGCCTGGGGACGGGGGATGTGGCTGCGTCTCTGACTGCATCCTCCCTGCCACTGGGCCAACCCTTTATTCTCAACCTTGGAATCTCCAGATATTACTACAATAAGAGGATCCTGCACAAGACCAAAGGCAAAAGGTTCACTTACAAGTTCAACTTCAGCAAGCTCATCGTAGTCAACTACCCTCTGTGGGAGTTGCGGGCACCGCCATCCCTCCACTTGCTGCTGGGAGCCCCTGCTCTGTTTCGACCAGCCCTGGTGCCCATGGGTGTACAGAGTGAGGTAGGCATGAAAGCTGGTCCCGTCCCCAGAGCTCCACCGGAACCTGCCTCTCTGCCTCAGGGGCCCATCAGCTTTCAACGTTCTTCTCCCCCTGCATCCTTAGTCCCTGAGTGTTCCAGGGGTGGGGGTGATACTCTGAATCACCCCTACATATTTAACGATCCCTATAGTAGAGCACCTGCCTATGAGAGAGAACAACTCCTTCTGTGCCAGGATCACAGGGAAGGGGGTGGCGGGGTCTCAGGGGCGGGTCCAGGACATGCGGGCAGTGCTGACTTAGCAACCATTATGAGAGTATTTCATTATTTTAATGACTGGTCATTAAAACAAACAATGTATACTGGGGAATACACGCCAGGGAGGGTCCATTCAACCCCTGAGCCTGCTCTCCTCACTCCCCAGCTCCTGCATAGCAGGCTGTCCACCCACTGGGCCATGGCAGAGCAGCTGGCTGGACAGCGGGCCCCTCAAGGACCACCAGAGGCCTCCAGGGACAAGAAGGGAAGCAGCAGCACTGTCCACCGTGAGTGGTCAGGACTGAGGTGGGCCCAGGGAATCTTAAGCAGAGGAGGGAAGGACCCTTTTTTTTTTTTTGCGTTACACGGGCCTTTCACTGTCGTGGCCTCTCCCACTGCAGAGCACAGGCTCCGGACGCACAGGCTCAGTGGCCATGGCTCACGGGCCCAGCCGCTCTGTGGTGTCACGGGGCCGGGGCACGAACCCGTGTCCCGTGCATCGGCAGGCGGACTCTCAACCACTGTGCCACCAGGGAAGCCCCCGGGAGGACCCTTTTGATTGAGCACATGGGTGAGGGGGCATGAGTCAAAGGATAAGTCATGTATTCATTCAACAAACATTTATTGCTCACCAGCTATTTACTAAGTGTGGGGACCCAGAGATGAAAGATGGCTCTCAAGATGCTCGGAGATCAGTAGGGAACAGAGATGGGAGGATGGTCAGTGACCAGTGCTGAGATTCTGGGAAGCACGAGGTGCTATGGGAATGCAGGTGAGTTGGGGCTTCCTGGAGGAGGCTACACCTGAGCAGGTGAATAAGATGGAGAAAGATGCCCAGGCAGAGGGAACAGCATTTGTGAAGTAAAAAGCTGCAAGTGAATATAGTAAATCTGAAGATCTGCTGACAGCTTACATGGTGAGAGTAAGGTGCGTGATGGGAGTGGGAACAAGGAGGCGGGTGAGAGACGAGGCTGGCGAGGCAGACAGGCATCTGGTCACGGAGGGCCTCTGAAGCCATGCTGAGGGGGCTTGGACTTGATCCTGTGGACAGGAGGGACCCAGAGGGAGAGGCACATCCAGTTGTTCATTTTGCAAAGATGACTTGGGTTGATGTAGAGTTTGTGGTGGAAGAGGCATACAACTGATGTTGGAGGCTTTGAAGATCATCTAGGCAGAGGACGATGGGGACAGAACCAAGGCAAGGGCCATGGGTGGAGAAGGAGGCCCAACTGAAGAGAGATTGGGAAGATAAAGTTCACCCATTCTTTCCCTTATTCACTCATTTCTTCTTTCAACAAATAGCTCATGGGCTCCTGTTGAATGTGCCAGGCCCTGTCCTAGGGCCAGGGGTGCCAATGTGAGCAAGACTGCCTTTATAGAGCTTGTAGACAAGAGGGGGTTTGCGGACATTCAGTTAATAATCCAACAAGTGGATAAGTAATGATAATTGTGCTAACTGCTACAGGGAAGTTCAGGGTGCAGCCGGGAAGACTTCCTTGACAAAGTGACATTTGAGCTGAGACCCAAAATGTAAATCGGTACCAGCTTAGTTCAGAGGGAGAGAGGAGAGCATGGCAAGCAGAGAGAATGAGGTGTGCAAAGGTCCTGGGGCAGGAAAGAGGAAGCGGGAGGAAGCCAGTGTGACAGCACATGGTGATGGAGGGGGACACGGCAAAAATGCAGGCAGAGGCCAGTTCTTCCAGGACTGTAAGCTGGGAAGAGGCAAAGTCAGATTTTCTGTGAAAAAGATCAACAGAGACACTTGACCAACACAAGGCTCTTCTGCAGAGGCCCAAGACCTAGCCCTCCACTTCTGGTAATTTCATGGAACAAAGACCCATGGCCCTCACCCCACCCAAGTGCAGCTGAGAGCCCAGAGGTCCCACCTCCCAGAGAATGCAGGGCACCTGGCTCTGGGTCCTCATGAGCGCAGCCAAGGCTGTGGGCGTAGGGCGGCCCAAGACCGGCTAGGACTCGTAGGGCCACAAGTCTGGCAGCCTGCAGCAAGACAGCACCTGAACACCTCTCTGTTCTTCCACCCACACCCACCCCTTCCCAGTTCTGGGAATGCCTTGGGCACAGAGCTGCTCTCTTCGGGAAACTATGAGGAGGAAATCAAAAAACATTCCCTGGCGAGCCCCCGCTTGGCGTGAGGTATTTTGCACCTGCCTGCCCTCTGCGGGTGCCCAGGCCCTGCCTGTGCTTGGGTCCTGGGGCACATTAAGCTGCTTCAGGTCTCTGGGAGCCTAGCAGCAGCCACATGCCCACTTCTGGATCGGGATTCCAGAAGGGTGTGCCAGCCCTTCACTCACAGCATTTGGTGTTAAGAGAGGAAGCTGCTTCTGGGCAGAAGAGCGGCCAGGACTACTGAGCCAGGGGCAGAAGCTGCAGGACCAGTGCTGGGAAGGGGCGGGGAGGGGTAGGAGGACTCTTAGAACCATCTTCTCCGCACGCCTACTCAGCTGTGGGGCCCTGAGGGGGGACACTGCCCCCAGGAGCCCCAGGGGACACAACCTTCCTGGGGGAAGACAGCCGGCTCCACATCTCAAGAAAAGGACAGTGACTTAGGAGAAGGTACACTCTGGCAGGGGCCTCCACGCTCTTCCTCATGAAGGATCATTTTCACTATTTTCCCCTTTCACAGATCCAACATCAGAAACATTGTTCCCACCACATAAATCGGATGAATGAAGTAATAACTAAGTTTTTTTTTCCAGTTTTTACTAACTATAGCCCTGCTGATGTCATCACCTTGGGTTGATACTTGCTAAGAAAAAATGTGGAACTGGAGTTAGGTGTTTTGAACTATAGAAAGTGGTGTGAAGTTCTATATAATCATCCCCAGAGATCCCAGGCTAGGAGTCCCTATTGCAGGATCCTGGGGAAACAGGGCAGATTTGGAAGGAATGGAAGGAGGGAGGGCTTCTTGGAGGAGGAGAGCTATAGGCCAGAGCCAGCCAGAGAAGGGGAAGGCTGGGGCTCACCCCACATGCTTGGCCTCACAGCTCAGCAGGCCCCATGATGCTGCTTGATCTTAGCTGGGAGCAGGGGGTTTATGGATGAAGGAACTGAGGACTGAGAATTTAAATGACAAACCCAGGGTCACACAACTAGATCTTTGCCCAGCTAGAATAGAACTAGAGTCCTTTGCTACAGGGACGAGGAGAGTGAAGAGTGGATCCATTGAGTTATGGCAAAGAATATCCTCATTCATTCATCCAACACATTTTTATTGAGCACTTAATACACGCCAGACTGGGTTGGATCCCGGGATCCAGAATAAAACAGACACAGTTCCTGCCACCACAGTGTTGGGAACACAGATATTAACAATCACACAAATGACTCCTGATTCTAAGCAACAGGGCCCTGGAGGAGAGTACCAGGAAGGATGAGGGGGGAGTCCAGGGGCTCTCACCTAGGCTGGGAAGGCTCAGAGGCTTCCCCAAGGAGATGACATTTACGATAAGATGTGAAGCAAAGAAAAAAGGAAGGTGCACAGGTGGGGAGAGAAGGTTTCAAGCAGGAGCAAAAAGAAATGGGAGGGCTTCCCTGGTGGCGCAGTGGTTGAGAGTCCGCCTGCCGATGCAGGGGACAAAGGTTCGTGCCCCGATCCGGGAGGATCCCACGTGCCGCGGAGCGACTGGGCCCGTGAGCCATGGCCATTGAGCTTGCGTGTCCGGAGCCTGTGTTCCACAACGGGAGAGGCCACAACAGTGAGAGGCCCGCGTACCGCAAAAAAAAAAAAAAAAGAAAGAAATGGGAAGTGGGCAGAGAAAGGAGACATCTCCAGCGGTGGGGACTCACTGACCCTTTCTCTCTCTCTCTCTCTCTCCCTCTCTAGGACTTGGCTCTGCCCCAGCCCCCTGCCGGCTCAGCCCTTGCTGCCATTTGGGGAGCCCCCAAGACGAGCTTCCCAGTTTTGCCTCCTTCATCCCTCCCCTGCCACCCCCTGTCCCCTCTGACTGGCCCCACCTCTCAGGGCCTTTTTTGCCCCCTGTCCCCGCAGGGCAGCACTTCCTAGGGTCCTCCATGCCGGACACCCTGCTCCCAGGACCCGCAGGGGCTGCAGGGACCCCAGAGGCCCAGCATTTTCCTGGCCTTCCTCTGTTGGCCGGGCTGGCGCAGGGGGCTAGGGAGAGGCTCTGGCTCCCAAGCCTGAGGCCCGAGGGGCTGGAGGTAAAGCCTGATCCCACGATGGATCCCAGAGAGGGCTTCTCCTCAGAGAGGCAGGAACCCTACATTGTAGAGGAAAGTCCTGTGTCCCCCAATCTGGAGAACTTCAAAGCAGTGTGGCCCTTGGATCCTCCTGAATGGGAGAGGAAGATGTGAAGTGGGGGGGTGTCCCCCAAACTCTATCTCACCTCTTATCTACCTCCCTTCTGGCTTTGCTCCTTCCCCTGGCTGGAAACAGCTTTAAATTGTAGAACGATCTGAAGGAACGGAGTTGCACCCAAGGAGGTGGGGGGCATCGCAGGGAAAAAGTGAATGTGGGGAAGGGGAAAATTGAGGCAGAGTGCCCCCTCCCACCAAATTGCTAATCAGATTAAGGAGACATTCTTAATCTCAACTTTTTTTGAGGGAGAAAGGGAATGAGGTTTCCATAGGTTTCCATCATTTGAAAGACCCTATACCTGCCCACATGAGACGGGAAATTAAGAGTCTAAGTTGGGGAAGGGTCAGGAGTTGTTTTGTTCTCCGAGTCTCAGGGCAACTCCTTTCTTCGCTGGGGCCCTTGTCCCTCATCAGGCTAAGGTCTCCCCTCTCTCTCCTGCCCCTCCATGCAGCTCTCTCCGATCCCTCTGATTTCTGCGACATTGGGAGCTCCTGTCCCCTCTTTTCCCCAAGACCCAAGCAAGTGGGGTCAGGAGGGATGGGCCTCCTCAGCTCTGTAATACTTCACTGCAGACCATGAATAAAATGCCCTTGGCAAACCTCCCTCTTGGCTGACCACCCCCTGCTGCGTTCCTGCTGCCCTCTGATCTGGTATGGAGTTAAACACCACCCAAGATTCCTGACGGGAAGGGGGTAGAGGGGGTTGGGAGGAAGAGTAGGAATCAAGCCAGCCACTCTCCTCCCTTCTGCTGCCATCATGTCCCAGAGAGAAAGGCTAAAGCTGTAGCCCGAGGAGCTGCCCTGGCCAGTGAGAAACCAACCTCAAGGAAGGAACCTAAGAGCAGAGCACGGGCCTTCACAGAATGACCCCCAGATCCCTGCCATGGACCTCTGAGCAGAGTTTTAAGGGCTGGAGATGAAGGAGGGAGTTGGAAGGGGTCCCTCTCCCTCTGCACCCCAGGTCCTAAGAATGACAAGGGGAGCCAACTGAAGCATCAGGTGGCTGGGGGAGGAGGGGACACATAGAGAGGGGTCTTTTGCTCAACCAAGGAAAGGCCAAAATAAAAGGATGTTCCAGGAGCCAAGGCAATGGAACCATATTGCTCTCTTATCTCTAGGCTGCCAATTACAGGTTTAGGATTTGTCTCCACTTTCTTCCCATGATGGAGAGCAGAAACTAAGGAGGCACAGAGGGTCCCTTTGTCCATCATTTGTCCCTGGCCCTCATCCAAAGAGTAGGGGTGCATCCCTCTCTCAGAGCTCCCTATTCATTCTGCTACCCACTGCCTCTCAGTCCTTTGGGGCAGGCGCATGTTCTCATGGATGGACTGGGGAAGGAGAGACCCAGAGTAAGGCAGGGCTAAGCCCTCACCGCACAGAAAGGTTAAGATGAGCAAGGAACCCAGCTCCCAGGCTTCCAAGCGGGGTATAGGCCAGAAGAAAGGATCTGTGAGTGGGCTTCATCACAGTCTCCCTCCCTTACCCCAGATGCCAAAAAAGGGGACCTCAGAGTGTCGCTCCCAGGAGATCCTAGGAGCTATAGTGAAAACTGCTTCTCACTTGCTCCCAAAGTCACAGGCCCAGGCCCATCCCCAGCCCTACAAGAAGGACGAACACCCAGCCTGGGGCTTTCCCATCATCCTGTCCAGTTTGGGGAGACAAAGAGCTAGTGCTGTCTGCTGTGGCACAAAGAACTGGATCACACTGTCATAGGGTTTGAGTCCTGTTCAGAGAGGCCAGCCTCGGGAACAGGGTCCCATAACAAGGACCCCCATGTGTCCTCTGCCTGACCCCTCCTCCTCTTCAGAAGTTCGTGGTTGCTATGACCCCCACGTTTCAGGCAATGAAAAATGCTTTGTGGTCACTTTTCTAAAATTTCTTTTTAGAGTAGGTGAACCCAGGAGACTGAAAGCTCAGCTTCAGAGGACATAAATTTCCAGGTGGTGCGCTCTGTGTTTTAGACAACAGATTCAAGGAGAGCAGAGTTTCTCAACCTCGGCACTATTACCATTTTGGGCTGCAAAATTCTTAGCTGTGAGGAGCTATCCTATGCATTGCAAGATGTTTAGTATATCCCTGGCCTCTAGATACGAGTAGCACCCTCTCCCAGCCTCCTCTTCTAGACCTGGTGAAATGTTCCCCCCAGGGGAAGAAACCGTGCCTGGTTGAGAATCACTTAAGAAAGGCTTCAGCAAGTCCAGATGTTCTGGCAAAGATGCGACCCAGGCGCCACCAACGCGAAGAGAACTGTTGGTTTACACGTTGCAAGAGTGCCCTCTAGTGGCCAGAGTCAACACCAGCGATCCGAAGAGTTCAGAGCTCGGGACCAGGCTGGGTGGGTAGAAACCATGGGGGGCGCTGTTTGAGGTGAAGGGGTGATGGGCACCTTCGAGTCTTCCGAGGGGAGGAAGGGAGTTGCAGGATAAAAATATTTTATAAGAACTCTCCTATTTCAAACCCCATTTGCAAATCATGGACTATTCACCAAAGGATCCACAGGTCTAATGGGAAAACAGAGAGCAGATTGTCAGTTCCTCTGCTACAGTCGGGTGCAGCCATCAACCCTGGACATCACACCCTCT
The DNA here is from genome assembly GCF_059928025.1 of Delphinapterus leucas. Taxonomy (NCBI): domain Eukaryota; kingdom Metazoa; phylum Chordata; class Mammalia; order Artiodactyla; family Monodontidae; genus Delphinapterus; species Delphinapterus leucas. Next base: position 76,767,488 of record NC_143129.1, read on the forward strand.
AGCCCGCTGGGGCCATCAGCGTCCTCTGAGAAGAGTATGGAGCAGATGCTCAGCCTTCTTCTAGGAGGGGTGGGAACCAGGGCAAGACACAGCAAATCCAGCTCACCAACCCCTGCTCCCAGGCCCTGGACTCTGTTGCACCAAAGGCAGGGACAGAAGCACACTTGGGTTCCAGCAGAGTTTTAGGGCGTCAGAACTCCCAGGCTTCATGAACCAGACATTAGTAGCCATAAGGGACCTTTGAGATCATCAAGTTCAACCTCCTAATTTTACAGGCCCAGAGAGAAGAAGGGACTTGTTCAAAATCATACATGTAGAAGAGCCAAATTCAGAACATAAATTTCCTAATTATCAGTTAATGTTCTTTCCACCTCACCATAATCACATGGATTGAGACTTCAAGAGGCCCTTAAAATTCCTTAGAAATAAGAGCAAATTATCTACTGAGAGGGAAATGTTAAAAGTTATTCCTGTGTGATTTTTTTCTTCTTTTTCAATAAATTTATTTATTTTATTTATTTATGTTTGGCTGCGTTGGGTCTTCGTTGCTACACGCGGGCTTCCTCTAGTTGCTGTGAGCGGGGGCTACTCTTCGTTGTGGTGCGCGGGCTTCTCACTGCGGTGGCTTCTCTTGTTGAGGAGCACGGGCTCTAGGCGCGCGGGCTTCGATAGTTGTGGCTCGCGGGCTCTAGAGTGCAGGCTCAGTAGTTGTGGCTCGCGGGCTTAGTTGCTCTGCGGCATGTGGGATCTTCCCAGACCAGGGCTCGAACCTGTGTCCCCTGCATTGGCAGGTGGATTCTGAACCACTGCACCACCAAGGAAGCCCCTCTTTTTATTTTTAATTGAAGTATAGTTGATTTACAATGTTGTGTCACTTTCAGGTGATTCAGTTTTTTATATATATATATATATATTCTTTATTTATTTATATTTATTATATATTATCTATATATATATTATTTTTCATATTCTTTTCCATTACGGTTTATCACAGGATATTGAATATAGTTCCCTGTGCTATACAGTAGGACCTTGTTGTTTATCTATTTTATATATAGTAGTATATATCTGTTAATCCCAAACTCCTAATTTATCCCTCCCTGCCCCCTTTCCCCTTTGGTAACCATAAGTTTATTCTCTATGTCTGTGAGTCTATTTCTGTTTTATAAATTAGTCTTGTTTAATTTTTAATATGACCATAGTAGCAAACATTTTCCTTTTTGTGTACATTTTGTCGCTTGATTACATATTGTCTAGTGCTGTCCTCTAATTGTCTGATTTGCATTAATATGGTGTCCCCATAAAGGCTGGTTTTCTTAGGGTGGTGCAACACACAATAGTTAAATGGAAGGTGTTTTGTCATTGGAACACTTGATTAGCATATGGAAGAGGCCTCGGACATTTCAAAACAAAAACAGAAGCAAAGTATTTGCTGCCCTGAATCATTGCTGGCAATGAGGAGAATCCCTATCCTCTCCCTTTTTCCCCCTAATGAAGACTCTGACCAAGAGGGGAGAAAAAATTCAAGTACCGTATATGCTTTATACACACATACACACACATATGAACACACACACACGTATATATAATTCAACAAGCATTTCTTAAGTGAGAGCTACGTGCCAAACACTGTGTTGCCAGGTTCTGAGGTGCCCTTGAGACACTCTCATCTGTGAAGGGTCACAGACAGCATGGCAGGAGCCAGTGCCTTGCATGGAACATAGGTGACTTGGCCGGGGAGAGGAGGGTGGGGTGTGCCCGGGTCAGGGCTCCGGCAGTCACAGCAGACGACTGAGTACCGAGCACTGGAGAGGCAAGGTTTCTGCATACATGTGCAACACATAATTTAAACGTGAATTTTGTTTAGTAATCAACCTACTTTTTTTTTTTTTTTTTTTGCGATACGCGGGCCTCTCACTGTTGTGGCCTCTCCCGTTGCGGAGCACAGGCTCTGGACACACAGGCTCAGCGGCCATGGCTCACGGGCCCAGCTGCTCCGAGGCATGTGGGATCTTCCCGGACCAGGGCACGAACCCGCGTCACCTGCATCAGCAGGCAGACTCACAACCACTGCGCCACCAGGGAAAATACCTAAAAGTAGGCCGCTCTTACCTTCTGAGATGAACTGTGTTATCCGTATGGAATGTGTCTCTTTAAATAAACTTGCTTCCAATAAAATAAGATAAAATAAGATAAATAAAATAAAATACCTAAAAGTAAATCTCAAGAAGTCCTTTCTAATTACCAAACACAGAAAGCCAAGCAACATGTGCCAATTGTTTATAAAGTTATCAAAACAGATACACAATTCTGTGATCTCTTGTTTCATCAAACATTACTTCATAAACACTTCGTTATGTATTTGTAATTAATTTTTGTTTGTTTGTTTGTTTTTGTTTTTTTTAGCTGCGTCGGGTCTTAGTTGCAGTACTCAGGCTCTTTGTTGAGTCACGAAGGCTTCTCTCTAGCTAAGGCACGCCAGCCTAGTTGCCCCATGGCATGTGGGATCTTAGTTCCCGACCAGGGATAGAACCTGCATCCCCTGCATTAGGAGGAAGATTCTTAACCACTGGACAACCAGAGAAGTCCCTGTAATCAATGTTGATCATCTTAACCAGACTATTAGTAGTCTGGTAGTAGTAGTAGACTACTACTATTAGTAGTCTGCCTTACTAACTAGGGCAGACTATTCCATCATGTTTATACAACATATATTTTACCATTACCCTTTCGGTGGGTTTTTTTCGGTTGTTTCTTGTTATTTGTTTTGTAAATAAAATGTTTTCAAAACTTTTGTCCATAGTTACAATCTTTTTCTTTCCTTAAATTAATTCTTTGAGGTTCGTTCCCAGGAGTGAGATAACTGGGTCAAAAATTATGACATTTCAATGGCTTTAGATACATATTGCTCAACTGTCCTCCAAAAAGATGATAATATTTCAAGCAGCCACATTTACACACCGCTTACCATGAGCCAGCTGTGTCATAAGTGCTTCAGATACGTCAGCTCATCCAAAACCCACAACAGCTTTAGGAGGTAGACTCTATTATCATCCCATTTTACAGATAAGGACACCGAGTAGAGAGGTAAAACAACCTGTTCAAGGTCACTTTCCTGGCAAGTGGCAGAGCCAGACTCAAATCCAAGCCACCTGGCTCCATAGTCCTGCTTCAAGTGCTGGCCTATGATGCCAACTGAAAAGGATGAGCTCCCCTGGACCCTCAGCAGCTATGACCTCTCCCCACCTTCCCCCACCTTTATTAATAAGAGTAAACTGTTACGTCATTACTGTCGTCTTCGGTTTGTCTCAAATAAATGGTGAGGGCAACCGAACATTTTTATGCTTGTATGCCATTTATAACTTGGACTCTCCTGCTTTAAAATTGGGAACAGGGCTTCCCTAGTGGCGCAGTGGTTGAGAGTCCGCCTGCCGATGCAGGGAACACGGGTTCGTGCCCCGGTCCGGGAAGATCCCACGTGCCGCGGAGCGGCTGGGACCGTGAGCCATGGCCGCTGAGCCTGCGCGTCCGGAGCCTGTGCTCCACAACGGGAGAGGCCGCAACAGTGAGAGGCCCGCATACAAAAAAAAAAAAAAAAAATTGGGAACAAAGGCTACCTCACTAATACAATATTTGAAAGATAGCTTAAATTCATATTATGGCCTGTTAAGGATAAAGGTAGGAAATAGGGTTAGTCAAAAGGAGAACTTTTCAGAAGGTTTTGAGGAAAGGGAAGAAGAAAATGTTCCAGGCACCAGGTTAGGAATCACTTATTTAGTGTTAATTACTTATCATAATTACCTATAAAAGTAATGTATCTGGTCACGTGACTGGGAGCTATTCATTCCATTTGAAATGTTAATACTATCACAATTAATACTGTTTATAATTCTTTCATTGCTTTGTCCTTAACCATTCAGAGACTCAGACCAGTCAGAGCAACCCACCAGGGGAAAACTGAGTGAACACAGCAGTAATTACCTGGGAAGTTCAGCCTGAGGAAAGCAAGCAATGGGTAAGGTTTGGTTTCTGGGCCAGAGGTTTTGCATCCAAATGGAATGAGACCCAAACAGCACGATTACCGTGGACCATTGCCAGGAACTTAGAAATGAAGCCAGAGAGATCATGCGTCCAACCCATCTGTTTTTCAGTTGAAGGTTCCAAGGTCCCCAAGAATAAGTTGTCCTGGGTCACTTGGAACAGCAAATCCTGGGTATCAATCCCTATATAATCAATCCCATTCACTTTTCCTACCCCAGCTTGCCATGGATTGATGGAGGAAATCCCACAACTGCAGGACAAGGTGCTACCATGTAGCTGCCCTCATCTGGGTCCTCACAAGTCTTTTGCTGGTCCCAGGTCAGCTCTTAGCATCTGTACTAAATCTTCTCTTACCTATATCCCACTCCCTTCCTCTCGGTCTACTCCACTTCCCGCTCGAGGCTTCCCTCCCCTGCCCCCGGTCCTTTTTTCCAGTCCTAGGAATTGATTGTCTCCCCAATGATGTAACCCCTCCCACCGGTACCAAACAAGGAAGGTCAGGCAGGTGTCAACTCCTGTGCCAACTCCAGTTAACTGTCTGGGGCCACAATTAGGCAGCACATAGTTGAGAAGGATTCCAAGGTTGTGTTGGGGCTTAGGAAGGGACCTGGTGCCATGTTTTTCTGTGACTTCCATATTACTAAGTCCAGTGACCGCATTTTGGTCCTTATCTTATTCAACCTCTCCTCTGCATGCAACACTGTTGAAAACCCTTTGTTCCATTAGTTGCTAAGATCCATCCCCTCTCAACTCTCCCATTCCTAAGACTGCTCCTTTTCAAACTCCTTTCTGGGCTTCCCTTTGCTCCCCCATCTCCAGTGTTCTGCAAAACACTGGCCACTGCTCTGCTTATCCTACACATGCTTCCTAGACGGTTTTAGTTTCATCTTGTCTCCTTGTCTTAACTACCACAACATCTACACAGCAGGCACTGACCTCTGACTCAAGCTTCAGACTTATTGGTCCGGCTGCCCACCGAGCATCTCTGCCTCATTGTCCCATAGGCAGCTCAACTGTATCATGTCCCAAATGGAATTCTTTGTCTTATCATCCAGCGCTGCTCCTCACTCCCCTTTTCTCTCAGTTTCTAACTTTAGTTAATGACACCACAATTTAGCCTATTACAACCAAGTAGAAACTAGAGTGTCAGGCCAAGCTTTTTTCTCCCTCACTTCCTACACCTGGTCAGTCACCAAATCCTACCAGTTTCACCCCCTACACATTTCTCGAATCTATTCTTTTCTGGACAATGCTACACTGACCTAGTTTAGGCCCCCACCAGCCTCTTAGAGAGCCTAAGCTTGTCCCTTTCCAATCCATAATCCATACTGCCAGGACGTTCTGTTTAAAAAGCCAGTCTGATCATGAGACTCAAAACCCTTTGGTAGCTCCCCTCAAAGGAAAAAAAGGCCTTTGTAACCCCAGCATTGGTAATTTATCTGTATTATAATGCCATTTAAATAGATATAGGCATAAAACTAGATATAACTTTATACTTACAGTACATAAAACTATAAAAGCAATAGCAATTTACCAATTAAATAGAAACAAAACTATAAAAACCAATACATTTAAAAATAATAACATTAATTTATTGTGACAGATGATGTTTGCTGAAACTAATTGCTGCCCAAAATGTGACTGTGGAGCTGATCCCTCCAGCGCAGGGTCTCTGGAGTTTGGCAGGCGTGCAATGACTCACTTCTCCTACCACTTTTCTGTGTTGGAACTTCTGCTAACTCTTTGTTCACTCAGCCTGCCGGGAGACATTTGGCCTCCCGGAGGCACAAATGTTTCATTTACATATTGAGTCCTCTTCTGTTCTCTTCTCATTAGCTGAGACAATTAAAGCAGCGCTACCTGGTGCCAACTCACCACAAAGACAAAGGCAAATGCAGACACTGAAGTCATTTGGCAAATTTAGGTTATAAAACACCACCCAGTTGATCCTAAACGATCGTCGCATTTGTTTTTCATATTATTAAAAGTAAAACACAAAAGTTAACCTTTCTGCAGAAATTCCAGTGACTTCGAGCTGAGACCTAAAGAACCAAGTCCAAGTTCAATATAGCATGGGATCCAGGAGCTCACTGCTGCACCTGCACAAACACTCAAGAAATACTTCTGCAGCCACTTCCCACCACCCACTTGACATCCTGGTGGTACTGAATTGCTTGTACCTCTGGGCTTTGGGTGCCTGCTTGTCCCGTGGACCGAAAGGCCCTGTCTTGTCCACTGCTTAAGCTAACTCCTGCTCATCCTTTAGGATTTTGCTCAGAGGCTCTTTTTTATCCCGTAGGCAGGGTCAAATAGGTCCCTCCCCATCTCTACAGGGCTAGCACCTAGGCAGGACCTGGCCATGGCAGCATGAAACAACGGCTGCTGAACTAAAACCCAGGTTCCATGTTGTAGTAGTGGGAAACTCTCACAGTGGCTGGGCCGTAGAATTTGCTTCAGTGATCATTTGTGACCTTGGACTTGTCATTGCATCACCTTGAGTCTCAGCTGGCCCATCTATGAAACAGGGACCGTACAGATAAACTCGCACAGGCGCAAAATTACAAGGGACTTCGATGCAGCATGGTTTCAAAAGCAAAATAGTGGGAGCAACCAAAATGTCCACCCGCAGTGTTAAACAAATTATAGTGCATCCATAAAATGGAACACAGTGCACAGACAAAAAGAAAAAAGAAGCCCCTTGTGTACTGATGTCGAAATGCCTCTAAGATTTGTTTTAAGAGGAAAAGTAGGTACATAGCAGTATGCATGGGATGTTATCATTTGTCTAGAAAGGGGGAAACATATTCATGTTTACTTGATTAGGCATTTGTAAAAAATTGATAAACAGAAACCTCAATTAAATGGAGTGGGGAGACCAGAAGGGGGAGCTCTTACTCCCTGTGATAACAGCAGAGCCCAATAGGAAGAAGAAAGACCCCTCTTCTTTCCTGGAAATAACTTAGCCAATGAAAAGCCATGGAGTTTTTGTTTACAATAGCCCTCTCAACTTCCTTTTCCTCTCTATAAAAATTGTTCTCCTTCCCTTGCGGTTGGCGGGACTTGCAGATGGCTTGCCAAGGTGACAATTCTCTGCTGAACCTGAATAAACCCATCTTTGCTGGCCAGATATCTAGCAGTCTATTTGTTTTAGGTCAACTCATTTAAACGTCTGGAAAAATAAACAGAACTAATAACAAAGTTTACCTATTGGGGAGAAGGAAATGCGTGGCTAAAGGACAGATGTGAAAGTAGATTTCTCACTGCAAATATTTTATACTTAAGATTTTTAAACTACAAGATTGTATTATTTATATTAAAGTTAAATAGGTTTTTAAAGTAAATAATATCTGCCATAACTACATCGCAGGATCAAGTAGGAAGATCAAATAAAAACTGTAAAAGCATGTGCTATTATTGTAAGGTGTAAAGCAATAATGTCATTTTTGTGGTGAAGCTAACATCCTATAGTACTACTAATAATTATAATGACAAATATGTCACATACCTTCCCTTCCCCAAACCCACATCCCCCCAATACATACTCACTGGGGGAGGATCAAGTTTTACTATCATTTGACAGAAGAAAGGAGACTGAAAAAAGGAAAATGACAATTAGACTGAAACATGATCTTATACCTGCTTGTAATACGGAGGGTCCCACATCTGAACCCTCCCCCCAAAAGCCTTCTAAAGGCATCCTCTTCAACAAGAGCCTGCCTCCTTCCTACCTTCCCTTTCCACGCCCTACCCCTACCTTCTCATGGCCCTCACATAATCCGGGGCTCTTCTGCAGCTGGTCTCAAACATCTACCATCAGTTCCACACATCATTTTCTTGTTGGCCTAGTACACACACTGAGTCTCATGACCTTCTCTCACTCACTCTGACATCCTCACAGAAATCTCAAGGCTGAAAAACCCAAGGCTGTAGCAGCCTTACAGCAGGCTCCACACACAGATACTGGATGCTGACTCCTGAGACCCTTGACCAGCCCAGCTCATCAGGATGAGTCACTTCTGATGGTCTTCTGCCTCTTGTTCCTCTTCCCCTTTGTCAAATGTCTCAAAGAAACCAGAACTGGAAGGAAAGAATGCCAAGGTTTGCTTTCGGAGAGCAGCCAGGTACCACCCAAGTAACACCCCAGTAATGCACACAGCAAGGGTCTCCTATGATAAGAAATTCCACACTGAGCCTTATTCAGTTAAAGGTATGACTGAAGAGACCCTAATGAAATAGTTAAACATATGGACTGTGGTCATACGTTTATTCATTCAACAAATATTTACTGAGTGCGTACTAAGTGCTAGGCACTGGACTAGATAATGGCATACTAGTAAACCAGCTCTCCAAAAACAAACTGAAAAAATCCCTGATTTGAAGCATTAGCCAATTACCAGGGTGTAAATACTGCCACCATAGTCAATATCAAGCTCTGTGATATCTCTGAATGTGGAACTGGAAAGAAATGGGCACAATTGGTACAAGCTGGCTCCAGCACACCACTGGACAATGAACATGATACATACAGACCCTACGTTCATGAGCTTATACTAATAGTATAACAATAACTAACATTTGTTGAGTGCTTACTATATGCCAGCTAATATTCTAATAACTTTAAAGTTATAAACCATTAAATTATTACCAAAACCCTATAAGGTTCAATATTTTTTAAAAGATATAGGACTATTCAGATTGTATATTTCTTCTTGTGTGAGTTTTGACAGATTGTACCTTTCAAGGAACTTGTATATTTCATCTAGGTTATCAAATTTGTTGGCATAGAGCCATTCATAATACTCCTTTATTATCCTTTTAATGTCCATGAGTTCTGAGGTGATGTCCCCTCTTTCATTTCTGATATTAGTAATGTGTGTCATCTCGCTTTTTTTTTTTTTTTTTTTTTTTTTTGCGGTACGCGGGCCTCGCACTGTTGTGGCCTCTCCCGTTGCGGAGCACAGGCTCCGGACACGCAGGCTCAGCGGCCATATCTCACGGGCCCAGCCGCTCCGTGGCACGTGGGATCTTCCCGGATCAGGGCACAAACCCCTGTCCCCTGCATCTGCAGGCAGACTCTCAACCACTGCGCCACCAGGGAAGCCCACATCTCGCTTTTTTTCTTAGTTAGCCTTACTAGAGGCTTGTCAATTTTATTGGTCATTTCAAAGAAACAGATTTTCATTTCATTGATTTTCTCTATTGATTTCTTGTTTTTAATTTCTTTGATTTCTGCTCTAATTTTTATTTCTTTCCTTCTTATTTTGAATTTAATTTGCTCTTCTTTTTCTAGTTTCCTAAGGTGGAAGATTAGATTATTGATTTTAGATCTTTTGTCTTTTCTAATAAATGTATTCAACGCTATAAATTTTTCTTTAAGCACTGCTTTCACTTCATCCCACAAATTTTGATAAACTGTATTTTTATTTAGTTCAGAATATGTTTTTTAAATATTTATTTATTTATTTTGGCTGTGCCGGGTCTTAGTTGCAGCGTGCAGGATCTTCGTCTTGGCATGTGGGATCTTTTTAGTTGCAGCACTTGAACTCCTAGTTGCGGCATGCATGCAGGATCTAGTTCCCCAACCAGGGATCGAACCCAGGCCCCCTGCATTGGGAGTACAGAGTCTTACCCACTGGAGCGCCTGGGAAGTCCCCAGAATATTTTTTAATTTACCTTGAGATTTCTCCTTTGACCTATGTGTTATTTAGAAGTATGTTGTTAAATTTCCAAGTATTTTGGGATTTTCCAGCTATCTTTTTGTTATTGATTTCTAGTTTAATCCCATGGGGATATGAGAGCAGATACTGTATGATTTCTACTCTTTTCAACTTGTTAAGGTGGGTCTTATGGCCCAGAATGTGGTCTACCTTAATGGATGTTCCATGTGAGCTAGAGAAGAAGATATAATCTGCTATTGTTGGGTGGAGTAGTCTACAGGTGTCAATTATATCCAGTTGATTGATGATGGTGTTGAGTTAAACTATGTCCTTACTGATTTTCTGCCTGCTGGATCTGGGCATTTCTGATAGAGGGGAGTTAAAGTCTTCAACTATAATAGTGGATTCATATATTTCTCTTTGCAGTTCTATTAGTTTTTGCCTGATGTATTTTTTGCTTTATGTTGTTAGATGCGTACATACATATAAAGATCGTTATGGCTTCTTGGAATATTGACCCCTTTATCACTTTGTAATGACCCCCTTTAGCCCTGACAACTTTCCTTGCTCTGAAGTTGGCTTTGTCTGAAATTAATATAGCCACTTCTACTTTCTTTTGACTAGTATTAACATGGTATATCTTTCTCCAACCATTAATTTTTTTAATAAAAAATAATTTATTGTCAACAAAGGAGACATATACAACAGGAAAATAGGTGAATCTTTTTCATTTACTTTTAACTTATATATTTCTTTATATTTAAAGTGGGTTTCTTGGGAGTTCCCTGGTGGTGTAGTGGTTAGGATTCAGTGCTTTCACTGCTATGGCCCATGTTCGATCCCTGGTCAGGGAACTAAGATCCTGCAAGATGCATAGTGCAGAAAAAAAAAAAAAAAAAGCGGGTTTCTTTTATATAACACATAGTTGGGTCTTGTTTTTTTGTTTTTTTGTTTTTTTTGTTTTTTGCGGTACGCGGGCCTCTCACAGCCGCGGCCCCTCCCGTTGCGGAGCACAGGCTCCGGACGCGCAGGCCCAGCGGCCATGGCCCACGGGCCCAGCCGCTCCGAGGCACGTTGGATCCTCCCGGACCGGGGCACAAACCCGCATCCCCTGCATCGGCAGGCGGACCCCCAACCACTGTGCCACCAGGGAAGCCCGGGTCTTGTTTTTTGATCCACTCTGACAATCTTTGTCTTTTAATTAGTGTATTTAGGTCGTTGACATTTAAAGTGATTATTAATATAGTTGGATTAATAGCTACCATATTTTCTATTTGTTGCCCTTGTTCTTTGTTCCTATTTTTGTCTTCCACACTTTTTCTGCCTTTTGTGGTTTCAATTAAACATTTTATATCAGTCCATTTTCTCTCTTCTCTTAGCATATCAGTTGTATTTCTCTTTTTTACTTTTCTTAATGGCTGCCCTAGAGTTTATAATATAATACTTACAACTAATTCAAGTCCACTTTCTGGCGGTCCAGTGATTAAGACTCCACGCTTCCACAGCCGGAGGCATGAGTTCGATCCCTGGTTGTGGAACTAAGATCCCACATGCCGCATAGTGCGGCCATAAATAAATACATAAATAAATAAACAAACAAACAAAAAACTGCTTCACAGGTAGTGCAATACCTCATAATCATAAGATATTCCTAATTCCTCTCTCTTGTCCCTTGTATCACTGCTGTCATTCATCTCACTTATACATAAGCACATATATACATATTTGTGTGTGTGTATATATATACATGAATACATAATCAAATATATTGTTGCTATTATTATTATTTTGAACAAAATGCTACTTTTTAGATCAATTAAGATAAGAAAAATAAAAGGTTTTATTTTACCTTTGCTTATTCATTCTCCAGTGCTCTTCTTTCTTTATGTAGATTAAGGTTTCTGACCTATATTATTTTCCTTCTCTCTGATGAACTTTTTAAAACATTTCTTCTAAGGCAGGTCTAGTGAAAAAAATTTCCTCAATTTTTGCTTGTCTGAAAAAGTCTTTATTTCTCCTTCATTTTTTTTTCTCCTTCATTTTTAAAGGATATTTTACAGTGTATAGAATTCTAGGCGGTGGGTTTTTTCTCTTAACACTTTAAATATTTTACTCCACTCTCTTCTTGCTTGCATGGTTTCTGAGGAAAAGTTAGATGTCATCCTTATCTTTGCTCCTCTATAGGTAAGGTGTTCTCCACCACCCCAATCCCAGCTTCAGCTTCTTTCAAGATTTTTTCTTTATCTTTGATTTTATGAAGTTTAATATTATATGCCTAGGTATAGTCTTTTTTGGCATTTTTCCTGTTTGGTGTTCTCTGAGCTTCCTAGATCTGTGGTTTAGTGTCTGACATAAATTTGGAGAAATTCTCAGTCATTATTACTTCAAACATTGCTTCTGTTCCTTTCTTTCTTCTCTTTCTAATACTCCCATTACATGCATGTTACGTATTTGTATTTTTTCCCACAGCTCTTGGACATTCTGTTCCATCTTTTTCAGTCTTCTTTATTTTTGCTTTTCTATTGTTGTATCCTCAAGCTTGGAGGTTCTTTCCTCAGCTGTGTCCAATCTACTAATGAGCCCATCAAAGGCCTTCTTCATTTCTGTTACAGTGTTTTTGATCTTTAGCATTTCTTTTTTGATTCTTTCTTAGAATTTCCATCTTACAGCTTACATTATCCATCTGTTCTTTCATGTTTTCTACTTTTTCCATTAAAGCCCTGAGCATCTTAACCATAACTTGTTTTCAAATACCTGGTTTGATAATTCCAACATTCCTGCCATATCTGACTCTGGTTCTCATGCTTATTCGGTCTCTTCAAACTGTGTTTTTTGCCTTTTAGTATGCCTTGTAATTTTTTGTTGAAAGGTAGACATGATGCCCTGGGTAAAAGGAACTGAGGTAAACAGGCCTTTAGTAATGTAGTGGTAAGGTCTGGTGGGAGGGGAGTTTTTCTATAGATCTATGATTTGGTCTCCGTCTTTTAGTGAGCCTGTGCCCCTGGACTGTGAACTTCACCAGGGCTTCTCAAGTTTTCCCTCCCCTAAAGGGGGCTGGAGTTGGATATTTTCCCTTCCCCCAGATAGGTTAGGCTCTGATAAAACCCCAGCAGTTTAAGCCCCGGTAAAGTAGTTTCTCCTGAGGGCACACCTTATTAAGACGGACAGACTACTCTAATGTATTTCTCCTCCCCCCCACCCACCAACCCCCAACCCTCTGCCAGAACACAAAGGGATTTTTCTCCATTACTCACTGTGAAGTCCTGATAGGGCTCCTAGAGGCAAAACTCACAGAAATGGGTGCCTCCCACCCACCCATGACTGGGTCACCCTGCAGTTTTTAACTTTCAGACTTGTCCACACTGAGCCTCAAGCAATTTGTCAATTACAGGTCAGGTTTTCCTACCCCAGCTCTGGTTCCAATGGAAGTTTCTGCTCATGGGTTTCTGCTCTGGTCAGATGTGAGTCTCTGTATCTGTGTATCTATTTCTCCAACTTGGGAGAGCAGCAGTTTGCCCTGTGACTTCACTTATTTGGTAAATCTAAGAATTGTTGATTTTGCATTTTGTTCAGATTTTACTTTTTTAAAATTTAAGATGGAATGTTAACTCTAAGCTCCTTACGTGCCAGACTGGAAACCAGAAATCAACCATCTTTTTTTCCCCCCTCATAAAACAAGAGTGAGAAGGGATATGGTGGGGAACACTTGAGGCAAGTGGGGAGATTTACAAGAGTTGCTATGGAGAAGAGGGGAGGAGTTGATACCACTCAGAAATACACAGGATCACAGGAATTCATGGTAAAAGACCATGAATTTGTACTAGTGTTAAATTCCATGGTTGGGCGACTCCCCACAGTCCTCAGCAGAACAGACGTAGGGTCAGAAAAGGGGGACAGATGTGCTGCTCTTGGGTTAAAGTTTACAAGAGAGCGATGCATTTGAGAGCGTCGATAAGTGAGTTATTGAAGTGATAGGTCATAGATCTAGGCCGATTAACTAGAGAAATTAGAGGACGGGTAGGGTAGGAAGTTGTAGCCAAGGATATTGAACTCAAAGTAAAGAAATCAGGTGATAATAAGGCCCATGATATGGCCATAAGAGTAAGTGGATGGTATAGAGCAAAAGTAAAAGGAGTTGAACATTAGAAGGTAAAGAGCTTGAACATTGGACAGTCATTTATTTTGACCCTGGAACTGTGCAAGATGATGGTAGCATCCACAAGTTACAGAAAGACTATGAGCAAGATTCCAGAATCTTAGATATGACCAGTTCCTTATATGTCAATTCCCTATATAACAAATAGGAGTAGATAGTCGTGTAGTTAGACGATAAGAGTCTCAAAGAGGATGGAAGACATGATCATCTCTTTGGGCTTCCATTTTCTCTTCTAGGAAAAAAAGGGGGAGGGATTAAATTGAGTCATCTCCAAGAAATTTCACAGCTCTAAAACTCTGTGAACCCCTGTCTAGAAGATGACAGCCTAGAGGTGGCTCCCCACCTCCCAGTACAGTACTCCCTGCCTTTGCTGTCCGCACTCTGCTGGGATTCCCGCATATCCATGCTCAGCTTTTCTGCACTCCTCAGCCATAACCAGGTGCTTCCCTGGCTCGTGGGCTGAGCTCTACTACCTAAACTCCATGGACTCGACCTGGGTGCTCCTTGCTGTCTGTGCTAACCTGGCTTACCTAGCTTGGTCCATCTGCTTAGCACATAAGTGGCTCTCTTTATTAACAGTCCATCTTTGTACCCATAGCCTCCATATCCCTCACTCACTCACCTCTGCTCAGATAACTGGTTCTTTGCTGACTCCTTTCTATAGAGCTAAGCATGCGGGGTCCCAGTTCCCTGATCAGGGATCAAACCCGTGCCCCCTGCAGTAGAAGCGCGGAGCCCTAACCACTGGACCGCCAGGGAATTCCCTTTTTATTGGGGGAGAGGGGTATTTGTTTTATTTATTTAGGCACCACCACCTTGAAGATTTGTTAACACCATAAGGAAAGTTCGATGCTTCCAAGGGCTTCTCCCAGTACTACCTCTTATTTGATTAAAGTTGCCCCCTTCATCCAATGCCCATTTTACTCCAGTTAATTTCTGCTCCTCCATCTTCATTCATCTCAGAACTGAATTTTTGCCTGCCCCACACATTCATTCTGGGACTCCCATTTCCAGCTTCAGCCTTCAGCCTATCTCATGACACACCCCTCCAGCCTCTCACTTCTATCCTTCATGTTAACCCACTTTTCAGAAAAGGCCAGGTCTTTCCCCCTCTTGGAGTCTTTGCAATCTTGGTGGAGAATCTCTCCAGTTTGACTGCTATGTGCTTACCAGCTGTGAGGATCAGTGAGGCATCAGAATAGTTTGGCAGCCATGCTGGGCTCTCCCTGAAGCTGCCATGCGCGCTTCTCAGAAACCACCAAGCAGGGAGCCCATCCTGCCAGCAGAGAGCTGCAGGCAGCAGCAGCTCCTTGTGACGTCCCTCTCAAAATGCAGGCAGGAAGGGTCATTATGTGTGCAGGTCCTTGTGCAGGACTCCCCAAAAGCTTCCAGTGAAACTCACTCAAGTATATAAAGAAGTGGTCATCAGAATATCTGTGTCTTAACCATCCCACTTTCCATACTGCTGCTAGAATTAAATACTGTATTTACCCTTTTCCTTCTCCACCAGATAATCTTGCTGGCTCCCTGCTGTCTTATATTAAAATAAAATCATTTTTTAAATATATTAGATTTTTAAATTATTAAATTACTACAGGCTATTGCTGAAAATTTGGAAAAAACAGAGAAGTATAAAGAAGAAGATATAAATCACCTGTGTGATATTCTGATTTATAATGACATATATTTGGTCTTTGTCCGGTTTCTGGAACAGAGCTCCTAAAACCCTTGGAATTTCCTAAGCGATGAGAGCAACAAATATGTATTTTGTTATGTTAATGAAGTGACTTTTGGACCACACTTAAGGATGGCTGCTGGTTGCCAGTGGACCCAACCATGTGACTAGAGGGTTGGAACTTTCAGTCTCCCCATTTAGCTCCCACTACCTCCAGGGAGAGGAGAGGGGCTGGAGATTGAGTTCAAGCATCAATGGCCAATGACTTAATCAATCATGCCTATGTAATAAAGCCTCCATAAAACCCTGAAAAGACAGGGTTTAAAGAGCTTCTGGGTTTGTGAACACATGGAGGTGTGGGGAGAGTGGCATTCAGAGAGCATGGAAGCTCCAAGGTCCTTCCCACACACCTTGCCCTCTACATCTCCTCCATCTGGCTGTTACCTAGTAAGTAACTTGTTTTCCTGAGTTCTGTGAGTTGCTCTAGCAGGTTAGTAGAACCCAAGGAGGGGGTCACGGGAACCTCTGACTTATAGCCAGTTGATCAGAAGCACAGGTGACAACCTGGACTTGCAATTTGCATCTAAAGTGGAGGGCAGTCTTGTGGGACTGAGCCCTTAACCTGTGGAATCTGATGCTATCTCCAGATAGATAGTATCAGAATTGAAATGAATTATGGGACACTCAGCTGGTGTCAGATAATTACTTGGTGTGTAGAACCCAACCACTCCCACTTCCCACTTTGGAATTGGGTGACAGAAAGATAACCTGTCATTCCATCTCCCAGAAATAATATTATTAATATTTTGGAGTGTTGCCTAACAGTCGTGTGTGTGTGTGTGTGTGTAGAAATATTTTTCTGTTTCTTGTTTTGTTTTACACAGTTAGGATACCTAATACTATTCCAGGATATAGCTGGGCTGTAACTCAATTAATTGTTTCATATCGTCAGGCATTTTTCCAACTGTTCCTTGCTATAAACAATGCTGCTGCCATGAACATCCTTGAGGAATTACTGGATCAAAAGATATGAGCAATACAATGGAATATTATTCAGTCATTAAAAAGAGGGAAATCCTGCCATTTGCGACAACATGGATGAAACTTGAGGGCATTATGTTAAGTGAAATAAGTCAGACAGAGAAAGACAAAAACTGTATGATTCCACTTACATATGGAATCTAAAAACACTGAACTCATAGACACAGAGAGTAGAATGGTGGTTACCAGGGGCTGGGGGGTGGGGGAAATGGGTAGATGTTGATCAAAGGGTACAAACTTTCAGATATAAGATAAATAAGTTCCAAGGATCTAATGTATAGCATGGTGATATAGTTAACAATAGTGTATTGTATACTTGACAATGCTACAATAGTAGAACTTTTATGTTCTCACCATAACCACAACAACAACGAAATGGTAATTATGTGAGGTAAAGGTGTATTAACTGACCTTGTTGTGGTAAACATTTCACTCTATATACGTGTATCAAATCATCACATTGTACACAGGGTTATATGTAAATTATACCTCAATAACTTTGAGGAAAAAAGATATGTCCACTTTAAGGCTTTTTATTCATTCTACCAAATTGTCCCCCAAAAAGTTAAAATTAATTTTTACTTCACTCACTCAATATGAGTTTTTATTTCATGGAATCCTTCCTGCCCACAATAGATAATTTCATCTTTCTAATGCTTTGCCAATTTGATATTTATAGGTAAACAGACTTATTTTATTTGTGTTTTGTTTTGTTTGTTTGGTTTTGGGGGGTGGCCTCATCATGGCATGTGGGATCTTATTTCCCCGACCAGGGATTGAACCCGTGCCCCCTGCAGTAGAAGCACGGAGTCCTAACCACTGGACTGCCAGGGAATTCCCATAATCTTATTTTAATTTATACCCCTTACTAGGAGTTGTACATTTTTTCATGTGCTTATAGGTCTATTCTATCTCACCTAAACCCAATAGCCCAATCTTGCAGCCTTCTTCCGCTGCACCCATCCACCTCACCAACCTCACTTCTCATGACTTCCCACCAATCTATAGCCCACACTAGCCAAGCTCATCTGATTGCACTCTTCATACATATGACTAGCTAACATGTGATAATCACCTGCTACGTGTTAGGCAATGCAGAGTGCTTTGCAGTATTAACTCATTTAAATCTCATAACAACCTTATAAGGAAGGTATTATTATTATACACATTTTAAAATGTGTATAATAAGCCATAAATAAATTAATTAACATTCCCTAGGCCACACAGCCTGAATCTTGAATCTTGGAGGATCCAAAATTCAAAGCCAGAGAGTTGGCTCAAGAGCCCATAACAGGCTGAAAATCCTCCCTTCTAAAATGGTAGCATGGGGCTTCCCTGGTGGCGCAGTGGTTGAGAGTCCGCCTGCCGATGCAGGTGACATGGGTTCATGCCCCGGTGCAGGAAGATCCCACATGCCACAGAACGGCTGGGCCCGTGAGCCATGGCCACTGAGCCTGCGCGTCCGGAGCCTGTGCTCCGCAACGGGAGAGGCCACAACAGTGAGAGGCCCGCGTACTGCCAAAAAAAAAAAAAAAATGGTAGCATGACAAGCCTTCCTTTAAAATTTAATTCCACCAATGAGAAAATTTTTCAAATTCTAAGTATAGAGTCGGGGTTTAAGTTTGAAAATAAAAGGCAAGCCAGAATTTCCGCATCTGGCTAAGAAAGTATAATAGGGACTGAATTCCATTGTTTCAACTGAAACAACTAAAAAAATAGACAAAATATACAAAACAACAGTTCTCAAGACACTGGCGACCAGGCAATGCAGGATAGTGATTCCTGGGAAATGGGAAACAAATGAGGTGAGTCCTTTAGTTAGTTGCTCCAGCTTACTTCCCGGACAAAGTTTCCAGGCCAATGCACAGGGAGGGGGAGCCCAGGTGGAGTGCAGTAGTGCCCCAGAGCTGAGGAGACAAAGCTGAGAGTCCTGGAGGGCAAGGTGGCTAGAGGCCAGAGGCCAGAATATCAGAAGGAGAATGCTGCACAAAGAGAGGACTCCAGAGAGCTGCACTGGGCCCCCCCTAAGTATTCAGCTGAGTTTAGATCAGTGCATGTGTGGGAGGATAATATCCTAGATTGAAGACAGAACTACTTGAAAGGATTAGAAAGAGGAATCCTTGAAACTCACACAAGGCCAGGAAAGGTGCCTGTTCCTACCAGCCAGAGTGAAAGATCTCATAGTTCCTAGGCCGTCGTACAGAGTACACAGAAGACCTAACCTCAGTAGCTGTGGATAGGGGGAGGGAATCAACTTTAGACTAAATACTGTCCTTGTTCCACCTAACAAAGCTTAAATGCAAGACCTGAAAGGGTTAAACTGCTTCCAAGAAGCTTAAATGTGTTCTATAACAAAATTTAAGAATATATATATAGGAATACAAAAATATCCAGCACCCAATTAAAAATTACCAGGCATGCAAAGAAGTAGGACATTAAGGCCCATAATGAGGAAAAATATCAATCAACTGAACCTGACCCGGAAATGATGCATATGATAGAATTAACACACAAAAATAGTTATTATGACTGCATCTCATATTTCAAGAAGCTAGAAGAAAGACTGGGCATATTAAGTGTAGGTATATGAGGAATTTTAAAAAGAATGTAACTGAACTTCTTGCAAAAAAAACTACAATGTTTGAGATGAAAAATACACTGTATATGATTAACAGTAAATTAGACATAGCAGAAAGAAAGATTAATGAATTTGTAGAATAGCACTAGAAACCATCCAAAATGAAACATGAAAAGAAAAAAGACAGAGTATCAGTGAGCTGTGAGACATCTCAGTGGCCTAATATACAGTCTCCAAAGGAGAAGAAAGAGATGGGGAACAGACAAAAATATCTGAAGAAATAATTAATCAATAGATTTCCAAAGTTAACTAAAACCATAACCCACATATCTAAGAAGCTCAATGAACCCCAAGCACAAGAAAGTAGAAAATAATTACACCAAGCACATCACCTACACCAGCAACAAGAAATGTTAAAGGAAGTGTTTCAGACAGAAGGAATGATACCAGATAAAATTTCAATTTACACAAAGGAATGAAGAGCACCAGAAATTGTCACTATGTAGATAAATACAAAAACTTCCATTTTTATTATTTAAATAAGTTTAAAAGACAATTCACTGTTTTACAACATATTACAGGATTTACAACACATGTAGAAGTAAAGTGTATGTATGCTAACAATAGCATAAAACCTGGGAGATTACTATATGTGAGGTGGTATAATATCATTTGAAGTTAGTCAATGATAAAAATTAAGAATTATACTATAATAGCACAACAAAAAGTTATAGTTAATAAGCCAGTAAGAGAGATAAAAAGAAATCATAAATATACACCTGTACATCGTAAGGAACTAGAAAACAAAGAGCAAACTAAACACAAAGCTAGCAAAAGGAAAGAAAAAACAAAAGAGTGGCGATAAATAAAACAGAGAATTTGAAAAAGTCAATGAAACTGTCTTAGTCAATTTGGGCTGCTATAAAAATTACCATAGACTAGCTTAAACAACAACAACAAAAAAATTCTTTAAGGAATTCCTTTAGTTTTATTATTTATTTATTTATTTATTTATTTTTGGCTGTGTTGGGTCTTTGTTTCTTTGCAAGGGTTTTCTCTAGTTGCAGCAAGCGGGGGCCACTCTTCATCGCGGTGCGCGGGCCTCTCACTATCGCGGCCTCTCTTGTGGAGCACAGGCTCCAGGCGCGAAGGCTCAGTAGTTGTGGCTCACGGGCCTAGTTGCTCCGCAGCATGTGGGATCTTTCCAGACCGGGGCTCGAACCCGTGTCCCCTGCATTGGCAGGCAGATTCTCAACCACTGCGCCAACAGGGAAGCCCAACAACAAAAATTTATTTCTAACAATTCCAGAGGCAAGAAATCCAAACTCAGGGTACCAGTATAGTCAGGTTCTGTGAGAGATCTCAAATCAATGATCTCAACTTCAACTGTAAGAAACTAGAAAAAGAAGAGCAAATGAAATCCAAAGTAAGCAGAAGAAAGGAAACAATAAAGATCAGAGCAGAAATCAATAAAACAATAGGGAAAAAAATCAATGAAACCGAAAAGCTGGTTATTTGAGAAGACTAATAAAATTTATACACCTGTACTCAGATTGGCTGGGAAAAAGAAGTTACAAATATCAGGAATAAGAAAGTAGACATCACGGGCTTCCCTGGTGGCACAGTGGTTGAGAGTCCGCCTGCCTATGCAGGGGACGCGGGTTCGTGACCCGGTCCCGGAGGATCCCACATGCCACGGAGCGGCTGGGCCCGTGAGCCATGGCCGCAGAGCCTGCACGTCCGGAGCCTGTGCTCCGCAACGGGAGAGGCCACAACAGCGAGAGGCCCAAGTACTGCAAAAAAAAAAAAAAAAAGAAAAGAAAGCAGACATCACTACAGATTTTATACATCTTAAAAAGATAATATAGGAATATTATTAACAACTTTATGCCCATATATTCAAAAACTTAGATGAAATGAATAAGTTCTTTACAAAACTGAGTCTATTAAAGCTCAGTCAAAAAAAATAGACAATCCAGATGGCCTTATACGTATTCAAAAGACTGAAGTTGTAACTTAAAACATTCCCACAAAGAAAATTCCAGGC
This sequence comes from Delphinapterus leucas, assembly GCF_059928025.1. Lineage (NCBI taxonomy): Eukaryota > Metazoa > Chordata > Mammalia > Artiodactyla > Monodontidae > Delphinapterus > Delphinapterus leucas. The sequence goes on from NC_143129.1 coordinate 76,788,683, forward strand.
CCAAATGGCTTCATTGGGGTATTCTATGAAACGTTTAAAGAAGAAATAATGTCACTTCCACATAAACTGTTCCAGAAAATTGAAGAGAAGGGAAACTCTTCCCAGTTTATTCCATGAAGTCATCATTACTCAAAACCAGACAAAACATTACAAGGAAATAAAGCTACAGTCTAATATCTTTCATGAATATAGATGTAATAATTCTTAAAATTTTAGCAAATCAAATCAAACAATATATAAAATCATAACCAGGTGGAGTCTATCCCAGAAATTCAAGGTTGGTTCAACACTGAAAACTCACCATATCAACAGAATACAGAAGAAAAACCATATGATCATCTCAGTCAATGCAGAAAAAGAATTTGATATAATACAACATGTATTCTTTTTTTTTTTTTTTTTTGCGGTATGCGGGCCTCTCACTGTTGGGGCCTCTCCCGTTGCGGAGCACAGGCTCCGGACGCGCAGGCTCAGCGGCCATGGCTCACGGGCCCAGCCGCTCGGCGGCATGTGGGATCTTCCCGGACCGGGGCACGAACCCGTGTTTCCTGCATCAGCAGGCGGACTCTCAACCACTGCGTCACCAGGGAAGCCCGAACATGTATTCTTGATAAAAACTCTCAGCACGCTAGGAATACAAGGGAATATTGCATGATACTACTACACCAGCGGTGCTACACTAGGAATACAAGGGAACGTCCACAACCTGATAGCAGAGCATCTATGAAAAACCTACAGATAACATCATATATAATGGTGAAAAAAACAATGCTTTCCTCCTAAGATCAGAAACAAGACAGGGGGCTTTCCTGGTGGTGCAGTGGTTAAGAATCTGCCTGCCAATGCAGGGGACACAGGTTCAATCCCTGGTCCAGGAAGATCCCACATGCCGCAGAGCAACTAAGTCCGTGCACCACAACTACTGAGCCTGCACTCTAGAGTCCGCGAGCCACAACTACTGAAGCCTGAGTGCCACAACTACTGAAGCCTGTGCGCCTAGAGCCCATGCTCCGCAACAAGAGAAGCCACAGCAATGAGAAGCCCGTACACCGCAACGAAGAGCAGCCCCTGTTCACCACGACTAGAGAAAGCCCGCGCGCAGCAACGAAGACCCAACACAGCCATAAATAAATAAATAAGAAACAAGACAGGGATGCCTGCTCTTACTAGTGAGGTCAACATCACACTGGAGGGTTTAGCTAGCACAGTAAGACATGAAAAAGAAATAAAAGGAATGCATATAGGAAAGGAAGGAGTAAAATTGTCCTTATTCTGACAACATGATCATCTACATAGAAAATCTGATAAAACCTACAAAGTATCTACTAGACCTAATAAGTAAGATTGCAGGATATAGGATCAATACACAAAAATAACTGTGTTTCTATGAACTTACAATAAGCAATCAAAAATTGAAATTCAAAAAATGCCATATAGCAATAAATTGATATATTCAACAACATAGATGAATCTGAAAATAATTGTGCTGAGTAAAAGCCATATCTAAAGGAACACATACTCTATGATTTCATTTATATAAACTTCTAGAAAATGCAAACTAATCTTTAGGGAAAAAAGCAGATCAGCGATCGCCCAGGGACTAGGACGGGAGTGGGGGGGGGGTCCAGTTGGAAGCAGTGGGAGGGAAGAATTAGAAAGGAGCAAGACTAAGCTTTGAGATAATAAATATGTTCATTATCTTGATTTGTGGTGGTTGTTTCATGTGTGTCAAAACTTATCAAATTGTACATTTTAAATATGTGTAATTTATCGTATGTCAAAATTTTTAAAGGACATTTTTCAGTTTTTAAAGCAGGCTTTGGGCAGGTTTTGTTTTTTGCTTTTTGTTTTTTTAATCTTCCCCTTGGTAGCTCACCTTTTTTGTATCTCGCATTTGATCCTGGGTACTTTTTCCTATTGGGAGGAAAAAAATAACACACATAACACACCCAACTTCCGAAATATTAACCTTCAATCTAAAACTGGTTTTCTTTCACACATTTCCCTTTACAACTTACCTTGGCACCTTCCCTGTTATTCAATTCGTCTCAGCTACTAGGGGTGTTGATGGGAGAGAGCTGGTTTCTAAGGTAACAACAGACAGGAAGTTACCACGCTTCGGAGGCTGGAGTGCACACCTGAGAGGTGACACCATAGACAACGCAGACCTCCCCTCAGTGGGAATTAAGGTGAGAAGTCCCTTCTCCACTGAATGCCTTGAGATCCTCAAAAGTGATGAGGGAGCAAATTTCTGGGGGTGATATCTCAAGGGACACTGAGAAGGGAGACAAAGACGTGAGAGCACTAAGATAAAATTTGCTGTTCACTGCATCATGGGAAAAATGACTCTCTGGAGAGCTGAGGAGTTAAACCGCTGACCTCTACTACCAGATCCACCCTCCCCAGTTTCTCCTCAATAAGCCCTGCACCTCTTCTTTCTGATAAGCTTTTGTCTGTGCGTTGTTCTTTGTTTTGGTTTGGTTTTGGTTTTTGGGGTTTGTTTTTTTTTTCACCAGTGCCTGTAACATACAGCCAGTACAGTTGACAGTTAAGCATAGACTCTGGGGCCAAACTGCCTGTGTCCCCAGCTCTGTGACCCTGAGCAAGCTACTTTAGCTCTCTGAGCCTCTGTTTCCCATCTGAAAATGAGGATAATAACCACCTCAAAAGGTTGCTGAGACGATCTAGTGGTTAATACTCATAGTTTGTTTAGAACAGTATTTACATAGTAAGCACTATGTATGTTTTGGGTATTATTATTTGATATTTCTTCATATTAAAATTTTATTGGGAACTCAACAGGTTGAATGATCAGAATGTTCTGAGTGACAATGAAATGATATCTGTAATAGAGGTTTAATATTGGTTATTCTGGCTACCCAGAAGTATTCTAGAGAAATCTAAATCAGCTAAAACATAAACCATAACATTTTCTCACCCTTAGGACTAAACAATATCTTAATTAAGCAAGCCTCTCCGCATCATTTTTCCAACTGATAAAGGTTGAAGAGGGATAAAGGTCTTCAATAAACAGTAGCACTGTCCCTCCATTGGTGATTCTATTTGCTAGGCCTGTCTCCTAACAGCATCCCAGAAGCAGAATGACTGAAACCTGGAGTCCGTCTTTCTAGACTTTACTCCTGGTTTGGGCTGAGGCTGTCTCTGCATGAAAAAGTTGCTTCTCTAGAACTCACACTGGGAACCATTCAAGTTTCTCCATCACAGCTCTCCCTCAGCTATGCAATTAGTTTCTAGACTCCCTCTCAACACACACACACACACACACACACACACACACACACAAGTTTTTTCCTTTGCTTCTCTCACCTAAAAATGAGGAGGTATGAACTCAAGCCTAAATGTATCAAACTAATGGGATTTCATGCAAATTACCTAAAACTTCTCTGTGCCATAGTTTCCTTAAGTGTAAATAAATTTACCTAACAACTAATGAACATAACAATGAATGCCCTACCTATCCCACAGGATGTTGGGCAGAGAGGGTTCATTTATTAATAGAGCTCTTGGAAAAAAGGTAAAAGGACTCTGTCGATTCAAGATATCACTTCTTAACGTTTATCCTGATTTTCCTGCCCAACAATCTGTAGTTTACAGAGCCCATGCTTGACCTTACTTAATCCTTACAACCTGCAAACAGCAGGTCACAAAGCTAGAAAGGAATACAGCCCCAAACAATCTCTGTTCTTTGGATTCGTAGTCTAGTGCTCTTTTCATTAACCAACAGCTGCTTCCAGATTCCTACAACCTAGTCTGTCTTGGGTACAATATATTTTTTTCCCTGAACTGAGACTGCAGTTCACTTAAATGACCAGCTAACTTCAGGGAGTTCTATCCTGCTAAGGCCACCCCCCCCCCATCCCCACAGTCTTCAAAGTGGAGTATACAAAGAGATACACTGCTCTGCAAGAGGAAAATATTTAAGTGCATTCACAATAGTATTTAACAATAGTAAAAATAACTATTTAAGCTTTATATTTTTATTATTATTTATCTTTAATATACGGTGTGAGGCCTGACCTAGCACTCTCACCGGGTCACTACTTCAGAGGTCATCTGTCACGTGCAGTATGTGAGATGTTTCCAGGAACCCGCAGTAATGCCACACACAGTTCAGACATTCAGTTTATAATGTATGCCATCCACTGGATGAAAATAAGCCTCTTAATTGCTACAAACTTTACAATTTTTAGTAAAGACAGGGAAAATGACCATGAAAATTCTTGTTCTGCTGAGATTCATTGGTTATCTCCTGGGAGAGGCCTAAAAAGAGATATAGAACAAAGCAGGGATACACATTTTTATTTTACAAAGTTTTATCAAAAATGGCTGGCAAGAGTATACTATCTAGCACTTATTTTCAAAAACAAAAAACAACAAAAATCCACTTAATCTGTCCCTCCAAGGTGAAGATGACAGTCTATTAATTAGTGGGAAAGTTACTGCTTTTCTAAAGAAACTCATGCTTATTGAGAAAGCATTTGGAAAATGCCTGGCTGAAATGGTTCCAAAACTGTTACTTTAAAATTTATTTTTGGGTGGCACTGCATGGCTTGCAGGATCCTAGTTCCCTGACCAGGGATCAAACCCGCACCCCCTGCATTGGAAGCTGGGAGTCTTAACCACTGGACTGCCAGGGAAGTCCCTGTTATTTTTTTAATCACCAAAAACAGTGTATTTCACCTGTAAAACTTTTGTCTGCACACTTGAAAACTAAGAAACAAAAATTTTAAATCTGTTTAAAAAATCTAAACGATACTTCCAAGGGGGTTCGGACCCATTTGTTAAAAATATAAAATGTAAAACCTTCCAGTCACTCAAGAGGACTGATTGACTTAAGCTGTAAATTTACTAGTTGAATTTCAATTAAAAGCCTTTGCCTCGTGGTGAATGGGATAGGAAGATGAGTTATCATAATTTAATAAATGCAATCAAGAATGCACTCCTTCTGCTTGACTCTACCTCTTTGACAAGCATCTTTTCCAGTCATGACAGCCATTAACTTCCACTAAAAAGTACGATTTTAAAATGCACTTCACCTTTATTTTGATCTTTTAATATTTCTACTCTAGAGCAAGATTTATAACATATGTAATAAAATACATGTAAATAATTGTTTAAAAATATTACATAGATTAAGAAAGCATGATAAGAAAAATGTTTGGTGACCACTGGTCTATCACCATAGAACAAGTGTCCACATTTGGGAACATCATTTTTGCAGGTAGTATAGGAAGGGAATAAGCAACAAAGTCAGTAGAAATTTGAACTGTGGTGCCTCAGATTCCGGGCAGACCACCTGTCTTTGGGGATTCTGGCCTAGGGGTTGGTGGAGATGAAGTGAAGTTCTTTTATTTACCAACTTGTACCTGGGATAATTCAGAGGAAGGTTCTAGTTCATTCTGGGTCCTCAGCGGATGCTTGTTAGTTTCTTTTTCCTCTTGCTGTTTGCAAATTCATCACTTCTAACACTGCTGGGGTCACTCAGATCCCTCTTTACTGCTTATGGATGTGTGTGGGTAAATACACATATACGTGTATTTTCCCCCAGAACAATCAAGGTGGTGTGGAAGGGAGAGAACATATGCAAACACACCACCTCCGCAGGGTATTTTACAATAGCATTTACCCAGGCAAGAAGACAAAGTTCACTCCCCAGTCCTAATGAAAAAATTTCCTTTTTGTCTTAATTATTTTTAACCATAACGCTTGGGACCTTCTGACTAATGTCATGCTACTTGGAAAGATTTAGAAACCGTGAATCTTTGAGAGGGGGTTATGAAAATAGAACTGTCCTTGAAAGGATTTTCCATCGAGTTCAAAAACACTTTACCCAGCCTGATATTAAGATGCCCAAACAACCGGAGCGGGAAGAGCAGAAGGGTCTCTTCCCGCAGTGTCGGTGGGTGTTAGAAGTGAGGAGGACCACCGAAACGGGAGGAAAAGGTTAAAAGAGCTCCTGGCACCCAGGCAGGGGGCCGCGACAAATTTTTGAAAAATAAGATGAGAAAAGAGGTGGAGGTAGTGTGAGCAGAGGCGGTGGGAGAGCAGGCGTTAACGATGGTGAACGCAAAAACCAGTCCACGTGGGGAGGGGGCCTAGGAGCGCCGGGCACCGCAGCAGGGTGGGAAGAGGGGGAAGAAACAAAGGTCAGGTCTTGAGCTCAGGGCAGTAAAAGGGGGAAAAGCACCTAAGGGAAAGCAGCGAGAAGGCGGCCGGGGTGGTGACGGCGGCGGAGGCGGCGCCGTGTGACTCGCGGGGTCCGGGCCGGGGTCGCCGGCGAGCCAGGCCGGGAAAAGCCAGGGATCCGGCTAAGCTCGGGATCGGCTAGGCCGCACCGAGGGGCAGGGCCAGCGACTGTGGGGCCGCGGAGGGGACCCGCCGAGAACCGGCGGCGAGGGGTCGCGTCGGGGTAGAGCGCACACGGAGACCTAGCGAGGTGCCGGGGGGCGGGAGCCGCGGCCTCAACACTCAGGGAAGGGAAGGGCGGTCGGCTTCCCGCCCCCGCCCCTAGCCGCGGCGTGAGGGGAAAGGCCGGCGGGCAGCGCTGGGAGGAGGAGCCTGCGGCCCCGCCCCCGCCGGAGCGAGGGAAGGAGAAAGGCTCGCGGGGAAGGAGGAGGGAGGGCAGCGCGGGGAGGGGGCGGCCGGCCGGGCCTGCGCCCGAGCGAGCGGCGAGCCGGGGGGGAAGGGGCCCGGAAGGAGGCGAGCGCGGCCGCGACGCCGGGAGCCGGACGCCTGCCCGTGCCGGCCTGCCGCCGCCGCCGCCGCCTTCCCTGCCTGCGCCCGAGCCCGGAGTCCCGCCGCCGTCGAGACCGGAGCGCGGCGGTCGGGCGTGGGGCGAGCGGGCGAGCGGGGCCGGGAGCCGGAGGCCGCCGGCGGTCCTGCGCCAGGCACGGTGGGCTTCTGCCTGCGGGATTAGGCGAGGGGCGGAAAGGGAGGAAAAAGAGAGGCCGAGCGAGAGAAGCCAGGCGATCGGATTGTCCAGGAGGCTGGTGTGGAGGAATATCCCACCTCGAACTCAAATCCACAATAATAATCCAAACTATTAATAATAAGGGAGCAGTTTTTCTGGCCAGGCGAGAGGGAGAACAGGGGGAACGGGAAGAAGCGAAATCTCCGTTTCATGGAGGCTGAGGCAAGAGAAAATTTCGGATCCTGGATGTGGAGGAGCAAAACAGAACTAACTCAGGAAATTGTCTTTCAGAAAAAGGCCGAACCTAGGCTGGGAGTCAGGCTGGGGTAGGTGGAGAAACCTGCAAGTTTAAAGGAAAAAGAAAAGGAGAATATTTTCAGAGATTTTTCTCTGGTTTGTGGTATTGCTACCATTTTAAAGGTAAAAAGCATTGCATTTCAGGTGTTCTTTGATTTTTTTTTTTTTTTTGGTGCGATTGGCTCATTTAAGAATTTCAAAACCTTTCATATAAAAGCTTTTTTTAAAGGAAATTCATAATTTTGGTTCCCAGGGTTGCACTGGACTAGGAAGGAGTTCTGTTGTGTACATACTAGTGTATGGTTTTATTTATTTTTTTACTGTGCAAATCAGCTGGAAGATTTTTTCCAGGTGTCAATTTGGATTTTTTTTTTTTTTTTTTTGGTCCCTCAGTATATTTGTTGTCGTTTTAAGCATTGGAGACCAGAGCATTATTTTTTCCCCCTTTGGAGCTTGAGGCTGTCTTGCCAACAGAAGGACAGCTAGGAAAACTAGATTAAAAGGATGGTTTTTATCTGTATTTTGCAGTTAAGATTGATATTTTGAAGGCACATTCTTTCTGTGATTTTTTTTTTTTTTTAAGCCCATAGCGCTAACCTTGAAGAGATTTGTGGTTGGGTTTTTGGTTTCTAAGAAGGTCATAGTTTTTTCTCTTCTTCTTTCGGGTTTTTTCTGTTGTTTTTTTTTAAGGGGGGGGAGGGGAAAAGGGGGCTAAGAAAGGAGACCATGTTAACTGGTAGAAGTAGAATGGAGCTTCAGTTACCAGGGTCCTGAGAGCTGGAAGAAAAAGGATTCTGTCTTCAAGTTGGGAGGCCATCCTCTCACCTTTCTTAAAAATTGCAAGCGATTCAGTCCTGATCAAGACATCAAAACTACAGGATTCTGGAACTGTGGAGACACTGAGAAATCATGAGTGTAAGGTTACCCCAGAGTATAGACAGGTAAGTTTGCTAATAATGTGGTTTTTCAACACTTACTTAAGGAAGGACTGGGAGGGAAAGTTGCATTTTGATAAAGCGTTTCAAAAGAAGGGTCTCTGTTGGGCTGTGGGAATTGGTGGGGTCTCTGGGGACTCTCTGGGCATGTGTGTTTATGTTCCCTCTGTGTGTGTCCATGTTCAAAACATATCTCCTGATTCAGTGTTTTTTAAGTATAAACAGTAGGCAGTGACGCCAGAAGTGGGGAAAGAGGGGGAAATGCTTTCCAGCCGCCTTTGACTTTTGCCAGGCCAGAGGCTGAATTTGAGTCCCTAACTTGCCAGCCTAAGGGTGGGAGGCGGGCACAGGCCTGGTCACGTGAGACCCCAAGGGTGATTGGGACCGGCTTTAGGTGTCGGAGCTGCTGGGGGAAGGGCCCTGGCAGGGGCGTGGGCCTCCACCGGCTGGTTGTTGTGGAATGGTGGGGCTTGGTGATGGGGTGGATCCCATTTCTAGAATGAGGAGGATGTTCTTGGCCTGAATGATGGGACAGAAACAGCCTTTGCACCCATACAGGTCTGGATTTTTACCGGTGGTTGATAATGGCCCCTAAAATGCATAGGTCAGCCCTAGAATTTCTTCCTCTCCAAGCTTGGGGTTTAATTGAAATCTGCCAAACAGCTGATGCGCTAGGTTAAATCTTCCAAGCCGTTTTTAATAAGCTTGACTCTGCAAAATGGGCCTTCCCTCTGCCTGGAGCCCGAAGGAGTTGCTTTAGGCTCTTAGGCCTAATGGGCAGAGGCACTGGCCCTTAGAGTCGGAGCACAGGATGCCCTCCCCCACCCACCTCCCCCAAGAGTCTGCCCAGTCGCCCCATCACTGGTAACACTACAGTTTACAACTTTGTAAGGTGTCTGCCTTTTCCCTTCCTCTCCTGCTCAACCTTTTCTCCTTGAGAGTCTTTAGGGTAGTTTTGTGGGTGCTGGATGGATGGTTGGTTGGAGGACTGAACAAGCAAATGGAAGGACTGGGCCTGGAAAAAAAAAATATTGGAGAGATAGGGAAGAATATTTGCAAGGGAACAATTGTTTTCTCCCTGTCCAGTTAACCTTTGATAATCCATGCTGATAATAATTTCTTTTGGGCTGTGGAATGTGGCCTAAAATGATACAATCTCTCTCTCTCCCAAACACTAATCTCTGTATTGCCTCAGAGTCCCGTTTAGATTAGTTCAGCAGTCCCCAGATGGGGACCTGACTTGGCAGTGGAGAGAAGGCAGATAGCCACAAAGGACAGATAGTATATGTGGCTGCTTGAACCTCCATCCCTTCCCCTTTTTGTTGGCTTCTCTCTAGTTTGACTCTTGTAAAGGGAGAACTGAAGCGTGTGTCAAGGCAAGAAGTTGAAATGGTTACATGGCTGCCCTTCTCTTTTCATCCTCTTGGAATTTGGGAATTAGCGCACTTGCCTTTTTGAGATTTGGGGGTGAACTGTTTCTCTGAATTCAGAGATGTGAGCAGATGGAATCCCAGGTGTTGGGGGTACAAGAAAAAGGCAATGAAGGTTCCTGGGCTATAGTGTAAGATGCTCCTCTGGGAGTTTGCATACCCTCACAGTCTCTCAGGATTTGTATAGCATGGTTTTTCTGAGTGCTTTCATAGGAATGTATCTCATTTGAGCCTCCCAATATTTCCGTGAGGCAGACGAATCAGAGGTTATTATTCTCATTTTACAGAAGGGGTGATTGAGGCTCACAGGGGATACCTGGCTAGCCCAGTGCCATCTTCCCTGACTATTGGCAGAATCTGGACTCAGTCGCAGGTCTTCTGGTTCTGAACCCGAGGCTCTTTCTCTTGCCCCACCCTGTCTAAGTAGGTTTGTATACTGGTCCTGTGGAATAGGGGCGGGGGCCCCGTTTTATTCTTTCTGGCAGTAGGGTAAGATGCTTTTCAGAACCCCCTTGCACTTGGGATAATGGAGCTTCGCAGGGTGAGAGTGTTCCTCACCTCTGCCACTACCCCAATTCTCTTCCCCATTAAAGGATCAGTTCTGGGACTTGGGTCCCCTTCACGGTATCTCCAGTTGTATTGGATCGTACCCCTTTAGCAGTAGGTTCATTCTATGGGCTATTTTGACATCTCAGATTCAAGACCCTGTGGATTTTAAGTAATTTACAGTTTTACACAATTTTACACCATACTGGAGAGATTGAGTGGAGGGATTTCAGATTATAGAGTCAGGGATTCTCTTTTAGTTTATCAATTTGCTGTTTAGAGAGCGTAGTGTAAGGTGCTGTGCTCAGTGTTTCAAAAAATTTAAGTATGCAGTTCTTGCTTACAAAGATCGTGCAATCTACTTGAGGAACTAGGAAAGGTTTAAGACTCCTGAAGACCACATAAAAGCAACACTGGACTATAAGCTCTGTAAAGGTAGGAACTGTGTTTTGTTTGCTCAGTTATAGCCTGCACGCCTGGCTTAGTGCCTTGCATGGGGTGAGTGCTCACTAAATATTTGACAAACGAATATTGGATTGAGTGAACATGTCAGCCTGTATAAATTCATCCGTTTCAGATTTTTCAACATTCATGTGTTAATTTCAAGTGTAGTCAAAGTAAGGCCAATTAGAGAAGGCTTCCTAGGTGATGCGTGTTTTCTAGGACACAAGCATGGAGGACCATGTCTATGGAGAGAGATTGTGGCTCGAAGAATAGAAGGCTGTGGAATATTTTTTTTTTTTTTTTTTTGCGGTACGTGGGCCTCTCCCGTTGCGGAGCACAGGCTCTGGGGCGTACAGGCTCAGCGGCTCCGCGGCATGTGGGACGCTCGCGGACCGGGGCACGAACCCGTGTCCCCTGCTTCGGCAGACGGACTCTCAACCACTGCACCACCAGGGAAGCCCCAGGCTGTGGAATATTTATCCAGCAGAGTCTTTAATCCTCTCTTGGGAAGTGACTTCTGGGTCCAAAGAAACATGAAGTATTTGCAGCTCATCTTGATCTTACCGTGTTAATCATTTGTTAGCGAAAGATGGGCTAAGTTGTAGCTGTTCATGTCCTTTTCAGTTTTTGTCCATGGACAATTTATTGCCTGTTAATGTGTGTTTGATATTGCAAGCAGAGGTAATAATACTGAATTATTTTTATAGGAATGGTAATGAGTTTTGCTAAGCCATCTATATCCATTTGCCTAATTCTCCATGGCAAATGTTGTTGAGATGGCCAGATGGGTTAGGAGTTTGCATCCATAAAACAGCTTTTCTCTGTTCAGAGATAGTTAGCTTATGTGAGGACCAAAGCAAATGGAGAAGTACTAGATTTAAGCTGAGAGTTCTTGGTTTGAGCCCTGGCATTCCCCTTAACTGTGTGATCTTAGGCAAATCACATGCCTCCTTTGGTTTCCTCATATGTAAGGCAATAGCTCATTTATATGAAATGCTTTCCGGTTCACAAACATTTTCACATAGCTTGCCATTTGAGGATTGTAACACTTATCGTGTCTTTCTCAACGGTGCTATTGAAAGGAGCAAATCAAATTAGATAGGGACTTCCCTGGTGGTCCAGTGGTTAAGAATCTGCTTTCTAATGCAGGGGACACAGGTTTGATCCTTGGTGGGGGAACTAAGATCCCACATGCCGAGGGGCAACTAAGCCTGTGTGCCACAGCTACTGAGCCCACATGCTCTGAAGCCAGCGTGCCACAACTAGAGAGCCCGAGCATCGCAACTACTGAGGCTGTGCGCTCTGGAGCTCATGTGCCACAACTAGAGAGAGAAGCCCGCACGCCACAACAAAAGATCCCGAGTGCCGCAACTAAGACCTGATGCAGCCAAATAAATAAATAAAATATTTTTTTAAAAAAACAACATTAAAATCAAATTAGATAATATATTTCAAATTGCTTTCTAAACCAAAACTCTATAACATTTAGATGGTAAACTCATGGATTTGATTTAACATCATGCACTACTTTCTGAACTGGCCCAAAACAAATTAAGAGTGACTGAAAGATCTTTCCATTGTTTTGAAGAATTTAACCAGAGCGAACAGGCATTTTTGTTGCAGAAGTGCATGAGGTTAGAAAGAAGGCATACTTTTCTAGTGGTCAGGGTTGGGTGATGATACTAGAATATGAGAAGGGGAAGGTTATTGAATCTCCTTCCCAGGAATTTTGATGAATGGGAGAGGCTTGAGCTACCTTGGCTTCCTTAGATGGGGATAGAAAGGATTTGTTTTATGATCTCTGGCTGTTCCTTGTTTTAGAAGCATATGACTTGCCTAATTCAGAATAAACGCAGAGCCAGCAACTGTTCCTTATCAGGGATCTGAATGTAACTTTTCCCTAGCCTGTAGCCTTTTTTTTTTTTTTTTTTAGAAGAGGCAAAATCTTTCATGAAGTGTATGGAGGAGGAGGGAGAAAAAGGCAGAGGAAGGAGGAAAGAGCCTTCAAGCTAAGGGGACGTTTGTAGAGAAGAAAAGCTGGTAGCCTAGGCTGAGGAGACTGGGCTTGTCTGAGAAGGAGGTGGGGGGAGGTTCGTCCCACCTCAGGCTCCCTCTTTGCACTTCAGGTTCTTACTGAGACCTGGGAACAAGAAACCCCCAGACATTCAGCTGAGTTTCTGCCTAGTTTCGAGGTTGGCCTCCCAGAACAGTGACAGGGATCCAGAACTACAAAGAGTAAGTCCCCTGAAATGCTGAGTCTTCTCCAGAATGTACCCTTGTGCTCTCCAGGCGTGAGATGAGAGATGGCAGTGGATTTGCAGATGAAACATTTGGTGATTAATCACCATTATGAGCAGGAAAAGGCTGAGCTTACCTTCACATACTCAAAAACATTTCTGAAAGAGCACCCTTTGATGAACAAATTGATTTAGCTTTTTTTTTTTTTTTAAATAGTCAGAGTCCCTTTTGTTCTGTTTAGGAGGGTAGACAAATGTGACAAGTTAAATGACAATGAGTTCATCAGAAATAAGAAAGATTCTGTGAAGGTCACATGGCTAATTCCCAAATTGGTATAAAGACAAAAGAGTTCTGGAAGCTTGCAACCTTCGTGGAATAGAGTTTGGAAACTTTTGGATAGTGTCTTTTGGATAGCAGTGATACTGCTTTAAAGATCTGGGAATCTGATGTATGTGAAAGGGCTGAATGCTGAAGTTCCATAAAACGTAAGAGGAATGGTTTTAATCTATACTGACTGAATTTGCTTCACATCTTCATAGTGGCACTGCCGTTAAAAATCCATTTTATTGGTTTATTATTTTTAAAACTTAATTTCAAGATTTGTCATGTGGTTTGGAAACCCTTTTCCCCATGGACTGTGCATTCTTCTTTCCTCAATCACCGTATTGGGAAAAGACCCAAGCATAGACCTGCTAGTGGCATCCAGGGTCACTCCTTTGCCCCATGGAGGGAAGCAGGACTACAGAAGTTGCAGATTGTGGTCTCAAAAGAAAAAAGTAATCATTACTTTATGAAAAGTTGTGTTAGATCCCCTATGAAAAGAGGTTTGGAGTCCTGATGGAAGACCCCCAGCATCCAAGTAAATAGATGAGTGAATTAGGGTAGCCGACTTCTCAGATTTGATTCCTTCTAGCTGTTATGTTCTTTGAGCCTCTGAAAACATAATGCCTGTGCCCTTTCTTTCAGTGAGCCAGGACTTTTTTTTCAGGAATCCTATCTGCCTTCCTGAAAACCAGTGAAAACGAAAGTTTGAAAAAACCAGGGAACAGAGCTGTCTGATGAAATGGGAGGGGAAAGTGGAAGAAGCACAGTGATGTGGAAGTGGAAGTGTGGGGAGAGACGGGGAAACCTGTGGCCCCCAATAAAATTGGAGTAGGATTTGGAAGACATTTTCAAGGCCTGGAAGAACACCCAGATTTATGGTCCTAAAACAGTTGGACAGATTTGAGGGGAAAATCACAGAAGTCTTAAGTCTTAGGGGATCCTCCTCTTCCCTTTCCTCTTGACTCCAAATAGGGCATCTCCTGAGCTGGTCCAGAAGGTTGAGGGGCTCCCATTTTCAGTGATCTCTTGTGGTTCCATGAGTTGAATAGTTGTAAATTCTTTTGAATCCCAATTTTTCCTTTGCTACAATTTTTTTTTTTTTTTTTTGGCTCCACTGTGTGGCTTGCAGGATCTTAGTTCCCCAACCACGACCAGGGATTGAATCCAGCCCAGTGAAAGCGCCGAGTCCTAACCACTGGACCACCAGGGAATTTCCTCCTTTGCTACAATTTAAGTCCATCTTCCTGTCTTTTACTTCTGATTTCAACATAGGCCCTAAAGTCACTGGTATCCCTCTGTCGTCCTCATTGACTTCTTCAGGATTCTCCTCATTCTAAAGAATAGCAAACTAAGACGTGAATGTGTGAGAAGGGGGCTTTGAAAAGTTAGGGTGAAGTGACTTCAGAGGCCTGATTTCCAGCACTTTGTCCTCCAGTGTTTAAAGCTACCATAAAATGGTGCAATGGGATCTATAGTCACCAGTCGTGGACTGGCATCAAATCACAGAGGGAACGGGGCCAATCTCACAACCTTCCAGATGATGACCTATGATCTGTGGCGCTTGCAATCAGTCGGTTGGACGGTAGATATTTATCAAATAGCTCCATGCACAGCTCAGTTCTTAGTGTTCTGATAGATAATTTGCAAGAATGTGGAGCTTACATTCTTGTTGGGAAATGTAATTAATGAAGCAACACAAAACAATAAAAAGGTAGTACATCATTACTGAATCTTGATGTAGACCAAAAAGGTACATTTAGAGACAAGTCGAAAGTTGGTGCTAGTGAGAAAAGCCAGGGGAGGGGTTGTTAGAAATTATTTAGGTTGAAGAAAGAGAGGAAGCTGTTTCAGACCAGGGGAACAACATAAGCAAAGGTTCTGGGGCAGAACCAAGCATTGGATAGTCTCAGGATGGTAAGAGTATTGGTCTTTGTAGAGCAGAGAAATTAGGTTGTCAAGGTGAGTATGGTGGGAGCGTGGGGGGGATAAAGGTATTCAGACCGGATGTGGTAGGAAAAAGGGAACCAGCAAGGTTTGTGTAATATATGGTGATAAAAGGAATGTTTAAGGAAAGAATTCTAATATTATTATGTAGGTGGGAAGAGAACAAAAGATAATGTGAGAACAAAGAAGGGTAGGATTTGAAAGACATTTTGGAAGGAAAACCAACAGGGTATGTATGTTAAGTCTGAATCAGATTTGGTTCCCAAGTTTTGGAGACTGGCTATTGCTAGAGAGATTAAGACCATCATTAAAAGTCATTCTGCCTCCCATTGGTACCCAGCAATTCACTGAACATAGCATATCGAATGATACTTATCTTGCTGAGGCCCTTAGGTTAGGCTGTTTCTACCAAATAGATTTAGAGGTCTTCAGTGCAGTCTTCTAAAGAGAGGGAGAGAGGCAGTGAGTTCTGAGAGCTCCCTTAGGAAATGGGGTCATGATTTGAGGAGATTAGCATATATTTGATATCCTGATTAATTAAGCATACCCCACTCCCCCGCTGCAGACCAAACTCCAGGGCTCAAGGGATATCTCTGCAGAAACCATCCTAGTAGCATGATTATAGAGAGTAACAGGACTTGAAGTGAGAAGAGCTTTGTGTGAGTCCCAGCTTTTCCGCTAACTAGCTGTGTGATCAGGACGATTTGTGTAAAAGCATTTTGTGAATTCTATAGTGCCAAACATTTGGTGAGCGTTGTTGAGGCATTTGGTTTGGCAAGGACCCCAGATTGGCCTGGACTCTCCTCAGCTGCGAGAAGACCTGTGCTTGGGTGCTGAGACCTGTGCTGATTCTAAACTGAGGACTGACAGGCATGGCTCTGGGAACATATTGAACAAACACAGGACGGTACTAGTTAAAAATAAGATGCGGAAGATCTCGTCCTAAGTCGATCCTTTTTCACTGGAAACCTTCTTTGCACAGTGTCTTTCCTTTCCAGCTCGAACTCCCCAGCTTGGGATCCATGCCTTCTTGCTTCAGTTCAGCCCACATCTCACTAATTGTAGGTCTTATTACTGTCCCCTACCATCCCGCTTCAGGTAGGCTAGCCTGTTTCCCAGGCCCACATCACTCTTTCCACATCTTTATATGAGTGTTCTCTTTCTCTCCCCAACTCCGGCTAGTCTTAATTCCTTCAGGGTGACCTTTTCTGGTTAATATCATCAAACTCTATAGTATATTTATATTATTCAACATTCCTTTTGCACATACATATAGCAATTGGACTCATTCTCTTTCGTATGTTGGTATAAAATACTTTATATAAAAGATCTAGCAGAATCCCTAGCACGTGGTCGACTATTATAAATAAATGTTGGTGCTCTTCCATTCTTTGCATGTTTTATGTTGGTTATTGTGTCTTATCCTGTTTCTCAGGGTTCAAAAGCGATGTCTCTTCATTTTTCTAGATTGTCTTCTCGTGCTCAGTAGAGTTCTCTCTATACGAGGTATACTCCTCCCTCAGTTACCTGACTTGAACTGTAGTTCATTCTTGACATTTCCAGTTCCCTCCATGCCTACCCAAGGGATTTCAAGAAAGCAACTCTAAACATTGCTGCTAGGAAGGGAGACCAAGAATTCCCCTTGTTCTTACTGGGTGCTAGGTCTTGGGCACTTGGTATTTCTTCTAGGGACAGAGCAGCCTTGTTGCGGTTGCTTGCCTTCAGCTTCTCCCAGCTCTCGGGGGGATTTCCCCATTGGCGGCCTGGTTTCCGGGCTGCTGTTCCCTGCAGGGGTCTGATGGGGCACAGGGCCCGCCCTGCCATTGTCCTGCCTGCCCCAGGCTGGCCCCATTCATTTCCCAGAGCACAGCCCTCAGAAGCTTCCTTCCAAGAGACTGCTGCTGCAGAGAAAGGCCACTGTTGTTCTGGGGGGAGGTGGCTGGAGAGAGTGTAGTAAATAGCTTTGTGAATGGGACCTTGTATGAGACTAAAACCGCAGACCCTTTTCTCCGAGCCCTAGGGATGGGGGCAGAAAACCACTTGGGCTTCAGTGGGTTCACAGGAATAGGGTCTGAGGTTTAGGAATACTCATGCTATCCCTCAAATAAGGGGATTGGTCCATTTAACAAGTCTTCACTGGCTGGTGCCCCTCAAGCCACTAGGATTCAACATGAATAAGTTGCTTACCCTGCCCTCTGGGAGCCTGTGGTGTTTTTTTTTTGTTTGTTTTTTTTGTTGTTGTTGTTTTTATTTAGCAGTACACGGGCCTCTCACTGTTGTGGCCTCTCCCGTTGCGGAGCACAGGCTCCGGACACGCAGGCCCAGGGGCCATGGCTCATGGGCCCAGCCACGCCGCGGCATGTGGGATCTTCCCAGACCGGGGCACGAACCCGTGTCCCCTGCATCGGCAGGCGGATTCTCAGCCACTGCGCCACCAGGGAAGCCGGAGCCTGTGGTTTTGTGTGGGGAGACGGCGGGCAAGCAGGAGTTGTATGATACCACCCTGAACTCTTCTGTGATATCAGTTGAAGCAAATGGGAGGGACAATAAAGAAACTTTCCTGGAGGAAGTGACCTTTAATTGAGGCCAGAAAATGAGAGCCAGGCTTGAGCGAAGGAAAGTCCAGGCAGGGGGAACAGCATGTACTGAAGACAGAAGAAAAGGAAGGACATGGTGTCGCGGGAGCTGAAAGTAGCTATGGTCTATAGCGAGACCTTGGAACAATTAATTAAATGAAACAGGAGCGTACAGGAGCTAGAGCCTGGGAATCATGTAATCCTCCCTATTAGGAGTTTTGGACTTTATCCTGAGAGCAGTGAAGCACCATTGCAAGACAAGTAGGGAGTAACATGGTAAGACAGGCTTTTAGAAAAACAAGATCACCCGACTGCAGTGTGGACATTTAAATTGAAAGAACAAAAGAATAGAGAGGGAGGACAAATTAGGAGCCCATTGTGGTAATCTGGGCAGGAGGTGAGGGTGGCCTCTACTAGGGAAGTGACAGTGGAGATGGAGAAAAATGAAGGATTAGAAGACTAAGTAGTTGGTTATGGGGTGGGGAGGGCGTGGAGGGGTGGGGGGCAAGGCTGACAGCCTTTTCCTTGGCTTGGGCTGGCGGGTGGTACTATTCAATGAAAAGGGGAACTGAGGAGGAAGAGTGTGATTGAGGGAAGGAGTCCCTTTTGGACATCATGAGTTTGAAGTGCCTGTGGGAGATCCCAGGGAAGCTGTTCGGTAGGTTGGCAGCTGGTTATACAGTCCTGAAGGTCAGGAGGGCGTGCTGGGATGTGGGTCATCAACATCTGGACCGAGTGGTGGAAGTGTGAGGCTGTCCAGGGACAGGGTGTAGAGTGAGAAGAGGGCCTTGGACAGAGCCCTGAGGGACACTGCATTCAAAGGTGAGGCAAAGAAAGAGGATCCCACACAAGAGACTGGTGGGGAGTGGCAGGAAAACAGGAGCCAGGGCAGTGTGGAATCTCAGAAATGAAGGGAGGGAGTGGCCAGCAGTGTCAAGTGCTCCCAAGAGGCAGAGGATGGAAAGGATAGAGAAGTGTCTGGATTTAGTAACTAGGAAGATTTTCATGGCCTTGGGGGGACGTGGGGAGGAGCCAGTTTGCAGTGAGTTTAAGAGGGAAGAGGCAGTGAGGAAAGGGTGATAGTCTGGTCAATTCTTTTATGAAGTTTGGTCAGAAAGAAGAGGAGAAAAAAATGGAGCCCCTTAGTCCCCATCAATAGGCCTTTGAGTTCATTTTTTTCCAGGTAGAACTAGGTTGTCTTAAGTCAGAGGTTAGCATACATCAGAGTCTGCTGTGGGACAGGCAGGAGGGGAGATGTGTGACAGGATTAAAGGAAAGATTAGACCCAAGAGAAGAAGTCAGTTTTTAAAGTAGGGGAGGACACAATTGACAGGGAGACAAAGATGGAAGGTTTATAAGGCCGAGATAAGAGTGCCATAATGATGGCGCTTCTTTGTATTTCTGCGGTATGATATGTAGTTTGCAAAGTGTTTTTGGTCTGTTATCTTATTGAGGTAGTCCAGGCAAGTATTTGCATTCCCATACTAGAGGTGGGGAAACAAGCTCAGGGAGGCTTTAATGATTTGCCTAAGTCTGTAAACTAGTAAACAATGGGATTGGGATTAAAAAAAAAAAAAAAGCTGTGTTTACGGAGCCCTAGCCTAGTGCTCTTTCCATTTTCCTGTCCCCCTGGCCAGGTTCACTGGTAAAAATGTGTAAATCTTTGAGGGAGCCAGACATCAGGTTTGCTTGACACAGGTGAAGGGTGTCCTCCAGGGAAAGAGATTGGTAAATCGGGAATCAAGTCGCTTGAGTATTTAATCTCTTCCCGATAAGCTTTCCTTGTCCATGGCCTCCCCATAGGACCTGAGGTTTGCATTCACTATCCAAGAGGAAGGAAACTTCCCTCCCTCTCTGCCTCCTGGTTGGTTAATGATGGGGAAAGAGTGGCACTCTGGGGCCGGGTAGGTTCAGTGACTTTGCGAAGAATAAAGTCTCAGAAGTGACTGAGCATTCTTCCACTAAGCAGTGTGGCACCTTTAAACTACCCAGGGGCCTTATCTGTGTGTACCCTGCAGTGCCTGGACTGTGTAGTGAATGGATGCTCAGTAAAGTTTTACTAAATGAATGAATACAATATTTATTTATTTATTTGGCCACAGTGCACAGCATGCAGGACCTTAGTTCCCTGACCAGGATGGAACCCACACCCCCTGCAGTGGAAGCACGGAGTCGTAACCACTGGACCACCAGGGAGGACCCAGAATACAAGTTTTTAATTAACAGCTTTATGATATATAATTCGCATACTATAAACTTCACCACTTTAGAGTGTACAGTTCAGTGGGTTTTAGTATATTCACAGAGTTGTGCAACCGTCCCTATTATCTAGTTCCAGACAATTTTCGTCACCCCAGAGGACCTCGTATCCGTTAGCAGCCACTCTCCACACCACCCAACTAGCCCCAGGCAACCATGAATCTACTTTCTGTCTCTATAGATTTGTCTGTTCTGGACATTTCCTATACATGGAATCATATAATATGTGGCCTTTTGTGCCTGGCTTCTTTCACTTAGCATGATATTTTCCCAAGTTCATCCGTGTTGCAGCACATATCAGTACTTTATTCCTTTTTGTGGCCAAATAATATTCCATTGTATGGATATACTACCTTCTGTTTATGCATTCATCAGTTGACGGGCATTTGGGTTGTTTCCGCTGTTCGGCTATGATGCATAATGCTGCTATGAACATTTGTGTACAAGTTTTTGTGTGGATGTATCTCTTCATTTCTCTTGGGTATATACCTAGGGTGGGAGTTGCCGGATCATATGCTATGTCTGTGTTTAGCATTTTAAGGAACTACCAAACTGTTTTCCAAAGTGGCTGCACCATTTTACATTCCCACCAACAAACTGTGAGAATCCAGTTTTCCCACATCTTCACCAATACTTGTTTTTTTGTCTGTCTTTTTGGTTATAGCCATCCTAGTGGGTATGAAGTGGTACCTCATTGTGATTTTGATTTGCATTTTCTTAATGACGTTGAGCATCTTTTCATGTGCTTATTGGCAATTTGCATGTCTTCTTTAGAGAAATGTCTATTCAAATCCTTTATCCATTTTTTGTTTATTTGTCTTTTTTAATATTTATTTATTCATTTACTTATTTATTTATTTGGCTGCATCGGGTCTTAGTTGTGGCATACGGGATCTTCGTTGCTGCATGCAGGATCTTTCACTGCAGCCCTCGGGCTTCTCTAGTTGCAGCATGAGGGCTCTAGAGCGCACCAGCTTAGTTGCCCCGTGGCATGTGGGATCTTAGTTCCCCAACCAGGGATCGAACCCGTGTCCCCTGCATTGGAAGGTGGATTCTTAATCACTGGACCACCAGGGAAGTCCCTGTTTACTTGTCTTTTTATTGTTGAGTAATGGATACAGTTTTCAGCTAAGTCACTTAACCTCGCTAGGCCTCTCAGTTACATCAATCGTAAAATAGGAAAGTTGGATTTGATCTCTGAGATCCATCCAACTCTCATGTTAATCTGTGGAACTTCGGTCACTCCTTTAAGGTTCTACTCACCATGTTGCAGTACAGACTAGTTGTTAGGAATATGACTTTTGTGTCAGATAGACCTGGGTTTCCTGTTACTCCGTCCCTCTCAGCCTCAGTTTTTCCTTTTGGAAAATGAGAAAAAGTCTATTTCTCTCATAGGGTTCTTGCAAAAATTAAGTAAAAGTAATGCGTGTAAGGTGCTTAGCAAAATACCTGACATAGTTAAGAGTTCAGTATATGCTAGCTATTATTATTAACTCATTACTACCTCCTATCTTATAGTCTCTAGTTGGATGAGCCAGGTCCCCGTCCCTTAGGTGTGACTTAGCTATCCTGGTCATGGAGGCTTTGCACAGATCAGTATTGTTCAAAATATCCATTGCTGCATAACAAACCACCCCAAACATTGGCTTAACATAATACTAATTATTTGGCTCAGAATTCTGGGGGTTGACTGGGTTGAGCTAAGCAGTTGTTCCCAATTGGGATCTCTCAAACAGGTGCAGTTATATAGGGGCCAACCTGGCCTGGGCTTCAAAGCCTTCTTCACTGTGGCCCCTGTGTTGGGAAGACTCAAGGCAGCTGGGAGCTGAAACAGCTGGAGCTCCTCGACTCTCTCTGTGTCTCTCTGTCTCTCTGTCTGTCTGTCTGTCTGTCTGTCTGTCTGTCTCTGTCTCTTTCTTTTCCTCTCTCTGGAATCTCTGTAGATTCTCTTTCCACATGGTAGGGTGAGGGTAGCCAGACTTCTTACAGGGTGACTGAAGGCTCCCAGAGCAGGCATCCCGT
The DNA here is from genome assembly GCF_059928025.1 of Delphinapterus leucas. Lineage (NCBI taxonomy): Eukaryota > Metazoa > Chordata > Mammalia > Artiodactyla > Monodontidae > Delphinapterus > Delphinapterus leucas. The sequence goes on from NC_143129.1 coordinate 76,810,629, forward strand.
GATATTTGCAGAGGCTGCATCACCCTTTATGAGCTAGCGTCAGAGATCACATAGTGTCAGTTTTGCCCTACTCTTATTAGTGGAGGGAGTCACAAAGGCCTGGCCAGGATTAGGGAAGGGATATGGACGCCACCTCCTGATGGGGAGTGGCATGAAGAATGGGAAATACTGTTGTGGTTACTTTTGGAAAATTCAGTTTGCCACAGTCACTTAATTTCTTTATGGTTAATTTTTGTCCCTCCTGTGCTTCAAATACCACTTCCAAACTTACTTCCTAGTGAAGTCTTACCTGATTAACTGCTTGATTCAGGTTTCTCCTTTTTCCTGTATCTCTCGCCACATAAATCCCTGTTGATTTTTATGTCGTATCTGCTTATCTTTTCTGTCACCTGTAATACTCCTGTAGTACTTACAACTGAGCTCTGTGCCCTTTAAGTGGTGCCAGCTAGTGCCCTAAATTCTCCAACTGGGGTTTTTCCAATAACTTTAATCGGCTGGTGTTCAAGTGTTGACTGGTTCTCTCTTGGTTAAAAGTTCTTGCAACTTTTCAGACTTACTAAGTGCTAACTCTAATCCATCTGGCACTGTAGGGAAACCCAAGTCCTACACCCTTTTGTTCTCTCATATGACACTACATCCAACCGTATAAGTATATAGAAGGGTGGATAGGGGAAGATCCGGAATAACAACTGGGGTTTGTCCAGCACTTTACTATTTTTTGGAAAGTGCTTTAACAGTCATTCTTTCTGATATATACTTATTACAGTTATTTTTCTCCTTTATATACGAGAACACGGAGGCTCACGGGAGTTGAGACTTGAAATCACAACTGTAGTGAACCTAGGTCCCTGGCTCTAAATCCTGGGCTTCCTCTCCTTGGTTGAGGAGGGTGTCTGGTTTGGGCCCTGTTTAACACTCTTAATCACCCAGAGCTCCGGGGAGCCCCACAGGACTGATCTCAGAAATCGCTTTCCACCTCCTAGTCTTTGCTGAAGGAGGTAAACGCAGACAAAATCTACCATTCTAGCCCTACCTTCTCTGTAACAGCCATACAGTGATCTGGGACTCTGAGCTGTGTTTTCCTCCCATGGTCTCGCCTCTGCCGCTTTTATTCTTTACACCAGAGGTTGAGTTCCTTGGGAGCCCTGTGAGCTCGGTTACTTTGGAAAAGGATCCTCCCAATTGGGGAAAGTGTGTGTGTGTGTGTGTGTGTGTGTGTGTGTGTGTGTGTGTTTTCGTGTGTTTTCTAGCAGGAGGGTCTGAGAAATAGTGCTTATAGGCTAGGAAGCATGGAATGGGCAAAAGGATGGGAAGGTAGCTAGAGAAGATAGAAAAGAATACCTCCCAAAGTGGTTAAAGTTCTCTTGTCTTCAGTTGAGGGAGAGTAAAGTCAGATGCAAAACTGATGCTTTCTTTGCATCTGACCCTGCTGGTGATCTGCCAGTGCCTCCGAATTGATACTTGTGTCATCAGGGGCTCTTGACTGAGAGTCTGCTTCATTTCATTTCCTGTCTTGGTGATCCAATGCTTGGGGAGTTTTATTAGGGTACTGTTGGAAGAACTAGGACACAAACCAGACGAAGGAAAAGAACCACTTAATATAATAATCCTTGCAGTACCAACCATTTATACAGTGCTTTTATTCCTCAAAGCACTTTCCATCTATTGTTGTACTCTAACCTCACTATATACTTGTGAGGAAGAGCCTAGGGCATGAGGGAGGCATCTCTCTTCATCTGGCTTAGTTTCTGTTTCTTCCTCTCCCTCCTTGGAGGTGGGTTCCCCCAGGACACACTGTTTCGATAGCTCTTTCCAGCTTTTGGAATTGCCTCCCTTCTGATACAACTTAGCTCCTCCGTCTTTCCCCTGAATGGGGTGCCTTCCCTCCCTGGTGTTTATTAACAGGGGAGCCTGCTCATCTGTGTGGCCGTCCTGTCTGTCACCGTCAATCTCATGGAGAGCCTTTTATATGAAAGCTACAAGATTAGAAAATAAATTGGCTGAGGCAGGATTACTGACTCAGAGGGCTAGGAGCCCACAGCTTCAGGAGGGCATGGAGAAGGGGTGGTGAGGAGGGAAGGATGAGATAACAAGCGGGCAGCATGAATCCCACTGGAATCTGAGGTTCTTCTTCCCTCTGTACCAGATTTATCCCCCATCTCATTCTGGCTGCCATCGTCTCCATCAGCATCTACTCCTGCCCTGTATTATGTGCTTACCCCTCTTCTAGATGCCTTGGGGAAGCTAATGGAGACTAGTGGTCCCTGACTTTAGGGAACCTAAAGGCTAGTTGGGAAGACACCTGCAAAAGATCTAAGCGCCCTTAAGCAGCAAGGGTGGAATAAAGGCCTCACAGCTCACAGCCAGGGAGCTTACTGGCAGCTTGGTAGAGAGATAAGGAATCTCCTCTGCTTCCTGATTTTACCTTCGAGTCTTATTTGGCAATTAATTGACTTCAACAAGAAATGTGTATTGATCCCAGGTTGGTATGTGAGCATTGTGCTAGAGGTTATGGGGATTTAATACTTACAGGCAGACATTTAACCTGAGATATGTGTTCAAAAAATACGAAATGAATAATAAAGGAATAGTCACTCAAGATGCCATAGAAGTGACGTATCTGATGCACCTTTTAAAAGATTTTCTCTGGTATTACGAATAGACTAGGGGTTCAAGAGAAAAGCAGGAAGGACTATTGAGCTCTTGCAGTAATCTAGGCAGGAGATGATGGGCATAATTACTGAGTTAAAAATCGCTACTGTTTTTACTGTGGCACAGATACAAACATCTTTTTTTCCCCCGTAACCAACAGACTGTGCTTTTATTTTTAAAATTGAGGTAAAATTCACATGATATAAAATTAACCATCTAAAATATACAGGTCAGTGACATTAAGTACATTCACAGCGTTGTGCAACCATCACCTCTATCTAGTTCCAAAACATTTCATCTCCCCAAAGGGAAACCCCTTACTCATTAGCAGTCATTCCCCATTCTCCCCTCTCCCTTACCCCTACAAACGTCTTAAATTTAGGAATAGGGTGGGTTTCTATGGGATTTTGTTCCCTTCCCCCATACATCTTAGCTTTAATATATCTTTATTGGTCAGAGGTGAAAAGCGAATTGTTTATAAATGTACCCTAAAGTCAAGAGATAAATACATTAGATGTAAAATACATAGCAGGCTGGGCACCTCCCATACCTGCAGACAAGATTTTTGAGGATGAGTGAATTGGCTGATTTAATTGCTACTTCATCTAACCTTCATGACTTCACAATCCACAGCCATTTATTTGCATCATAATAATCCCTTGTGTTTGTGCATTACTTTGCAGTTTTACAGTTTGAGTGTTCTCACATATATTCTTTTTTTTGTAACAGCTTTATTGAAATATAATCCACATGCCATAAAATTCACACTCAAGGTGTGCAACCATCACCATTATCTAATACCAGACATTTTCATCACCCCCAAAAAGAAACCTTATACCCATTAGCAGTCACTTTCCATTCCCCTCTCCCCACACCCTCGGGCAACCACTAATCTACTTTCTGTCTCTATAGATTTGCCTATTCTGGACATGTCATGTAAATGGAATCATACAATATTTGTTCTTTTGTGTCTGGTTTATTTCACTTAGCGTATTTTCAGGTTTCATCTATGTTGTAGTATGTGTCAGAGTTTTATTCCTTTTTATGGCTGAATAATACTGTATTCCATTGTGTATATATACCATCTTTTGTTTATCTATTTACTTATTTGGCTGTGTTGGGTCTTCGTTGCTGCATGTAGGCTTTCTCTAGTTGCAGTGAGCGAGCGTTACTCTTCATTGTGGTGCGCGGACTTCTCACTGCAGTGGCTTCTCTCGTTGCAGAGCACGGGCTTCCGTAGTTGTGGCTCGCGGGCTGTAGAGCGCAGGCTCAGTAGTTGTGGCACACGGGCTTAGTTGCTCCGTGCCATGTGGGATCTTCCCGGACCAGGGCTCGAACCGTGTCCCCTGCGTTGGCAGGCAGATTCTTAACCACTGTGCCACCAGGGAAGCCTCACATTTTGGTTATTTATGAATAATACTGTTGTTAGCATTGGTGTACAGGTATATGTTTGAGTCCCTGTTTACAGTTCTCTTGGGTATATACGTCATAGGAGGATGACTGGATCATAGGATAGCCCTGTGTTTAGCATTTTGAGAAACTGCCAAACTGTTCTGCAAAGGTGGCTACACCACTTTACATTGCCACCAGCAGTCTGTGAGGGCTTCTAATTCTCCACATCCTCTCCAACACTTGTCATTATTTGTCTTTTTTATTATAGTGGGTGTAAAGTAGTATCTCATTGTTTTGATTTGCATTTTCTTAATGACTAATGATGTTGAGCATCTTTTCATGTGCTTCTTGGTCATTGTATATCTTCTTTAGAGAAATGTCATATGCTAAACCAACCTTGCATTCCTGGGGTAAATCCCACTTGGTCATGGTATATAATCCTTTTTACATGTTGCTGGATTCAGTATGCTAGCATTTTGATGATAATTTTTGTGCATATAGTCTTATTTAATCTTTAGACTAGCACTATGGGATTAGGGTTCCCATGAAAAACTGAAGCATGAATTAAGCAGTTTTCCTGTGACTGCATAGTGTCAGGACTAGAATAGGAAAGTAAGACTTGAATTTAGTCAAGTTTTCTTACCACTGCTTTACTTTGCCCCTCTTTTTAGCATAGATAACCAACAGTTGTTTTCATTTATTTGGGCTGTTTTCCCTTTTTGAAATCCTATCATTATTGCTTAGATTGAAAACTCCCATTACATGGCCACACAATTAAGACTTAATATTAGGTGCATTTTGAATGATAATGAAATTTATATCCTTGATGGTTATTAATTTGATTTTAAATGTGTCCTTGTCATTGTCTCCTTTTTGAATAAGAAGCATTGCAGAGGAAGGACGTATCTGTGATTCTTCTCTCTTTTTTAGTGCTCAGCATTTGCTGTGCCCAAATAAATACTAAATAAAGACTTTAGGACTGGAAGGATGCATCTCTGTAGTGCCCACCTGAAAGCATCTAAGAACAGCTTATTCTGCTGGCCTAAAATCCTCTTGAACAGCTCTCTTCTACCTGAATTGTGTACCCCATCACACCTGTCTCTCTCCCTCCTTCCTAAGTAGCAACTGGCTCATCAGAGATTGTAATTGCTGAGAATTTACTGACAGAATCTCAGCATTAAATCTTTGGCTTTTGCCACCTTTTCTGATGTGTGCATAAGCAGGCTATAACACATTTCACCTTGAGGTACAAGCATTTAGAGACCCAGAAAAGCTCTTCTGGAGAGCTCATCAGAGTGAGTGGGGAGCACGTGGGCAGACATTTCCCTGTAAGTATATAACATTGGTGGATATGTGTGAATGCTTTTAATTCAGTTGCTTTATCCATGTCAGCGTTGTAATTTATCCTTGCCACCTCTGAACTCCTTAGCTCCTGCTCTAGTAAAAAATAGGGGGGGAAAAGAATTTATTTTAACGTTAGTCAAAGCCCAACATCCCTAGATATATCTTCTGAAAAACAAGACCACGTGTTCAATTACAAAGGCAAATGAAAATGCTTTTTGTATTATACGCTTTTGCTGAATACTTGTGCTGCCTCTCCATTAATGTGGGTGTTTAGTAGGACTTGCCTGTGCATCAATTGATTAATCATTTGTGTGTGTAAAGAGATAGAATGCAAGTGTGTATGTACATATTGCGATTTTCTCCTGTTTTAAATCCAGAAGCCATTGCCTCATTTTATGGTCTAGCAGCACTGTGACCTGGAATAATGAACAGAATGTCTTGGGACACACTTGTGTTACCAGTTAATAGAGACTGCCTGCATCTCTGTAATTGAAAAGGGCAATGTTTAGTTTCCAGTGTGGACTCAGAATTTTTTTTTCCCTTAATGCGTTTTTTTTTCCTTTTAATAGTTCTATTCTGGTATATTTGATCTACAATCAATGTATACATTTACAGTATATAATTTGATGCATTTTGACATTGTGTACATCTGTGGCACTATCCCCACAATTAAGACAAGAAACATACCCATCACTCCCAAAAGTTTCCTTATGCCCCTTTGTAATCTCGTTCTCTCTCTTCTCTTCTTTCCCATCCCCAGGAAACTATCCTTAGGGATTTCTTTTCTATCACTGTAGATTAGTTCACATCTTCTGTAACTTTATATAAATGGAATTATACTCTATGTCCTTTTTTCTTGCCTGACTTCTTTCACTCAGCACAATTATTTGAGGTTAATCCATGTTGTTGTATGTATCAGTAGTGTATTTTTTTATTGCTGAGTTTTATTTCATTTTATGGATAATCTGTGTATCCAGTCTCCTGTTGATGGACATTTGGGCCACCACAAATAAAACTGCTATGAACGTTTATGTACAAGGCTTTGTGCGGACACATGTTTTCCTTCTTCTTGTGTAAACCCTAGGAGAGGATTGGCTGGGTTATATGGTAAGTATATGCTTAGCATCATAAGAAATCGCTAAATTATTTTCCAAAATGGTTTTACAATTTTACATTCCCACTAGACAATGTATGAAAGTTCCAGTTGTTCTACATCTTGGCCAACACTTGGTATGGTCAGTCTTTTTAATTTAAACCATATTAGTATGTATGTAGTAATATATCTTACTGTGGTTTTAATTTGCATATCCCTCATGACTAATGACGCTGAACATTTTTTATGTGCCTGTTTGCCATGCTTATGTCCTCTTTGGTGAAGTGTTTGTTCAGGTCTTTTGTCCATTTTTTAAGTGGGCATAATTGCTCAGTATTAACTCAGTTATTAAATTGTAAGAGTTCTTCGTGTATTCTAGATACAATTTCTTTGTCAGATATATTTTTGCAACTATTCTCTCCCAGTGACATGCTTTTTCGTTTTTGTAACAATATCTTTTAAAACTTGTTTCACATTTGCATGCATCAAAATACAGTGTCTTTGAAGATCAAAAGCTCTTAATTTTGATGAAAGCCACTATATCAATTTTTTCTTTTATAGTTTATACTCTTTGTATTGATTAAGTAAATCTTTGCCAAATTCAAAGTAAGATCTTCTCCTCGAAGTTTTATGATTCTGGCTGTTACGTTAGATCTGTGCTTTATTTTTAGTTATTTTTTGTATAGGGTATGAGATAAGAATTGAGGTTATTATCTCTTTTGGCTTATGGATATCTAGTTGTTCTAGCACTATTCATTGAAAAGAGTATTCTTTCCTCATTGAGTTGCATTGGCACCTCTGCTGAAAATCAGTTGATCATATGTGTGTGGCCTGGACTCTACTTTGTTCCCTTAATCTGTCAGTAACACTGGTTTGGTTATTGTCATTTTATAATAAGTCTTGATATCAGATGATACAAGTTTTCTAGCGTTGTTGTTGTTGTTGTTGTTGTTTTGGTCGCACCACACGGCTTGTGACAGCTTGTGGCATTTTAGTTCCCCGACCAGCGATCAAACCCTGACCCTCAGCAGTGAGAGCGCGGAGTCCTAACCACTGGACCACCAGGGAATTCCCTCTAGCGTTCTTTTGTTTTCAGAATTATTTTTGGTTATTCTAGGTCCTTTTCATTTTCATGTAGATTTTAAAATCAGTGTGTCAGTTTTTACAAAAATGCCTCTTTGGGGTTACAGTTGAGATTGTGTTGAATCCATAGATCAGTTTGCAGAGGATTGGCATCTTAATATTCAGTCTTCCGATCTCTGGACTTTGTCTATTTCTCCATTTAGGGCTTTAATTTCTCTCAGCAGTGTTCTGTAGTTGTTAGTGTACAGGTCTTACACATCTTTTGTCAAATTTATCCCTAAATATTTCATATTTTGGATGCCATTTTAAATTATAGTTTTTAAATATCAATTTTCAGTTATTTTTTGTCAGTATGTATGGATATTCATTTTTATGTATTTATCCTGTATCCTGCTACCTTGCTAAAGTCAATAATTCTCACAGCTTTTTTGTTAATTCCCTAAGATTTTAGAACCGCTTGTTTGATTCTAAATCATGTTGTTGGCAAATGATGAGCTTTGCCTCTTCTTTTCTAATCTGTATATTTTTTGAGCTTGGGAGAAAAATCAGGATTTTATAACTTTTTGCTAGACATGTGAAGCATATGTTGGATTCTCCCTCACTAGGGATTCTTTAAAAATAAATTAAAAGGGGATTATTAAGTCCTTCTATCCATTCCTTTATTCATTCAGTGAACATTTAGTATCCACTGTGTGTCAGTCACTATCTATTGACTAATGGAAGAGACAGACATATAAACAAGTAATTTTAATTTAACAAGTAAGTACAGTAAGTGCCATAGTAGTTATGATGCAGAGTACGTTGGCAACTTCGAGGCAAGGCTATTCAGAATCAGGGGAGAGAATGAAATGATCTCTGCAGGCCTGCTGCTACCCTGGATGGGTATGATTGATAAAAGAATACTCAGAGATTATTGATAGGAAAATGTTTAAACTACACTGTCCTGAGAAATTCTACATCCTCCCCATCCTGATTGTTAGTTACAGTCGGCCCTCTATGTCCTGGGTTTTTGCATCCATGGATTCAACCAACCTTGGATCAGAAATATTCAGAAAAGGGCTTCCCTGGTGGGGCAGTGGTTGAGAGTCCGCCTGCCGATGCAGGGGACACGGGTTCATGCCCCGGTCCGGGAAGATACCACATGCCGCAGAGCGGCTGGGACCGTGAGCCATGGCCGCTGAGCCTGCGCGTCCGGAGCCTGTGCTCCGCAACGGGAGAGGCCACAACAGTGAGAGGCCCACGTACTGCAAAAAAAAATTTTTTTTAATTCAGAAAAAAAAAATTCCAGGAAGTTCCAAAAAGCCAAACCTGAGTTTGCTGTGCACCAGCAACTATTTACATAGCATTTACATTGTATTAGGTATTATAAGTAATGTAGAGATGATTTAAAGGATATGGGAAGATGTCAGGGGTTATATGCAAATACTTTGCCATTTTATATTAGGGACTTGAGCTTCCGGGGGTGGCAGGTGGAAGAGCCCTGGAACTATTCCCCCTTAGATACCGAGGTACAACTGTATTTACTTTATTATTGAAAGTCTGAAAGGGCTACATCTTTATCTATAGTTAGTTCTTTTTCTCTTTCTTCTTCTTATTTTTTTTTAATCTTACATGAAGGCAACAGCCTTTGCTTCTAGCCTTAAATCTCATTGACCTGAGACCAGGAGCCGTGGGAGCAGGGATATTTGATACCATGTTACTCTTAATAGTAAATTATGCTGCTGTGTTCTTAAGAACCCTATGAGTTCAGTACTATTGCCCCCATTTCTGCAGGTTTTTTTTTTTTAATAAAGTGAGCTTGATCTTTTTTTAAAAAAATATTTATTTATTTAGTTGCACCAGGTCTTAGTTGCAGCAAGCAGTCTCCTTAGCTGTGACACACGGGCTCCAAACTCTTAGTTGCAGCATGCATGTGGGATCTAGTTCCCTGACCAGGGATGGAACCTGGGCCCCTGCATTGGTAGCGTGGAGTCTTAACCACTGGACCACCTGGGAAGTCCCAATTTCTGCAGTTTTGTTTTGTTTTTTAAAAAGCACTTTAGCATGTATCCTGTTATTTTTAAAATTCTCATAGCAGCTCCTGAGGTCTTTACATTTCTCCTGTCATGTACATTGAAGGAGAAGTAAGCTTCTGACTTCGTAGCCCCAGCATATTTCTTGGAATCTGGTGAGTAGGAGGTGCTAAATAGACACTAATGTGTGTGTATTGGCGTAATTTCTCTTTAGTCTAGTTGTCATGCTTTGGGCTCCTCTAAATAATATAGGATCATTCCCATTTTATAGATAAGGAAATTTCTCCAGGCCACCAGAGAGTAAATGATTGTAGGTTCTTCTTCTTCTCCTTCTTCTCGTTCTCCTCCTCCTCCTCCTCCTCCTCCTCCTCCCCCTCCTCCTCCTCCCCCTCCTCTTGCTCCTCCCCCTCCTCTTGCTCCTCCCCTCCTCCTCCTCCCCTCCTCCTCCCCTCCTCCTCCTCCCCTCCTCCTCCCCCCTCCTCCCCCTCCTCCTCCTCCCCCTCCTCTTCCTCCTCCCCCTCCTCTTGCTCCTCCCCTCCTCCTCCTCCCCTCCTCCTCCCCTCCTCCTCCTCCCCTCCTCCTCCCCTCCCCTCCTCCCCTCCCCTCCTCCTCCCCCACTCCTCCCCTCCCCTCCCCCTCCTCCTCCCCCCTCCTCTTGTTCCTCCCCTCCCCCTCCTCCCCCTCCCCCTCCTCCCCTCCTCCTCCCCCTCCTCCTCCCCCTCCCCCTCCCCTCCTCCTCCCCCTCCTCCTCCCCCTCCCCCTCCCCTCCTTCTCCTTCTCCTCCCCTCACCCTCTGCTCACCCTCCCCTCACCCTCCCCCTCCTCCCCCTCCTCCTCCCCCTCCTCTTCCTCCTCCTCCCCCTGCTTCTCCCCTCCTCTTGCTCCTCCTCCCCCTCCTCCTCCCCCTCCTCTTGCTTCTCCTCCTCCTCCCCCTCCTTCTCACCCTCCTCTTGCTCCTCCTCACCCTCCTCCTCCTCACCTTCCCCTCACCCTCCTCTTGCTCCTCCTCCTCCCCCCTCCTCTTGCTCCTCCCCCTCCTCCTCCTCCTCTTTTTTCCTCTTCTTCTTTCTTCCTTCTTCTTCTTCTTCTTCTAGAATTTAGTATTTTATTCGTTTGTAAAATGATATAATTTAAGAAACACTAACAGCACTCTTCATTTTAGAGGTGAGAAATCTTGCTTGCTATCATAGAGGAAGGCTAAAAACTTAGACATATCCACACTCCTTATTTGTTTCTGAAATGAGTCATGACTTCATTCTTCCTGTCACCCTGGCAAAAAGAATCTCTCACTTTCCTGAATTGAGAACTCCCAGAGGGCGGGGACCAATATAGCAAAGCGACTGGCACATGGTAGGAATTGAGTAAACATTCTTGACTGAGTAAATGAGTGTATCCGGCTCACCATGGGAAACACGCCCATCGGACCAATGTGCTAAGAATCTGGTGGCCAATTTTCCATTCCAATGCTTCTTCCTCCTGCGGGGGTAAGAAGAAGTGAACTGCACATACCTATGCTGCATGTGTTAAAGCCCTCTGTGATTTTATGATCGTTAGCAGACACACCCTACGCCTTAACCGAGGGCTACAGTGCATGTGTGACAGTAGACCTTCAGGCTGCAAGAGTGAATAAGACAATCCCTGCCTCAAGTGGCTGACAGACTATTAAATAGATAACTTAGTGCAGGGTGAGTGCAGTGATGGGGATGTGCACTGTGAGTTAGGGGCACAGAATAAAGATAACTGACCCAGTCAGGGGAGCAAAGTGAGGTTGCTTTTTGTTTGTTTGCTTGTTTACTAAAAACGAATACAGTGTTTGTTATGTGCCGGGCACTGTTCTAAGCAATTTGCACATAAGAACCCCTTTACTCCCTGCAAGCTATGTTCTGTTAGTGTCCCCATTTCACACTGAGGATAAGGAGCTACAGAGAGTTAAGGTCACACAGCTGGTAAGTTGTGGAACTGGGATTCAAACTCAGGCACTGTGGCTCTAGCATCTGTGCTCTTAAGCACAGTGCCAACTGGGTCTCTTGTAAGTCCTGAAGTAGAGGGGGAAATAATGAGAAATATAAACATTTGTATCATACTGACAGAATTTCTTGTTTAACTGGCTATGAGGTTAGAGAAAAGGAAGAGTCGAGATTGATTGCCAGAGCCTCTACGTTGGGTGAGAGAGAGAATACAGGAGTGGTAAAGAGGTGAGGTGTACGGAGATGAGGTTTTCAATGGATTGAGTTTGAGTGTTTACAGGTCGAGGTGTCTCCCCAGAAAGTTACATATAGAAATCAGAAACTTGAGAGAGTCTAAGGGCTGAAAAGAAGCTTTGGGAGTCATCAGTGTTTTGAGAGCTGGTTAAAAGTACCAGAGTAGACACTGTCTCCTGTGAAGAGAGTGGCAGACCCGAAGGAGAAAGAGAGAGAGAGATCAGCATTGTCAGATGCAGAGAGAAATCCAGTTTGATGAGATCTAGAAAAGAAAATCCTTCAAACTTTCAGTTAAGGGACTATTTAACAGTTCAGTGTCAGCAATCTTACTGAAAACAATCCCATCCGTGTCCGGAGGTAGAAGTCGGATTACAGTGGGTTGAAGAGTAAGTGGGAGGTGAAAACGTGAAGATAGTAAGTGCAGACTACCCTGTACTTTCCAGAAGTCTGGATGAGGAAAGAGGTTGCTTGGTAAAAGCTAAAGGAGCTTTCTGGGTGAAGGAAATACTTTCTCCTCAGGTTAAGACAGATTTGGATAAATTTATGGGTTGAGGTGGTAGAGCCAATAGTATTAGAAGGATCCTGAAGATTTAGGAGAGGAGGAGTTCCTGAGGAAGCAGAGGGGAGTGGAGTCAGGGACCTTGTGAGAGGGCCTTGACTAGAGGAAAGTAGCTAAGATGTGTGTGAATGTTGATTGAGGAGCTCATAGGTAGAAGTAGGAAATTGAAGAAGAATATGCCTGAGGACTCTAGTTATTTCAGTGAGGTCAGAAGAAAAACAATCTTAGGATAGCGTGAGGGCAGGCTTTAAATACAGAACTTTAGGAAAGCCATGAATGTTTGGAGTGGTGGTGGAGAGGGTGTGAAAAAGAGAATTGGGCTAATAAAGCCCTGACTAGAGGCACTAAAGGCCTGACAAAGGTTGGAGACCTTGGATCTGCACGCAGGATTGCATGGCAGTGTGGTTTTTCCCCAGCTAACTGAGTCTACCTAACTGGCAATAGGAGCAGAGGCCACAGATGGGAGTTTTGCTGCAGTGCTGGTTTGCTGGACACATTTGATGGAGGATCGGAGGTACAAAGGAATCAGGACTGTGACTTCAGGTGATCAACTACAGAAGAGAAGCCAAGAGGGGGCTGACACCTGGAAGGAAAATAGAAGGGTCTGGTGAGGTCACTTATAGGTGAAAGAGCAGATGTAGCGGGACCGAATGTGAGAGTGAGGGAAACTGGAGTTTGTGTCTTTGAAGGTGGAAGTAGTCAGGATCCAAAGTGTGTAGTTCTGGGAGTGAGTAGAGGAGATTGAGTGGAGGTGAAAATCTTAGGAATTAAGGGATAAAAAGAAAATACATTCAGGGAATTCAGTGTGTTGTATGAGACCCATAAACAGATTTGCTCTGCAGAATAAGAGGTACTGTAATAGAGGGAGGGAGGATGTGAGCAACTATGCTGGGGAAGAGGCAGGGAAATGCTTCACCAGGGTATTAATGTGTTTGATCTGAAGCTTGAGGAATGAGCAGGAGTTTGCTAGGCGTTCAATGAGTGAGCATGGCTGTGCTATGTAAAGCAGGATAGGGAAAACCAAAATGACTGTGCCTTTGAAATAAACCCACCCACTGGACAAGGCTTCTGATGTGTGTGGGTCGGAATGGGAGATGCAAGGAGTTGGGAACAGACCCAAGTACAGGTGAAGGCAGGGAAACGTAATTCAGTCCTGGAAATAAACCCGATTTCTCTAGTGTAGAGCAACCATGGCCAGTGGTCCAGGCATGTAGTTAATTACAGACGTTCAACACTAGACATCGGATGAGGAGTCCACGTGAATATTAGCCTGTAAACTCCAGGTTCCCCCTCCCGTATCACTGCCTCATCAACCACCCAAAATGGCACCCTTATCTAAAGACCCTCAATGACTTTGCATCAGACAAGGAAGGAGAAACTGACTTGTGTCTTATTTTGCTTTTGAAACCTAGCAGTGCTGCTTCATACACATTAGGCACTCAGTAAATGCTGTTGAATGAATGGCTCAGAAATGGTGATGATGATGGTGGTGATGATGATAGTAACTTAAAGCTTAAATAGCGTTTACTATATAAAGCCCTGTTCTAAATAGTGCTTACTGTTCAACAACAGTACTGTGAAATAGGGCTTCCCTGGTGGTGCAGTGGTTAAGAATCCTCCTGCCAGTGTAGGGGACATGGGTTTGAGCCCTGGTCCCGGAGGAAGATCCCACATGCCATGGAGCAACTAAGCCCGTGTGCCACAACTACTGAGCCCGCATGCCACAACTACTGAAGCCCCTGCGCCTAGAACCCATGCTCTGCAACAAGAGAAGCCACCGCAGTGAGAAGCCCGAGCACCTCAATGAAGAGTAGCCCCCCGCTCGCCACAAGGAGAGAAAGCACACGTGCAGCAACAAGGACCCAATGCAGTCAAAAATAAATAAATCTATTTTAAAAAAATACTGTGAAATAGGTTCTCTTTTTATCCAGATTCAACATAGATGATTGAGCAAAACTATCAAATTAATACCTAGAAAGAGAAACTGTTTACTTTGGATATATGAAGGATACGTATCCATCTGGAGTAGAGGATGGGGAAAGTAGTCGTATGAGAGCTCTAGGAAAGATCTTTTCTTCTAATCAGTAAACCCAGGAAAGTGTGGGGGTGGATGGCTGTTTGTTTTCTGTTTATGTTTTTGTTTTACACCTTTATTGAGATATATTTCACATACCATAAAGTTCACCCATTTAAAGTACACAGTTAATTGGTTTTTAGTATATTCACAGAGTTGTAAGACCATCACCACAATCTAATTTTAGAATTTTTCAGTACCCCAGAAAACACCGCCCTGTTCATTAGCAGCCCTTCCTCTTTGCTGCTCCCCGCCCTTCACCCTAGCCCCAAGAAGCCACTAATCTACTTTATATCTCTGAATTTGTCTATTCTGAACATTTCACATAAATGGAATCATACAGTGTAAGGTCTTTGTGACTGGCTTCTTTCACTTAGCGTGTTCATTCATGTTGTAGCAGATATCAGTACTTCATTCCCTTTTTTCTCGCTGCTTAATATGTCATTGTGTGGATACACCAGCTTTGTTTATTCATCAGTTGATGGACATTTGGGTTGTTTCCTCTTTTTGACTTTTATGAATACTGCTGCTATGAACATTTGTGTACAGCTTTCTGTGTAAATATATGTTTTCAGTTCTCTTGGGTATATACACCTAGGAGTGGAATTGTTGTGTCATATGGTATTCTGTGTTTAATATTTTGAAGAGCTGCCAAATGGTTTTTCAAAGTGACTGCACTGTTTTACATTCTCACCAGCAATATCTGAGGGTTCCAGTTTCTCCACATCCTCACCGACACTTGTTATTTACCATTATTTTGGTTCTAGCCCTCAGGGTCAGTGTGAAGTAGTATCTTAATGTACTTTTGATTTACATTTCCCTGATCGCTAATGATATTGAACATCTTTTCTTGTGCTTATTGGCCATTTATATCTTTTCTGTAGAGAACTGTCTATTCAAAATTTTTGCCCATTTTTTTAATTGAGTTATCTGGTTTTTTTAAATTAATTAATTAATTTGGTTCCGCCGGCTCTTAGTTGCTGCAGGTGGGCTCCTTGGTTGCGGCAGGTAGACTCTTTAGTTGCGGCTCCAGGGCTCCTTAGTTGTGGCACGTGAACCCTTAGTTGCGGCATGCATGTGGGATCTAGTTCCCTGACCGGGGATCAAACCCAGGCCCCCTGCATTGGGAGCATAGAGTCTTATGCTCTGCACCACCAGGGAAGTTCCCTGGTTTTTTTGTTTGTTTGTTTTTTATTGTTGACTTATACGAGTTTTTTAAAAATATATTCTGGTTACAAGTCCCTTATCAGATATATGAGTTGCAAATATTTTCTCCCATTGTGTGGATTGTATTTTTACTTTCTTGATGTTGCCCTTTGAAGCACAAGTTTTTAATTTTAATGAAGACCAGTTTATTTTTTCACTTGTTGCTTATGCTTTTAGTTTTATATCTAAGAAGTCATTGCTTAACTCAGGATGACAAAGATATACTCCTATGCTTTCTTCTGAGAGTTTTACAGTTTTAGCTCTTACATTTAAGTCAATGACCCATTTTGTTAATTTTTGCGTGTGATGTGAAGCAGGTCCAACTTCATTCTTTTGTTATGGATTTCCAGTTGTTCTAGCACCATTTATTGAAAAGACTTCTTTTTCCATTGAATTGTCCTGGCGCCCTTGTCAAAAATCAGTTGACCATAAATGTGAAGATTTATTTCTGGATTCTCTAGTTTGTTGACCTATATGTCCATCCTTATGCTAGTCCTGTTCTGACTTGATTACTATAGGTTTTGAAGTTGAGAAATATGAATCCTCCAACTTTTTCAAGATTGTTTTAGCTGTTTATTTTCATATGAATTTTAGGATCAGCTTGTCAAGTTCTGCAAAAAAAAAAAAAACCCTGGGATTTTGATAGAGATTTTATCGAATCTATACATCAGTTTGTGGAGTATTGGCATTTTTTTTAAAGGTTTCTGTTTATTTAGAAGACACAGACTAACATTATTAGATGGTAAGGTTCACAAATGGGTTCATTTCTTTCCTTAGCTTTTTTTGGCTGCATTGGGTCTTTGTTGCTGTGCGCGGGCTTTCTCTAGTTGCGGTGAGCAGGGCCTACTCTTCGTCGTGGTGCACGGGTTTCTCACTGAAGTGGCTTCTCTTATTGTAGAGCACGGGCTGTAGACGCAAGGGCTTCAGTAGTTGAAGCATGTGGGCCCTAGAGCACATGGACTTCATAAGTTGCAGCACAAGAGCTCAGTAGTTGTGGCTCTCAGGCTCTAGAGTGCAGGCTTGGTAGTTGTGGTGCATGGGCTTAGTTGCTCTGCGGCATGTGGGATCTTCCTGGACCAGGGATCGAACCCATGTCCCTTGCATTGGCAGGCGGATTCTTAACCACTGTGCTACCAGGGAAGTCCTGAGTATTGCCATTTTAACAATCTTAAATCTTCTAACCCACGAACATGGATATCTTTTCACTTAATTTCTTTCAATGGTGTTTTGTATTTTTCACTATACAAGTCTTTCACTTCTTTTGTTAAATTTATTCCCAGGTATTTTATTTTTATGCTACTATTAAAAAGGAAATGTTTTCTTAATTTCATTTTTGTATTGTTCATTGCTGGTGTGTAGATATATAAATGTTTTATATCAGCATTGTATCCTGTGGCCATTTATTAGTTCGAATAGTTTTTTGTGGATTCCATAGGATTTTCTATATACAGGGTCACATCATCTGTGAAGAGAAGTAGTATTACTTCTTCCTTATCAATCTGAATGCCTTTTATTTCTTTTTCTTGCCTGATTGCCCTGGCTAGAACCCCTAGCTCAATGCTGAAAAGAAGTGATGAGACCAGACATCTTTGTCTTGCTCCTGATCTTGGGGAAAAGGCAGCCAGTCTTTCACCTTTGATATTAGCAGTGGGTTATTTGTTTGCTTTTGAGGAAAGGATGAGATAGAATTTAATAGGTGCTCCTGGAAGCAAGTTCATGTTGGGAGAAGGCAAGAGAGGTTGAGTGAGATTCAGCCACTGAATATTGAACTGGGGGTGGCATGCTTTTGTAGTGGAATGAAATGGCTCAGAGCTGGACTACTTAGTGTGTTGAGGACTTTGTAGCCAGGTGGACGAGCTTCACCCCTGTAGAAGTTTTCCACCAGCTAGCTCAGACTAGCTAATGAATTTGCGTTGATAAGGAGTCCCCTTGTGTTTAGGTCAAATCATGGTTCACTTTGGTTTAGAAGCTAGGAGAAATAGAAGAAGAAGGGTGTTTATCCCTTCTGGCTGCCCTTTAAGAGTTTAGTGCAATACCAGTGACCTCAGGATTACTCTTCTTGAAGAGCCCCATCTTCTGATCACTGTATTTATTACTCAGTACTGTTTGTAAACAGTTGGCTCTTTGTGGATTTGCACTTCTCTTTTGCCTTTGTCTTCCTAACTCCTCAGATTGTAAATTTCCCAAGGACAAGAATCATGCCTCCTATGATTCCAAGGACAAGAATATGCCTCAGATGTCTAAATCACTTCTGAGTACCAATAAATAGTTATTAACTATCGATAAAGATAAATGTGATTATAAATACAAAGATTTCTGAGCCGTTTGGGAAGCATATTAAGTATAAATCCATTTTATACTCGATAAGTGGACTTTTGGAAGAGATAAAGGAGGTCACCTGAAAGTCATTATTTTAAAGTTTAATATACACCCACTTGAGTTTTTAAATATGTGCACGAGTGATATTTCTAACCTGCCCCTAGAATTTATTTCAGTTCATTTCCACTTACCTACAGGTGACATACCAGACAATCTGACTTTTCACTTCCTATGGACTTGGCCTTTACTAACTCCCACTCCTGAGTGCAACTTTGTGACTCAACAACAGCTGGGAGGAAAAGCCTTTGAAAGCAAAGCTGTGCCCTGCCTTTTGTTCCTTTCCCCACCTTGTGAAGGAATGAAGCAGGACTTAGGAGAGTAGCTCTCTTCGTATCTCTCCCAGAGGCGAAGCCATTGGCTCTAAGTATAGAGTGAGAAGCTCTGAGGAGTTGAATAAAGGGTTAGATAGAGACGCTGCTGAACCCATTTTTCCGGCTTCTCCCAGTGTTGTTATCTCCAAAATGGCCAACACCCCTACATTGATGTGCAAACACATTCCAAGGCCTTGTTGTAATAGAAAGCACCAACCTGGCATAGGAGCCCTGGCTTCTAGTTCTCACCCTGTCACTAGAGGACCCAGAAAAATTCAATTAAAGGCCTTCTTACTCAGCATAGGCTGCCATAACAAATACCATAGATTGGGTGACTTAAAACAATAGAAATTGATTTTCTCACAGTTCTGGAGGCTTGAAGTCTGAGTCCAGGTTACCACCATGGTTGGGCTCTGGTGAGGGCCTCTTCCTGGCATGTAGACAGCTGCCTTCTCATTGTGTGCTCACTGGCCTTTCCTTGTTGTGTACACCTGGAGAGAGAGAGGGGGCCAACTCTCTGGTGTCTTTTCTCATAAGGGCACAAATACCATTATGAGGGCCCCACCCTCATGACTTCATTCAACCTTCTTTATCTGCCAAAGATGCATCTCCAAATACCATTACACTGAGTGTTAAGGCTTCAAAATAATAATTTGGGGGGGGGGGACACAGACATTTAGTCCATAACAAAGGCTCCAATCCTCAGTTTTCTTGTCTGTGAAATGAGGATGTTGAGATTCTTTCTAGCCCTTAACATTTATGATTCTGTGAGGTTGCATTTGCATTATTTTCTATTTTGACTTATTTATAATGTTCCCCGTTACATTCTCTCAGGCAGCTGAATGGGTTTAGATTTAAATGGAGTTAGGTTTATTCTTTTATTTAATAAGTATTTTTTTGAGTATCTGAGCATCTTCTTTGTGCCAGGAACTATTGTAAGCACTGAGACTATAGCAGTGAACAAAAGAGACAAAAATTCTTGCCTTCCTGGAGCTTACATTCTAGGTGAATTAAAATAAGGAATAAAAGGATAATGTGTTAGGTAATAATTGCTAAAGAGAAAATAAGAAGTATCAGAAACGCAGGGTTGCAGTTTTAGATATGGTGGTCGGAGAAGACCACCTAAGGTGGCATTTGAGTGAAGAGGGAAGAGAGTGTGTTTATTTTATTATTTTTTTAATTTTATTTATTTATTTTTTTATACAGCAGGTTCTTATTAATCATCCATTTTATACAAATCAGTGTATATGTGTCAATCCCAATCTCCCAGTTCATCACACCACCCCCCCCCACCCCCGACGCTTTCCCCCCTTGGTGTCCATACGTTTGTTCTCTACATCTGTCTCAATTTCTGCCCTGCAAACCAGTTCAGCTGTACCATTTTCTAGGTTCCACATATATGCGTTAATATACGATATTTGTTTTTCTCTTTCTGACTTACTTAACTCTATGGCAGTCTCTAGATGCATCCATATCTCTACAAATGACCCAATTTCGTTCCTTTTTATGGCTGAGTAATATTCCATTGTATATATGTACCACATCTTCTTTACCCATTCGTCTGTCGATAGGCATTTAGGTTGCTTCCATGACCTGGCTATTGTAAATAGTGCTGCAATGAACATTGGGGTTCATGTGTCTTTTTGAATTATGGTTTTATCTGGGTATATGCCCAGTAGTGGGATTGCTGGGTCATATGGTAATTCTATTTTTAGTTTTTTAAGGAACCTCCATACTGTTCTCCATAGTGGCTGTATCAATTTACATTCCCACCAACAGTGCAAGAGGGTTCCCTTTTCTCCACACCCTCTCCAGCATTTGTTGTTTGTAGATTTTCTGATGATACCCATTCTAATCTGTGTGAGGTGATACCTCATTGTAGTTTTGCAATTGTTGTTGCATTTCTCTAACAATTAGTGATGTTGAGCAGCTTTCCATGTGCCTCTTGGCCATCTGTATGTCTTCTTTGGAGAAATGTCTATTTAGGTCTTCTGCACATTTTTGGATTGGGTTGTTTGTTTTTTTAATATTGAGCTGCATGAGCTTTTTATATATTTTGGAGATTAATTCCTTGTCCGTTGATTCGTTTGCAAATATTTTCTCCCATTCTGAGGGTTGTCTTTTCTTCTTGTTTATGGTTTCCTTTGCTGTGCAAAAGCTTCTAAGTTTCATTAGGTCCCATTTGTTTATTTTTGTTTTTATTTCCGTTACTCTTGGAGGTGGATCAATAAAGATCTTGCTGTGATTTATGTCAAAGAGTGTTCTTCCTGTGTTTTCCTCTAAGAGTTTTATAGTGTCTGGTCTTACATTTAGGTCTCTAATCCATTTTGAGTTTATTTTTGTGTATGGTGTTAGGGAGTATTCTAATTTCATTCTTTTACATGTAGCTGTCCAGTTTTCTCAGCACCACTTATTGAAGAGACTGTGTTTTCTCCATTGTATATCCTTGCCTCCTTTGTCATAGATTAGTTGACCATAGGTGCATGGGTTTATTTCTGGGCTTCCTATCCTGTTCCATTGATCTATATTTCTGTTTCTGTGCCAGTACCATATTGTCTTGATTACTGTAGCTTTATAGTATCATCTGAAGTCAGGGAGCCTGATTCCTCCAGCTCCGTTTTTTTCCGTCAAGACTGCTTTGGCTATTCGGGGTCTTTTATGTCTCCATACAAATTTTAAGATTTTTTGTCCTAGTTCTGTAAAAAATGCCATTGGAAATTTGATAGGGATTGCATTGAATCTGTAGATTGCTTTGGGTAGTATAGTCATTTTCACAATATTGATTCTTCCAATCCAAGAACATGGTATATCTCTCCATCTGTTTGTATCATACTTAATTTCTTTCATCAATGTCTTATAGTTTTCTGCATACAGGTCTTTTGTCTCCCTAGGTAGGTTTATTCCTAGGTATTTTATTCTTTTTGTTGCAATGGCAAATGGGAGTGTTTTCTTAATTTCTCTTTCAGATTTTTCATCATTAGTGTATAGGAATGCAAGAGATTTCTGTGCATTAATTTTGTATCCTGCAACTTTACCAAATTCATTGATTAGCTCTATTAGTTTTCTGGTGGCATCTTTAGGATTCTCTATGTATAGTATCATGTCATATGCAAACAGTGACAGTTTTACTTCTTCTTTTTCAATTTGAATTCCTTTTATTTTTTTTTCTTCTCTGATTGCCATGGCTAGGACTTGCAAATCTATGTTGAATAATACTGGTGAGGGTGGACATCCTTGTCTTGTTCCTGATCTTGGAGGAAATGATTTCAGTTTTTCACCATTGAGAATGATGTTTGCTGTGGGTTTGTCGTATATGGCCTTTATTATGTTGAGGTAGGTTCTCTCTATGCCCACTTTCTGGAGAGTTTTTATCATAAATCGATGTTGAATTTTGTCAGAAGCTTTTTCTGCATCTATTGAGATGATCATATGGTTTTTATCCTTCAAGTTGTTAATATGGTGTATCACATTGATTGATTTGCATATATTGAAGAATCCTTGCATCCCTGGTATAAATCCCACCTGATCATGGTGTATGATCCTTTTAATGTGTTGTTGGATTCTGTTTGCTAGTATTTTGTTGAGGATTTTTGCATCTGTATTAATCAGTGATATTTGTCTGTAACTTTCTCTTTTTTTTTGTATCTTTGTCTGGTTTTGGTATCAGGGTGATGGTGGCCTCATAGAATGAGTTTGGGAGATTTCCTTCCTCTGCAGTTTTTTGGAAGAGTTTGAGAAGGATGGGTGTTAGCTCTTCTCTAAATGTTTGATAGAATTTTTCTAAAAATGTTTGATAGAATTCACCTGTGAAGCCGTCTGGTCCTGTACTTTTGTTTGTTGGAAGTTTTTTTTTTTTTTTTTTGCGTTACGCGGGCCTCTCACTGTTGTGGCCTCTCCCGTTGCGGAGCACAGGCTCTGGACACTCAGGCTCAGCGGCCATGGCTCACGGGCCTAGCCGCTCCGCGGCACGTGGGATCTTCCCAGACCGGGGCACAAACCCGTGTCCCCTGCACCGGCAGGCGGACTCTCAACCACTGCGCCACCAGGGAAGCCCCTGTTGGAAGACTTTTTATCACAATTTCGATTCCATTACTTGTGATTGGTCTGCTCATATTTTCTATTTCTTCCTGGTTCAGTCTTGGAAGGTTATACCTTTCTAAGAATTTGTCCATTTCTTCCAGGTTGTCCATTTTATTGGCATAGAGTTGCTTGTAGTAGTCTCTTAGGATGCTTTGTATTTCTGCGGTGTTTGTTGTAACTTCTCCTTTTTCATTTCTAATTTTATTGATTTGAGTCCTCTCCCTCTTTTTCTTGATCAGTCTGGCTAATGCTTTTTCAATTTTGTTTATCTTCTCAAAGAACCAGCTTTTAGTTTTATCGATCTTTGCTATTGTTTTCTTTGTTTCTATTTCATTTATTTCTGCTCTGAACTTTATGATTTCTTTCCTTCTGCTAACTTTGGGTTTTGTTTGTTCTAATTTCTCTAGGTCCTTTAGGTGTAAGGTTAGATTGTTTATTTGAAATGTTTCTTGTTTCTTGAGGTAGGCTTGTATAGCTATAAACTTTCCTCTTAGAACTGCTTTTGCTGCATCCCATAGGTTTTGGATCATTGTGTTTTCATTGTCATTTGTCTCTAGGTATTTTTTGATTTCCTCTTTGATTTCTTCAGTGATCTCTTCGTTATTTAGTAACATATTGTTTAGCCTCTATGTGTTTGTGTTTTTTACGTTTTTTCCCCTGTAATTGATTTCTAATATCATAGCATTGTGGTGCTTGATGCTTGATATGATTTCAATTTTCTTAAATTTACTGAGACTTGATTTGTGACCCAAGATATGATCTATCCTGGAGAATGTTCCATTCGCAGTTGAGAAGAAAGTATAATCTGCTGTTTTTGGATGGAATAGCCTGTAAATATCAATGAAATCTATCTGGTCTATTGTGTCATTTAAAGCTTGTATTTCCTTATTAATTTTCTGTTTGGATGATCTGTCCATTGGTGTAAGTGAGGTGTTAAAGTCCCCCATTATTATTGTGTCACTGTTGATTTCCTCTTTTAGAGCTGTTAGCAGTTGCCTTATGTATTGAGGTGCTCCTATGTTGGGTGCATATATATTTATAATTGTTATATCTTCTTCTTGGATTGATCCCTTGATCATTATGTAGTGTCCTTCCTTGCCTCTTGTAACATTCTTTATTTTAAAGTCTATTTTATCTGATATGAGTATTGCTACTCCAGCTTTCTTTTGATTTCCATTTGCATGGAATATCTTTTTCCATTCCCTCACTTTCAGTCTGTATGTGCCCCTAGGTCTGAAGTGGGTCTCTTGTAGACAGCATATATGTGGGTCTTGCTTTTGTATCCATTCAGCAAGCCTGTGTCTTTTGGTTGGAGCATTTAATCCATTCACATTTAAGGTAATTATTGATATGTATGTTCCTATGACCATTTTCTTAATTGTTTTGGATTTGTTTTTGTAGGTCCTTTCCTTCTCTTGTGTTTCCCACTTAGAGAAGTTCCTTTAGCATTTGTTGTAGAGCTGGTTTGGTGGTGCCGAATTCTCTTAGTTTTGCTTGTCTGTAAAGCTTTTGATTACTCCATCGAATCTGAATGAGATCCTTGCTGGGTAAAGTAATCTTCGTTGTATGTTCTTCCCTTTCATCACCTTAAGTATATCATGCCACTCCCTTCTGGCTTGTAGAGTTTCTGCTGAGAAATCAGCTGTTAACCTTATGGGAGTTCCCTTGTGTGTTATTTGTCATTTTTCCCTTGCTGCTTTCAATAATTTTTCTTTGTCTTTAATTTTTGCCAATTTGATTACTATGTGTCTCGGCATGTTTCTCCTTGGGTTCATCCTGTATGGGACTCTCTGTGCTTCCTGGACTTGGGTGGCTATTTCCTTTCCCATGTTAGGGAAGTTTTCGACCATAATCTCTTGAAATATTTTCTCTGGTCCGTTCTCTCTCTCTTCTCCTTCTGGGACCCCTATAATGCGAATGTTGTTGCATTTAATGTTGTCCCAGAGATCTCTTAGGCTGTTTTCATTTCTTTTCATTCTTTTTTCTTTATTCTGTTCTGCAGCAGTGAATTCCACCATTCTGTCTTCCAGGTCACTTATCCATTCTTCTGCCTCAGTTGTTCTTTTGTTGATTCCTTCTAGTATATTTTTCATTTCGGTTATTGTATTGTTCACCTCTGTTTGTTTGTTCTTTAATTCTTCTATATCTTTGTTAAACATTTCTTGCACCTTCTCAATCTTTGCCTCCATTCTTTTTCTGAGGTCCTGGATCATCTTGACTATCATTATTCTGAATTCTCTTTCTGGAAGGTTGCCTGTCTCCATTTCATTTAGTTGTTTTTCTGGGGTTTTATCTTGTTCCTTCATCTGGTACATAGCCCTCTGCCTTTTCATCTTGTCTGTCTTTCTGTGAATGTGGTATTTGTTCCACAGGCTGCAGGACTGTAGTTCTTCTTGCTTCTGCTTTCTGCCCTCTGGTGGATGAGGCTGTCTAAGAGGCTTGTGCAAGTTTCCTGATGGGAGGGACTGGTGGTGGGTAGAGCTGGCTGTTGCTCTGGTGGGCAGAGCTCAGTAAAACTTTAATCCTCTTGTCTGCTGATGGGTGGGGCTGGGTTCCCTCCCAGTTGGTTGTTTGGCCTGAGGCGACCCAACACTGGAGCCTAGCCGGGCTCTTTGGCGGAGCTAATGGTGGACTCTGTGAGGGCTCACGCCAAGGAGTACTTCCCAGAACTTCTGCTGCCAGTGTCCTTGTCCTCATGGTGAGGCACAGCCACCCCCTGCCTCCCTCCAACACTAGCAGTTAGGTCTGGTTCAGTCTCCTATGGGGTCACTGCTCCTTCCCTTGGGTCCCAATGCACACACTACTTTGTGTGTGCCCTCCAAGGGTGGAGTCTCTGTTTCCCCCAGTCCTGTTGAAGCCCTGCAATCAAATCCCGCTAGCCTTCAGAGTCTGATTCTCTAGGAATTCCTCTTCCCGTTGCCAGACCCCCGGGTTCGGAAGCCTGACGTGGGGCTCAGAACGTTCACTCCAGTGGGTGGACTTCTGTGGTAAAAGTGTTCTCCAGTTTGTGAGTCACCCACCCAGCGGTTATGGGATTTGATTTTATTGTGATTGCTCCCCTCCTACTGTCTCATTGCGGCTTCTCCTTTGTCTTTGGATGTGGGGTATCTTTTTTGGTGAGTTCCAGTGTCTTCCTGTCGATGATTGTTCAGCACTTAGTTGTGATTCCGGTGTTCTCGAAAGAGGGTGTGAGAGCGTGCCTTTCTACTGTGCCATCTTGAACCTGGAAGAGAGTGTGTTTAATTTTGCACAGCCAGATTGGAAACTGAGACCTTGCTAGGGAAAGCTCTGTAATCCAGAAATCCTGCAGCAAACCTGGTTCTTGTTTGCCAACTACCCACTTCTCTCTCCACTAATCCTTCTCCCCACCACCGCGTCATCCTGTTCTCTGCCAGACACTCTGCGTTAATTAATGATTTCACAGCCCTTTTATAAATCTCAACCCAAAGACTGTAATGAGTTCCATTTAACACCCCTGCTGTCACAGTCTGGGAGAATCTGGCTGCCTTAGAATATGTACCAACTCCTGAGCTAGTTTGATGTTTAAATAGTTCTACAACTCCCTTCTCTCCCCTTTTGAATGCTTTTTCTCTTTTGCCCTAATTTCCCCTCTCCTTTCTCCACATCTTTCCACGTAGCCCTTGATCCCAAATCTTTTTATCCTGTCATGCTCTTGCTTTACTCTCCCCTTTCTTTTGTAACTTCCCTACTTCCTCCCCTTCTTCACTTTGTTCATCTCACATCTGCATTTATTCCATCTCTGACTCTTCCCTTCTGCCTTGTATCCCTTTCCATCCTCTCATCCTCACCGTGCCCTGTGATGTGTGCAGAGAACAGGCTAACACAAGGTGAGGAGCTCTCTCCTTTCCTCACAGAGTAAGTCACATCTTGGCCTCTCTCCTGTCTCCCCCTCACTGCTGCCTGAGCGCACAGAACCTTATAGGGGAGAAATTCTAACACAAGTCAGTTAGGATTTAAAGGGCTGCTAATCTCAGCCAGGCTGTCCCTGCAGGAACCCCATCCTCACTAGGCCTGTGGCATAGGCCTCATCCTACAGATCTGTGGCTGCCACTTCATCCTCTGGCTCTGGCCCTTGGCACATTTACAGTTAGTGGGTTATGGGGATAGTTTCACATGTCAGTCAGATCATTAAAGGTTCAGCACGATCCAGGGAAGGAGGTGCCAGCAGGTGGTGAAACCATTCATCGGGTCACTGCCATCTTCACTACCTTTCTGACCTGACCGCTGTCCAAGTGCCTGCTGACTTCCCCTGTGTTTCCAAGAACCAGAGCACTGAGTCCCATTCCAAAGCAGACTTCTGCACCAGAGGGCAAACGGGATCAGAGAGGTGTCCACTTCTTGCCCTCAGAACCCTTTTTTTCTAAGCCCTAGAAAGAGCGACAGAGAGACTAAATTCTATCCTGTGGTTATAGTGCTTTTGATGGGATGCATCCTTGCCCCCCACCTCCCTCCCTTAGTCCCACTCTGTCTTCAAATCAGAATCAGCCTCAGGATTGGAAGGAATCTTGGTAGTCATCTAATTAATCCAACCCTCTGATTCTTAGCCCATGTGGTTGTGTAGCTCCATCTTGAATATCTCTAGTTTTTCTTTGGCTATCTGGTCCCTTAGATTTGTGACTTGTGTCAGTGGCCATTTGTCAGCTGGTTTGTCGAACAAGTGGATCAAGCAGTGCTTTGTAGAATCCTATATCTTGTAGTGGATGCTGTGTGTGTGTGTACGTAGGTGCTTGTGCAAAAAAACCTACCTATTTTATCCAGGTGACCGACAGAGGGGAGAGAATACAAAGATATTTCAAAAGTGGAAGACACATCCTTTCCTCTTAAGGAATTTACAGCTTAGCTGGGGAAACCAGAGATGTGGAAGTATATTGATTGAAGAATACTTAGAAAAAGAGTGTCAAAACAAGTGTCATTTAGTGCACAAATGAGGTCTTTGTGGAGTGAGTTCCACAGAGGTGTTCGTCTTTGGTCATGCTGGATATGACAAATATAACTTGAAATAAATGGTTTGAATGGCTGATTGTTTTTCACTGAGGCTGTTGTAAGTAACTAACCAATAATACAGAGTGAATTTATGAAGGCTTAGGTTACTTCTGCCAAAGGGGAGAGGTTGGTTAGGAGCAAATCAAGGAAAGCTTCTTGGGATTAATATGTTTTCTTTTTTAAACATATTTATTTATTTATTTATTGGCTGCATTGGGTCTTCGTTGCTGTGCGCGGGCTTTCTCTAGTTGCGGCGAGCGGGGGCTACTCTTCATTGCAGTGCACGGGCTTCTCATTGCAGTGGCTTCTCATTGCAGAGCACAGGCTGTAAGGCGCGTGGGCTTCAGTAGTTGCGGCTCACGGGCTCTAGAATGCAGGCTCAGTAGTTGTGGCACATGAGCTTAGTTGCTCTGCAGCATGTGGAATCTTCCCAGACCAGGGATCGAACCCGTCCCCTGCATTGGCAGGCAGATTCTTAACCACCGCACCACCAGGGAAGTCCCAGGATTAATATGTTTTAAGTACGGTTTTGATGGGTGGAATTGGGTCAGTACCGGTCTGCTTTGGGGCTTTTCTCAGTTTGCTCTGTCAACCACAATTGTGAGGGCTCTGGACTGGCCTCAAGAAACTGCCCTGACAACCTTCATTTCTGGCCTCTGAGCCATAACTGTTCAAAAGCCCTCTAGGATGTTGAGGTCCACTCCCTATTTGGGATACCACCCCATCCCTATCCTCTGCCCTATGCCACATTCACTTCACCTCCTGAGAGTTCCTGGAGGTGATTCTAGGGTACTCAGACCCAGTGAAAGCCTTCAGCATTGTGGGGGCAGGAAGTAGGGACAGCCCTGAGACCACTGGCAGCAGTAGGGGACAGCATTCTGTTCTGTAATGGTGTACCCAGAGCAATCATCAGAGCTAAGCTGAGCAAATCCACCACCCAAGCAATGGACGGTGACAACAGAAGGGAGAAGGAAGGTACTACATAAAGTACCCTTGTGCTGGAGTTTGAAATAACCGGAACATCAGTCCCATGTTTCAGAATAGAAGAGCAGCAATTTTAGAAAAGAAGGCGAGGTCTGACGTTCTTTCCTGTTAGCCAAGCTTAGGAGGCACTCTGGGAGCGGTAGATTTCCTACAAGACTTTTCTAGGATCTTAGAGATAAGAGTTAGAGTTCTAGATCCCTTTGGCCTTCTAGATGTCATCTTTTTTTCATTCTACGTCCAGCCAAGATTGCTCCGTCTGGA
Organism: Delphinapterus leucas; assembly: GCF_059928025.1. Lineage (NCBI taxonomy): Eukaryota > Metazoa > Chordata > Mammalia > Artiodactyla > Monodontidae > Delphinapterus > Delphinapterus leucas. Next base: position 76,839,264 of record NC_143129.1, read on the forward strand.
GAGATTGAGGTTGCTGTTTCCTATTCCACAAGATCCCCTTCATTTTCACATTTGGGTGTCTCACCCACAAAATTCCTTCCCGACGTCATCTTTGTGGGAAATTGGGGATGGATTGAGGGGAGGGGCCTCAAGAATGCTTCTCTTTCTGTGAAAATAACTTTCAGCCCTTGCTGCCATTCAGCATTAGTTATATCCATGAGATGGCTTCTTTCCCCCCTCACCCCACCCTTCTTCGGTTTTCTGGAAGTGGAGCAGGGCTGGAAGAAAGAAAGGATGGAAATTCCCGTTGCATCTCTCTGCACTGAGCAGTGGTTGAGATAGGGTTTGGGTGAGGGGGATGGGAGAGGTAGAGAGATGGAGTCAGCCCTGGAGGGAGAGGCCAAGAGACTGCTGAGCCGATGGTATGGGCGTAATTACTCCTCTGCCTTGAGCTTGCCTGTAATTGTGGTTTCTGGGAGCCAGCACGTCCTGGAAATCTGCTGGAACAGCAGAGATTTGGGGTTTCCGCCTGGGATGGAGTTGAATTTTGCACTTGGAACAACTTGCCCAGCACCCGTGTTTGCTTGGGGGGTGGGCAGGGTGAATCCCTAAAGCTCTAAAGGGGCAATTAGGATAGTCTTAGGACTACAAGGCCCTCCTTTGGAACTGAACGAAAGGTTGTATATTCTGAAATTCTGGACATTAGAGAGGCGGCAGATAGCCAGATCTGGTGAAGAGTTGTATGCCGAAAGTTAGGAGATGAACTCTGTTCCTAACCTTGGGTAAGGGGCTTAATGTCTCTAGACCTTAGTTTTCCCATCTGTCATTTGATTTGAACATCCGTCTTTTTTAAAAAAAAAATAAATTTATTTATTTATTTTTGCCTGCGTTGGGTGTTCACTGTTGGGTCTTCATTGCTGCGCGGGCTTTCTCTGGTTGTGGTGCGCGGGGGCTTCTCTTCATTGTGGTGAGCGGGCTTCTCATTGTGGTTGCTCCTCTTGTTGCGGAGCATGGGCTCTAGGAATGCAGGCTTCAGTAGCTGTGGCATATGGGCTCAGTAGTTGTGGCTCGCGGGCTCTAGAGCTCAGGCTCAGTAGTTGTGGCGCACGGGCTTAGTTGCTCCGCGGCATGTGGGATCTTCCCGGACCAGGGATTGAACCCGTGTCCCCTGCATTGGCAGGCAGATTCTTAACCACTGAGCCACCAGGGAAGTCCGAACATCTGTCTTTTTTACAGGGATCTTCCTAAATAATACTTGAGGAAATGCTAGACTAATGTAAGGGAGCAACTCATGGTGTGTTGATAAGAGTAAAAGGTAATATGCATTTTTGGTATTTATTGTGTACCCTGTGCTAAATGCTGTAAGGAATGCACCGTTTAATCTCATAACAATCCAGCAAAGTAGTTACTAACCTCTGTTACAGATGGGAAAACCTGAGGTTGAGAGATTAAATATCTTGCCTGAGGTCACAGAGCCAGTGTCAGCGTCAGGATTACGAACCCCGGGATCTGATTGCAAAGCCTGTGTGTTTGGCCAGCAGAAGTATAAATGGTAATCCGCACTGTGTTTTACGCTTGTGCCAGGAAAAACCCAGAGCCAGCCGGGCTTAATGAGGACTGGCTATTGGACTTGGAGACAGGGAATCTGAGTTCCAGTCCTGGCACGAGCCATCACTAACCTTGGGACCTCAGGCAAGTCCTTTATCTTCTCTGAACTGTAGCTTCCTCATCTGTAAAATACTTACGTTCAGAGTTCTGAGAATCAAGTGAAATACTGTTTAGCACCACACCTGCCACCCAGCAGGTGCTTAATAAATGTTAGCAGAATCTAAATGCACATATGGAAAACTAAGCAGCCCATCCCTGTCATCCAGAATCTGTGATCTGAGATTTCAAGAGAACACTGATGTAAGTTAAGGATGGATCTGTGGCAAAAACACACTTACGGTTACCAAGGTTCGGGGTGAGGATAAATTAGGAGTTTGGGATTAGCTGATACAAACTACTATATATAAAATAGATAAACAACAAGGTCCTACTGTATAGCACAGGGAACTATATTCAATATCTTGTAATAAACCATAATGGAAAAGAACATGAAACAGTATATATATCTGAATCACTTTACTGTACACCAGAAACTAACACAACATTGTAAATCAACTATACTTCAGTTAAAAAAAAAAAGGATCTATGGTAAAGTAAAATAGGTGGTAAAAACTGTCTCGAACTAGAGAGCAAAGCATTAGCAGAGAACGGGCTCTGAAGTTAAACTGGTTGGATTCAAATACCAGCTCCATCTCCCTCACTGGAGGCATGAAATTAAGCAGGTTACTTAGCCTCTCTGTGCCTCAGCTTCCGACTATAAAACCACAACATTAATAGTACCAATTCATAGGGTGGTTGTGAGGATTAAATAAATAAGAATGGCTGGGGCTTCCCTGGTGGCGCAGTGGTTGAGAGTCCACCTGCTGATGCAGGGGACACGGGTTCGTGCCCCGGTCCGGGAAGATCCCACATGCCGTGGAGCGGCTGGGCCCGTGAGCCATGGCCACTGAGCCTGCGCGTCCGGAGCCTGTGCTCCGCAACGGGAGAGGCCACAACAGTGAGAGGCCCGCGTACTGCAAAAAAAAAAAAAAAAAAAAAAAAAAGGCTAATATTTATTGATTATTCTTACTGTGACCAGGCCCTGGCCTAAGCATTTTAGTTTTACGTTTTAAATAATTAAGTCCTAACAACAATTCCAAGAGATGGGTACTATTACTATCCCCATTTTAAGGATGAGGCTCAGAGAGGTTAAGTAACTTGTCAGGTCACATAGCTAATAAGTGGCAGGACCAACATTTACATCTGAGAGCGGGGCTCAGGAGCCTACACTCCTAATCATACTGTCTTGTCTCAGTAAGTGCTTGAGAAACATGCTAGCTCTCATCATTGTAGTCATCACTGGTATCTCATCTATCAATCAGTTACCTCACAATTAGTATTTACTAAGAGTACATGGTTAGCACTGTGCTCGTTACTGTGGGCTCTGTCAACAAGGAATATAACAGGATTTCTGCTCTTAAGTTTATCTATTTGGAGGGAGACATGATCAATATGGATGAAAAAATTTGAAAACAATCAAGTGATAAGAGTATGGACTCAAAATGCAGCAGAAATGAATTTAGTAAATAGTAAAAAGGGCATTGGAGAAGTTGCACTAGTTAATGAGAAAGCTTCCTAGAGCAGGTAATACTTGCCTTCAGCCATGGAAGACTGGGCCAAAGGACAAGGGTAAGCTATTTGGAGCACTGGAGTTTGGGAAGAGTTAGAATTTCAAGGTCGGTCATTCACCGTTCAACACATTTTCATTGAGTATATACTACGTGCATGGATAAAATCAACACTAGTTCTCAGTTGCCATTGTCTCTCTCCTGGTCAATCCAGGTTGAATTCCTAAAGATTATGTTTTGGAGACTGGCAATTTCCAAGTTGAAGTACTGTTACTGCCCTGCTCAAGGTGGTCTCTTGTTGACATAATAAAACTTCATTATAATATGATTTGTGCCTGGATAGAATAAAGAGTATGTTTTCCAGGCCCCTGGAAAGGCGCTGCAGGGAACCATCTGGTTCATCCATTCCTCTCCGCGTCACCCCCTCCACATGCACATGCCACCACACTCTTTGCTCATAAGGAAACGAAGGCCTAGAAGTACGATTATAATCCAGAGCTTCAAGCCCCCAGGATTATTTAAACTACCCTGTGCTGCGTGAGAGTAAACTGGGTCACATCATGTGCTCTGAAATGCAGCTGTGTAGGACAAATGCTTATCATTTCTGTCCACCTACACAGGGGGTTATAGTTCCATCTCCCAGCGCCAGTGATTTTTGTCTTTTTTTTTTTTTTTGGACCGTGCCGCGAAGCTTGCAGGATCTTAGTTCCCCAACCAGCGACTGAACCTGGGCCACGGCATTGAAAGCGCCAAGCCCTAACCATTGGACCACCAGGGAACTCCCTAATTTTTGTGTTCTTAATAATCTCTTCCACTGTTGTGCAGCCCCCCACCCCACCCCAGTATGAAAGGTTTCATTCAGTAGGAAAGGGTATAAGAGGCAGCAGCACTTGCTGGAAGTGGTTAACAGCCATTGCTCTAAAAACCCTTGTCTTCCCACAAAATGGCCTGGCATCTCCCCCAACAGAGAAGGCAGCAGCTGGTTTCCTCTCTTTGCGCGTATGAGCTAGATCAGCAGACTCGAGAAGTACCCAGCTAGGCAGAGCCAGTGGAGTGTTCTGGTTTGTGGTCTGCCCATTCTACCTCCTTTCAGGCAGGCATATACCTGAGTTGTTGCTTGGAGTTGTCTTAGGCCAAGTTTATGTTTTAATAACAGTGGCTGGTCCAGCAGTCCCGGTCCCATCAGTCAACATGAGGGGAGGGAGTAAGGGCCAGAGAGGTCCAAAGTGCATCACATGGCGATGAAACTGCGACGAGAGCTACGGGGATCTGGCTACTAGGGAAGTTGACTCACGTGTTCTCTGGCTGGCTTTCTGTCAGCTTCCTACCAACTATGTCTGTAAAGTACCCCTTGTAGAGCTCAGGTTATTGGTTGGGGGGCCCAGGTCAGGTGGCTGGAGATGCAGGTGCTAAAGAGACACAAAAATAGAAGACCGTGAGTCCTTCCTTCAGAACAAGTATTGCATTAGACAAAACACAGAATACTTGAGTTCCCTTTTAAAGTAATATGGAGGCAAGGATATATGTGTTTATAGCACAAGTCAAATGCTTAAGGGCTAGCAGGATGCAAAGTATAGGAGTGGTCATCATTAGAGAGTTAACTGAGGAAGGCTTCCAGAAGGAGGGGAGTTTCCGGGCAGTTTTTAGGAGGATGGAACAGGAATTTGTAGGGAGCCTGTTGCAGGCTGGAGAAGAAGCCCCCACCCCCACCCTTCTTTCTTCTCTCTGCCTCCGGCACGGCTTCCTGAAGTCACTAGCTAAGAATGTGGAGGGTAGGGACGCTCAGCCTGTGATGTTCTGGGTCCCCTCCCCCATTACAGTTGGTAGCTTAGATGCTATGAGACTAGATTTGCATCTTCCTGCAGTTACCTCAGCTGAAGAAAAGGTTACCACCTCCCTGAGGTAGGAAAGGGATTGCAAAGAAGAGCAGATGTGCTACTGTCAACCCACGGCAACTCAAGTTACCTCTGCTAGTCACTCATTTTACGGTTTAACCTCGGCAGTTTTAAAATCGAAGACTAGCTTTCTTCTGCCACCAAGTACTTTCCTAATGATTGTGTTATGAACTCAGGGAATTGAAACCAGTAATTTAAAACCCACCTTAACAAAGTAAAGCAAAAAGGTGAATCTTCTGAGACAAACGACAAAACTTTTTTAAAGCAAAATGGAGACTTCTTGGATTGGCTGCTATTCTGGGTTATTTGTTTTCTGGTTTGTCCTTTATTTGTGCCAACAATAAAAAACTGACTCGAATAACAATTCTCTTCTTATGGAGTAGAAAGCAAGGTATGCCTTGCTTTAAGAAAACCCAGTCTTTTGAAAGTTTTTTTTAAATTAGCATCATCACCTTCCGGAGGGTTCACTTCAGGACACGTTTACTTATCTTTCCAGGAAAACTTTAGGTAAAACAAGATATACCTGTAGAGTGATTTTTGGTTTACAAATAATTTAGTTATCACAGTGCCCTGTGAGAAGTGCAAAGCATGATCTTCCTGTTTTACCAGCACGAAAGCTGAAACTTAGAGGTGTTATGTGGCTTGTCCACTGTCACACAGTGGGCATCATGTAGGCAAGGAAGAAACCTCCTTCCATAGATGGAGGCCCTTTCCACTCCACCCTCCTAAGCCTTGGGCCTTATGACAGATGCTTATTCTTTACCTTGTGAATTCTAGGCTTGCTTCTTATTCCTTTGCTTTTGTGAAAACTGGGAAATGAATAAAAATATTCTTAGCCATCTTGTGGGCCTTATTACCAGTGCAGACCTTGAAGTGCTTCTAGATGATTGTTGGTGAGGGTGTCTACTGTTTTCTCCCAGTCGAATGAATTTAGTTCTACCTGAGCCCCCTCTGGGTGCAAAGACCTGATATGCCAAAGAAACATGGTGAGGGACAAAGAATCATGCAACGTTAGTGTGAGAAAGGACGAGAGATAATGTGGTCCAGCCCCTTCATTGCAGGAGAGGAAGTCAAGGTGCTGAGAGGGGAAGACTGGACTTTGGTCAGGCCAACTTAAGCTCATGTTCCTGGCTCTATCATTTAGCACCTGTGTTCTTGGGCAAACTATTTAACTTCTCTGAATCTCATTTTCTCATCTGTTAAGGGAAATAACAATGTCTACCTCACCAGGTTATTGTGAGGATTAAATGAATGCCTGTAACATATTAGGTGCTTGTTGTATATAATTTTCTTCACCTTTTTCAAGGGTAAACAAAAAAATAGGGGCAGATTTGGTCTAGAACCCAGATGTCTAGACTGTCAGTCCTGCCCTCTCACCACTTTGGCCTGTTCCCTCCCTGCTGCTATGGCAGCCTCCATGATCTCCATGATTTCCCTTTCTGTGTGCACTGCCACACCCCCAAACCACACACACACACACACACACACACACACACGGAATTACACAGCTAGTGAATGGCAGCATTAGCACTGGTATCCAGGTCTCCTGGTCTCCTCTTTCTGTCCTGAAGCACATTATTTTTATCAAAGGTAGCAGTTTGGAGGATACTTAGACAAAAGCAAATGAATGTCAACTGATATAACAGCAATAGGTCATTTGCTTCAGAGGAGATCGGTGAGATGGTTGCGTCTGTATTAGATAACTCAAAATTTGTTTATTTTGTGCTGTGAGGCAGGATATGATGGCTTTAGCAGTAGCTTACTAATTATGTTTGACTTAGGGTCTCATAAATAACAAGAATAGCAATCATTTTTTGAGCATTGCTCTGTGCCAGACATTGTGCTAGAGACGTCACTTACATTACACCAGTTCTTACAACAGCCCTGCAGGACAGGTAGCTGGTATTCCAGTTTTGTGGATGAGAAAACTGAGGATCACAGAGAGCAACTTTGCCTCGGTCACACAAATGATCAGAGACAGAGCCAGGACACACGCCCGTTCTAACTCCACACTCCCCACGCCGCTCCTCAATATCAGCTTGAATTCCTGGGCATAGCCTGAGCGTTGAGCTTTTCCTGAGGGATGTGTGACAACTTGCAGACATCAGATGTGCATCTATACCTGTGCTGGTAGAGCCTGGGAGGCTAGTGGGGTGTTGGGTTCTGAGCGAAGAGAAGGGTGCACAGCCAGGATCGTGTGGCATTGTTCTCTGCTTAGCACTGCAGATGGCCGCCCCCAGAGCAGGGCTCACTGCTTCCTCACTGGGGCTCCAGAGACGCTGTGGCGCACCCTCAGGGGCTCACAGTCCAGCAAACAAGGGAGAAAGGTCGGTGCCCATGTACGAAGTGCTTTGGCAGAAACGTGTAGCAGGTGCTGTGGGAGGAGTGACTCTGGGCAGATTTCTAGCTTCCTTTGACTGGTCTGAAGGGCACGAGGCCCTGCCATGGGAGAGAAGGCACAGTGCAGTACAGCTGTGGCCAGAGGAGGCCAGACCAGCGCTGCCCAATAGAAATAGAGTGCAAGCCTCGAGTGGAACTGAAAATTTTCTAGTAGCCACATTAGAAATAGTAAAGAGAAACAGGTGAATTAACTTTAATGTGTATTTCATTTAACTCAATATATTCAAAATATGTTATTTCAACATGTAATCGATATAAGAATTATTAATATTTTACATTCTTTTCTTTTTTTGTACTTAGTCTCTGAAATCTTGTGTGTATTTTGTACTGACAGTGTCTCAGTTCAGACTGGTCACATTTCGGGTGCTCTGCGGCTTCCCTGTTACATAGTGCCGGGCCGGAAGGTACTCCTCATGTCGGCCTCCAGTAGCCACTCTCAGTGGTCTCTCTCTCTCCTGCCTTTGCTATTATATCCCAGCAGCTGGGCTCTCATTCACGTACACATCATCTCTGCCCCACCTGTTCTCTGGGCCTCCAGCCTTAATCTCTTCTTGTCCACTCTACTCACTGCAGTCAGACCTGTCTTTTTTTTTAAACATCTTTATTGGGGTATAATTGCTTTACAATGGTGTGTTAGTTTCTGCTTTGTAACAAAGTGAATCAGTTATACATATGTTCCCATATCTCTTCCCTCTTGCGTATCCCTCCCTCCCACCCTTCCTATCCCACCCCTCCAGGTGGTCACAGAGCATCGAGCTGATCTCCCTGTGCTATGCGGCTGCTTCCCACTAGCTATCTATTTTACGTTTGGTAGTGTATATATGTCCATGCCTCTCTCTCACTTTGTCCCGGCTTACCCTTCCCCCTCCCCGTATCCTCAAATCCATTCTCTAGTAGGTCTGTGTCTTTATTCCCGTCTTGCCCCTAGGTTCTTCATGACCTTTTTTTTTTTAGATTCCATATATATATGTGTTAGCATACGGTATTTGTTTTTCTGTTTCTGACTTACTTCACTCTGTATGACAGACTCTAGGTCCATCCACCTCACTACAAATAATTTCGATTCTTTTTATGGCTGAGAAATATTCCATTGTATATATGTGCCACATCTTCTTTATCCATTCATCTGTCGATGGACACTTAGGTTGCTTCCATGTCCTGGCTATTGTAAATAGAGCTGCATTGAACATTGTGGTACATGACTCTTTTTGAATTATGGTTTTCTCAGGGTATATGCCCAGTAGTGGGATTGCTGGGTCGTGTGGTAGTTCTATTTTTACTTTTTTAAGGAACTAGATCTGCTCCTGTTACTCCCTTCTAGAAAACCTTCAACAGCTCCCCTCTGTAAAGAATAAAATCCATAACCTGCCCTAACCTTTTCCTCTGTCCTTGTACTTCCTAACATGAATATGTTGTTTTAGTTTTGAAAACCTTTGATATTCCCTACCTCATTTAATGCTCACAGCAGCTCTATGAGATAGGTAGAGCAGGGCAGGTGAGTTATCCACATTTTTTAGGTGGAGAAACTGAGACTCAGTGAGTTTGAGAGAGTTTCCTAATGTCCACCAGCTGTTAAGTGGCAGAACCAGGACGAGAACCCATGTCTTTTCAGTTTTATCTCTTGTTCACTCCTCTTGTCTGGCCCTTTCCTCTTTTCTCCCCTGTGATGCACTGACAGCCTCACCAAATTCGCTGTGTTCTTGACCTCCTTCTGTGCCTCTGCTTATGCTGTTTCCTCCCCCTAGCATGTCCTTGCACAGCACAGCTTCCCATCAGAATTCCACCCTTCCCCAGGCTCTGGTTAAATGTCTCCTCTCTGATTCCCCCTTTGGCCATCCCCTCAGCCAGATCTACTTTGTAGTTACCAGCACATCCTAACATGCATTTTCTTGTTTAGTGAATGCTTCGCTGCTTTGTGTACAGAATTGGATTCTAGAGATCTGAGAGATGGAAGACTTTAGGAGCTTAACTAGTTCTTACAGCCAGGTTGATGTCACTCCCTGCTGTAAGTGCATGGAGAGGCTAACACCTTCCTACTTCATTTAGCCTTTGTTAAAACTGTGAAACTGTGGGTTTAACCCTAACATACACGCGTTGTGGAGGTTACTCAGAACACTTTTGATGGTAAGTATGTGCTTACGATATTTTGATGTCTATAAAGTTCTTTTGTGTGTATTATCTGATTTCATCTTTCAACACGTATTTATTGAATGTCTACTATGTAGTGTGTTCTGGAGCTGCTGCGTGCTGTAGAGAATAAGAGACAATGAAGTTTATCATTAAATGAGGAAAGTAGACATTAAACAATCAGGAAAACACCCAAATAACTAGTTACTCTTGAGTTAGACATTGCAAAGGGAAATTTCAGGGGAGATTCAGCTTCTTGAGTATCGGAGAGAGCTTCGCTGAGAAGAAGCATTTACGCTGAACCATGAAGAATGAGTGTGAGTTGGCCTGGCTGAGGTGGGAGAGAAGGCCCCTAGGTTTGGAGTATAGTGAGCAAGGTGGGGGGCAGCGGGGGAAGCACAAGAGATGAGAACCTGCCAGGCCATGCAGAGGATTTGGAACTTTATACAAGGACAGCGGGAAACCACGGAAGGGTGATGTGTGTTCTAAATTATCTTTTGAAGAAACCCCCCTGACTGTGTGTAGAGAATGGGTGAATTCTAAAGGAGTGGAGGCTGGAGGAGATGTGAGGAGACCAGTTGTTCTAGGTGAGAGGTGTCTTCCAACAGCGTGTGACAGGAAGGGGCAAAAGTAAGTGGATTCCAAAAATAATAGTAGGTAATATCAGTAGGACTTGGCGGTTGGTTAGATTTGAGGGGGCGTCAAAAATAACTCAGGTTTCTGGCATAAGCGACTGTGTGTGCCCCTGTTTCCTGAGGAGGAACTTTGCTCAGGAGCCAGGGTCAGGCTTGGGCTGGGGAGATTGATTTCAGTGTGAACATTTTAGCTTCGAGGGATCCGTGATGGTGATTTGGTTCCACCAGTCGCCCTTTGAGGAAAGTGGAATTACCCACATTTGTTATTGAGAAACTGAGACTTGGAGAGGTTGGGTGGTTTGCCTGAGACTACACAGTGAGGACAAGCTGAGCCTGAGCTGGAGCCCGTACTTTACCCCTAAAGCTGTGCTTTCCAGACCATACCACATGGGCCGCGTGCTACCCTGTCGGCATACCAGTTCTCTGCCTCCACACAACCCCGTCTGCCAAGTTGTCTGCCCTGATCGTCAAACAAGTCCCCAGGCCTCTTGTTCTCCAGGAGTCCTTCATGGACGTGCAAAGGAGAGCTTTCCTGTCTCTGCCCTACCTAGAATTAGAACACACCAGGAGTCACCCCCACTTTTCCACGTATTGTTCACTCACTCAACCTTGTACTGTTCCGCTCACCTCTGACACATGTTGAGTGTAGGTCACCCAATCTGGACCTGGACAAGACTTCAGAAAACACCGTAGAGCCATTTGCGTAGGACTTTACACTTCCAAAGAACTTAACAAATATTACCTCTTTGATCCTCACCTCAGCTCTGGGAGAAAGAAAGGACGTGTACATTCCTTCAGCAAACATTTTGGAGCAGGTGCCCACCACGCACAAGACGCTTTGCTGGACCTTGGCCGGTGTTACAAGGATGAGTAAGATGCCGTCCTTGTTCTCAAGGGGTTTAAGGTCTACCAGGGAAAATAGATGATAGACTAAGAAGTTAAGGAACTTGTTTTGAGAGTTCCTCCAAGTTACTGTCCTCTAAATAAGGAATCACTTGGACTGCCTGTTGAAATAAAAATAGTATTCATACCACAGACCTGCTGAGTTGAACCCGCAGGGTTAGAGCCTCAAGTAATTCATATGCTGCTCCTCAGCTAGTAAATGATCCACTTGAGATGTGAGCCTTTTCTGGCTACATTGCCTACTTTCCCACTCCATTCTTCTGCCCTCTACTTTTACAGATGAGAGAATTGACACGTGTAGAAGTCAAGTGGGTAGTGGCCCACAGTGAATTAGAGACAGAATTGGAATTAGCACCTGAATTTCCCTGATTTCCAAGCCCAACGCTTTTCTGCAACATCATTTAAAGTGTTAACTCTGCACTCTGGTTCTGATTGAAACCACTGCTTTTACTTGATCTGTACCCTTTTTTCCCTCTAAATGTCTTCAGTTATATAAGCTCTTAGGGAGCATTTATGTCATATTCTGTCAGCAAGGATTGTCTGCAAACTGGCCTCTTTTATTTACTATAGGGATGTGCTGTGTTTCCAGCCTCAGACCATGGGGAAAATTCTACCCAGAGGCAGAATCCTTGGAAAGTTAGGGTGCCAGGAAGCTGCTTAAAGCTCCACCCTGGCAGATAAGGGAAACCAGACCAGTAGGACCAGGTCAGGGTTCAGTGAGTGTGGACTTTATCTAGAACTAAGGTCCTGGCAAGGTAGCTCTTTCCTGGTTACTACTCCTCGCTTTGGGCAGGGATTCAAGAACATTGCTTTGCCCCAGACTCAGAACACCTAGGTCAGCCTATGTATAGTGTACTTTTTATATCTATCTGTCTATCATATGTGTTCTATATCTTTATATACATGTATTGCATATATGTATTTGTATCTCATGTATATATCATCATATATATTATATGTGTGTGCACATGTGAGATGTATATATTATATGTGTGTTTGTATATGTGTGCATGTGTGTACGTATGTATGTAAAAAAGAAAATAGAGAAAGCCCAGTAAAGACCAATTAGGTCTACATACGGGCACAGGTCATATAGCTTTTTGTTCAGGAACACAGACCTTGAAGTCAGTTACTTAACCTCTGTTCACTCATCCGAGAATGGAGATGTACTACCTGCCTCACCAGGCTTTTGTGATGGTTAAATAAGATAATGTATGTCAAATGTTTAGCATGGTACCTGGTAGCTAGTAAGAACTTAATAATTATTATCACAGAACAGGGATATTCTCGGCCTTTCCCTCATTTACACATTTGTGGTGGAGTGGGGCTAAGGATGAAGAGACCTCCCATCGGAAGGGGCTGATACCACCCAGCTTAAGCCAGTTGTCACCATATGAGACTAAAGCCCCAGTGATGCCACAACTTCTGCCTTTTCAAGAGAAACCAGAAACCTGTATTTTTAAATATGAAATTGCCTGATTTTTTAAAATTTTTAACAATTAATTTTAAACACACATATATACATATATGTGTGTGTATGTGTATACACACATATATACATACGTATATATGTGTGTATACACACACACACACACACACAAATACCATAGGCCAACAGCAGGGATTTGTGGGCTGGTACCACTCTTCAGCTTTGCTGTCTGGAAGGTCACCAGAACTTTCCCTGCTTCCTCAAGCACCCTCTAGGCTAGGATGCGGAGGCTGTTTCACCATGTATTTGCAGAGCGCCCATGCTGTGTCTGGTGCTGGAGAGCATACCGGGAAGAACACCCTGTAACCATTGCCCTCTGGCAGAGAGGCAGGACTAACACAGCAGATGACAGGGAGCAGTGTAGGAAGGAGGAACATTTGTGAAAGAATGTGGGCTGCGTTGTAAAGAAAAGGATGAGGAAATGGAATATTTCTGTGAACTGATAACGGAGTTTCTTTGAGGGTATATTAAGCGAGAAATCAAAGCGTAAAAGGTGTAGGATACTACCTGTTGTGGAAGCAAGAAAGGAAAATAAGAGTATTTATATGTGTTTGCTTAGTTTTTACAAGAAGAAACACAGAAAACCAAAAACAAATGAAAGTGGTTACTTGGGGAGGAGTGGGATGAAGGGACAGGGACACTTCTGAATATACCTTTTAAATTGCATTTTGAGTTTTCAACCATGTAAATGTTTGACAGATTCAAAAAATAAAATTAAATAAATAAGCCTGAAAAAGCAAACCCTAAAATTACAGACGAATATAAAAAGAAACCTAGGGACTTCCCTGACAGTACAGTGGTTAAGACTCCACGCTTCCACTGCAGGGGGCGCAGGTTTGGTCCCTGGTGGGAGACTAAGATCCCACTGCTGCATGGTGCAGCCAAAAAAAAAGTAACCTAAATGCACTTCAAATTGATAACATAAAGAAGAATTCATCCAAAGTAACTTTCACACACAGTACTGGCTGTATACCTTTAGTGGGATATAGTCTAAGGACAGAAAGAATTGCAAGGAAACGCTGAACTTTACTTAGTAAGTTTGCTGTTGCTGGTGTTACTGATGCAGTAACTCTGAAAACAGTATTTGATGTATTACAGAAGAGAGCAAATGAGTAAATGTATTACTGTTGTTTGTGAACAAGGTTCTCACTATGGGAAAAGGAAGATAAAATATGGAGTTGGGGAAGATGAGGAAGAACCGTGTAGTGTTGGAGTCGAACAAGATTTTATTGTGAACTCACAATTTCTTAATCAATTTATTTCCTGGCTCTGTCCATTGAAAGGGCCTAGAAGCAGTGACAGCTTAGCAGCAATGAGCACCTAGCATCCAGATCTTGTTTCTAAATACATTTCCTACTAAAAGGAACCAGGGCTCCTTAGAGAAATGTTTGAGTCAAAGTCTGACATAGGGAAAATACAAGGTGAGCCTGGAGTATTTTTGTGTGTGTGCCAGAAAATAAGGATGCGCTCAGAGACAGATAGTGGCACTTTAAAGGACACAGCTGGCTTGTAGAAGCTCCCACCAGCCAAACTGGGACAACTTTAACATTTTTTTAAGAGCAGTAATGGATTATAATGCATTGCATTGAGGGAAAAAAAATCATGAGTTCATAGCACTATTCCAGAAAAGGGACAAAATGACCTTCTTTACAAGATTGCCTGCTAATAGATGTAGAAGGAATGATAGAATTCCTTCACCTCATCATGCTGCCCCTTCAACTTTAATATAGGTTTGAAAATTTTCCCAAAATGCCATTTTGCAGCCACCAGTGCAGTAAGTGGTTCAGGCCAGGATCATCAATGGATAGTAAAACTATTGGGTGGGAAGCTGTTGGACAACAGGATATTCACCAGTCTCAAAATATCACCCCACGGATTTCCCACTAATTCAAATGGGAAAATATACTTTTACCATTGAGAAATCTTAGGAGCACCAACTTATCTAAGTAATCAAATGTAGGATCACCAGAAATGGGCAAGTTATGCTACATCACTTATCTAATATTATTTTAAAATGTTTAATCTGAATCTAATCCTGAGGAGACAGGCAGATCTGTTACAGGCCATTCAATAAGACAACTGGCCTGAACTCTTCTACATGTCAGTGTTAGGAGAGACCAAGAAAAGTGGGCAGGCAGGGGCTGATATTCTAGATTAAATGAATCTAAAAACCATGAACGAATGCAATTCTGAGATCTTTGACTGGATCGTGTATTGAGGCAGTTGGGGAACAACTATGTAGGAGATTAATGAAACAATTAGGGAAATTTGAATATAGACTATATATTAGATAATATTATTTTTTGTTTTTATTTTTTGGCTGTGTAGGGTCTTCGTTGCTGTGCACGGGCTTTCTCTAGTTGCGGCGAGTGGGGACTATTCTTCGTTGCAGTGCGCGGGCTTCTCATCGTCGTGGCTTCTCATCGTTGTGGCTTCTCTTGTTGCGGAGCATGGGCTCTAGGCACGCGGGCTTCAGTAGTTGTGGCTCGCAGGCTCCAGTAGTCGTGGCTTGTGGGCTCTAGAGTGCAGGCTCAGTAGTTGTGGCTCACGGGCCTAGTTACTCTGTGGCATGTGGGATCTTCCCAGACCAGGGATTGAACCCGTGTCCCCTGCATTGGCAGGAGGATTCTTAACCACTGCGCCACCAGGGAAGCCCTAGATAATATTATCGTATCAAAGTTAAACTCATTGGGTGTGCTGATGGCATTGTGGTTATATAGAATTCCAAGGGTCTCGGGGGACATATGCTGAAATATTTAGGGGTAAAATGTCATGATGTGTGCAACTTTCAAATGGGAAAAAGTGTATAATCATAGAAAGATAAAGCAAGTGACAAATGTTAATTGGTGAATCTAGATGAAGGGTATATAGGTGTTCATCATGCTGCCCCTTCAACTTTAATAATAGGTTTGAAAATTTTCCCAAAAAATGTTGGGGTAAAAGAAATGTGAGCTGCAGTGGCCAGGGAATGCTTCATGGAATCAGTGCCATTTGACCAGAGCCTTGAAAAAGGAGTAAAGGAGGGATAGAGAGGAGAAGGGATGGAGGTCTTCATAAAGCAGAGGTGAGAATGAGCACAGAGTCTTTTAGGATCCAGTAGAGGTAAGGAAAAGTGAACAAGTAATAAGAGTGAATTTGAAAGGTACTTGGATCCACTTGATGAAAGGCCTTTAACACCAGGTAAATGCACGCACATCCGATCATATAGAGAGTAAGAAGGGAAATCATAGGTTCTTGACCGGGGGGGGACCCAAAGAAATATTGTTTGGGAAAGTTAGTCCTTTGTGATAGAATGCTGGAGGGACTGGAGAGTGAAAACAAGAGGTTTGTGGTTTTTTTTTTAAGTCATCCAGACTTGAGGCAATGGACATGTGGCTTAAAGTGATGGATATCAGTGATAATGTAAAGGAAGGAGCAACTCTGGGAAAACATAAAAGGACTTATCAGTCTCCGTAACTGACTGGATAAATATGGGGGTTACTGAGAAGTTGATTCAGAAGATCTATCTCAATGATGCCATTTAGAGAGCCACAAATTTTGCGGGAACTTCTCTACTCTCCTGGGCCTTCTCCATGCCCATCAGATTTAGGCTGATTGGAATCTGATCTCTGCTGCCCAGTTTTGATGGGAATATCATCAGGAAGAGGGAGAGCCCGCCATTAAAGTCTTGATCTGCTGATACAGGCATTTCTCCCTCCTCTAATTCAGTGGTAGTTTTTCCTCCTTTAAGCTCTCAAAGAGAAAAAAAAAATTTTTTTGCATCTGTTAAAATTATACTTATGTTGTAATCCCCCATGTCCTCCACTGTCTCTCCCCTAGCCTGTGATTTTTTTTTTTTTTTTTAGAGGAACTTTCAATGGCTGCTGAAATGATCCTTGTCTTTGCCCCTAACAGTCCTCTACAGCCAGGTACATAAACCTTGGCTTCATGTGCTTTGAGTTACGTTGAACAGCTCACAGCCTAGCTCAAATGCAAAACCAAACCAGGTTAAGTTACCAGACCATTCCTTCTAAGCTTAAATGTGGGCATAGGAAACCAGTTTCCTGCAGAGTCAAGCAGAACAAGGCAAGGAGGAGGCCCAAGCTGTCCCAAGATAGAATGGGCTTTCTCCTGAAGTAGTAAGGAGGGAGAAGTGCAAGCCCATTCTGGGTAACCCAGGGGTGGGATGTTGTGGATCAAGCCGAAGACAGCAGATGAGCAGCTGGAATAAAAAGCCTTTAATAGTTCATTCTGAGAATCCCTCACCGATGTGGGGGGTGGAGCTGTTGCCCTTCAGTGTTTATACTAAAGTTCTATATGTATACCTCATCCATTACCTGCGAGCGACTGTATCTTATTCGTTTTTGTACCCCGTAGTGCCTGGCATAGTGCGTAGAGCAGCGCTGTGCCGTTGAACTTTCCGCAGCGACGGAAGTGTTTTATCCCGCACTGTCCTGTATGGTAGCCACTAGCCATAGCACAACTGAGAAACAGAATTTTAAAATTTAAGTATCTACATGCGGCTAGTGGCTGTTGTATTAGGTAGATAGCACGGGTCTAGAATCTAGGACTTCTTTTTTTTCCATTTTACTGAGGTATAATTGACACACAGCACTGCCTAAGTTTAAGATGTCCAGCATAGTGACCTGGCATCCGTGTATTGCAAAATGATTACCGCAGTACGTTTAGTTATCATGCATAGATTCTAGGACACTTATTAAATGATGAGCTAAGTCTTGAACCTTTACCTTGGATGAGGAGGTGGGGGGTGGCAGGGCATGATGGACTAGGGTAATTTGAAGAAAGCCAGAAGTTGTAGCTTCTGGAAGTTCACCTTCTTGTCTGGCTGACAGGTGTAGTAATGGGGAGTAGAGTAAGAAGAATATCTAGGAAGAAGGAACAGTATGGGCAAAGACAGGAGCCGGAAACCATGGCAAGAGAAAGAACAGTGAAGAGCAGGGACCAAAAATAGGACGGAGCATTCACTGTGTTAGGCACAGGGGGTGCTGATCAACAAGACCACCCTGACTTCGTGGACCTTACAGCCCTACGGACAAGCGCACAAGCAGCTCCACTGATTGTATGCAGTAAGGATAGGTACTGGGAGCTGTGGGAGACAGCGGAGGGGCATCAGGCAGTACTTCCTTTTCGATGCTGTGCCTAATGGCCTCGCTTGAAGACAGGGTGACCTTTCTCCCAAGTACAATGGGGAAGCTCTAAAAGGTTTTAATCAGCAAAGTGGCACAGGTAAATCTGCATTTTAGTAAGGTGATTCTACTGCATTGGCCAGTTTCCACCCCGGGTCCTTCTTAGCTTGATTGTGGTTTTTCTTTTAAACCAACCACCTCCAGTGTCTTGTCTGGTTTATGTCTTGTTTCGTTTTTCTTCCCTGCTTCCTACTTTCCTGCATCACTCTCTCCTGGGCCCCACGCTCTCTTCTTCCTTGATGTCCTTCTCTCTCTGATCCAAAGATCAGCCAGTAAAAAGCAGTCTCACCTGTCCAGGTAAGTGGGGTGCCAGGGTGAGGGGGGAAGAAGACCCCTCTTTTAAATTTAAAAGTTATTTATTTGTACTGTGTTGTATTTATTATTTGAATAGTTAGTACCTTCACATGACTCAGAATTTAAATGGTACGAACGAGAAGATAAGGAAAAGATTCCAACTCCATCCCTTTGCCCCTGGCACAGTTTCCTTCCTCAGAGGCAACCAGTGATCTATGTTTTCTTTTGTACCCTCTCAGAGGTATTTTACACATTTTATATATATGTAAGCAAACATATAAACAAATCATTCCTTCTCTTTTACCGTCTACATAATTCTGCATCTTCCTTTTTCCACTCAGCAGCATGCCTTGGAGACTATTCCTTATCATGTATAAAGAGCCCCCTCCTTCTTTTATATGACCGAATACTGTGTCATTATATTGACGTACTGCAGTTTATTTAACCAGTCACCCCTTATGAACACTTAGAGTCTTTGCAGTGTTCTGCCACTGCACACAGTGCTTACGTGAAGCCCCTTCTACACAGTCATTTGCTAGATACGAATAGGAGACACCCTCCGGAGGGGCAGCAACTTCTGAGTAGGAACTGGCAACTTGTACACTTTTCTGGAAAGGAGAGGCATAGCAATGATCTGAGCTTCTCCTCTTCCTGCAGGGGCCCTATTATTAGATCTGGTTTGGTGATCCGTGGTACCTTGAGGTTGTAGGGCCTTAATAGTTTCTAAGCAGGGTGCCTCAAGCTGGCTGTAGGAATGGGGTTGGAATACTACCAGCAAACAGACCAGATTCCTGTTCTCCCATGGTACACACAAAATAAATGGAATTTCAGAGGTTTGGGTCATATTGTACGCCTCCTTTCTAGAACAGGGTACAAGTTGCCAATTACCCAACAGGTAAAGTTGCCAATTACGCAACTAAAGGCCTAGTTACCCTCCTAGAGACACTTGTTTTGGAGAGGGACGAAGAGACGAAGCTAAAGTGAGAGAGAGTGTCTCTGATACAGCCACTGCAGTCCTCTGCTGTGTCCCTGCAGGCCTCTGTGTGTTTGTGGCCCTCCCATCCTTGCCTTCCAGTCCCCCCTTCCTTAAAAATCATCACCTAAAACTAACTAGCTGTTTGGTTTTTTCTTGTCTTTTTCTCGCATTCATTTCCTCTGCTGCCTCCGTTCTGTTCCATCAGCCCCATTGCAGCCTGGTAAGACCCAACAAGCATGTATATTTGTTCACACCCTGTTCTTGCTACCGTCTCTTTGTCTCCTGACTCCAGGAAGGGCTATTTCCCTTCACGCCTTGCTGGGTATTAAAGAGATCATGCTTGCCTTGCCAACCTAGGATTCCAGATAGGTGATGTTGCCAGTGGTGTAGATGTGGCTGATCTCCCACCAGATTGAGCGGGTTACAGGGTGAGAGGGTCGGTCTCTTGTTACCCAAGACTCAGGGCCCCTTTGACAGAGCTTCTTTCTGCTACAAGGCTGGTCCCTCCCTGCCCAATTCATTGTTGTGCTTTTCTTACTCTTTCTCCAGGTTAAGTAGCCTGTCTTTGGGAGATTCAGCACCTGAACGCAAGTCCCCTTCCCACCACCGCCAACCCTCCGACACCTCTGAGACAACAGGTAACCTTCTCGGGGCATTAACACGTAGACACAGAGGTGTTTACTCATACAGACAGATCTGTATACCCCAGATGTAAAACAACTTAGCCTTTATATTGAGCTCATAATGTGTGCTAGGTATTGTGTTATATGCTTTATACAGATTACCTTATTCAGTCCTTTTACCAGTTGTAGAAAGTAGATTTTATCATGCCTATTTTATGGATGAGGAAGCTGAGACACAGAGTGGTTAAAAAATTTGCCAGGTGTACAGGCTTGTAGGAGACAAAGCCAGGACCTGAAACCAGTTGAGTTTTAACTCTATAATTCATGCTTTCTCCATCACAGGAAGCAGTCACACATACCTGCACACGTGCACGATGTCTAGTACACGCCCATAGGGATGGAGTCAGTTAGGAGTTATAGTCTCTCTTTCTTTTTTCCTACGCTCTGCATATGGTTGTATGTGTGACAAACAGGGTTTTCTCTTGTCATTTATCCTTCCCTGGATTTTGACAAGGGGCCAGCCCTCAGTCACCCCACGTGAGTTACCCAGCTCTGCAGAATCAACAAGCACTGGTGTCCCATCTGCTGTATTCATTGGACGTAATTTAATGGAAAACTTCCAGTCTCACTTAGGCTTCAATCCCAGGGCTGCTTCTCTGTAACACTAGCCTTCAGGCTGGAGTTGGCCATCCCCTTCTTCGACCAGTCTCACCCAAACAGGCCTAAAAAGACAGACATACATAAGAGAGACAAACATCTCAGCACCTCAGAGAAAGGAATTTCTTGTATAGCATACAGAGTAGATGACCGGGTTTTGTCGATCACTGAGGAAGGCAGGCATTTCAATAGTGTGTGTGGGCAGGAAAAGTCTGGGGAACCTGGAAAGGCTTTCTGGAGGAAGAAGCACACTGGGACCTCCCTGGGTTGGTCTTGGCTTGTGTGCACTAACTTTCTGATAACAGTTCCTACCGAACTCCCTTCTTTCTCCTCCTTACCTCTCACCAGGTCTCGTTCAACGCTGTGTCATCATCCAAAAGGACCAGCATGGCTTCGGCTTCACAGTCAGCGGGGATCGCATCGTTCTGGTGCAGTCTGTACGGCCTGGTGAGTGTTGCGTCCCTGCCACCTGCAGTTCTTACAAAGTTCTTACAAAGCCACCATGTATGTGACAGTGCCATAGGACTTGAAGGACTTGCAGGTGCTTTCTCTGGAGGCCTGGGCATCCTGGGGCATGAATGATTCATTCTAGAACTGGTTCCCCAGGGGCATCTGGGGAAGTCTCCACAATGCTAAGCTTCCAGGCGGGATTTCTAGGGATCGCACTCCAGGCTTGTTTCCCCTGTTGGAAGTGTGAAAATGGCAGAATAGCCTTCAGGTCATCAGGCAGGTGCCTGATTGCCCTCCAGGGGAGCTCCTCGTCCTGGGTTGGAAGATGCCGTGGAGAAATCGAAGACCCGCTTTCTTCTTTCTCACCTTCACATGACCTTGCTCCGTGCACGAATGGTCACTGTGCTGCGGCAGTTCACAGTTGAGACAGGCACACTGGTCTAAATGTATTTGCAGATGTTTTAACAGTAAGTAATAAATGACCTAAAGATGTGTGTTGGGCAGTACGTGGGAGGAAAGGGTGTTTGTAAGTTTGTATTTGGGTAGTTGGTGGTTCGAAGCTAAGTATTTCCCTTCTGATCAGTTTAGGAAGCCTCCTTAGAAGAAAATAGGATTTCAGGAGTAGTTTGAAAGATGGCCATGGAAAACACATTGGCGGGATAGAAATTGGGTGGGAAGGGAGGGCATTATAAGCAAATCGATCGAGTAACCAGTGATGTGTGAAAAAGCTTCAGATATTTCAAAGCACTGTCATATGTCAGGTGGTAGAATCATTGTTGTTAAGTGACCCAGACTGAAGAAGGTGATCAGGAAGGAGATGGGAGTAGCGGAGAGTATGAAGCAAGTATCCCTAACACAAGCAAGTATCCGTAACAGGAGTGAACTTCAGTGTAGCCCATGGGATTGGGGCTGGCAACGTGGTGCATCATAGGCTTGAAGAAGAGTACAAGGAAAGGGGTAGGGGGCAGGCCAGCATTTTCCCACTAAGTACAGTGCAAAATGGGAAGGAAATATACTTACATAATTTGGGAGACATATTTGGGATTTATTTAATGGGAAAAGTGAAAAGAGAATTTCAAATTTATGACCAAAATGAGGTATGTGGATCATACAGGGATATAAATAATTATAGCTCCTTATGTTTGGTAGTTAACTTTTGTCAGCGAGAGGTTTGTTTTTCATATCCTAGGGTAGAGCTCTGAAAAGATACTTTTATTCTTTGCTTCCATATTCTCTCAAGGTTCCTGGACTAGGGTGAGACAGAGCAAGTGGGACTGCCAGTAACTTGTACTTTGCCTCTATGGTCTGTTTGATACAAAAAGTATGGGGACCCCCTCCAGTGAAGTGTGAGTTCAGCACTCTTCCAATTTT
Organism: Delphinapterus leucas; assembly: GCF_059928025.1. Taxonomy (NCBI): domain Eukaryota; kingdom Metazoa; phylum Chordata; class Mammalia; order Artiodactyla; family Monodontidae; genus Delphinapterus; species Delphinapterus leucas. The sequence continues at coordinate 76,861,464 of NC_143129.1, forward strand.
GCCTCCTCTCAGACCTGGAGAGGAAAGAACAAAAGGATGGCTTGCAGTAAAATACGAGTTTTGGAAAATCTGTGTATGTGTGAGTACTTCGGGCAGGAGAGAAGAAGAGAATTCATTTGGATTGGCATTGAAATCATAAGAGCAACAAAGCAGTTGTTGTCTTTTCCAGATTTTAGGCTTCTCAGTTCACTGTTTCTCAAAGTGTAGTCTGTGTTCTGCCTACATCAGAATCACCTAGGCCCTTAGGATGGTTGAAATCCTCATTCCGGGGCCCAGTCCCAGAAGTACTGAATCACTTGCTAGCAAGGGGGTCAAGGAATATGCTTTTTAACAAGTTTTCCTGGTGAGTCTCATGCTTACTGAAGTTTAGAACTTCTGCTCTAATTCCGTTACTCTGAAAAGTTTAATTTCTTTTAATCCCTAAGTTATTGGAAGTCACCTCATGTGTTTCATACATTCAGGCAAAATAGCTCTTTCCCCTCCACCTTTAGTTTCTAGATGACAGTGTAAAAGAGAGTTTTCAAGCTACTTGCAAGTACTTTTCCATAAATAGCACACTTAAGATGAGGGTAGTCTGGGTCCCAATACTGAAAAGCCAAATTGGAATGTAGTCATCACTGTAATTTCTCTTTTCAGACTAGAAACATCTAGATGTGCTTTGTCGGAGTTTTGTTTTGATCAGATGAATGCAACTTACAGATTTAAGGATCATCTTGGGGCAGATTTACAAGAAACATAATTTTTATGCTTCTCGTGAACTTCTTTCTTTTTTTTTTTAATAAGCTTTCTGAGTGAACATATTTTAAATATTTATTTATTTATTTATTTAGCTGCATCGGGTCTTAGTTTCATTACGCGGGAACTTCCATTGCAGCTCGCAGGCTTTTCGTTGTGACACACAAGCTTCTCTCTAGTTGTGACGTGCAGGCTCCAGAGCACGCAGCCTCAGTAGTTGCGGTGCACAGGCTCAGTAGATGAGGCATGTGGGCTCAGTAGTTGTGGCACGTGGGCTGTCTAGTTGAGGCAGACGGGCTCAGTAGTTGTGGCACGGGGACTCTCTAGTTGAGGCACGTGGGCTCGGTAGTTGTGGTGCGTGAGCTTAGTTGCCCCGTGGCATGTGGGATCTTAGTTCCCCACCCAGGGATCGAACCCGAGTCCCCTGCATTGAAAGGTGGATTCTTTACCACTGGACCCCCAGGGGAGTCCCTCGTGAACTTATCTCATCATTAGTGTTTCTTATGCTTTCTGGGTATAACTTAAACTAGGACTCTAACTTATTTAAAACTACATTTGGCCTTCCATATCCGCGAGTTTTGCATCTGAGAATTCTGCATCCATGGATTCAACCAACTGCAGATTGAAATTTCCATCTGCAGTTGGTTGAATCCACAGATGCGAAACCTGCAGGTGTGTACTACTCCATTTTAAGTAAGGGACTTGAACATCTGCAGATTTTGATATCTGTGGGAGGTACTAGAACTAATCCCCGGTGGATACCGAGGGATGACTGTACGTGGTGATCAAAACCACTGCAGCTCCAGAACAATTTTTTAACAGAAAATAAAGCAGTGATCATTATCATCCTTAATGCTAGGAACCCCCATAATATCCTTGTGAACTTCTCAGGGCTTAGGGACCACAGTTTGAAAACGCTTGTTGTAATCCTTTTCTCATATTCCTCTTAAAAATGATTATTACTTCAGCAATTATTTACTACAGTGAACTCGTTCTTCCCACTGGATAATAGAAATAACTCTTATTTGACCTTGGAACATCTAGACACATTCAAATAAAGCACACGTTACTCTCCGCAGAGCATGGCCCTGCCTCTCTGCCACCTTGGCCTGGCTCTCAGAGGAGAAGTCTGGCTTCTGAGCCAGGTGGAGGAAAGAGCAAGAGATGTGTCCTTATACAGTCCAGTCCAGCTCAAAGGGAGTTGTGTCACTGGAGCAGAATAGGATGTACACCCAGCATTTGAGGCACTTAACACAGAGAGGTGAGAAGAGATTTGAGGGGGAAGGTGACCTGACAGGGTTGTTGGTGTAGATTCAGCCACCTCTGGAAAGGTCGTGGGGCTCTGCTGACCAGGCCTTCTCCTTCCTCACAGGAGGTGCAGCCATGAAAGCCGGTGTGAAAGAAGGCGACCGGATCATCAAGGTGAGTGACCTTCCCTCTCCGCCCCCAGAGGAGGGGGTGCAGCGTCACTTCTGGCCTTGGCCATCCTCCGCACTTCCGTTTTCGTGCCAGCTGTCATCAGCCACTGAGTAGGGGGTGGTGCCATGAGAGTGGGTAGTGTAATGTGACAGAGACTGGGGGCTAAGATAGCTGGGTTCCATATTCTAGGCCCTTCTTGACTCTGACCAAGCTTCTGTAATGTTTTACTATGCTAGAGAACATTGATAAATGGCTCCCTAAAGGAGTGGCGATTGACCACTGACCAGGAGAAGGGTCCCCTGGGCTTCCACTGCCATTACTCAATAATGTCGTTTGTCCCCCAACAGGTGAACGGCACCATGGTGACCAATAGCTCACATCTGGAAGTGGTGAAGCTTATCAAATGTGAGTTGGGGAGAGCTGACAGTGAAAGAAGTTAGGGGATCAGATGGGGCACGGGTGGAAGCAGGCCTGTTGCCCCAGGAGGCTTCCTTTGTAGACGTGCGAGGCAGCCGAAGTCTTTCTTCTTGGCCTGATCATCGTAGACTACCACAGTTCCCCACTGTCATTTCAAGTGGAGACACTATTAGTCTCTCATCCGACATCTCTATTTTTCCACCCATCTTTGCCCTACGTTTTAGATCATATTCTACTAAGACCAGGTCTCACTCAGATACCACTCACTCCCCTCTCCCAGTCCCAGGAAACAAGGGACTGGGCAGGCAGCTCCCACATAGTTACGGGTGGGATTTTGGTTGAGGTCTCTGCATGAGGAAAGGGAAGGAAGGGATACTTGTGTTGATGCAGGATGGAAGGACAGGAATTAGAGAACAGGTGGGGCATTAAAAGTGAGGAGAACTTTACCTGCAGAATTATAAGCTTAATGGAAGGAGAAGGGAGAACCCCCTCCTTTGTACCTTGAATGTCTGCTCTTGAGAACAATACCACTTGAGCAAGCCTCTCTTTGCCTTCCTCCAGCTGGTGCCTATGTTGCACTGACCCTCCTGGGCTCTTCACCCTCATCCATTGGTGTCTCTGGGCCCCAGCAGGACCCAGTCCCAGCAGGAGCTCCCCGAGTCACCCCTGTGATCCCACCACCACCACCCCCTCCACCTCTGCCACCTCCACAGCGCATCACAGGACCCAAACCTCTGCAGGTAATGGTCTGCCTACTCCTCTCCTCATTCTGGTGTCCCTTTGAAGAGCTCCCCATTGGAATGAAAGCAGGTTAAATCAAATGGCAGGCTGGCAGAAAGAGACAAGCCAAAGAGCTGTATGAAGGCCATCAAAAAGTAGAGCAAAATGAGAACTGCATTAAAGGGGTGTTCCATGCCTTAGTGTCCTCTTTCCATGTAAGTGCATATGCAGTTTATCAGATAGCAGCATGCAGTGTGTTTCCTGTGTGTGTGCAAGACTCTAAGGAGGCCCTTTGAGAGTTCTCCTCCCCGTCGGGGAGAAGGTGCACACCTCCAGCCATGGTCAGAGGCATCTGTAAAGACTGTTGCCAGTCATTGTTACAAGGGTATGGAATAAGTCAAGGAGTAGGGGAAAAGTCTTCCTGGGGAGAAAGGCTGCTTGGAGGAATGAAATATGGAGCCTAGTCTGTAGGGGAGAGAGTCAGGAAAGGACAAGAATAGTAGGGAGAGAACCCAAGGACCAGGATAACCTGTGTGAGGCGTTAAAAGAGGACAGGAGGCAGATAGGAATAGGGAACAGGATTTTCTGGTTGGAAAGAAGACCGACCAGCAAGTCCTGGGAGACTTCAGAGAGCAATTTATAACAGATGTGATTACAGCCAGGGTTTCTAGGAAATTAGGAATGAAATCAAAATCAGATTTTATGTTTACGGAATTTCAGTGAGATACTGAGTGTTATACAAAACATTCTTACGACCCAGGCTCTACTCTCATAGCTTTCCTCGACCAGGAATCAGCTAGTAGACGAGAATAAAAGCTATTGATCTGGTCCCCAATTCTCACTACTGTCATATTTTCCATTCTTAGGATCCTGAATTTCAAAAACATGCCACTCAGATCCTTAGGAATATGCTGAGGCAGGAGGAAAAAGAGTTACAGGTAAGGTCGCTGCTGAGGGTAGACTGGCCATTGCCTTAATGAAATAATACTTTATCAGAGCAATCTGCCAATGTGTACAACTTAATTTGCAGGCCATATCCTATCACAGTAAAACCTTAAAAAGTCAAACTTCAGGACTACTAAAGAATTGTCATAGGCCAGTGGAATTTGTTAAAGCAGAATTTGATGGATAGAGTGAATAGGGTAATAGAGCTTATGGTAATAGATTAGAATGGTGACTATGTAGAGAGAATACAAACAAGTGATGAGACAGGTAGAATAAAATGAGGGAACATGAGAACTGAGGAAAATCAGTTGGAATTTATCTTAGAGGTTCTGGGAAGGGAAGGATAAGAGGGAAGGAAGGTGGGGGTGGGGGGTGAATGCCAGGCCAGGCTGATGGAGGAGGGGATGCAGAGAGATTTCCAGGCCTGGGGAATGATGCACAGGGAGAACAGGAAGAAGATTAATTTGGCTGGACGGGAATAACCAGATTCCTATAATAGCCATGGCTTACAGTGGGCTCCTTGCCCCTTCATTTCAATTCAACAAATTTCTAAGTTCCCACTGTATGTAAAGCATTGCTTTAGTTCCTAGAGTATACAGAGATTAAAACGATTAGACAGTTCTTGCCCTCAACATGTTTACAATCTCATGGGGAAAATTCATATTACGGTAAGAGAGTGGGAGGAACAAAGAGCTTGCAATAAGAGAACAAAGAAGAGAGCAGTTAATTAATAATGGGAAATGTGAGGGAAACTTCACTGAGAAGATTGTATTTCAGCTGGGCCTTGAAGGATAGGGCTTCAGTAGGCAAAGGAGATGAGGAAGAGAATGCAGGTAAATGGACAGCATAGGTCAAAGGCACCAAGACATGAAAATACACTCGTTTATTTAACAAACTTTGAGTTCCTGCTGTGTGCTAGGTACTGTGTGTGTGCTGCAGTGGAGGCATGGGCCAGTGCTAGGGACAAAGGTTAGAATGGTTATAAAGATAAGTGAGAGATGAATCTTTCCTTTAAGGAGTTTATAATCCAGTAGAATATCAATGGATGAATGAAGATAAAGTTATACTGCACTATAATAAGTGCTGATACTTGCATTTTGATGCAAGTCATAGAATAATCAAGATAGTGTGGTACTGGTATAAAGATAGACCTATAGATCAGTAGAATAGAATTCAGAGTCCAGAGATTAATCCATACATCTATGGTCAATTGGTTTTTGACAGTGTCAAGATAGTTCAGTGGAGAAAGAATGGTCTTTTCAACAAATGCTTCTGGGACAACAGGATATCTATACGCAGAGAATGAATTTGAACTCTTACCTCACACAATAAACAAAATTTAACTCAAAATGCATCAAAGGGCCTTCCCTGGTGGCGCAGTGGTTGGGAGTCCGCCTGCCGATGCAGGGGACACGGGTTCGTGCCCCGGTCCGGGAAGATCCCACATGCCGCGGAGCGGCTGGGTCCATGAGCCGTGGCCGCTGAGCCTGCGCGTCCGGAGCCTGTGCGCCACACGGGAGAGGCCACAGCAGTGAGAGGCCCGCGTACCGCAAAAAAAAAGGCTCAAAGACTTAAATGTAAGAGCTAAAACTATTTTTAAAAACTATAAAACTCTTAGAAGAAAACATAGGTATAAATCTTTATGACCTTAGATGAGGCAGTGGTTTCTAGGCCCTGACACCAAAAGCATAAACAGCCTCCCAAAAAAGATAAATTAGACTTCATCAAAATTAAAAACTTTTATCCATCAAAGGACACTGTCAAGAAAGTAAAAAGACAACCACAGAATAGGAGAAAATATTTGCAGCACATATATCTGATAAGGGTCTAGTACCAGAACATGTAATAGATGCTTAAAACTCAACCCAATTTAAAAGTTAGCAGACAATTTGAATACACAGTCCAATAAAGAAGACATACAAGTGGCCAATAAGCACATGAAAAGATGCTTAATATCATTAGTCATTGGGAGAGGCTAACCAGAACTACGAGATACCACTGCACACGCACTAGGATGGCTAGAGCCAAAATAGCAGTTATTGGTGAGCATGTGGAGAAGTTGGAGAAATGTTTGTTTATATTTTGTCTACATATCCGCTATCCTAATCTACTCCCACCGTAGTGCAGCCAGTTTGGCAATTCTTCAAAATATTAAACGTGCAATCTGTCAATTCCACACCAATGTATATACCCAAGAGAGTTCAAAGCATAAAACGTGTACATAAACATTCATAATAGCATTGCTTAATTGCATAATGGCCAAGAAGTGGAAACAACCCAAATTCCCATTAACTGAGGAGTAGATAAACAAAATGTGTTGTATCCATAAAGTGGGATATTATTCAGCCATAAAAAGGAATGAAGTACTGATACATGCTTTAACATGGAAGAACCCTGAAAACAGACTAAGTGAAAGAAGCCAGGCACAAAAGGCCACATATTGTATGATTCCATCTGTGTGGAAGCCCAGAATAGGTAAATCCATAAAAACAGAAAGTAAATTAGCGGTTGCCAGGAGGTGGAGGAAGGGGAAATTGGGAGTGACTCCTTTCTTGTTGGGTTGATAGAAATGCTCTGGAATTAGATAGTGGGGATGTTTGTACAACTCTGTGAATATACTAAAAACCACTGAATTGTATACTTTTTTTAAAAATATTTATTTTCTTTATTTTTTTGGCTACGTTGGGTCTTAGTTGCGGCCTGCGGGATCTTTTTCGTTGCCGTGCGTCGGCTCTTGGTTTTGGTGTGCGGGCTTAGTCGCCCCGTGGCGTGTGGGATCTTAGTTCCCCGACCAGGGATCAAACCCGAGTCCCCTGCCTTGGAAGACGGATTCTTTACCACTGGACCACCAGGGAAGTCCCCTAAATTGTATACTTTAAAATGGCAAAGTTTATGTTATGTGAATTATATGTCGGTAATAATTTTTTAAATATTTTTTAAATGCCATTAAAGCCCCAAAGAAGGATTAAGTAATTATGCAGTGATCAGAGGAGGCTTCATGAGATGACATTCCAGTTGGGTTCAGTCTTTTTCACTCTGGAATGTGCTTTGGGCCCTCAATACCATGATGAGCTTGAAGTTTATTCTGAAAGCAGTGGGAATTGATTAAAGGATTTGAGTAGGGGAGTGATCATATCTTCAAATCAGTTTTCTTTAGAAAAGTGTGTTAAGTGGATTGACACGTAAGGAAACTATCTCGGAGGCTGTTTCAGTAGATAAGAAATGATGAAAAAAAAAAGTTAATGAGAAATTAAAAAAAAAAAAATGATGACCGATTTAACAAGAACAGCAGGAGTAAGAACAGACGGAGGGATGGCAATGTGAGACACATTGAATTCCCTCCATTCCCTGGCGGTCCAGGGGTTAGAACTCTGCGCCTCCACTGCAGGGGGCATGGGTTCAATCCCTGGTCGAGGAACTAAGATCCCTCATGCCACTCGGCGTGGCCAAAAGGAAAAAGAACAGAAAGAGGGTTGGCAATGGGAGCTATCTCAGGGGTCAGGTCAGGAGAACTTATCAACTGGAAGGGGGAGGTAAAGAAGAAGAAAGCAAAGATAGCCCCAAGTTTGTGTGCCTACATAGATGGTGATACCATTGATGGAGTGAGGTGGAAGAGAGGAGCAGGGTTTAGGGGAAAGGAGTGAAGGTAATCTTTGGATGTACTGAGTTTAAGCGCCCATGGGAGGTTCAGATAAAAAGATCATCCACCAGGCACATGGAGATAACAAGGATGAACCTCAGAAGAAAAGATTGGGTTGAAATAGAGATTCGGGTGGCCTCAGCATACAGGCGGTAGTTGAAACTGGGGACTAGACGGTATCACCTAGGGCACCACTGCAGAAAAGAGGAGAGAGCTGAGGGCAGAATTTCGGAACATCCGTGCTTCTGTAGCACACCGCACCAACCTCTAACATCACACCAGTTGCTGTTGTATTTGTATTTTAATTATTTATTTGTCCTCCTCTATTGCGCTAAGTTCCTTAAAGGCCAGGACCATGCCTACATTTGCATATTCCTCCTGCACAGCTGGCACAGGGCCTGGTGTGTATCAGCTCCCTGTAAATGTTTGCGGGGCTGAAGGCTCACCTAGATTGAAGAGAGGAGGAGGGGGTAAAGCTGTGGTTGGGGAGAGGGGTGTGAGGTGACCCAAGACAGTGTTGAGTTAAGAAGTCAAAAGAGGATAGCATTTGGAGGAGGTGGGTGTTTTTAAAGAGGTCTGGAGAGATGAGGACTAAGAAGAGACCATTGGATTCAGCCAGTGGGTCATTTCGCCTTTGGAAGAGCGGGGTGATGAGCGGAACTCGGCTGTGTATGCTGAAGAGTGGCTGGAAGGCTAAGAACTCTGGGCTCTGCATAGAGACTCCTGTTTGGAAACATGTGGCTGTGAAAGGAAAGAGAAAAGACTGAGGCGGTGGCTTGAAGAATAATCAGACTTGATGGAAAAGGTTTTGTTGTAGTGGCTTGTTTTTGTTTTAAGACAGGAAACGAGCATTTTTGTAGGGTGAGGGGAAGGAGCCATTGGAAAGAGGAGACTTTGGAGATACGTGAACGATGCCCAAGAGGAGCCCGAGGCAGCTGGAGGCACTAACCTTGTGGAAGATTCAGACAGAGTTTCTATTCTGAGGCAGGGGGAAAGGGTGGCTGCGGACGCCTTGAAATGGAGTAAAGTTGGGAAAGTTCTTACCAGCCGATACTATCCGCAGAGACTAAGGGGAGGGTTGGGGGCTCGAGAGGCGTGGAGAAGATGAGACGGCAAGTATGGCCCCAGACGATCTTGGAGAAAACGTGCACCCGACGTCTTTATTTAACTATTTAACCCGCCAACTTCACTGAGCATTTCATTTGGTAGTAAAACATAATAGCTGCCATGTATTCAGTCAAGTAATTATGCACCAGACATTCTGCTCAGCACTTTCCGTACGTAATCTCATTCAGAACGTACAGCCATCCCCAAAGGCAGGTACCGTCATCTCCATTTGATCCATGAGGACGTAGTAAAGCTTGCCCAAGTCTACACAGCTAGTAAGCCAGAATTCAGAGCCAGGCCTCCCTGACTGCAAAGCCCAAGCCCTAAACACACATGCTGTGCTCTGCCGTATGCTGGGAGGATGCTAGATATGTCTCAGAGTGGTTCCCAGCTACAGGGCTGGGGGACGGGGGTGCTTCTTCCTCTCATCTCCTGTGGTTCTCACTGTGTGTATGTTTCCTCCTTAGCACTTTTTTGTGTGTGCTGGTCTGGCCAGTCACTTAAATATCTAACCCTTCGGCAGCAGTCAAGGAAGACCTCATTTAGCAAGTAGGCCTTAAGAACAGGTCAGATTAGGACGGGCCTTTGTGTCATGTCTTCTTTCTCTAGTTGCCTCGTGTTCTTTTTCTCACCATTTATACCTCTTTCTGCTCCTGAGTGATGGTGAAATAACATGTATCTCCTAGGAGGCAGAGATCTCCTTTCTCTCCTCTTTGTTTTGGGATAACTGCCTACTCTCCCCACTGGTGAGTCGTCCATTCTCTACTAACCACTCCTCTGCCTTTTCCCTTCCTCCTTGTCCTCCTTGCCCCCCCCCGCCCCCCAGCGTATCTGTGAGGTGTATAGCCGGAACCCCGGCAGCCTGCTGGAAGAGCAGATCGAAGGCGCCCGGCGGCGAGTCACTCAGTTACAGCTGAAGATCCAGCAGGAGACTGGTGGCTTAGTGGTGAGTGATGATAGGCGAAGCTCTAGGAAGGGCACGTGCAGGTGGACGGAGGGGAGAATGAGGGAGAAATCTAAGACAGAGGCTTCCCGAGTCATACAGGACCGCAGGGCTGAGCTAGTGAGTGTTTAGTGTTTTACAAAGAAACAGAGGTCAGCAGTTCTTTATGTAGCACCACAGAGACTGAGCACTGTCCTGACACTTGGGATCCCATAAAAGGAAATAGCCTGTTTCTTGCCCTCCAGCAGCTTACAGGTGCAATAGAAAGAAATAAATATGAAAGAAATCAGACTGTCGGCTTTAATCTCCTAATTATCCATCCCCTTCTGGGTAGTTTCCTCATAGCTGATGTATATTCCGACACTAATTTTACTCATTATTCATCTGGTAGCTTTTCCCATCACCTCTCCCTCCAGTAATGGGTCTTCTCAAAGAAGTACGAGCACTTTTAAAAGTCAGCCTAAGTAAAGGATCTCCAGTCAGTTGAGAGGGATCTGTAGCAGTACTAACCACACTTTGTGGGAAATCCCAGAGAGGAGGCACTTCCTTATCTGTTCTAGTCAGGGACTTATTAATTAATAAGTATTAATTAGTGTCTTACTTCTCTCCATCAGGTCTTAATTCTTTGGGTAAATAAGTAACTCTCCAAAAACTTTAAGATCTCCAAGAATAATATTTGCCAAAGCCAACAGAAATTATTTGAGGATTATCTACTTTCTTTTTCAGAACATCCAGATCAAAAAAGTCTGGGAAACACAGGCTAATCAAATTTAAACTTTTATTTTCTGAAGGGCTTTCAGTATCACATGGTTGATAGGAGCTCAGGTTTAGGACTTAGACCATCTGGATTCACCTCCCAGCTATAGTGCTCACCAGCTTTAAGACTCTTGGGCAAGTGACTTAATCCCTGGGAGCCTTGGTGTCCTCATTTATGAAATGGAGCTACGGCAGGATCTGCCTAGTAGTGGTATTGTCAGAATTAAAGGATGCCCTCAGCACGGGGCCAGTGCATGTTTGCTGCTGCCGCTCCCTCTGCGCTCGTGTGCTCTGTAAGCGGTTGAGTCTGAAACATTCAGCTTGGAATCTAGGGGTCTGAGCGCCAACCCTGGCTTTATAGTTTACCTGCTGTGTACCTTGGGCAAGTTACTTAAAATCTCTGGGCTTCTGTTTCCTCATTTATAACATGGGAGTACTATACCTGCCTCAGAGTTGTTGAAAAACTCAATGAGATATAGACAAGAGTGCATCATAAACAGTAAAGCACTGGCAACATAATTCCCTCCACAAATGGCTGGTCAGCCCCAGTCCAGCGCCTGTCAGTCTTCAAAGATCTTTAGAGGCAGAGCTTTCCATCTGCTAGAGCTTTTCATACTCCTTGATAGTTCGGAAGTTCTTTCTGTGTCCAGCCCAACTAAGGCAATAGACGCTTTGAGGTCCAGGGTGAGAAATCAAGTAAGTTTTTAGAATTTTACTAATAGTAAAGCTCCCTTTTCACCATTAGGGGTCACCATTCTCCTCAAACTGTACAAATGAAGCAATAGCTCTTCCAAAGGGGCATTTTTCAGGCAATGAAGCAGAAGAGGCCACTAATTGTAAGCAGATGTTATCTGCTGAGACTGAGAGAAGGAGGAAAACAGTAGGGGGAGAGGTTCACAGCATATGTCCACCCTCCGGACCTTTCTTTTTTAGGACATACTTCCGCTATATGGTGACACCGGCCAGAGATCATCAGAAGGTGAGTCCCGTCAGCACGCCTTTTTTCTCTGGCGCATCTCTAGTCTACATTTCTTATCTATTCTGTTGTCCCGTCCCTTTGGGGCAGATTCAGGGGGAAAAAGTATAGTCCCTGCCTCTGAGAAATAGAATAATGAGAGAAAGCAGTACCAGTGACAGGGAACTTGGATACAACTTATTCAGTAGAAATGAGTGTATAACCAGTAGCCCTGGATCGATAAGTGCCAGGGAAATACTAGAATGATGGTGGTCCAGACAACAGCATGCCTACCAGCACCTAGCAGCTAGGAGCTCAAGAGATGCTGTCATAAGAGGAGATGGATGGGAACCAGAAGAGGGTTGGGATGAGCTGAGGGCTAGCACTCGTTGCAAGGTAGAGCTATGGAGGATTATTTTAGGAGGTGACACTGCCTGGGCTCAGGTGTACAGGTAGGTAAAAGCTAGGTGTAGAGGTTCTCGGGGAGTCGTGTAAGAGAGCTGAAGGGAAACCGGGAAAGAAAGGCAGGTGGCAGCTTCGCCCTCCTGCCCTGGGCACAGGTTCCCAGAATAAAGGCCCTTCTTTCCCCCAGGCCACAGCTCCTTCCTCACTGTGTAAACTCTTTTCTTCTCAGGCCGACTCTCTCTGGATTCCCAGGAGGGGGACGGTGGCCTGGACTCTGGCACAGAGCGCTTTCCTTCCCTCGGCGAGGTGAGTGCCAAAGCGGGGGGAGCCCCTTTTAAAACCATACCTTCAGTTTTCCTTCTCTGAACACCTAAAAGTTCTATGCTCACTGCTTACACCAAGGCCTCTGGCCTGTCATCTGTGGCCCTCTGGTATAGTTCCAGTTCCAAGGGTTTTAGTCATTCTGCTCTGGGATCCAAAAAAAGGGGGTTCAGATGCATCCTGCACTCAAGATCAGCGAATCTGGCTTCTGTTTTATCATCGTCAACTCTGTAGTACAGAGTCGGGTGGAGAAAGAGGCCATACCTTTAACTGTAGCAAGCCTTTTCTGAGTGTAAGGGAGCAGAGACGAAAATTCTCTAAAACAATGACTGGACCAAAAACACATTGCCAGCTGGCTGCGAATAACACCATCTTGGAGTAATACAATGAACCTGGCCTAGTCGGAGGTGGCAGCCTCTCTTTCTTTGTCACAGATCTTTCTGTACTTGAACAACTTATCTTTTCTGGAGTGGTCAGAAGAACTCCAGGCTTTGGCTTCAAAGGTTGTCTTCTAGGTGTTCTCAGTCTGCATATATTAATTGCAAATATAAACTTGCAATATAAAAATAAGAGTGAATGGAAGAAGTAATAATGGTGTGAGCAAAATATTTACTTAGCCAGCTTAATTAAATATGTGAATAAGTAATTGAAAACATGTTTAAAACCTAATTTTAAATAATAGTTGGAATTTTATTTCTTTACTGCTCCTGTCTATTCGTGGGAAGGTGATGAATGTACGTGGAAGGATCAGTACGTCAGAAAGACACCAAGAAGGGGGAGGAGGGTCCTAAATAATCCACAGTTGACATTCCCCTGCAGGCTCCACATCTGGAAGCAATGCAGCCTAGTGGGCAGTGGGTTGAGACTGCCCAGGTTGCATCCAGGGAATACCACATTGCTAACTATTCGACCTTCAGCAAGTCCCAGAACCTCTCCAAGTCTTAAGTTTCCTTGTGTGAGAAGTGGGAGGAATAATAGTTTCTACCTCAAAGGGCTCCTGTGAGCATTAAATGAGGTGATACATAACCAAGGGCTAGTATAATGTCAGGCACAGAGTAAGTCCTGGACTTTTATTAGCCAACGAGCAGAGCCCTGAGGGTCTTCTGGATGAGGTTTTCTGTGTTTTTTTTTAATTTTTGGCTGCGTTTGGGCCTTCGTTGCTGCATTCAGGCTTTCTGTAGTTGCAGCGAGCGGGGGCTACTCTTCTTTGCAGTGCGTGGGCTTCTCACTGTGGTGGCTTCTTTTGTTGCAGAGCACAGACTCTAGGCACGTGGGCTCAGTAGTTGTGGCTCGCGGGCTCTAGAGCGCAGGCTCAGTAGTTGTGGCACACAGGCTTAGTTGCTCAGGCATGTGGGATCTTCCCGGACCAGGGCTCAAACCCGTGTCCCCTGCATTGGCAGGCGGATTCCTAACCACTGAGCCACCAGGGAAGTCCCTGGACGAGTTTTCTTCTCACAGAATTCTCTGTTCCTCTAGTCATTGGTGAATCGGAACTCAGTACTGTCAGACCCTGGGCCAGACAGTCCTCGAACCTCCCCTGTAATCATGGCCCGGGTGGCCCAGCACCACAGGCGGCAGGGCTCGGATGCATTGGTTCCCCCCAGCGGTGACCAGGTGAGTGATCAGAGCCACCGTGCGCTTTTGCTTTCCCTGTTTTCAGAACTGGGTTACCCATACGTGGCCTTGAACGATCAGACTAAACCCTGTTTTGAGATAGACACTAGAGGACAAATAGTAAAGGAAGAACATGGTTTAAATGCATACATGGAAGTAAGGCTATCTCAGTTTCTGGGTGAAGAGTCCGTGAATGCATCTGTAGGGAAGTGATGTCCAAGGAGCAGATCGCTGGTCTTTCTTTTAATGTCTGTATAGAATGGGAAATAGGTTGGTTCAGTGTTTCTCCAGAACACTAATTTTCAATCTTCTCTTTCTTTAGCAAAGTCCTTTTCTTGAGCAAAATCTTATTATTTGGTACCCTAATACAGAAAACAAATAAATGCTCAGCTATCTGGGACTTTTCCTAATCAATCTCCCCACCTCGGCCCCCACCTCAGGGGCACTTCTCCGGAGCCCTAAGGTTCTGCAAAGCCTGATTTGAAAGCCACTGCTTTCAAGGGTAGAACTAGGTCCAGGGGAGATTTCAGGAAGACAGTTTTTGGCTCCATGCAAAAAGCTTGCAAAGAACCTGAGCTATCAGACAATGGAATGGGCTGACTTGAGAGCCCGGGAATTGCCTGTCATTGTTCAGGCAGAGGTTAGGTCATTCCTTGTTAGAGACAGTGGCAAGAAAGCTCCGAGTTTTGTAAAGCAGTGTTTCTTAAAATTCATCTGCTACCACCATAATTTTTTTTCCATATCCTCATACCAACTATATAATGTTACTTAATAGTTTTCTTTAAGCTAACTCACTTTTTAAAACTTAAATTTATTTTTAAAGGAAATTTGCCATTATATTAAAACCAACATCATACACCGTTTGATGCGCTAGTTCTCCCCATAGGATAGAGTTTAGTTACTTTCAGATCTTGGAGGGGGAAAGGCAGGGAAGTGGATCTCACATGTATTAAAATGCCTAGTGTACCAGCTGCTGTGCTAGATCTTTTAGGAACAAATCTCATTTAATTCTTACCACCAGAAAAGGAGATAGGCATTAGAATCTTCATTCAGTGAGAAAACTGAGGCAGAGAAAGGCTAAGGGACCATTCAAGGACTCAGCTTGCTAATGGCAGCATCAGACTAGAACTTAGTTTTCCTGAGCCCCAGTGCAGGGCTGCCTCCTGTCCTAGACGCTCTTTGATCACCCCTCCCACTCCTCCTCCACCACCACCACCACTCCCCCTTAGTAGTACTATAGGGCCAAGGTCAGGCTTTCCAGGCAGGGTCAGGTGCACATGGTGTTCTTTTTGTTTTTTTGTTTGTTTGTTTGTTTTTTTGCAGTACGCAGGCCTCTCACTGTTGTGGCCTCTCCCGTTGCGGAGCACAGGCTCCGGACGCGCAGGCTCAGCGGCCATGGCTCACGGGCCCAGCCGCTCCGCGGCATGTGGGATCTTCCCGGACCGGGGCACGAACCCGTGTCCCCTGCATCGGCAGGCGGACTCTCAACCACTGTGCCACCAGGGAAGCCCCCACATGGTGTTCTTAAGGGAGGTTTTCATTTAGGTGGCTAATAGAAGCAGGTGTAGAGTAATTGGTCTTGGAGTCCTTTTCCTCCTTCTCTGAATTTGTTTCAACTTCTGAAAACTATTTAAATTGTTATTTTTGAGTGATAAGAGCAAATATAGTATAGTTCCAGTTTCTTAATAATAATCTATGTTAGTAAGAGCAAAGGTGGAAACCTGTGCTATCCATGAAACTTGCAGCAGCTGGGGGATGGAATCATAGGGAATTCAAACTTTGTTACGTAATTCCGCAATGTTTGATTTTCTTATGATAAACATATTCTGCTTTTGCAATCAGAAAAACTGTATGTTTGTAAAGACTTTAAAAAAATAAATCCTCCCGCCCAAACAAGCAACAACCTAGTGCTTTCAGGTTTCACTAGAGAGCCAAGCAGAGACAGAAGTGATCATCCCACACCCCCTGGGCATCCTGGATCCCAAGGGATTCAGAGACTAAGGTGTTAGGGGAGAGGAGGATACTCAGGATGTGTCTGAGGAATTCAGGTCCAGCACATCAGGCCTGACTCTGCAACTTCCAGCATGCCATTATAAGTGAGTGCTAGACTCTGATCTCTGAGATGCATCCTGGGTCTCTCGAGTTCTATACTCAGTCATTCCGAGCATAGAGTCTATAAATACCCAGGAGAACAAAAATGAGTGAGGTGTGTCAGGGAGGAACCGTCAGGAAAAGCCCCTTGAGAAGGTGGAATAGGAGGGTGTCTGGGGCCTGAGAAAAAGTAGGCATGAGAAGTGCCTCCTCCAGATGGGTTCCAGAGCATAGTCCTTGATGAGGAATCACTGAAAATGAGGTAGAGTGAATTGAGTGAAAAATATAGTTGGTAGGAAATCTTTGAAAGCTCAAGGAACCTTTAGGAGAAAGGCTTGTCCAATGAAGCGTCTAAAACGTTTATACAGTATGAACTCTCTCATCAGACCTAATCGATGGCATAAGGGGGAAAGAGCGAAGGCCAAGCTGAGAAACTTGGATTTTAGACTGGAAATGGGGAATCTACCATAGATTCTTGAGCAGGCAGGGAAGATGATGGAGACGGTGTTGGAGAAGGCAAAGCTCCATTCCCTTTTGCTCAAGGAGGCAGAGATGGACCACAAAGCTCTCCTCCAGCAGGGGTAGAGGGCACACCGAAACTGTAGAGGAGCGCTGTGGAAGACACTAGGTTTGGAGGGCGTGTTTTTGGGGTGGGGGGCGGTCTGTTGAGGAGAACAACAGAGCCCCCGCCCACCAGTCCAGCAGAAGCTCTAGGTTCTTATTTTGTGGGCTGACACTCCCTCCTCAGATCTTTCACAAACAGGAAGAGAGCACTTTCTCTCACTTCCCATCTTCATACGTCATGTGACCAGGCTGCTCTGAGTCTGCCCTGCCCCACCCAGAAGCAGTTGCCTTCTTGCAAGTGGAAATCATTCTTTCTGTTCTCTGAGATTTGGGGGGTGGTAGTGAGATGCCGGTGTTTACCAGCCCCGTGTGGCCTTCCCCTTCAGTGCCATGCTGTCACTAACCAAACTCCACTGAGGGGGCTGGATCCCTGTCCTCTGACCTCTCATCTCTACAACTCGACTCTCTCCCCCAGGGTGTAGATCAAAGCCCAAAGCCTTTAATTATTGGCCCAGAGGAAGATTATGACCCGGGTTATTTCAACAACGAGGTAACAGTTTCCTGATTTTCTCCTTTCCTCATTCTCTGTCGTACCTGCTGTTCTGGACTAGAAGCGCTTGGACTGGCACCAGCTGTGAGGGAGCGTACGGGAGGGGCCGCGCTTATCAGCCCTGGCAGGCAGGGAGCATGGGGGCTGAGCTGGGGCAGGCAGTGCTTCTCTGCCCCCCCAGCCCCGCCTGTCCTTCTGCCTTCCAGAGCGACATCATATTCCAGGACTTTGAGAAACTTAAGTCACGGCCGGCTCACCTGGGGGTTTTTCTACGGTACATCTTCTCTCAGGCGGACCCCAGTCCACTGGTAAGTCGCAAGTATCTGTCTCGATTGAGTACCTGCTTGTGCTTGGCCTCTGTCCCTGCTCTCTAGATGTCATAAGTCAGATCCATGGGCATGGTCAGGCATCTCGAGGACAGAGACAAAATAGAAGAGAAGGTGCAACCTAGGTGGAAGGGATTCTTCACTGCTAACTGCATCGATAGCACAGGGAGGAACAGGAGAGCTGGGCCAAGAAAGCTGTCGTTCTGGGTCTGCTTGGAGGAGATGGTCTTTCTAGGTTTTTGGAATGAAGGTGGATACAGACTGACAGTGGGGAGTTGAGAGAGCAGCCCTTTGCAAGTATACAGTGTTACTGCAAGAAAGCTTGGCAGAGGGGGAAGGTGGTAAAAGGTCTTCAGTCTGAAGGTGATGACAAGGAAGATCGTGGCGGGATGGAGGTCGGGGTGCTCCGCGACAGTGCCCAGAGCCAGCAGCCTTACCAGTTTCTGTCGTTCTGCTCAGCTGCTTAGGAAGGGGGATGAAGGAGAGAGGCTGCTGTCATGTTCTCCAGAATAAACTTGTTGCCCGTGGCATGCACTGCGGCTCTTCCTTTCCGGGGCTACCACTGTTAGAAGCCAGAGTCAGCATCCGTTTGCTCAACAGGTGTTCAGTGAACACCTACCTGCGTGTACATCCCAAGCGCTGGTATCTCAGAAGCATTCCTGAATGAAGACGAGGCACAGCACAAAGAGAAATAACACCTGAACCCTTTAAAACAACAGATAAACAAGTGCAAGACAAAATGTCAAGTGTGGAGAGGATACAGGGTTGAGGAGAGATTGCGTTGGGGGAATGTGTGTGCGCGCGCCAAGGGGTGGGGATGACTTACCACAGGTTTCTGAAACGTGCTAAGCCAGGGTTTCTCAACCTCAGCACCACTGACCTTTGGAGTTCTTTGTTGTGGGGTGCTGTCGTGTGCATGGCAGGATCTTTAGCTGCATCGCTGGACTCCACCCAGTAGATGCCAGTAGCACCTCTCCAGATATAAATCAAAAATGCCTCCAGACATTACTAGCTGTCCCCTGGAGGGCAAAAGCACTCCTGGTTGAGAATCACTGCTCTAATCCATTTTCTCTCTCCCAGCTTTTTTACTTGTGTGCAGAAGTTTATCAGCAAACAAACCCCAAGGATTCCCGAAGCTTGGGAAAAGACATCTGGAATATTTTCCTAGAGAAAAATGCGGTAAGGCGGTCATAGACTGGATTACAATTTTCAACTTTATTATATTGTTTGACCATTCAGAGGCAGAGGAAAAACTAAGCAAAACACTCAGGCCGAATGGAGACAGGTTTTTTTGGTTTTGGGGGGTTTTTAAATATTTATTTTATTTTTATGGCTGCATCTGGTCTTAGTCGCGGCACGTGGGATCTTCACTGAGGCATGCGGGATCTTTTATTGCGGCGTGCGGGCTCTTTGTTGCTGTGCGTGGGCTTCTCTCTAGTTGTGGCAGGTGGGTTTTCTCTCTCTAGTTGAGGCGTGCGAGCTCGGTGGTTGTGGCACGCGGGATTAGTTGCCCCACGGCATGTGGGATCTTAGTTCCCCGACCAGGGCTCAAACCCACGTCCCCTGCGTTGGGAGGCAGATTTTTTACCACTCGACTGCCAGGGAAGTCCCTGGAGACAGGTTCTTAAAGAGGATTCCTGGATTCTGTTCCTAGCTCCACTCTAAAGATTGATCTCCTCTCTGGACCTCTTTTGCCCACATGTAGCAAGGTAGAGTGCACATTGCCTCTCTCTGAAATGTTTGGAGAAAAAGAACTTGCACCAAGTCCTAATTACTCTCCCCTGGATCAATGCCCTGGTTCCCTTCAACTCTCCTTGCCTTGCCCATCCCTGGGATGCAGAAACAGAGGCCCAGAGACATCAGATGATAGAAATCAGTGAGCCAAGAGGCGAGCCCAGATTTCTGAAGTTCAGCCTGACGTGCTCTTACTGCCCCAAGGCAGGGTTCAGAGGGAGGGGACCCCAGAGTGTCTGGGGTGGATGAGCACGCTGCATCTGGACATAGCTCCCAGGGATGTGTCAGGGATCCCCCGGCGGCAGCACCTCGGCCTGCAGAGGGCAGTTCCCATCTTAGACTTTCTAATCTGATCAACTAAACTAATTCCAAAATGACTTTATTCATCTGGCAGCAAGCTACTAGGACTAATGAGACTGGGGAATAAACGGCTTTTCCCCAAGATTTTTATTTTTGCCCCCTTCAGTGGGTCTTGAGTAAGGAGGTTAGAGCTGCTCGTTGTTCCCTGTTGGCTGTTACGGAACCACCGCAATGTCCAGCGGGCAGGCAGCCGTAAAGCAAAAGCCAGGCGCTCTGCTCACTGGAAGACTTGGTGACATGAGGCCAGTTTTCCCTTGGGAGTGAAGGAGCGGGGAAGCCCATCAAATCGCCTCATCAAGATTTCTCCCATGCTACTAAATTGGTACCAGTCCACTTTTGGGAACCTCTCCATTCCATGCCTCTTGATGTCCTTGAAATAAGAGTGGGAAGAGTACAGGTGCCACCCTCGGAGTAGAGTCCCAACTTGCCTTGCCACCTCAGATTCCACTTCTCAAATCCCGAGCCTAGAATTCAGTTGGAGAGAGGTGAGTGGAGGGTAGGGTAGTGTAGGGAAAGGGGGAGAGAAGCTAGTGTTCTGGAGCCCTCCTTGCCTCTGCACAGTATCTCCCACATCCCCTGGGGTGTGTGGATCTCACCACTTCTGCCCCCACCCTTCTGTCTTTTAGCCTCTGAGAGTGAAGGTCCCAGAGATGTTACAGGCTGAAATTGGTAAGTTGGCTCCTAGGACGGTTAGTCTCCTCTTGGTGTCCACCTTGCTGTGCTGGGCCCTCAGGAAGGGGCGAGGGGTCGGGGGGACATAGTCCCTGCCTTGGGCAGCTGTTCTCAGATAGGGGGAAATAGGGACAGTTCCTCCAGAACTCCTCACGGTAGCTTATGGACAAGCACAGACAGAACGGACCCTGCCTGGGAGCTTGTCGCAGGGAGACAAGGCTTGGTTAGGAGAGCGGGGTCGTTCCTACCAACCTTCCATGTGACCTCTCTGGGCCTCAGTCGGCTCATCTGTACAAAGAGGAAATTGGATTCCGAAGCCTGGTCGAGCATCAGGATCCCTTGGGGAATTCTTCTTTAAAAATACAGAAACCAGTGCCTCACTCCACCCCACCTGAGAGTCAGGATCTCTGGAGTCTTTTTGTTCTTTTGGTTTCGTTTGCGTGAGTTCCTCAGCTCACACAGAGTGAGGAGGCAGGGAACGAGGCAGTTGCTCTGCTCCTGTCTCACTCTCAAGCCACGACTAGAAGAGCTGAGGGAGGTGGTAGAAAGAGGATGTTAGTCTGAGAGGCTAATCATGGGAGCTTTCTAGACCTAATAGTTTGAAGCTGCCTTGGAAAAGAGGCACTTTACAGGCCCAGATGATAGGAAAGCTTATGGGCACAGGCAGAGGGTGAATGTAGGGACAGGAGAGACACCTTCCAGTTTCTGGTGGGGAGTTAGGTTTCCTTGCCTTTTTCAGCCTTGCGAGCTGGCCCTGGGTCAGTGGAAGGAGAATGAGCCTCTCAGAGGTTTGCACATGATGCCAGAGGGCAGCAGCGTCTGGACACATCCAAAGAGGGACTTTAATATTTCCCCACTTAATGGAGTGTAGAACAGCCTGAAAATGTTTTTGTCCTTGCCTTGGGACTTGGATGTCAGGATTCCAGTCCTGAATTCAGGAATGACCTGGTAGGTCCAGGCCTCCACTTCCCTTGGTTAACAGGAGGGCAGAAAGCCAGCTTTCCCTCGCGGTACCCCAGGGAGCTAAGAGGCTTGAAGGTGCTCAGCAGATATAACCTCCTCCTCCTGACATCCCTCCCCTATCTGTCTCCCCTCGGCTCCCACCGCAGACCTGCGCCTGCGGAATGGTGAGGACGTGCGCGCTGTTCTCTGTGAGGCTCAGGAGGCAGCCATGCCAGAGATCCAGGAGCAGATCCATGACTACAGGTGCCCGGCGCCCCCCGTCCTGCTCTCTCCCCTGCCTCCTCGCCCGTTTTCTTTCCACTGCGGTGTGTGTGCATCTCTTGTGAGGTGTGTATGTGTGCCTCACTCTCTGTCCAGCAATGATGTACATGTGTTTCTTTCTCTGTGTGTCTCTCTGGCTCAGAACAAAGCGCACTCTGGGGCTGGGAAGCCTGTATGGTGAAAACGACCTTCTGGACCTGGATGGGGACCCTCTCCGCGAGCGCCAGGTGGCAGAGAAGCAGCTGGCTGCCCTAGGAGACATTTTGTGAGTCTCCGATCCACTTCTACCCCCTGAACATGCTGCGCAGATTGACGTGTTTTGTGGGTCTGTTTCCCAACCTCTCCCCCTCTTCCACTGCTTGCCTGATCCGTCTTCCCCTGAAAGATGGGGAGAGTCCAGCCCTCTTGCTTCATTTCTCAGGCTGGGGCTGCAGGAATTTCAAGGGAGTTGCAGAGCCTGGGGCTCCTGACAGTAATTTGGTGATTATGACAAACCACGGGCTCCAGGAATGCAGGGAGCTTTCTGCTTCCCCTCCCTAGCCTCTTCTTGACAGTTCTCCCTTTTTGCTCTAAGGTCATATCTGATGCTGAGTGTGAGAACCACGCTGTGATTCTCCAGGGAATAAAGTTCCTTCAGGAGGCAGGTGGTTCATGGGAAATTGGACTATTTTTAACTAATCACATCAGAGGACTAGCCTAACTAAACTTATTAAGGAACTTCTGGCACAGCTGCTGTGGTTGCATCTTTCCAGTCTTATTTTCTAAAAGTGTCCCAGGTGCCTGGGATGACTTTGTAGGGACACTTGCAGGCTTAGAGGTAGATTTTTCACCCCAGTACTTCTTTCCACTCAATAGTTGTGTGACTTTTTTTTTTGGCTGCGCTGCGAGGCATGTGGGATCTTAGTTCCCTGACCAGGGATCAAACCTGTACCCCCTGCAGTGGAAGCGCAGAGTCCTAACCACTGGCCTGCCAGGGAAGTCCCGAGTAGTTGTGTGACCTTGATCAAGCTATGTCATCTACCTTGGTCTCATCTAAAATGACAGAGATTGGGCTAGATGATCTCGATAGTCTCTACTAAGAGTGATATTTCAATCCAGCAAATTTCTGTGGAGTCCCCACTGACACTAAGCAGTGTTCTAGGCTCCTGGATGCATTAATAAACAAACAGCAGTGCTTGTGGGGCTTATGTTATTGTGGGAAGAGAAAGCAGTATATAATAAATAAGTAAGTTATATACTATGTTAGAAAATAAGGCTGGGGGTGGGGGGGAATAGAGCAGGCTGAGGGGAGTCAGGAGCACCTGAGCTAGTGGGTTGCAATTTCAAATAGAGCCTCATCCAGAAAGTTACATTTGGGCAACTGAAGAAAGTGAGGGGGTCATCCTTGGAAATATCTTAGGGGAAGAGCATCCCAGGCAGAGGCAACAGGGCAAAGTAGGAATGTGCTTGACGTATTTGAGGAACCGTAGGAGACCAGTGTGGCCAGAGAAGATTGAGAAGCTCAGTGCTGAATCAGAGAGGTAACAGGAAGAGCAGCCTCGCAGAGCCTGTGGACTGTTTTAAGGTCTTTAGTTTTTTTCTCTCAGTGAATGAGGAGCCACTGGAGCTGTGAGAGACTCGAGGGTGGGTGGAGGGTGGTGGGAGAACAAGGAGGGGTTCGAAACAGGGAGATCAGTTACGGGAACCCACGCAGTAGGGCTCCGACCAGAGAATTGACGATGGAGGGTGTGAAGAGAGGTCAGCTCCAAGTATATTTTGACAGTAGAACCAACAGGAGGATTTCCTAAAAACTGATGTATAGGATGTGAGAGAAAGGAAAACCAAGGAAGACTCCACAGTTCTTACCTAAACAACTAAAAGGACAAAGGTGCCATCAGTCGAGTTAGGGACAGTTGTGTGAGGGACAGTTTTGTGGTAGAAAACCGGGAGCTCAGTCTCGGACATGTCAAAATCCGAGATCTTTAGACATCAAACTGGAGATTTGAGTAGACAACTGCATAGATGAATCTGGCATTTGACAAGAGATCCGGGTTGGAGATGAGACCAGATGAGGCCCCACAGGAAGGGTATATTCTTTGAAAACAACCCTCTGACCCTCAGCCAAACCCTGAATCTTTCTGGGCCTTAGTTTCCCTAGCAGTCAGATGGCACTAATCACCCCGACCATGCCAGGGATGGTGGCAAAACCTGACCGAGCCTATTCTGAGGTCATAGACACCACAGAGTTCTGTGGGGTTATAATGGACAGCACAGGCACCCTGCTTATAAAGGCTTCTATTTAAAAGAAGGAAGCGCTAGCCTCATTAAATGGAGATATGAGACCTATTATTTTGAGTAATAAATTATACGTGTAAATATTATACGT
Source organism: Delphinapterus leucas (assembly GCF_059928025.1). Classification (NCBI taxonomy): domain Eukaryota; kingdom Metazoa; phylum Chordata; class Mammalia; order Artiodactyla; family Monodontidae; genus Delphinapterus; species Delphinapterus leucas. The sequence continues at coordinate 76,885,327 of NC_143129.1, forward strand.
GTAAATAGCTTAGAATAGTGCCTGGCCCGTAGTGAGCACGCAGCATTAGTTGCTGTTACCATTAACCGCTTTTAAATAGGTTCCTCTGAATCAGGTCTCAAGGTATTATCTCTGCGCCCTCATCTTCTTTCCTCTTGCCTCAGTGTCAGCCCAACCCTTCTAATTTAGTTCTAGGTGGACACAAAGAGGAGCCTTTTCCTCTGTGGTAGCTTCAGAGGCTGAAACAGATACCAAGCGAGAAGCTGTATTTGCCTCATTCCCCTTCCTTTTAGCTGGCTAAGGACACCATCATCACCATCAGTCTGTGCTAATTGAGCCCCTCAGAGGAATGAGAACCCTCACCTCCTGAGCCCCAAGCTGGCTCCAGAGCTGAGACCAGGAGTCTGAGTCTGACCTTTTATCATCCTCCTCCCTTTCCTCACCCGCTCCCTTCCTCTAGGAAAGAACTTACCCTCCTCCCAGTCTTGCACAGGCGGACGAGCCTCTGCCTTTGCAGTCTGAGTCATCTGTTCTTTTCTTTTGTTCCAGGTCCAAATACGAGGAAGACAGGAGGTGAGTGAGTCTGTGCAGTTGAATCAAGGTGGGAAGGAGTGGGGTTGAGCTACTGGGCATTGCATCTCTGCCAATCATAGGCGAGTCCCTAGCTCCAGAGGATCACCGTCTGTCCAAGTTTAGTTTCCAGATGTCTGTGTAACCACAAGGAGGTCACGAGGCCCAGGCCCTGGTACTCGGGGATCACTGCCTGGGACGTGGGTCTGCTCCTCAGTGTGAAGACACCAAGCTGCCAACACTCCCCTTCCTGGCCTCCTCTTCTCCACCCACATTAGCCCTGTGTCTGCCTCCCCACTTCTTTCTCGTAAACCACCGAAAGAAGGAGCAGTGATAGAATCAGCCTGTGTTAGCAGCACCTGCAGAGGGGAGCTAGGGTACAACACATTTCCTCTGCTGACACATTTTTTTTTCCTTGAAGCCTATATACATGTCCCTTTGTTTCTCAGTAGCCAGTGTTAAAATGAGGGTGCATTCCTTGAGCATACACGCACTCAATAAGGGAGAGAAGATGGGGTTAGAAGTCTGTTTCAGAGAAGACGAAAGCCAGGGCCGAAACATTTGCTTCATTGAATCCACAAAGTGGGTAATCTGTCTACTGAATTGAGAGGCAAATACAGTTTTAAACACAGAGCTCTGGACAGTTTCATCTGTGGCAGTTGGAAGCTACTTGACAGATCATTTCCATCTCTTTTTCTCCTTGTACTTGGGGTGGGTGGTGGCAAAGGCAGCTTACCTGGACTTGCAGGGGCCGGTTGGCGTTTCTCCGCATCCCTTTGCCACCCCACCCCTGTGTGTACGCTTGAGGACATTAGCTGTGGGCCTCAACTGTCGCCCATGGCTTATTAGTTGCTTATATTTTGGGGAACTGACACGTCCTTCCGCTGACCACTGTCCCCTCGTTAGGGAGCGTTCTGCGTAGGAGAAGAATACGATTTCTTCTGGGAGTCATGCCAGCCAAGACTTTTCTCCGGCTTCTGCCTGCTGTCCCATCTGAATATTCTGGGCCTCCCGCTGAATGCCCTGGCCCTTCGCCACCCCACTGGGTGGTGGTGAGGAGCTTGTGTAAAGCAGTCCCAGCCCTTCCACCTGCTGGTGCTTGCCGATTCACCGCCCCCATTCCTGTTTTACAGTGCCCCCATGGACTTCGCCCTCAATACCTACATGAGCCATGCGGGCATCCGTCTTCGAGAAGCACGACCTTCCAACACAGCTGAAAAGGCCCAGTCTGCTCCTGACAAGGACAAATGGCTACCCTTCTTCCCGAAGACCAAGAAGGTGACAGAGCTCCCCTAGAAAGAATCATCTCTTGGCACGGTTCCTGCGCTGAGGCAGACCGGGAGAGTCATTGAGAATCCCCAAACTAGAGCAGCCCTCTCCCTCCCTGCAGTCCCAGACCAGAAGCAGATGTGCTAGATCAGATACAAGCATGAGTCTGCTTTCCTGTTGCTTGTTTAGGGCTAGTCATAGAGGCAGTAGCACGGTGACCAGTGGCCCAGTCTGGGTACTGGGACCTTCTCCAAACCCTAGTGTCTCTTATCTCAGCAGAGCAGCAATTCCAAGAAAGAAAAGGATGCCTTGGAGGACAAGAAGCGAAACCCCATCCTCAAGTACATCGGGAAGCCCAAAAGCTCTTCCCAGAGCAGTGAGTATTTGGGGAGCAAAGCCTTGGACAGGGACCTCGGCCCCTTCACAGGCCAGCATGTTGGCAGAGGGCCTTCCTGTGCTTCAGGCAGCCAAAGGCCCAAACAAACTCTGAGGTCGCAGCTTCCTCTTGGTGCTATTGCATTCTCCCCTTGCCACACCCAGTGATGGCCCCTGAGGTACAGGGAACTGCTTCAGAGCCAAGAAGGCCAAGCCAGTCCCTGGGTCTAGGAACTCAGAGACAGTTGTAGATACTGAACAGCCATGCAGAGGAGTATTTCCCCCTTGGCAAGATTGCCCTGTTGACAGTCAGTGCCTCCTTCACCTTCATCCATGGACTTGTCTGTCCTCCTGAGGGCCTGTGTGTTGGGAGCAGTTATGGGCCCTTGATGGAGGGTTTCAATTAAGCAGAACTAGGTGGAAAGGGAGCAGGTTTGGGACCCAGAGGCTCCCCTCATGCCATCAGTAATCCAGACCTCCATGGATCCTGTCACCGATCTCTTCCCAATTGTGTGTCATCTGTCTGGACATTGCTGCTGGCCCTCCCAGTCATTATCATAAGGCCCCAGTGTTAGTCTTGGGGATCTGGGAAGGGCCACGGCATGGGCCTCCTGCCTTTCCTGAAACCGCTGCCTTGGGGGAAGGGGAGAGGAGGGGACTCTACTAGATCAGACCTGATTTTTGCCACTACCTTTCACTTTCCAGCTTGATGTAATTTTTATTTTGACTCTTGAAACATTAATTTGACTTTTCATGGTTTACTTTTGTTTTTGTTTGTTTTCTTTTAGCATTTCATATTCCCTTGTCCCCTGTGGAAGGTAAAAGGACCATTTTCTTTGGGTTTTTCTTTGCATTAGCATTGAGTTTCCATTTCCCAAGTCCTGTCTGCCCTTCTTCCCCTCTCCTTCATCGCCTCCTGTCCTGGCTCTCTTTCCTCCCTCCCTTTCCTCACTCCATTACTCTTGTATGTTCCTCCATGCTGCTAAAGCTCCCCATGACACAAACGCCTGCCCAGGGGTGCCTGCCCAGGGGCTCCTGCCCTCACGCTGGGCACAGGACTCTGCCTACCTAAGGCAGGGCGGGAGGGGCCGGGGCACTGCCCCCCGGCACCGTGCAGCTCCTCCTGGCAGTGCTGGCAGAGGCCAGCTTCTAGGCCCTCCAAGACTGGTGCACGGCCTGCGGCCTTGCTCTCATTCTGTCAGCTCTCCGTGGATGCGGCTCCAAAAGTCCAGGGCTCTATGTAAATGAGGGGAACCCTCGCATGTTGCAATGTCCTGTACAAGTTCCTCAGATTTTTGTTTTCAATTGAAATAATAATAAAATCCTCAGTTTTGAGTGTTATATGGGGTTGTTTTTAGTACCTAATGGGTCTTCAGCAGTTTTGCCTTGGGGTATTTTCATTTCTATCATCTCCTTTGTTTAAGTCCTTCACTGTAGCACCTTCATCTCCCGACTCTTACCTTTGCCAGCACAGCGTCACTGAGAGAGACTGACCCTAACGTATGTATGTTAGAGGCCTAATATCTTCTAGAATCTATGTATCAAAAATAAATACATATATAACAGACATTAACCCAGAGGAGCTTAGAACCTAGAACTGGGCAGGTTCATTTCCCATCAGTGAGGTCCATATGCATACAATTAAAGTGATTAATATTTTCTAGGTTCTGTAGTAAATCAAGGGGAGAGATAGCAGTGAGAGGCAATCAGGAAATCTGTTGCTAGAATTCACTTTATATAAAGTGACAATTAAAGATAATGATTTTCAAAATTATTTTTAAAGTTAAATTCCTAGACTTGTTATGCTATTTTAAACAATATAAGTAAAGAAATATTAGGGGGGGAAAGTCTATAAAACAATGGAAAAAATAAAAGAATGGCCTTGAAACCCAGGCCCTTAGTTTTTAACACATACTTCCTCCCATCCACCCTGCCCGAGGCAGGCATGAGGCAAGCAGCAGGCCTGAGACGAGCAGCCCTGCCCAAGCTGCTTGCTTTGTGTCAGCCTGAGAGGCAACAGGAACACCCAGGGTAGGGCTGCTGATCCCAAGAGAGGATAAGTATGCTGGGTATTCACCATCTCTTTGAGTCATATCTTTCTATTGTCATTTCATGGTTTGATTTGATGTTCTCAAGTTCCCAGGACATCAGACAAGTCTGTATGCGTATCTAAAGACCAAACACCCACCAAAGCTAGAAAGCCTCAGCATTGAGAACCTTGCTGTTTCGGAGCATCAGCCATTGCCCCTGTTTATCAGTGAACGTATCTGATTGTTAGTGACATATAATTCACTTTTGTTTAGTTTCATTGTTATTCAGAGAATGGAGGAAGGGAGAGCAAAGGTTACTGATGAAAACTTTGCCCTTTTCAAAAACGCGTTCCTTTCTACGTGTCTTTTTCCCGTTACTCTGGGTTATTCAGTTATACCAAATCTCAGGGCCACACCTGTTCCTTGTCACAGCTAGGGTGTAACTATATCCCAAGAACTGGGCCTTTTCCAAGTGGCCCATGGGAGAGGGAGCAATAGGCTCTGCCCGGAGGCATTCTATTATAGGACGTTCCCCAGCTCCTACGTCATCACCCAGCCAGGGATGCTCCGGGCTGTGGCTGCACAGCTGACCCTGGCTGCTGCAGTTGCCCCAAGGCCCAGATGCACAGTCTGGGACAGGCAGATCTGACTCAGATCTCCAAAATGGGGGTGATGGTAACAGTCCCTACTCCTAACACATATACACAGCCACCTATTTTGCAGTTTTAGAAAAACATGACCTGCCTAAAGGATATGAAATTGTGAGCTTTGAAGAGACCAGCTAAATGTTTTTCTGTTTCCTCTGGCTTGGAAATTTTCTTACGAATCTCAAGTTTAGATACAGAGGGAGATTTATAAGTTTGTATATGTCGATGTCAGAATCTCTGGTTAGTGTGGTTAGGACCAGGGCCTGGCGCCCGGGGCTGTTTGTCTTGCCTTCCCCATCCCATTATCCTTCCTATTGGTCCGGGCAGAGCAGCATCTTTAGCCCAACTCCTGTTCTGACATCCTGGACCTGGAGCTGAGCTAATCAACTTTGAAGATAGGAGCCACTGAGCCCCTGGGCCTGAGCTCTCTTCTCCAGGGTCTCCACATGGCATCACCTATGCCTTTTTTACTCTCTTACCTGCCTTCTCTACTTTGAACGAGAACAGCACTCTTTTGTCTTAGCTTTGAAAAGCATCTGGAATTTGAATGCCGGAGAGTGACATCTCTCCTCTGTTCCTCCTAAGACCCCCCTCACTGGTAATGGAGGGTCTGATTCTTTAATGATGGGGAGGAAGAGCTGGGGGTGAGGGCAGAAAGAACAGAAAGGAGAGTCAAGGAAAACCAGAAATAGTGAACTCTAAAAGTAGTATAAATTTGAGAAGTGCTTGGTAAAGTTGGCAACCTGGCCAAATTATACCAAGGTTGACGTGTTTTGGGTCTTCCTGGATATCTTTTTTTTTAAAACACATATATGGCTCTTGGGAATAACCTAGTAACGATTCTCAAGCATGAGAACCACTGTGATAAAGAATGTGAGAGCCAAAAGAAATATCCATAGCAAATGCACTTTCAAACCCTCTCATTTTGCATCCCAGGAAAGAGTAGCCCCCAGAAAGGTGGAGGGACTGCCCGTGCCACGCCACACAGTAGAAGAGCCAGGGCTCCTATCATGTCTCCTGACCCTCAGCCCCATGCTGTTCTCATCCGTGCTTGCTCATCGCTGTCTTCTGGGCTAGAGGGGAGCGAGGGCCCCGAGAAGTCATCCCTGAACAGAGAGCAGAGTATCTTTCATTATCTTTCTTCTGCTTCCAGTCAAGCCAGGCAACGTGAGGAACATCATTCAGCACTTTGAGAACAGCCAGCAGTGCGACGCCCCAGAGCCCGGGACGCAGCGACTCTCCACAGGAAGCTTTCCCGAGGACCTGCTGGAGAGCGACAGGTAGCAGCGGCTGGCTGGGGCCTGCTGGCCGCCCAGAGAGGGGAGCGTGGGCAGGGTTCGGGGCTAAGGTTCAATGCCAGCTACTTTACCCCCCACTAGACTGTAAGGCTCCCACTGTAGAGCTCTCTCCCTCTCCCCCAACCTTCCCGCCTATGTGTTGGTGATCAGGCCAGCGGGAGAGAGAGCAGGGCCCCTGACCTTCCAGTCCGAGAACCATATGCCTTTAAAATTCCCTTTGGGTTCACCCCCTGGCCACGCAGTAGCCTCCACCCCAAGAATGAGCTAGATTATGTTATAAAGCAGCTAGTCGGGAAACCCTAAATGACAAAGCTAGAGAAGAGTACAGAGTGGGGCGAAGGGAAATCCTGGGCAATAAGGAAGTCAGGCTAAAGACAGCCTGGGGCGTCGGTGAAGAAGAGAGTTAGAGATGAGGTTCTGCTGGCTGGTTTAAAGGCAGACGGTGTAACTTGGGCCTCAGATGTACATCTCAGCGAAGAAATAGAAAGGTCATTGATTCAAAACAAACTGCTCTTCCTTCAAGAAGCAAAAGGGGAATGGAGGCTGTGACATCGCTCACATTCTCCACCTCTGGCCAGATTCTAAGAAGAGCCCTTCTCTGCTGGTGAAACGTACTCTTAGACTTGCTCTTGACTGTGGCACGACAGCCATCAGGTCACGTCTAAAATTCTGTAGCCAGCGCTTCAAGTGAGAACTGCCTGAAGTCAGAAACATCCCTGCAAATTCCTTAAGGCACACTTGAGGTACAGTAAATGTGGTCTTGTGTACACAAAACTAGTTCCTGTGTACACTGCTGAGCTGGACTAAAGGCAGACCCAAAGGCAAGCCAGCATGCAGCAGCCTGATTAGTCAGACTGTTTTACCCCTGAAATAACTAATCATCAAACTGTAAGTCAAACGTTCCTGCTTGTATGCAGGGTTACTCCTTTCTGCTGCTACTAAGCCTTTATAAGCTTAATACTCATTAAAAGATTTTGCCATAGTGAGAATTAACAAAGATTTAGGCAAGATAAAGGTTAGATTTGTACTGGGGTCAGAGGTTGAGTTCTAATATTACTGAGTAAATTAAATATACAAATTATATGATTGCTGGGGTAGGTGTGATCTTACAGATGTATCAAATGTACAATTATAAGATATACTATCAACATTTTGAGGCAATATTTGAGACCATTTGTAAACGTATTCTTCAAGTTGTTAGGTAAATTTGCCCTGAGACATTCGCTGGGATTCTGCGTCTCCTCTCAGCAGAAGCCTTTGGATTTGATGGTTATGAGTTCACTGACAATCTTAGAAGAAATGGCAGCGGCACATGGTGGGTCAGAGGTTGTCGTAGAAACTAAACGGGTATAAGAAGCCCCCGATTGTAGACAGCAGTAGTCTAGGAATTTTTGGCCAGAGGTGGGTCGTATGCCTCACTTCTTGGTGGGATCATTACTCACTTCTGAGTACTTGAAAGAAGCCCCAGGAGCCTCATTGCAGGAGGTTTGTTGTGGTGCTAAAGTGACCCATTGTGGGGCACTGGTGAAAGTGTTTTGAGTTAGTCTGTGTTGGAGTTGTTCTGTCAGACTTCAGGGGGTGAGTTCAGTAGGGCATCAGCTGGCAGTATGGTTTCTAACCCTGCAGACAAACCCTCAGGACCTGGGCGGGGGAGCGGCATTGGGATCCTCTGGCAGTTCAGAGAGACTTGATGAATGGAGACCAAGGCATTTGGCTCCTTCTCTGCAGCAACCTGCTGTGCTATTAAGAGCTCTCCAGACTCTCCAGGCCTTCTGTTGTCCTAGAGGCAGAGCAGGATGTAGATTAGTAATAATGTCAGCAAAGAACTAGCCCAGCAGGACCATGGGGGGAGGCACCATCCTGGGGCAGCCAGGGGTCAGAGATGCCAGCTGTCACAGGGCTGATGCACTGCAGGACTCAAAAAAGAGCAACACCCAGTCGTCAGCATCTCATCAAGCCCCACAGATACTCAGTGGCCAAGCACGGTAGGCCAGGGAGCAGGTTCCTGCCCATCAGTAAACAGGCCCCTGTAAGCACCCTCCCAAGCTGGTCTGCTCCCAAGAGGGGACTGGAAGCCTAGGAAGGATGCTGTCAGGATAAGAACAGAAGAAATCCACAATCCACATCACAACTGGAGGGGTGGGAATTCAACAGCAGATAGAATTTTCTGACAGGCAGTGTGGAGAATACTAGAGTGTGTGAAGATGGTGCTTTTACTTCCCTCTTAAAAGATCTCGTAAAAGGAGAGATCCGCCTCAAGCAGGGTCCAAGGTGGGAGCCGACCTGTTCCAAAGCAGAGGGCCAGATGAGCTGGCCACGAGATGGCCAGGGGCAGGGAAGGTGGGACCTTGTTGTCCCTGATGAGGGACTTTGGTGTCCACAGCTTTCCTGACGGGGACTTGGGGTCTTTGGCATCCGGACACCCCACAAGTCTGATTCTGTTAGCCCCAGATTTCACCTTCCTGTTGGGATCCCTTCCTGACCAGTCGCAAGGAAGTTGAGAGGCTCTCTCCATCCACCTGGGCTGGGGAAAGGAAGGATTTTGTAGAGTTGGGACCCTTTGGGTCTGGTGTTTGGGGTGGAAGCGCTGAGGCACCCCTGAGATGGGGCAGCAGGTCAAAGCTGGCCAGATGTAAGACCCCAAGGTCTTTTGCCCCCTCCATCCAGTTCTCGCTCAGAGATTCGCCTGGGCCGCTCTGAGAGCCTGAAGGGCCGGGAGGAGATGAAGCGGTCCCGGAAGGCAGAGAACGTGCCCCGTTCTCGCAGCGACGTGGACATGGACGCGGCCGCAGAGGCCGCCCGCCTTCACCAGTCAGCCTCGTCCTCTGCCTCCAGCCTCTCCACCAGGTGGGTGGGGCTCAGGGGCTCAGCCCGCTGATATCTTGGGGGCCGGGCAGGAGCAGAGGGTGGCTGAGATTTGACATTCTCTCCACAGGTCTCTTGAGAACCCAACCCCTCCCTTCACCCCCAAAATGGGCCGCAGGTGAGTGATGGGTGCCGTAGCGCCTCTGTTAGGTGTCGGTGTCCCAGCCGTGCTCAGCTGCCCCTGCTCCCCTTCCAGGGGCCAGCTGGTGGTGCAGCTCCTCTTCGTGGCCCACTGGCTTCCCATGGGCCCTGGGCAAGCAGGGTGGGCAGGAGGCGGAGGGACAAACCCCGTGTTTGAGTTTTTGCTCCGTGTGACGCTGAGCTGCCTGTTTTCCCCCAGGAGCATTGAGTCCCCCAGCTTGGGGTTCGGCACAGATGCCCTCCTCCCCAACCTCCTAGAAGATGATCTGGGCCAGCTGTCTGACCTGGAGCCAGAGCCCGACGCCCAAAACTGGCAGCATGCAGTGGGCAAGGACGTGGTGGCTGGGCTAAGCCAGAGGGAAGTTGACCGGCAGGAGGTCATCAACGGTGAGACTCAGGCGGGAACAGCTGCAGGGCACCTCAGGCGCAGATGGTGGTAGAGAAAACAGTGGGGGGCCTGGGGGCAAGAGCGGCCCCTGGGGAGAGAGAAGGTGACACACCATCTGAAACCAGCACCAAAGGTGGTTTGGAGGTCATGAGATCCTTGCTGACGGGCTTTCCCTCTTGTCTTTCTGCCCCTTCTTGTCCCTGCCCCCGCTCAGAGCTGTTTGTGACAGAGGCTTCCCATCTGCGCACACTCCGGGTGCTGGACCTGATCTTCTACCAGCGGATGAAGAAGGAGGGCCTGCTGCCCCGGGAGGAGCTGGCGAGGCTCTTCCCCAACCTGCCCGAGCTCATCGAGATCCACAGTGAGGAGCCCACCCCGCCTGCCCCCTTCCCTGGCCAGCCTTCAGGTTTCTGCCCCAGCTCTGCCCGCATGCCAGGACCCCCCGAGCGGATAGCCCCCAACAGTCCTCTTTGGTGAGAGAACCTGACGTGCAGCCTGAACATCGGTATACCAGCCCCCCACAAGTGAAATGACTTGAGACCCTGCCCCACGGCCCTGCCGTCAGATCCCTCTTCTCTCGTCATGAAGGGCCTGGCCATGCGGCTCAACCCCAGGCACTTCTGTCTTTTTTCCTTGCCCCAGATTCCTGGTGTGAAGCCATGAGGAAACTCCGGGAGGAGGGCCCCATCATCAAAGAAGTCAGTGACCTCATGCTGGCTCGGGTACGGCTGCCCAGGCCTGGAGGAGGTGGCAGAGGAGGTGGGGGGGAGCTGTCCCAGGCAGGGGTGTGAGGCCGGGGCCATGTGGTGTCCCTTCTGCCTCGCAGTTCGATGGCCCCGCCCGGGAGGAGCTCCAGCAGGTGGCCGCGCAGTTCTGCTCCTATCAGTCCATCGCCCTGGAGCTGATCAAGACCAGGCAGCGCAAGGAGAGCCGGTTCCAGCTCTTCATGCAGGTACGCTCGGCCTCGCCTCATCGCCACCGAAAGCAGCCAGTTCAGTCATAGCTCACCCAATAAGGCAGAGGGGGACAGTTAACCGGGTTCACCCACAATCTCCTGGACTCCGCTCCTGGCCCCCAGCTCCAGGCGCTTGGCCTCTTCTCTCTACAGGGGAGGGTAAACGGCAACTTGCTGCTCCATCCACACCCTCCCCAACACCCCCTCTTCAGAAACACTGACACATACTCGCTCTCAAGACGGAGACACTGGACTGACCATCAGAAGGCCCCGCTCACCTACCAGTGCCTGTATTTACTTAGATGGATCTCAGTTTCCTTGTCTATAAAGTGGGAATAATACCTGCTTTACGTGGCTTATTTGACCATATCCCCTTCTTGGGCTACTGTCTTCCTGCCCCCACCAACCTTTCCCTAAATATTTAAGCAAGAAGCTGCCACCTCCGTTTCTGAGCGATCCTCTGGGATTAGGCCCTATTCGGCATTCGCACAATCCTCGTGTCCTGAGCTCACAGCCAGCTCGTAATCCAGGCTGTCGTCTTCCTCTGTTCCTCCTTGTGTCTAGGAGGCTGAGAGCCACCCCCAGTGCCGGCGGCTGCAGCTTAGAGACCTCATCATCTCTGAGATGCAGCGGCTCACCAAGTACCCACTGCTGCTGGAGAACATCATCAAGCACACGGAGGGTAGGGCTCACAGAAGGCTGGCATTGGGAGGCAGCAGCCCGCAGCTCAGACCCTGGTTCTAGCACTGACTTGCTTTGTGTCCTTAGCAAGTCACTTGACCTCTCTGGTCTTCAGGGTCTTCGTCCTTGTGTTGTTATGGTCACTCTCAAAGAAGGTAACGATTGTCAATGTGCTTTGGCAAAACTAAGGTGCTGAGCAGCAGGAGGAGGTAAGGGCTGCCTCTGGCCTGTGTGGGGCGTCTGTGCAGATCAGAGGGAAGCATCTGAGTGACACAGGTTAGCGCACAGAGGGCACCTTGGCTCCTCTGAGGATCGTGGTCCCACGCCAGAGGCTGTGGCCGGATTTTAGCCCTGTTGATCCCCCTGCTGGACGTCTCTGTGCGATGCACAAAAGATACAGCCATGCGTGCTTACTCCACAGGAGTAGGGGACCATGCTGAATAGGGGGGTCTAACCCCAGGTTGTCACTGTCCCTGGGATCCTGAGCAGCTTTCACCACCCTCAAGTGTGGGATGCTGGCGTCAGTGTGTAGAAGTGGGAAGAACCACAACCTGATTTGAGCAGGTGTTCCTAGAGGGAGACACACCCCATCACTGTCATCACCCACAGTCCCTGTCCCCGTTCCTGTCCTCCACACCTGTAGAGTGGCTGTGGCAGGAATTCCCAAGAGCTATCGGTGTCTTCAGAGCCTTGGTCTGAAACACAAGGACCCTCAGTGTAAGTTGTCCTTACGATTGAGGTCCAAGTTAGGCAAGGGTGGCGCATCTACACCCATCCCTGCTGGTTGGCGACTGGCCAGCGGCTGTTGGTAGCCAGGCACTCTCAGGCTCTGACAGACTTCTCAGGCGGGAGCCCTCACCACCTCCTCTCTGCCCCGTGGGTAGGTGGCACCTCTGAGCATGAGAAACTCTGCCGGGCCCGGGATCAGTGCCGGGAAATTCTCAAGTACGTGAATGAAGCAGTGAAGCAGACAGAGAACCGGCACCGTCTAGAGGGCTACCAGAAACGTCTGGATACCACCTCCCTGGAGAGGGCCAGCAACCCCCTGGCAGCGGAGTTCAAGGTAGGAGGCTGAGGCTGCAGCGTCGTCAGCCCCACATGGCGCACGTACCTCTTGGGCACCCTTAGGAGCAGAGCTCCAGTCAGGACCTGGAGAAGGTGGAGGGGAGGAGACCTGGGCCTGTCTGTGATAGGATGGCGCGATGGGGGCCCTGGAATACACACAGCCCCGGTTACCATTGTCACCCCATCCCGAGATAGACAGGGGCAGACAGCCCTACCATAAAGGCCAGATGTTCGAACTCAGTCTGGGAGAGCGGGGGATGGGAGTAAACTCAAGGTAAAGGTGAAGGTCATTCGGGAGAACATAAAGCTGAGGGAAAGGGCAGGTGAAGCAGAGTGATCCTAGGAGAGTACACAGCACGTAGTAGCGGGGAGAGAGACCCCTGCCAGAACCATCGGCATATCCCCCAGCACAGCACGTGGCACGTGACTCTGTAGTTGCCTTTTTACTTGTCTGCATCCCTCACAGGAGTGTGAGGGCAAGGACTACTCTTGTTCACCACTGATGCCCAGCACCTTAGCACAATGTCTAGGTTTTCAGATACTTGTTGAATATATGGTGTCTCCTTAACAGAGTCTGGATCTTACAACCAGAAAGATGATCCATGAGGGGCCCCTGACCTGGAGGATCAGCAAAGATAAGACCTTGGGTAAGTGCCAGGGGACTGGGGCCAAGAGGGAATCTAGGGCACTGCCCCTGGGCTCTTCCCTCTCTGGATCATAAGCCCTGTACCCGGTGCTCTAAAGGGATGGTAAGGAGGCAGCTTGAAACACGACTGGGGATGAGAGCTCAGGGCTCCTTAAGCACAGCATGGGGAGGAAGGACCAAAAACAAAGCAGTCAGAGGTCACCAGACTCCAGGGCTTCCTAGATCCTGGAGATGACTGTCCAAGAGCCTCTGGTACCCCATGTGTTAATGGGGGATGAGTGGGCCACAGAGAACACCGCCTCACAAGCACCGCACCCCTCCAGACCTCCATGTGCTGCTGCTGGAGGACCTCCTCGTGCTGCTGCAGAAACAGGATGAGAAGCTGCTGCTGAAGTGCCACAGCAAGACAGCCGTGGGCTCCTCGGACAGCAAGCAGACCTTCAGCCCGGTGCTCAAGCTCAATGCCGTGCTCATCCGCTCCGTGGCCACAGGTACCCGTGCGGCCCACACCCCGGGGCCGTGAGCCCTGTTACTCGTGTCCAGCGAGCACTGGGTGGTGCGGGGCCGATCTGGGGCCGTACAGAACTTATCAGCCCACCTGTGTTCCTTTCCTCCCAGCCCTGACTCACTGAAGCAGGAGGACGTGGTCCAACGTGGGGTAGGGTGATGGGTAGGAGGGGGACCAAGATGAGGGAGGACAGCGTGGTTCAGGCAGGATGGGATGTGGGCACTGAGGATGAGGTAGCAGAATTGGGCAGAGAAGAGCAGGACAGGCCTTCCTGCTGCAAAAGTGACGGGCAGAGCTCGCTTGCAGAACACGGACGCGCCCACAGTCCAGAGCCTGGTCCAGTGCTCAGAGCATTTCAGTGAGAAGCAGAATGTGTACAAAAAGGGCTCTGGAGCAAGAGCCAGGCAGCCAGATTCTCTGGGCTCATTGCTTCCTTCATCTGTAACACGGGGGGTGAGGTCTGTCTCTTGGAGCGGGGTGTAAAGGGAGGATGGGTGTGATGCAGTTTTATAAACCCTGAGCACCGTACACCCCTCAGCCTTCACTGTTCGGAAAGCGAGAGGTAATGGGGGTGGCTGTGAAGATGGCCTTAGGGGACCCAGAATTGCCTCTGTCCTCTGTGAGCGAGCCCCAAGTGCTTCTGAGGACCCAGGTCCGTCTGGCGCTGCACTCTTAGCCGGCCGAGGGTGAGGGCTCCAAGTCCGCACTCTGCCGCCTCGGCTCAGGCTGCAGTCGTGCCTCTGCCGCCGCCAATGCAGACCCTTCTGCCTTCTCTCTCTCACACAGATAAACGGGCCTTCTTCATTATCTGTACCTCCGAGCTGGGCCCACCCCAGATCTACGAGCTGGTGGCATTGACGTCATCAGACAAGAACACGTGAGGATTGCCTGATTGCGGGGGCGGGGGGGTCCCATGTAACTGCCGTCCCCTTGGGACCAGGGTGGTGTATGAGGATGTGGACAGGGAGGCCAGATAAGGCTGCGCCCCAGAGCATTCACAGGTCGGGGCCTTGAGGGGAAGTGGGAGATAAGACAGGAGTAGAGAGGTTTACAGGGTCACCTCCCCTGACCCCATGAGCAGGCCTGCCCTAGGGAGGAGGAGTCCCCAGCAGTCTTCCAGCCTTTCTGAGGCTGCTTTCCTTTCTCTGGCCCCAATTCTTTCCCCTGGGGTTTTTCTTCCCTTCCCCCATCAAGCGTTGCAAATGCCCACATTCTCCGAAGGCCTTTGCCTCCGGGACCCTCATCCCCACCCGGGGCATTCAGTCACCCGTATTCCCAACAGTGGCCAGCCAGAGGCAGCGTGGCACGGTGGGAGGAGATAGGTTGAGTCAGGCAGTTTCTCAGACTCCGGGTTTTCATCTGCGAAATGTGGATAATGCTACCTCTTGAGAGTTATTTTGAGAGAAAGAAGAGATATAGAGGGACTTCCCTGGTGGCGCGGTGGTTAAGAATCCGCCTGCCAATGCGGGGGACACAGGTTCGAGCCCTGGTCCGGGAAGATCCCACATGCCGCAGAGCAACTAAGCCCGCGAGCCACAACTACGGAGCCTGCGCTCTAGGGCCCGCGAGCCACAACTACTCAGCCCGCGTGCCTAGAGCCCGTGCTCCGCAACAAGAAAAGCCGCCACAATGAGAAGCCCGCGCACCGCAACGAAGAGTAGCCCCCGCTCGCCGCAACCAGAGAAAACCCATGCACAGCAACGAAGACCCAACGCAGCCAAAAATTAATTAATTAATTAAGAAAAGAGAGAGATAGATATACAATGCTTAGCACAACGAGTAACAGAGGGTTGGTGTTCAGTAATTGGTAGGCGCGAGTAATGTAACCCAATGTGAGCAGCCAGTCAGATCTGCAAGGAAGGGGACCCCGCTGGGCAGAGGGGGTCCTCAGAGCAGGGCCTGGCGAAGGGCTTCGCAGCTCTGACGCAGGGGGTCAGTAAGGGGAGAGGCTGTGTGCCTCGGTCCTGTTCTCACCACCAGTCCTCTCTGATCCTGCTGAACAACAGATGGATGGAGCTCTTAGAAGAGGCCGTGCGGAACGCCACCAGGCACCCTGGAGCCGCCCCAAAGCCCGTCCACCCACCGCCCTCAGGCCCCCAGGAGCCAGCCCACCAGAGCCCCACACCCAGCAGGTGCTTAGCCCTCCAGGCCCCCTCACCATCCCCACTCCAGGCCACTCGTTTGCTGCTTCTAAGCCCTTCACCCCTGGGGATGGGCAGCCTCAGCGGCAGACGTCAGCGTGCAGGTGGCGGAAGGCACCCTCACATCTCTGCCTTCCGTCGCCGTCTGCTCTCCCCCTGCAGCCCCCCACTCGGCTGTAGTAGAGACTGTGCCTGAAGTGGGGTGGGGGGTATAAAATCGTGATCAGGAGAAGCTTGGCCGACACCCACCCTCCCCTCCGGGTTGCCAGCCAGACGGCAGGTGCCGGAGTCTAAACCCCTCCCTCCTTGGGCCCTGCTCCTTCATTGCCCATCCCAACTCAGGAGGCCCGAGTGGAATTTCACGACACGGCCACCTCCTCCTGGCTGGCAGAGAGCCAGACTTCCCAACAGGCGATCCTCTCTCACCCTGGGCTGTTTCTTCCCTCAGGGAAGGACTGGATGACTCCGAGGTGTTCCATAGTGAGCCAGAGCCTGAGACAGTACCTGGAGGTAAGTCCCCTGAGCTGTCTTTTTGGGAGCCCAACCCATTCCATTTTCTGTAGGCACAGTAGGGAGGTGGTCAGGTGTGCCTGTGGGGGTGATGGGAGAGGGCTGTCGGGGCCAGAGGTGTGAGGTTTTGATAAGGGTAGAGAAGAAACAGTGAGGAAGAAAGAGTCTGGAAGAGGAAAGAGAACAGGCTGAAGCGAATGTGGGCCAGCTCACTTGAACAGAGCTCTCAACCTGGGCTCTCTGGGTGCCAGGTATCGAGCAGGGGAGGAAGAGAGGGGCGGTCAGGTCCGGGGGTGCCTAACGGAGAGCAGAATGCACTCAGACCTGCAGGCACAGGAGCCGTGTGGGGGCAGGGATAGGGAGCCCAAAGGGCTGAAGGTACAGTCACCGGGATGGGGTTGGCAGGGGCAGGAGGGTCTCAGACAGAATTCTCGTTGAGTTTTTATGTGAAATAACTTAGGGTCTCATGTTTAGAGAGAAGTCTCCCCGGTGGGCTCCCTGGCTGGGTCCCTTTTCTGTTTCCTTCTGCTTAGAATGCTTCTAACTCCCGCACACCCTTCAAGTCTTTGTGCAGGTGTCAGCTTTGCACCAATAGACCTTCTCTGACCACTCAGTTTAATACCAGCATTCCTGACCTCCCACACCCTGCGCTATGTTTTCTTCTTTCCTGTAGCACTTCTCTATTTATGTAGACAATTTACTTATTTTATTTTTCTCTATGTCCGTCCACTAGAATTTAAGTTCCGTAGGGCAGGGATCTCTGTTTTATTTACTGATGTATGCCAAGAGCCTGGGACAGTGCCTGGCCATAGTAGGTACTCAGTAAACATTGTGGAATCAGGCAATGTTCCCAGCCCCTTGAACCCAAAGCTGGGCCTGGGATCAACCCATACGTGCCTTCCCTCTTTCCCTGTCTTACACTGTCCTCCCATCCAAAACAGGCACTGGGCCCCAGCAGAGGGTCAAAGGGAAGCACCCGGTCCTGCTAGAGGACCCCAAGCAGGAGGGCAGCATAGAAGAAGAGGAGCTGGGTACCCTGCCTCACCCTTCTGCCTCCCTGGATGGAGAGAACAGGGGCAGCAGGACAAGGGACCCCATCCTCCTGCCCCTCCCAGGCCCTCTGTTCATGGAAGGACTCGCCGATGCAGCCCTGGAGGACGGTGAGTGCCTCATGGCCCCAACCGTCAGCCCCCTGGTGCCCCAGTAGCATGGCCATTGTGAACACCATGGCAGACACCCCACTCTCTTACCTGCTCAAAGGCTCTCCCTGTTGTGTTTGAGGAGAGATGGATGCAGAGAGACAATTGTCATTCCTGTCCCCCCACCCACCCACCCAGCTGGTTGGCCAGAGTCCCACAGCTCCACCCTGTGACTGAAGCAGTTTCACCAAGAAGGCTGTGGGAGAGGGGAGCAGTGGCCCTCCTGCCACCTCTGCACCCTCCCCCGACTGGCGAGGTGTGTAGTACTGTTTCCAGGAAGCCATCGCCCTGTTTCCCCTCCAGTGGAGAACCTGCGGCACCTGATCCTGTGGAGCCTGCTGCCAGCTCGCCCCACGGACCCACAGACTTCTGGGGAGCCCGAGGACGACCTGACACCTACACCTTCCGTCATCAGCATCACTTCTCACCCCTGGGACCCAGGCTCCCCAGGGCGAGCTCCCACTGGGGGTGAAGGGGACAATGCCCCGCTCTCAGGGCCAGAGCGGGGCCAGCAGGAGGACATGGCTCTCTGTTCTCTGGAACACCTGCCCCCAAGGACCAGAAATTCTGGGATCTGGGAATCTCCTGAGCTGGACAGGAATCCAGAGGAAGAAGCTTCGAGCACAGAGGCAACAGGAAGTTACAAAGTGGTGAGAAAAGGTAAAAGAAATTGGGGTGTCCACTGGGGAGACACACGCCCAATTTTGCTAGGGTAGCGCTGAGTCTTCCAGATGGCTACTTCCTTCCCCGCCTCTGTCCTGCAAACCATGTGTGCAGAGGCTCGTCCAGATCCTGGGGGAAGGAGACATGTTGCTATCACGCAAAGGCTTTGGGGTCGTGCAGCTTAGGTGCAGAGTCCTAGCTCCGTCACTTAGTACCCGTGTGACCTTAGGCAAAAATCTGAATCACCTCTGGACTTCATTCTACAATATAAGGGTATTACTACTGCTTGGCACAAATCAACTGTCAATAAAAGTTTCTGCTAGCGCTTTTCACTGCTCTTCCAGTTCTAAGGAAAAGTGGGGCTCTTCTCAGGAGCTTCGTTCCCAGAAAGACAAGGGCAGGTTCTTGCAGCCGGTGACTCCAGATAGCAGCGAAGGAATTGGCGTGTAGGATGGAGGTGGCAGCGGGACTAGAGGTGGAGCCAAGACTAGGGGCTGAGGACAAGGCTGGGGAGACGCATGGGGAGTGTGGGGCTGTGTTGAATGAGCGCCCGGCTTGTGGAATGCCGTGGGCTGTAAGACACGAAAAGCCCAGACTGGCTGGGATGGGGACTCAGGGCAGGCTTGTCTGGCCAGAGCTCGGGGGAGGGAGGGAAGAGTAAGCTGAAGAGAGGGCAGCCTGATGTGAGGAGCACAGCAGGAAAGATGAACCGAAGCGCGGGATGCTTTCGAGGGGTTGAGCTGGGGGGGTGGGGGGTCCACGTTAGTGCTAGGGGGTCTCCTTTCCTCCCCTAGTGCCCAGCTCTGCCTCCTTTTCCAGGAGCATTTTTCTTTCCATCTGCCCAAGGTGTGTGCTCTCTCCTGGGTTTCTGGGACCTGACCTCCCTGCTCTCTCCTCTGGTGAATTGGTGGAGCGGCTGTCTTCAGCTCCCTGGGGTATAATCATGTGTGATCTTGCGTTCACTTTGTTCTTCCCCTTTTCTCCACCCCCGCTCCCTCCCCCCTTCCTTCTCCCTCTCCTTCCTACTGTCTCTCCCTTCCCTCTCCTTCTCTCTCAGTCTCTACTGTCCCTGGTGGTGGTGTAGGTGCAGCTGAGGTGGCAGGCAGCAAAGTTGTCCCTGCGCTACCAGAGAGTGGCCAGTCAGAGCCTGAGCCACCCGAAGTGGAAGGCGGAGCAAAGGCTACGGGTAATGAACTTCTCCTTGGAGCCAGAGACAGGCCAGGGCTAGAATGCAGGCCCACGGGGGCAGAACTGGGCTTCAGGTGTTAGACCCTTGCCTGCAGTCACGTGGCCACACACCTCCGTACATACTCCCTGAACTGTCTGGAATGGGTGAGGAGTAGGACGTGGGCCTGAAGACGGAAGAATGGACCCTGTGCCAGCCCCTCTCCGAGAGCGGCTCAGAGCAGTAGGGTTAAGCAGCTCTGCTTAGCCACGAAAGGGGGCGGGGAAGCCTGGCCCAGTGCCCAGGGCCCAGTGTCCTTAGCCCGACATTCTGAGCCACCTCTCCCCGACACTAGCCGCCATCCAGTGTCACCGTGGAAAAGGGCTTACGTGGCCTTCCGGGCTCCTGGGCACTTACCAGTGCTTACTGCCCTGTCAGTCAGCCTTACGTCCTTCTCTGTGTGTCCCCGACCCCCTCTGATGCGTTGAGGTACCTCGAGGATCGTGAAATAGATGGCAGTTGGGGCAGGGCACCGTGTCGAAGTTCAGCAGCAGAGCCTGAGATGGGGCAGAGGGAAGGAGGCTAGTGCCTAAAACCAGCCCACGCCCTCTTTACCCTTCCTTCAGGGAATGGGAGCCGCTCCCCTTTCCCAGAAGAAACACAACCACCCTGCCCCTTCTCCCTTAGCTTCCACCACTAAGCATCTCCCCTGCTCTGGGCCAAGCTGAGCAAAGTCGCCATCTCAAAGGCTCTCTGGCAAAGAGGGGCTTTTGGGAGACTGGTAGGCAGCACGAGGCCAGCCTACTCCGAGCTCGTCTGCCGGATGGCTTCCCTGGCCCTGTCAGCCGGCCTGGGGAACACCAGGGGAGCGGAAGATGGTTTAGACTTCCTCTCTGTTTGCCTCCTAATCGCTTTGTCTTGCTGGGGACAGGAAACTGCTTTTACGTGAGCATGCCGGCAGGACCCCTGGACTCAAGCACTGACCCCTCAGGGGCACGCGTGGGGCCCTCCCAGCCCGATGGCCTCCCTGCCTGGCAGCCGGCGCCTCGGCCCGCGCTGCGGGAAGGCAATGAAGATCAAAGGCGCCTGGGCCGCTCTCCCCCCAGCCTGGCCCTCAGGGACATGGGCGTGATCTTCCATACCATCGAGCAGCTCACCGTCAAGCTCAACAGGCTCAAGGTAAGGGCTTGGGACCCTGGAGGCCTCAGTCCATTGCGCCGAGACCCATCACCCACACGAGTGAGCTACACAGTGTGTCTCCATGGGAGCCCTAGATCCTGGCCTGGGGCTCTACCCTCAGCCCACCCAGCCGCCCTCAAGCACAACCCCATCCCCTGGACCCCACGGATAAGAGGGCATTGCCCCTTCCCCAGGGGCTCATGAACAGAGGGGCTTGAGAGCAGATGTCCCTCTATAACTCTTCCAGGACATGGAGCTGGCCCACAAAGAGCTGCTCAGGTCCCTCGGGGGAGAGTCATCTGGTGGCACCACGCCTGTGGGCGGTTTCCACACAGAGGCAGCTAGATGGATAGACAGCTCCCTGTCCCCTCCAGCCAAGGAGCACCTGGCCTCTGACTCCAGGGACAGCTGTGAACTGGGGCCCTGCCCTGAGGACGGTGAGTGAAGTCCTCCGGGGTTGGGGTGGGGTGTGCAGGGAGAAGGCCTCCGTCTCCTGAGGAAGCACTGCCATGCAGTGTGAGGACGCAGGAGTTCTGAGAAGGGGCCTCGTCTCCCCCTGAGTACAGTTCATTCATTCGTTCCCTCAGCTTCAGAAAGAGGTCATTTTAGGGAAGGCCCACGGAATCTCCCCTAAAACTGGGAAACTTATAACTGAACCCTCTTTTCCCTTGGGTTATGGAGATAACAAACCAGGGGGAGCCTCGTCTCACATCTGAAACCTGTTCTTAATAAGTGGTTCAGAAGCAGATTGCATGGGCCAGGGCCATGGCTGTGTTCCAGCTTAGGAAGACAGACCCATACCTACCCGTGGGCTTTGGGGGCCGACAGAAGTGGGGTTCAGTACGCAGCCCTTTCCGGGTCACACAGGGAACTCCAGGGTTTCTGGAGGAGGAGAATGCCTTGTCACGGAAGGATGGCACTGAAGAGCTGCTCTCACAAGCCTGAGGACTTTGCAGGCGGAACACAGAGGGAGGGTCATCTCAGAGGCCAGCCAGCACCTCACTGCCATCCCCACATCCCTGCAGGCCACAACGCCCCGCTGGAAGATGGCCCGGCGGACTCGGCCACATCCCCAGGACTGTAGCTGTCCAAACCACCGAATCCTCCGCGTCCCGACTCCTCCTCTAGGGACTGGCCTGAGGCAGGGCTCAGGGTGGGGAGAGCCCAAACCTCCTCCCTGCCGTGGAGGCAGGCGGTTGAAGAGACAGCTCCAGCCAAGACCGGGGGGGAGATGCGCATGTTGCTTGGTCTGCTCGGATTGGAGTCAAGTTTCAGTGTCTTTTCCCCTCCCTTCAGCCCAACCCTTCAAGGCCTTGTGTCTCCTAAGCATGCTGACTGCATCTGAAAGGCCCCCCTCGTCCCACGTATGTGTGCGCACCTGTATGTGTGGGTGCCCTCAGACAAGCCAGTGCGGGTGAAAGGAGGCGGCTCCAGTGTAAATGCACTTTCTTCCTCCCCTCCCTTCTCCACAGGACCCCAAGGCTGGGGTGGGTGTCTCCACCTCTCCTCTCTTTGTCACTTTGGTTTCCTATAAATATGTATGTATTGTATGTGCATCTTTGCTATTGTAAATAACTTTGACCTTTTTTGTTTCTGATCCTGGCGTGCCGAAGGCAGTTACAGAGGGACTGCTAAGGGAAGAGGAGGTTCACTTGTATCTCTGTCAGCAGCCCAGCTCCAGGATCAGGGCCCAAAGGTGGAGCCAGCCCTGAGCGCTCCGCCCCCGACCTCCCATAGGCAAGAAGGCCTCCAGCTTCCGGCCCCGCCTGGCCAGAGAGCCTAGCCTCTGCAGCTCGGTGCTGAGCTACTCCCTCCCTCCTAGGACTTCTCATCTTCAGGGGAACTTCTTACCCCACCTGTGTCCACCCTGCCCCACCCTCTCCCTATAGAAAACCAGTGTATCAGGTACAGAGCTGAAAACTGGGCCCCAGGGAGGTGGGGGTAGGGGTTTGAATGCTGGAGTCCCTAAACTAACCTAGGACCATCCCCAGGGGCCACCACAGCTTTGGCCCCTATTACCACATCCACTCCACTCCCCACAGACTAATAGAATATACACACTGTGCTAGGTGTATATATACATATATATATATAAATATATATAATATATATAAAATACAGATATGGAAATGACTGTTTTGCTGTTAAAATAATGTATACTCTTTTATTTTCTTCCTTTCATGGTTTTTTTTTTTAAGAAAAGTTAAATATTCTTCAACTGTGGTGGTGTGTGTGTGATTCTTGGAACTGCTGTGATCAGAGATATTGTGATATTCCCTCTGAGACTGATTGGAATTGAGTAGAGGGAACAGAAGGCAGCCCCAGACCCAGGCCTTGCCGTATTCTCTCCCGAAGTTCCAGATGTGCACTTCACTGAACTTCAGACTAAGCGATACAGCCCCTGTGGCCAGAACACAAAAAGACAACGCGCAGGCGCGCGCGCGCACACACACACACACACACACACACACACACACACACACAAGCACGCACGCACGCAGTGGCCCCAGTATCAAGAGCCCTCGTGAGCTGCCCTCTGAGCTTCAGGACTTTAAAGGCAATACACAGGGGAGGGTCATCTCAGAGGCCTGGCCAGCTGCTGTCATCCGTCCTCCGTGTCCTCCCACAGGCACCCCCTGGAAGCAGCTCATCAGACGGGGCCACACCCCCAGGACTGTAACCACTCAAACTGCCTCTGCTGTCGTCGTTGGACTAAGGGACACATTCTCTTTCCCCCAACTGACGTTTTCCCTCCTAAACCCAACATGATGCTGAGTGCTGACCTTGGGAGCTTACAGTCTAGTTGGGCATCAGAATTAATACACGGTTCGTTCTTGATAAAGTGTAGGGGTGCAGACAAGAACTGTACGGATCCACTGGAGCTTTAGAAGGCCTCGGGCAGGGGTAACTGGAGAGGCTAGACGTTACTGGAGAGCGCCTGCTATGTGCTCAGTGTTGGGAATTCAAAGAGCTGCTCCCTGCAGAAGCTCAGCCAGCCGCCAAGAGGCTGAGCAGCAGCGCAGGTGGTCAGAGGCAGAGAGAGGAGGACCGTTGAGGGCCACGGAGCCCCGCAGAGAGGCAGCGCTGGCAGGGACAGCAGGGCTCTGTCCAGGCAACAGAAAGCGGAGTCGGGGCCGAGAGGATGTGACCAGAGGTGAAGAAGGGACGCTCCCCGAAGAGTGGATGTCAGCTCCCCAGAAGCCGGCCCTGTGCTCTTGGGGCACGGTCGGGTCATCTCAGTGGAGGCAGCGCTGAGGGTGAAGAGTCGCGGCCCCCAGCTCTCCTGACTCCTCTGGCCCCCGCACTGTCTGGGTGGCTCTGGTTTCAGGCGGCTGACAGCAGCAGGCAGTGTCGTTAGGGTTCGTGTTTAGTGCTTGGACTTTGCTACGTAGATGACAAGAGACTCAGCACCCTCTCTAAAGCAGCCTGACAACTCTACGTTTTCGTAAGCTGAGCCCTTGCCCCTCCTCCAAACCAGTCCAGACACGTGGGCCAGATGGAGCAACAGAAGGGGGAAGGGGCCCAGGAGGGTGGAAGGGTGGAGCCCCGTGCTCCATCCCTCTGCCCCACCCGCTCTTCCACTCAGCCTTCACGTTACTATCCCAAGTCTTTCCCTTCTGCCTCTGAGAGCAGAGGCAGTGCAAACCCTCGTGTATCACATGTCCTCCAGGGAACGGGGACGGCTGGTACAGGTCGTGACTCTGGTCTGGGCAAGCAAGAACTAGGTCCTGAGGAGGCAGGAGAGCAACACCCCTGGTCGGCCACCGCCAGAGGGGCTGAGATCACCCCCAGCAGAACCATAAAGCCATTCGGCCATTTCTGGCCATGTCAACGCGCTGTTAACAGGCGCAAAGTCCAAATATTCCCAGTAGTTCTGGGACAAAGTTTTCAGACAACCTCAAGGAAAAAAGTACAGCGATAGACTTTGTTAATGATCTGAGCTCTCCCGTGGGAAGTCCAACCCGCACATGGAAAGGAGATGCTTCCGTGGCCCAGAATCTCTGGGAAGAAGGTGGGAGGGGACTAGGTGGAGGAAGCCACAGCCGCCGCCTCTTTGTGCTTGGCTTTACTGGCAGGGTCCCTTGGCAGCATCAGCTCTTGGATCGTGGTGCACGCAGGACATTGCGGGGAGAAGCAGTTTTTCTGAAGGGAGAACAGCAAGGCTGATAGCTGACAAAAGCAATGAAGGTTAACCGTCTGGGAGAAAACCACTTCCTGGGACAGGGTGGGTTGGGGGCTGGAGGACATGGACAAAAGACAAAGGAGTGCGACCGCCCGTCTCACAGCAAGAGAGGAAGGCTGTGTTGTGATCAAAAGAATAAGGGAAACTACAGGCCTGTCTTGGAAACAGGGAGACAAGCTGCCTGCAGCAGCTGCAGTCCCTGGGGACTCACCGCCAGGGACAGCCACAGCAGCCCCACGGGGCCCTTGGACGCGCTCTTGGACTCAGAGAACTGTGCCTGGTACTGCACTGCGGTTAGGAAGGCCTCTAGCCCCACCTCTGTGATGCGGTTTCCTGGTGGAAGAAGCAGACGACGTGGCCTCCGACACTGCCAACCTCTTCTTGCCTACACCCTCACGGGACACCCTCTGCGAACCCTCTTACTCCAAAACTAACCCCCTGCTCCCCCAGCTCCCCAGCTCGCTTACCTAGGACTAATTTCACTCCAGCTCTACTTCTCTGACGCCTCCTTTGTCTGACCTCCCTCACCCCCACCCCAAAGCCCCGTGCCAGAGGGCCTTCACCATCATGATGCCCAACCACTGGAGAACCAGGTTCCACTCCGTGGAGCCAGGGCGGGGGCACCCTTGTGACAGCATGGGGCCCAGCTAGCCTCGTGGCAGGAAGGTGGGGCGTGGGGGGGTTGCCAAACGTACGGAGAAGGTTGAGATGCAAAAGGACCCTGTTCCCAGGCATGAAAACTTTCCCATCTCGGTGCTCCACGGGCTCCAGGAGAGGGCTGACCATCTCAGTAGCTTCCCCAACCACCTGCTCAGGCAGAATACTGATTGCAGCAGAGGAGAGGGGAGCTGGTCAACAGGCCATTCATTCATTCATTCAACATACATGCTTTGAGGGCCGGCTACAGTCCAGGCTTTGTCCCAGGTGCTGGGGATACAAAGATAAATAAGCCCATACCCTCAAGAAGCAGCTGTGTGCAGGGGAGCCAGAGAGTGAGAGAGCAATGCAGTATGCTGTCAGAGCTGACAGAGGGAAGCTCAGTACTCTGGGGGCACGGAGGAGCCACAGCTAGCGGGTCTCGGCAGGGGTCCTGGAGGAGGTGGCCTGTGAGCTGACATCTGAATAGTATGTGGTCCCTGTCAGATGAAGATCAGGGGGGAAGTGGCAGCAGGTGCAAAGGCATGAAATAGCGTGTTGGCATTCACTAAGTAATTCCTAACAGGGAGAGCAATGAGGGCGATGGACTGGAGGGAGATGACGCTAAAGGCAGGATGAGAGGAAAATGCAACAGTCCTGGGGAGAATCAGCAGCCTGGATCAAGCCTGGGGCAGGGACAGAAAACTGGCACTGAGAGGCAACCCTCGCCCGCCTTCTCCACCCGACTTTCCTCTTTTGTAAGATCTTGTCCTGGGTGCCAGAGAAGACTCCTAAAAGCGGAGGCGCCATTCCCTGCCAAGGTGGGGAGGTCTTTTGATGACAGAACACAGGCATACCCTCAGAGATATTGTGGGTTCGGTTCCAGACAGCCGCAATAAAGCGAGTCACATTCTTTTGGTTTCCCAGTACGTGTAAAAGTTATGTTTACACTATACTGCAGTCTAAGTGTGCAATAGCATTATGTCTAAAGAAACAGTGTATATACCTCAATTTTAAAATACTTAACTGCTAAAAAAAATGCTAACCATCATCTGAGCCTTCGGGGAATCCTAGTAGTAACATCAAAGATCACTGATCACAGATCACCATAACAAATATAATAATAATGAAAAAGCTTGAAATATTGAGAGAATTATCAAAGTGTGACCCAGAGACACGAAGTGAGCAAATGCTCTTGGAAAAAAATGGCACCAGCGGACTTGCTCGACGCAGGGTTACCACAAACCTTCAGTTTGTATTAAAAAAAAAAAATCTGCAAAGCACAATACAACAAGGTATGCCTGTGTAAGGACAGATAGCCCTCGGGTTAGGGTTAGGGTTAGCTGACTCCACTGCGGAGGGGTGGGAGCTACGGAGTCAGCAGTCCAGGAAGGTTTCCAAAGCAAGGAACAAGTTGGTCCAAGTTTAAATAGAAAAGGGAGGCTCCAGGGGCAAAGGAGAGAGGGTCTCAAGTAGCTGTGCACAGGGTGGGGGTAGTACCACGACTAGGAAAACACCCTGCCCTCCTGGGGAGCTGCTGGCAGGGGCAAAGGAGAATGTGCTTCGTTCCCTGTGCAACTGTACGAGCAACCGTGGGTGTGGTGGTGAGGAACAAATGGCCTTTCGGGAAGCAGACTGAGTTGAGGCAGAGGATCAAAAGTGTGGGCTCCTAATAAGCAAGTAAAGGTAGAAGGGGAGGGGGCACTGAGCTCTGTTACCCCCTGCAAGCCCAGGTTGGATTAGGGAGGGGGCCAGGACTGAGGACACAATGTGAGTTGAAGTGGCTGCTGCCACAGTACAGGGCCGGAGACTCCATCCCAGGAAGGCTGGGGGACTGGACCCCAGGGACGTGTCCCCCACCCCGCTTCTCCTGCAGCCTACCTCCGACTCCAGGAGGATGCTGCGCTTCTCTTTGCTCCCAGTCTTGGTCCCTTTTCCCTTGCTTAGTTTCTGCTCAGGGATGGTTACCTCTGGAGTGGGAAGAGGAGCCAGAATGCACAGTGCAGACCTCTGATACGACTCAGTTTCCCCAGAGAGAATGGACTGCGGCGAGGAAGGGGACTCCTCAAACTTTGGGTTTGGGTACAACAGAAATAGAGCTGAAGGGGGGACCCCCAGCTAGGTAGGCGGGTTTCTTCTCCGAGGGCAGGGCCACAGGGGTCCAGCCCAGGAGAAACGGTGTGGAGTGCCGTGGATGGGGCCGGTTGGGGCTTCCGACATCAAGGTGAGAAGACTAGCTCAGCGCAGGCCTCCCGCATCCCGCCCCGTGCTCCTCCTTCCTCCACACCAAGTGGGCACCGCAGAGGGGTGCTAGCACTTACTCCCCTTGCCTGTCTTTGTGGAGTCTTCTTTCTTAGGGGTTCCTTGTGTGGGTGACTGCCCAGACCCTGACTTCTCCTCTTTCTTCACCACTTCCTGTGGGGGATGTAAGAAGAGAGAGGAGAGTCCTACCTCCCTGGCAGATGGGGAACGGGTGTGGGAGGGGCCAGAGGTGGACTTTCAAAGGCCTTCCTCCCTCCGCCCCACCCTGTTCCTGCAGCGCCCAGGGCTCTGCTGCCCACAGCACACCTACCCCGGACTTCTCCTTTTTCTTGCCCAGACCCTTAGGGGTCTTCGTTGTCTGCATCTTGTCTTTCTCCACCATTGCAAAACTGCTGACCCCCATCAGCTGGCTCTTCTCACGCTCTGTTTTGGAGTCCCCGTGTCGAGAGGTGGAAGGCTGTGCTCACAAATGGGAGGGGGTGGAGGAGGAAGAATCCGGCGCCCCTTCCCCAGTGAGGAGTGCCACTCACTCGGACTGGCAGCACCCCTACCCCAATCTCCCTGCCTAAATGCTAACATAATTTGTTTGGGACCCTTCTGGTGCAGGTGCTCTTGGGAAGAAACGGCAGAGGGACCCAGGGATGAGCTGGGGGTGGGGGGAGGTGGCATTCAGACTCATACTGAGGGAGAAAACAGTAGCTGACATATTTTTAACTAAGTGCCAGGCACTGTTCCAGGTGTATTAGATGAATTAACTCATTTAATCCTGTCAACAATCCTATGAGCTAGGTACAGTTATGCCCATTTTACAGATGAGGAAACTGAGGCCCGAGAGGTTAAGTCACACGCCCAAGGTACCAAGCTGTTTTGTGGAAGTGCCAGATTCCAAGTCCCTGCGGTCTAAATCTAGTCCTCTTAACCAATACACTCTACCATCTGCGGAGTGGTTCTGCAATAAGAACCCAAACGTTTGTTGTATCTGTGCAGAGGTCGGAGAGCAAAACGGTCACGACACAGGGAGAGAGGACGGGTTAAGATTCGGCCAGCTGGCTGAAAGCAGCCGACCTGGGCAGCGGTTCCAAGGGCTCAGGTCTCAGGCTCCGAGCGCTCCTCACCGATCGCAAGCGCTCCTGCGAACCTTTCTCCAGCAGGAGGCGCCGGCGCTCCACCACCTCGGTGTGCGTCAGCTCGAAGGGGCGCAGGACCTGGGGCGGGGCGGCACCTCGCGTTCAGCCGCCCGGGGAGCGGGAGGATGTGGGGGTCTCTCCCCGGCCCCGCTCAGCCCGCACACCCACCTCGGCCAGCTTCAGGGCGCCCTTGTCCTGGATGCGGTTGTGGGCCAGGGACAGCCAGAGCAGGGAGCGGTTGAGCCGGAGGCCCTGCGGGGTCAGGGAGGGGCAGTGAGCTGGCTGGCCCCGGGCCGCCACAGCTCGCGCGGGGGGGCCCCTGCCGGCCTCGCACGCACGTCCGCGATGTAGCCCGCGCCCTCGTCACCGATGCGGTTGAAGCCCAGGTTGAGGGAGACCAGGGTCCGGTTGCAGCTGTGCAGCGTGGACAGAGCCTGGCCTAGGAGCTGCGCCCCGTGGTCGTCGATGTTGTTGTTCCGCAGAGACAAGTGCGCGATCCTGGGCAGCAGGAGGGAGAACGCGGGTCACAGGAAACACGGGGTCCTGGGCGTTCCCCGCAACCTCGGAAAACGGGGGCATGAGGAGGGCCATTCGGTCTGAGGGTGGAGAGGCAGGAATTGAGGGTGCTTGGAGAGGTGCTGGAGGGGCAAGGAAGCGTGGGAACAAAGGGTGACTTGGAATGGGGGGCAGGCCCAGAGAAAGGGGGTGAGGGAAAGGAGTCTCACGTGCTGTCCACTGCCATGAGCTTGTGATAGGACTGCTCCGGCAGCGGGTTCCCCTCCAGAGACACCTTCCTGAGGGTGGGGGAGATCTGAGACCCAGGAGGCACCACTGAGGCCAGATGAGGGAAGGGGACAAAGAGGAAGGGTGGAGCTCTGGGAAGCAGCTTGGAAACAGAGGCAAAGGATGCACGCACGCGCGCGCGCGCGCGCACACACACACACACACACACACACACACACACACACCCGCCCCGCCCAATTCCCTGATACAGGAAATTATGTGACAGTTCTCCAGACTAGAAATCCAGAAGTGTGCCATGTGAAGGGGTTCTTCTCCAGAGTTAGTGAGGTGTGGTAAGGGGGCCTCTAAGATGACCCCAGTGATCCCCACTTCCTGGTATCCGTGCCCCAATGTAATCCTCTCCCCTTGAGTGTGGCTGGACCTAGTGACTCACTTCTAATGAATGGCATACGGCAAAAGCGATGGGCTGTCACTTCCAAGTTTAGGTTACAAAAAGGCTGTGGCTTCCAACCCGGGTGCTCTCTGGCGCCAGCTGCCAAGTGGTGAGGGCACCCAGATGACCTGTGGAAAGGCTCCCGAGTGGAGGCGCTGTGGCCAATCACCTGCCACATAAGTGAGCCTGGCGGCAGATGCTCCAGCCCCAGTCAAGATGACTGCAGCCCCAGCCAACAGCCTTACTGCAACCTCACCAAGACGCCGACCCAGAGGTGCCAGCTCACCTACACCCGGATTTATCTCACAGAAACTGTGAGATTATAAATGTTTGTTGTTTTAAGCCACTACGTTTTGAAGTAACTTGTTACACAGCAATAGGTACCCAATACATGACCCCTCCACAAGGCAGTGGCTTCTCCAACAGTACTGAGAAAATGGAAGTGTTTTTCCAAGTCACAAGAAAAAATGAAATTAATGGCTGGAAAATTCTCTATTAAAAAAAGTTTCTCTCGGGGCTTCCCTGGTGGCACAGTGGTTGAGAGTCCGCCTGCCGATGCAGGGGACGCGGGTTCGTGCCCCGGTCCGGGAGGATCCCACGTGCCGCGGAGCGGCTGGGCCCATGAGCCATGGCCGCTGAGCCTGCGCGTCCTGAGCCTGTGCTCCGCGGCGGGAGGGGCCACAACAGTGAGAGGCCCGCGTACCGGAAAAAAAAAAAAAAAAAAAAAGTTTCTCTCGGGACTTCCCTGGTGGCACAGTGGTTAAGAATCTGCCTGCCAGTGCAGGGGACATGGGTTCAAGCCCTGGTCCGGGAAGGTCCCACATGCCATGGAGCAACTAAGCCCATGCACCACAACTACTGAGCCCGCATGCCACAACTACTGGAGCCCATGTGCCTAGAGCCCATGCTCTGCAACAAGAGAAGCCACAGCAATAAGAAGCCCACGTGCAGCAATGAAGACCCAAGTCAGCCAAAAATTAATTAATTAATTAATTAATTTTTTAAAAGTTTCTCTCATGATATTTGCCCAACCTTTCAGCCTGGCTCATCTAGCATCTAAACTTGATTGCATTTATTTTTAATTATTTTTATCATGTTGATCTGATTTATTTTTACATATTAAGATGAATTCTATAGTTTTTCTCCTGCTGGCTAAATTGTTTCTAATTCCCACGACGGAATACAATATGTGTTTTGTGGTGTTCAAGACAAAGAGCACCCAAGGACCTCCAGCTGAAGGAGAAAAAATCCCTGCCCTCAAGAAGCATCCATCCCATCTACAGGAGGAAGACAGGTGAGGAGGCAAGCCAGTGACAGTGGGTTCTGTGAAGCAGGAGAAGTCAAGGGCGCTGGGGGAGCTTCAACAAAGGGCAGCCAAATCAGCTGTGTCCTTTATACAGCAACCACCCCTGTGGTTATACTACTCCACACCTTGCTCTGGCTCCCTCCTATACAAGAATGCCCTTTCCCCGTTCCCTGCCGGCGGGCCCCTCCTATTCCTCCTTCAAGGCTCAGCTTAGCACCACCTCCTCCAGGCAGCCTTCCATGTCTCTCATGAACCATTCTTCCACCACTACAGTCCCCACAGTGCCCTGCAGTATCCACTCCTATGCCCTTCTCCCTCCCTCACTGGACTGCCAGTCCCTGTAGGATAAGAACCAGTCCCTAGAACAGTGTCAGACACCAGGCAGTGAGGAACCTCCAGGGAGAGAGCGGGTAGTGGTGGGACTGATGGAGAGGAGAGGGGATAAGGCCCCAAAGGTAGGCTCTTTAGGCACCAGAGTAGGCAGAAAAGGGGACCCCACTGCTTGTCAGATGGGAGCTTCAAAACCCAACAGACAGTAGCAGCACCCTCTTTCCACAGGGATGCCAGCCCAGGCCACAGGAGCTGGAACTTGTCACCCCCGTCTCCAAACTGCTCACTTCTGACCACCCAGCTAGCCAGGCTACCCAGGTAGCCTCCCCCTTGCCTATTCCCCTCTGCTCACCTGAGCGTGGATGAGCAGAGAGGCAGGAGGGCGATAAAGGTGGTCAGGGTCTTATCAGTCAGCCCCACCTTCCACAAGCTGGAGATGGTGGGAAGCACAGAAACGCAGCTGGAGCACCACCTCTTTCCCACCTTGTCCTCTCCAGCCACCCTGACACCCCAGCCACACCCTTCCTTATCACCTTCCACACAGTCCCCAGGGCCTTCCATGCCCCTTCAGTTCTTTCTCCCAGACCACTGGTGGCCCCTCTCCAACACTGGCCTCCTGCCCCTCCCCCACCCCCATGTCCCCTCACTTGATGGCCTGAAGCTGGCTGAGGGAGGTCAGACACTTAGAGAAGATACCCAGGATACGCTCCTCAACCTTCCAACCTGCGGAAGGGAAAGGAAGAAGGCGCCTCAGGCCGGGAGAGGTGCGGTGGTGGACGGCTGGTGAGAGGGACAGGGGGGTGGGGGTGGGGGGGCGGACCTCACCGCGGATGTAGATTTCCTTCACGGACTTGTCCTCGGGCTCCAGCTCCACCTGGATGGTGGGCCGGAAGAACATGTATTTGCTCTCCAGGCTGTTGAAGCTGCAGGACCCGGACAGCGGCTGTTCGTCTAGAAGGCAGGGGTGCGAGGAGCCGGGGAAGGAGGGAGGGGGCAGAGTCACCGCCCCCAGGCCCCACGCCCCGGCCGGCCTACGGGAGCCGGAGAGGCCGAGATCGGGACGGCTCCCAGGGAGCCGCGGGATTGGAGGACTCCGCCAGAGCCACATCTGCGAGGGTTTGGAAAGGACGACGGAAGACCGCCCCCACCTCCCCACCAGCCCCCTTGAATCCACCCCGCTCACTCACACACACATTGCCCTGCGTCCCCGCCATT
The DNA here is from genome assembly GCF_059928025.1 of Delphinapterus leucas. Taxonomy (NCBI): domain Eukaryota; kingdom Metazoa; phylum Chordata; class Mammalia; order Artiodactyla; family Monodontidae; genus Delphinapterus; species Delphinapterus leucas. The sequence continues at coordinate 76,917,837 of NC_143129.1, forward strand.
CGGCCCGCCGTGCGATGGGGGATGGACGCGGTAGGCCTGACAGACACCCCGGCGTCTCCACTGTCACTCACCTACGGTGGGCTTTTCCGACGTAGAGGCGGAGGGGACGAAGGTCGGGTGCGGGCGGGGCCGGGTGACCACTTTGGGGAAGTCCGTGTAGCCCCACCGCGTGCAGAGCTCAGCGAAGTCCACCTCGAGGACGCCGGTGCCCTGGTACTCCTCTGTGGGGGCGGGGACGAGAGCGGGAGGGGAAGCGTAGCGCTGCGCCGCGCCCGCCGCCTGTAGCCCAAGGCTGCCAACAGAGGGCAGCAGAGACCAGAGGACGTCCCACCCAGCCCTGCGCCCCCGCCCGCCAGGGATCGGCGCACTGCGCCGCGTTCCCACGCTCGCCCGCGCGGGGTTTCAGGCCTCTGGGCGGGCAGCGGCCCCTCCATCGAGGCAGACGTCCTCACAGCCATTTTTAACATGTAAGATGCGTTGTAGAGACCGACACTGAAAACACTTGAGAGGAAACAGTGGGAAATCAAGACCTAGGAGGAAGGGGACTAAAGGGCGTGGAATGTAGACAATGAGGGCGCCTCTTTTATGTGCCGGCTCGTCCACCCACCCTGTGGGTCAAGGCCGCTTCCACTCCCGCTCTCCGCTCCCTGGGGGGCCTCCTCCTCCCCAGCCCAGCGTCCTCCCACGTTCCTTCCTTGCGGGGACTGCCCAGGGTCACACGGAGAAAGAAGGCCCAGGCTTGATGTGAGCAAAGGAAGGAAAGCAGAAGGACCTCTCCACCTGCCCGCGCTCCCACCCCCATCCCCACGCCCGCACTCGGGTAGACCGAGGCCCAGCAAGGTGGTAGGCTTTTATTTATTTAGCAAACATTGATATAGCACTTACTCCTGTCCCACACGGTTCTATATATGCTTTGGAAATCTTAACTCATTCAAGAGTTTTATTAATTCAGACAGATGCCCACCACTTCCCATCCTGAGGGCTATGCAAACCTGAGGTGCCTGAGTCCCCAAAGACCCCTGCTCTTTCCTGCTCCTGCATGGGCATCCCAACAAGAAGTGGTTCCTTGAGACGGGAAGGGGTGTCCCTGGCAAAGGCGAGAAACCGGAGGCAGAAGGGTGGGCTTGGTGCCAGCCTGCTCTTCCAAGTGCAGGACAGCCTGGAGCCCCACAGGCGGCAGGCGCCGCAGGGACTGTGCCCCCGACAGAACCCCTGCACCCAACAGCAGGGAGCCTGCCCGGAGGGTGCAGGGGGGCTGGCAGGACGTGTGCTCAGCACTGTGGGGCAAGATGCAGAGAGGTTTGAGGGTTCTCGTGGCAAAAGGGTGAGAGACACAGGCACCCAGACGTCAGGGGGAACACAGACACCCGAGAGACATTAGCTGAATGGACGAGGCTGATGAGAGGAGGCATTGGGAGGCTAGGGGAGCCCCTCGTACAGCTGACTCCTGCACACTGCCTGCTTTCCCGGACTCTTCCCTCTGCTGGGTGGGTCCTTCCTTGCTTCACTCACACCATCTTTCCCCAAACAGAGGTTCTCAAACTTTAACATCTTTCTGTAAGAATCAGTAGGAAAGCCTGTTAAAGCAGTTTGCGGGGCCCCATCCCCCCAAATTCTGATTCCATAGGCTGGGTAGAGTCTGTGAATTTGCATTTCTAACCAGCTCACAGATGATGCCAAAGATGGTCCAGGGAGAACCGCTGCTCTAGACCAGCACTGCCCGACAGGACATACTGGGACGATGGAAGTGTTCCACCTCTGGGCTGTAGCTAGCAGTGATCTAGTGGGCAGCACAGCTCCGAAAGGGCCTTGCTCCTGCTCTCCTCCCCTCCCACACTCCCTCCTCACACTCGCTATGACCTTGCCTCATAGCTCCTTGAGAAATAGAAGCCACCAGATGCGATGTCCTCTCAATCTATCAACGTTCCTACAACTGCCTTCACTCGCTACCCCATTTGAGCCCTGCCACAACACATGATAGCGGCTGCTAAAGCCGCTGTGACCGTGTGGCCCTGTCCCGTTATCACTCCCTTTCTCTCCAACCCCTCTGGTTCCCCCTGCCTGGGGGAGCTCCTTCTCCTCTAAGATCACTGAGTCTGGGTCCTGAGCCCTTTCCTGTCTCCGGTTCCACTCCCCCCTCCCCAGGGGAATCTCTTTCATTCCCAGGGCTTAAAGGCACCCAAACATCAGCAGCTCCCCAATTCACATCTCCAGCCCTGACATCTTCTCACCGCTCCACACGCTTCCATGCAGCTGCTCAGCCGACATCACCCGTTGGAGATCTCTTACGTGCTCTTCCTTCAGGCCTGCCTGTCTCCATGAATGGCACCTTAACCCACCCCGTGCCCAGTACAGAAACATGGAATCATTCTTGCTACCTTCCCCACTTTCCACCCCATCCACTACTTCACCAACTCTTTTTCTACCTCAGAAGTACTGTTCCAAGGAGCCTAACCCATCTCCCTCACTACCCGAGTCCACAACTACCACTGTCCCTCACCTGGGCTATTGAAATGCCTCATAACTCAGCTGCCTACCTTCATTCTCTCCCTCTGCCACTCCATTTTTCCACACAGCAGCCAGAGTGGTGTGAGTGTGTGTGTATGTATGTGTGTGTGTGTGTGTTAATGTAACTAGGTTCATTTCTGTAGGAGATTCTATCCTGTCTTGTCTCTCCTTCTGGAAAATGCTCTTTCTCCAGCTCCCAGAGCTTCCTCCCCCCGCCCAGCCACCAGCACTGACAAGGAGATGGCACCTGACCAATGTCTGACAATCAGAGTCTTTTCCCAAGTTGTTTTTCCTTGAGTCCAGAGACAGCAAGTTCCTGTCCCTCTTTGAAGGCAAAGCTGGTAGACTTGAATCAAGAAGCCTTCCAATCAATTCCCCTTTGTGGATAATTAATTTGGGTTGGGGTTCTATCACTTGCAACATAAAGAGCCACACTCATACGCATACTTTTCCAATGGTTTTCTTTTCCTAGAGAATGTAAATTCCATTCCAGCTGGACTGTGTCCATCTCGTTCTCTTTCTATTGGACCTGACCACAGAGCAGGCATCCAAAAAGTAATTGTTGAATAAATGAATGAATATCTATAAAACTAAACTCAGAGGCACCTCCCGGCAGCGCCCCTGTGTCTTTCCACCACTCCCTGGACCTTCTTCTCTGATACAAATTAGCACATCTTATTGTATTTGTCAGCATCCCAAACCAGAGTGTGGCTTCTTTAAGATCAAGTTCAAGTCAAACGTCTGCCAAGCTGAGTCTCAGGAACTGTGCTGGGACTAAAACTGTGATTCATATCTCAGGATGGAGCAGGGCGCTTTGGGTGGGTGCACAATGTATGTTTGTTGAGTGAACAAGTGAATTTGCAGTTTATAAAATCCTTTCTCACCATCAACTCTACTGTACCTCCCAGTAATACGCAGGGCAGGACTCCATACTACAGAGAAGAAACGTGCCTAGTAACACGTGCACACCTCACAACGGTGACCACTTAGAACACCCTTACCATGTGCCAGGAACTTCAGCTGGTGGAGCCCTCTTCCACACAGCGCTCCTCAGCGCCAGAAATTCTGTTATTATTTACTGGCTCGTCTGTCTCGCCCGCCGTTGCCTGGCACAACGAAGACGCCCCATCCAATCTGGCTAACCCGAGCGACGAGTGGCTGTTGGGAGCGCGCGGAGAAGCCTAGAGGCCTGATCCCCCAACCCCGCCACCAGCGTACCAGGGTTTTTGGGTTCCTCCTCCCCAACCGGCGGCAGGACGGTCGTCGGCTTCTCCTTGGCCCCGCGGTCCCCTTTCCTGGTCACTGCACCGGATGACTTCTGGATCCCGGGACGCGGGACCCTGGGTGAGACCACTGGTGGTGCGCTCGCCTCGCCCGACATGCTGGTGCCGTCCGCAGAGACTCTGGGGACACTCACGGGGGCAAGGAGGCAGGACGGGATTCTGTGGGGCTCGCCCTGGAGGTGGCCGAATCAAGGGTCTCTATTCCGCGTCCACAGGCGGGACCCGCCTGCCGCGGCGTCGCCTCAGCGTCCCTCTCCAAGACAACGGCGCGAGGTGGGCGGGCCCGAGGGCAAGGGGCAACCACAGAGCGCACGCGAGGCCAACAGGGGGCACCACAGAGTCATCAGGGGGCGGAAGGAGCCCGGAAGGCGGAGCCGCGGAACTAGGGCAGCCGAGAAGGGCGGGGCCAGAGCGGAGCCTGGGCAGCCCTGGGTCACAGGGGCAGGGGAGCCCTGGAGCCCTGGAGGGCCGGACCCCGCGGACCCTGTGCGAAAGGAGAAGGACCTGGGCGGAGCCGTGGCGGAGGAAGACGAGTGGATACCGGACTGGACCGGAGTGGAGGGGGCTGGGCTAGAGCGAGACCAGGACGGAGAGGCGGGGCTAGGGGGCGGGCAAGGAGCTGTCCAAAGTCACCCGAGAAACTGAATCGGGGAAAGCCGGGATCCGACCCCGTGTATTAGAGATAGCGGCAGTCGGAGGAATCTAGGGAAGCAGGGTCCGGTTGGAGACAGATCCACTCTCTGGGGTCGGCCCTCCTACCCTGTAAGGAGAGGACTCCTGATGGAAAAGGCCCAGAGAGACCCACCGAGTTAGCGAGCTGGCGTGGCTCTGGGTTTGTAATCTCGACCCCATCTATGTAGCCTCCTGGAGGTCTGGGGACTTAGTTGATCCGCTAACGAATTTAGGAGGCGGGTCACGCTTCCAAGAAATCTTGGATTCAAAGTCCTCAGGTAGCCTAGACCCTACCGGGCCCCCATCAGAGTATACTCTCTCCCCTCTGCTTTCCGGGCTCCAACCTCCCCACTCCAGTCTGTTCCCCTCCCCGACCGTCACTCCCAGACCTTCCCACCATTGAGCTTTTGTGCTGTTCCCCTGTAGAAACGCCACCCTTTGGGGAAGACTCTGACCTATGCAGTCTTTCAGCTCTCAGAGCACCAGTTTGCCCAGCTATCTTAGCACTTGCCAGCACTTACCACTGGTAGTTTTAACTCACTCAGCCACTCAGCCTTTGGGGGAACATTTATTGAGTGCCTACCATGTGCCAAGGGGAGCCAGTGTTGAACATAAACACAGGATTCCTGCTTTCAGGGAACTTAAGAGTCTGGTGGGGGAGGCAGAGATTAATCAAATAATCACACTAAAAAAAAAACACATTACAGAGGTGCCTGGCACCCTGTAGGCCTTCTGCAGGTAACTGGTGCATGAACACATCAGTAATCAGTGCTGTGAAAGAGAACACGGGGTGTGAGGGACAAGCAGGAGTTAACCGGTGAGTGGGGGAGGAAGAGCATTCCAGATGTGCCAAGTCCCTGTAGTAGGAAGACGTGTGGCTGATAGGAGGACGTAGAGGCCAGTGTGACTGGGGCAGAGTGATAGGGAACACAGTTCAGAGTGAGGCTGAAGAGACAGGCAGGCCAGGCCAGCAAAGCCTTTAAGGCTTTGGACAATTTTGACTGTAGCCCAAGGGCCATGGGGCACCCACGGAGACTTTCAGGCAGGGGTAAGCTAACCAGCTTGTATTTTGAAGCAGTTGGTTGGCGGGAGTACCAAATGAATGCAGGGAGGCCAGTCACGCTATTTCTAGAGTTAACTGGGTTTGGGCTGCCTCTCCACTATATAGTGAGTGCCCCAGGACAGGATCAGTGCCTGGTACGCCTCTGAAAACACGCATGCACGCACACACAGAGCCTAGCCCGGGAGTGCACAGAAAAGTTACCCAATATACACTTCTTACAGCAATCTGAAATCAGTTATCCAGCAACATTCAACCCACCAGTTTATGTATACAGGGCCCTGGGGGCCTTGGGGAGCAATGGGTTGGGGAAAAGGAACACAGGTTTCCTGCTGACCAGTGTTTCCCATGGTAGAACCTGGGAGCCAGGCTCCCATCTCCTCTCCATTCACTTCCTCTATTAAACATGTTCATGTTCACGGCCGGCCAGTCCTCTCCCTGCTCCTGGCAGGGTACAGCGGTCTCTGTCCTTAGTCTTGAGTAGCAAAGAACCGGTGTGCTGACCTCTGCACACCATCTTGGCTCCTCAACGGTCCTGGCGCCGAAGTGGGGGTGACGGGGGATGCCGTACTGGAGGCAAGTCATAGTGTCCAGGTATGTGGCTGTTCTTGGGTGAGTCATAGTGGCCAGGAGGCAGGCCCGGAGGCAGAGGCAGCTGGGAGCCCACAGAGTCTCGGTCTGGAGACAGAGAGGGATGAAGATGAGAAGGAGGTGGCTCCTCCCACTTCCCACCACTCTCCTCCCCTCTCCAGCCTCTTCTGCCGGAAGACGGATGCATAGTGCCTGGCTATAGGCCAGTTTGTGCAGCTCCTCAGCTGCCAGTGGGGGAGCCCATCTCGACCTGCCCACCTCACAGGATAGGAAGATGCTCTGTCACCTGCCTTGTTCCCACCTTTTCTGGGTATCAAGTCTACAACTCAGGTGCTGTAAAACCACCATTTCAAATACTCAGCCCTCTGAGGGAGGTACCGCCACCTACAGGCTCTAAGAGGCAGTGTGACTTCCCAAACGTCATGCCTGGTTTGAGCCCAAGTCTGACCCCCAAAGGCCTTGGTCTTGCTGCCACTTCATGCCCACTCCGCATTCTCGCCCTCTGTCCCTTCTCTTTTCCCACCTCCCTGGTCCCTGTTCTCTCTGCCCCAGTGGAGAAGGAAGGCTCACCATGGGTCAGGGGGCTGGGCTGCTCATAGGTGCCACTGTCTCTCTCTGGCTGGGGGTGTTGCCGCCTCTGGCTGTCCCGGAGCTGAGGCGGCTGCCTGGGGGGAGACCCTGAGGGAGGGCCTTTCATCTCCATGTAGCTGCTCTCCCGGGGGCTCCCTAGCAGGCTGGGCAGGTCCCGGATGGTGGCGTAGGGGTTCTCACTGCTCAGGGAAGCCACGCTGGCCCCCAGCCCCTCTTCAGAGATGGGCCCTAAAGATAGGGGAAAGAAATCAGGCTCGGTGGAGGCACTGGCCCCTAAACCCCAGCGCAGCTCCCTCCCTCGCTCCCCTGCCCTGCCCTGCCCTCACCTTTACTGTAGAAGGGGCCTGGGCCATTCCTGTTGCTGTAGCTACAGCTGTAGCTTCGGTCCAGGTGGCTGTTACCTGAGGAGGAGAAAGCAACCTGCAATCAGGCCCCTGGTCCCCTGCCCAAGGTCCCACCTCCTCTAGAACTGGGGCCCAGAATCCCTTTCCACAGACACACGCACTCAGATGAAGCAGGACGCTGGGCTGTACACATGCCCCCTCACCAGAGGCCTTGGGCCCCAGGCTCCTACCCCTGTCCAGAGGCCCTGGAGGGGGCTGCCGGCGGTGCTTCCAGTCAGCAGGCAGTGTGGCGTGGTTGTTATCATGCCCGTGGGCTCCACCTGGCCGCTCAGGGGCCTGGAGGCTGGCAAAGAGCTGACTGCCTGGGACCTGGCAGGGGAGGGGTGGGACAGGGAGAGCGACGTGCACAGCTGGAGCTTTCCGGAGAACCGGGCTGTGCCCACAGGGCATCCAGAGTGCATCCCCACCCCCAACACTGACCTTGTTAGGGGGCGGGGGGTTAGGTGAGCACTGAGACAGGGTGTGGTAGCTGGGGTTGGAGTAGTAGTGACTGTAGCTCGGAGGGACATCTGCACAGACAGACACAGTTGCAGGGTGACCTGCCCGGCCAGAGACCAGCCTGGGCCTGTTCCAGGAGATCCCTAATCAGCCTTCTGACCTCTCTCACTCTCTCCAACTCCCCGCTTCCCACCTACAAGGTCCAGGGAGGGATGCAGGAGCCCCACACCCCATCTGCCCTGTACCTAAGAGCCAGCCACTCATGTGCGTCCCCGCCCCCAGGCCAGCTCACCTGGCATGACGTACTCAGAGCCGTCCAGCCGCCCGCTGCTGTAGGCCACTGCCAGGTGATGGTGCACTTTGCCTTTTTGCCAATGGCGGTAGCCAATGAACAGCGCCACCAGGGCCACCACCAGGGATCCCAGCACTGCAATGCCAATCACTGCCCCGAGTGAGTTATAGGCCACTGGAGAGGTAGGCATCATGGTGAATGGCTCCTGGCTTCCTGTGGGGGATGGGGTGGTCACTCAGGACAGTGTCTTGGCCCTACTGGTGAGCTGGGGATGCATGCATGGGAGAGGCCCCAGTAGAGGGGCAGGGTGATACAAGGGTACCACCTAGCAGAGACCTGGGCATGTACCTGTGTCCTGGTTCCCTGGGGACAGCGCGGGGCGGGGTGTGGGTAGGGAGGGGGCTAGATGAGAACTCACCAATCCTGCAGGGGGCACCACTGTGCCCTGGGGGACACACACAGGCCCCAGTCTCTGGGTGGCACCTCTCTCCAGGACCGCACTGGCATGGTTGGGAACAATTGGCACCGAACACCCCTGGAGAGCAGCCTGTTTAGAGAGCCGAGGAGGCAGGCGGGGATCAGAGGGGCCAGGGAACAGCAGTCCCCTCCTCAGGCTAGGGCTGACTTGGAGGCAGGGGCATGGAGTTCCCCTTCTGCTGGTACCTTCCAAGCAGAGATGTCCGGTCCGGCCTGGGGGGCAGAAACAACTCCCATGCTGGGGGTGGCAGGTCCCGCCATGGCGACACTGGCAGAGCTGGGCACAGTTGGCCCCCCAGTGTCCTAGAGGGCACGCTGCAGGAGACAAGGTTGGAGCCTGTCTGGCGGGCAGGGCCAGCCCCCCCTGAGTGATTTCTCAGCCCCCAGCATCGCTGAACTCTTCAGCTCAGCTTTGGTCTCCCCAGGGGCACCAAGGCTTTGAACCGTATCTACACACTGATGACTCACAAATGCTTATCCGCAGCCCTGTGTCTTGCCTGAACTCCAGACCCACGTGCCCAGCTGCCTGCTTAACTTCTGCACTTGCCTATCTGATAGACTTTCGAAATAACGTGACCAGGGCCAGACAACCAAAGGCTTCCAAACTATCCTATATTGCTTAGCTCTAGACCTTTTTTTTTTTTAACATAAGAGAGAAATAAGTGTCTACACTATTCAAGGCATAATTTTTGTGTATCTGACACTAGCAAAAAAATCTAAGAGTAGTCACTGAATTCTATGGAAAAACTCTTGTCCAAGATTACTTCCCTCTACCCTGCCCATCTTTTTCATGGTAATGGCTTCTCATTTCCCCTTTTCAAAATTTGTTTGACTCAGTTTTCTGGACTAATCTTTTCCATGATGTCCTTCTTATATTTATGTGGGAAAGAGGCCATGTATAAATAAATAAAAATAAGTTGGCAATCCAAAAGCAAAAAAGAACATGTCCAAAACTGAGCTCATGATTTTCCCCGCCCCCGTACAAACACTGCTTTTCTCGGGCCTCCCATGCAGAAGGGCAGGGAATTTTTTTCCCTGATCCGTTCATTGCTGCATCCTAGGCACCTAGAACAATACCCAGCACGTAGGTGACGCCCAATAAATTTTTGTTTATAGTGTTTATATAAATGGCTGAATCAAGGTGGGTTCAGAGGCTTTTATACCCAGGAGCAGGGGAAAGGAAGCCTCTGGTCCTCAGCCCACCCCCTCAGCATGCACACATGCTCAGACACATGAGCCACCACATACGTTGGGAGCAGTCAGGGCCTGTCCAGCCAGCCATGCAGTAGCAGGTCCCATTCGAAGGGTGGCAGGAGGAATGGTTAGCACACTTGCAGGGCACACAGCGTTTGCCGTAGCGGCCGGGCTGACAGGCTGGGGGAAAGGGGCTCGTGGTGACCAGGGGCAGGGGCCAACCCTCAGTCAGCCCGTGACCCCACTCTCTCCCTCACTCCTTCCCACTGCAGCAACCGGCCCAAAGACTGGAGTCAGCACAAGAGACCAAGATGGGTAGAGTGGGAGCTTCAGGCATCTGACACTACACTGCACATTACTGTTGGCAGGCAGGGGGAGGGGAGGGAGCCTCACATCTCTGGCAGGAGGGGCCTCGGAATCCAGGTGCACACACACAATTGCCATTCTCAGGGATGCAGGTGCCCCCATTCTTGCAGGTGCAGGTGTTGCTACAGTTGGCTCCCCAGAAGCCCTCAGGGCAGGGCAGGTGGCAGCGGGTACCTGTGAGAGGGGTAGGATGAGACTGGCCTGTGGCCCCCCTTCCGTAGGGTTTCTTCTGAACACATGTCCTGTGGGATGCACCCCCCAACTCCACAGTAAGCCTGGGGCCTGGACACCCAGAACGCTCACCTGTCCAGCCAGCTTGGCACTGGCAGTGTCCGTGAACAGGGTCACAGCCATCAGAATGGTCACAGTCACAGCGGCTGGCACAGCCTTCACCAAACATCCCCTTCTTGGAGAGAGAGTGGAGGGTAGGATAGGCCAGTCAGTTGGGGGGTGCTGTGCCCTTCCCTCCCCCAGACAGGCAGACTGTTGTGCACTTACCAGGCAGGGGAGCTGGCAGTGGGTCCCGTGCCACCCAGGGGTACAGGTACAGGCTCCAGTTTGGGGGCTGCAGGCTGCCTCGTGGGCACACTGGCAGCTGGCATTGCAACCAAAGCCCCAGGTTCCAGGCGGGCAGGGCACGGAGCAGTTACCATGCTGCCAACCTGGAAGAGGGGACTTGCAAGTAGGCATGGGGACCTGGCTCCCCTCCTGAGCAAGCACACACTGGGCATTGGCTCTGCCAGGCTCTGCGCTATGAGCTGGGGCTGGGGGTGGGGATGCCCATGGCCGCATAGGAGACAAGCATAGAAACTGTTGGATGTTGGACAGAAGGTTGAAAGACCGCTGGGGATGCACCACCACCTTCTGGGTCTTGGTTGCCTCTTCTGCAAAATGAAGGAGGGTGGCAGCAAACCCAAATGCTTACAGAGGCCCCAACAGGTAACTAAATGAGTTCTCCAGATCATGTGTAAGACAATAGGGAGGAGTGGGGACTGGAGACTGGACTTTTGTTAAATATGATAGAGAGCTAGTCAAACAAAACATATCTGTGTCCGAATCTAGCCTAAAGGTTGCCAACGTGCCACCCCTGGTGGATCTCCGAGGCCCTTGCTGGAGCTGCCATTCTGTGATTCTGTATGTCTGAGGATGAGGAATGATCTGCAAAGAGGTACCTCTGGCCTGGGCCTTTAAGGACAATTGGGATTTTTGTGGTTGAAAAAAAGCAAAGCGGATATTCCAGGAAGGAAGTAGCCTGGCTACTTTCCCAGCAGTCCAGCTGCTGACCAGTGCCTCCACCCTTAACCTGCAGCCTCTCCCCTACTCTTGGCCTGCCCCTACCCTTGGTCTCTCCCTTCTTCGCATGGCCCCGCCCCCAAATCCCCTTCCGGGAGATCCCAACCCGTTACCTTCCTTGCAGACGCAGGTGCCGTCGATGGGCGAGCAGGCGATGGCATTTTCGCAGGAGCAGCGTGCGGAGCAGTTGACTCCATAGGTGTCAGGGGGACAGAGGCTAGCGCAGTGCGGGCCCTGAGAGCGGGCGGGAGCACCAGTGAGAGGAGCGGGCGGGCTCCCGGGCCTCTCCGGCACCTCCCTCGCGGCGGGGCGCGCCTCACCGTGTAGCCGGGCGCGCACCGGCAGAGGCCGCTGTCGGGCTGGCAGACGCCGCCGTGCAGGCAGAGGCAGTGCTCCTGGCAGCCGGGCCCGTGCGTGTCCTGCGGGCAGCTCTCGTTGCAGTGGAGGCCCGCCCAGCCCGGCAGGCAAGAGCACTCCCCGCTCATCGGGTGGCAGCTGCGGGCGGAGGCGGGGTCGCGGAGCGGTCTGAGGCCGGGTCCGCAGGTCGACTTCCCCGCCCCCTCCGCGTGGTGGGAGCCGAGCATCGCCGAATTGAGGGGGACATCGGGGAGGCTCGGTGCTGTTCCGAGAGCGGTCTCTCCCCGTCCCCGAGGCCCCTCCCCTTTCCCTTCTGTGAGATCTGCCCCGCCCTAAGTCCTTTTTGTGACTCCGGTGGCTTCAGCACCGAAGGCCTCTCCCACTGGCCTCCAGACCCCTTGACCACAGTGCCCGCGGCCTACTTGAGACTGTGTTCCGGGTCGCAGGTGCAGGGCATCTGGCAGCTGAGGCCGTAGAGGCCGTCGGGGCAGAGACGTTCGGCGCAGCGGTCCCCAGTGAAGCCGTGTTCGCACAGACACGCGCCGTTGGCCGGGAAGCAGCGGGCGCCCGTGGCGCAGTCGCAAGTCTCAGCACAGTCCTGCCCGAAGCGGCCCACGGGGCACTCCTCACGGCACCTGGGCACCTCGCGGGAGTGAGCCTGGCCACGCCGCCCGCCGCCGACCCCGGCCCACCCCAGGCCACTCCCACCCCAGGCCAACACCACTCACCGGTCCCCTGTGTATCCCGGAGCGCAGCGACACTGCCCGGTGAACCGGTCGCAGAGGCCTCCGTTGTGACAGCGACATTCCTGGGAGCAGTTGGGTCCATAGGAGCCCTCGGGGCAGGGCAGGGAACAGATGGTGCCCTGTGGGGGTGAGAGGTCGACAGACCCCCAGGAGCCCAGCCCTCTCCCCATGGCCACAGGACCCGTCAATACCCCTACACTCCAAACCCTCAAACCTCTCCAGGGCCCACACAGCCTACCCCCCTCACACACATCCTCCTGGGAGCCCTATAGAGAACCGCCCACAGAATTCATACCCACAGGCCCCACCCTTCATACCATCCAGCCAGGTGGGCAGCTGCAGGAGCCCCGAGAGGCCTGGAAGACACCCCCATTTTGGCAAGGAGGGGTGCTGGGGCAGAAGCCACCAACACTGTCCTGTGAACAGAACACCTCGCAGCTGTTGGGCAGAGGGGGTGAGGTCAGTATGTAAACAAGCAGTACCTGCTTCCCCCTTTGCCTCCAAGGGCTGGTCAACCACAAACAGGCCCTCCCCAGGAGGAAGGCCCGACCCCAGGGCTCAGTGAGTCTCACCCCCGCTTCCCTGTTGGGTACTGCAGGGATCAAAAAACAAACGTTTCCAGGACTGGAAATGGCAGGGACACCCAGCCCCATCAGGAGGGGTAGAGCGAAGAGCCATGGGTGGCGTGTGCTCTCCACGCACCCTCTGCTCCACCTCTACCTTTGCTCATGCTCGTCCCTCTGGGGGCAACACGTCTGCCTGCCATGGTTTTCTATCCTGAGGGCTCAACGCCAGAGCTCCTCCATGAAGCTGGATCTTTGATCTCCAGCTAGATGCACATTCTCCCTCCTGTGACTCCCCAGCTCTCCCTGCACCCTGCCTTGCAGTAGGATTCTCTGCGTCCCTATCTCAGCCCCAATTTGGGACGTGCTTTCGCTCACACGCTAGTTCATGTTATCTTCACAGCAAACCTTCTAGGTGGACAATACTGCTCCCATTTTACAGACCGGAAACAAACACGTGAAGAGTCAATGATTTGCTCAAGGTTGCTCATCCAGTGAGCAGCAAAGCTGGGACCAGGATCTGGGCCTCTTGACTCCAACCCCACGTTTGGGATGCTGAGTCCCCTTGTGTCCCCACGTATGCCCGTGCATCCTGTGTCTGCGATCCCATTAGTGTGTGTTCCTCCTGTTACACACCTGGGCCCAGTTCTCTCTGGGGGGCAGAGGCAGGCTCCGGTCTGTGGGTCACAGGGTGCCCCATGGCACTGGCAGCTGAACTGGCAGGCAGGGCCATAGCGGCCAGGGGAGCAGGGCCGAAAGCAGTGTGGAGGCTGCAGCCCAGAGGGACAGGAACATGCCCCACTCTTGGGGTCACAGGAGCTGCTGTTGCCGCAGTTGCAGGGCTTGTCACACTGTGGCCCCCAAACTCCCAGGGCACAAGCTGTGGGATGGGAGAGCGGAAGGGGGTCACCAGGGGTCTTTCCCCTCCCCAGCCTCCAGTTAGTCCCTGTCTCTGTGTCCTGGCCCCCACACATGCCCCCATGCCCGGCTTTGGCCCCTCCCCCTGTACCACACCTCCAGAAAAGGCTGCTGGCTGCAGTGGGACTCTGCTGGGTGATCGCCCTGGGGGCCTAAGCACCTGTGCCCTGGTAGGGAGGGTGTGCCCAAGGCTTCTGCATCCCTGGAGGCACAAGGGGTCATGCCCTGCCGTCACCAGCCACTCACCACTGGAGCAGTCGTCGCCCCGCCAGTCTTGCACACATTGGCACTGATTGGGTGCCACGCAGCGGCCATGAACACACTCCCGAGCACAAAGCGCTGGAGCAGAGATGGGGTGGGGTGTGTGTGAGAAGATGCTTCCACCCCTGCCGTACCCACCTTTTATTCTCTGAAGCCTAACCCCAGCTTCCTCCCACACCAGGGACCTGGAGTTCGCCAAGCAGCAGTTCTGCCTCTAAGATGCAAAGAGACTGAGAGTAAAGCAACTCAGGTCAGAGCTTGTCAAGATCTCAGGATTCCGGACTCCCGAGCTCCTTTCTGTGAAATTCTGGAAGCACCTTGTTGGGAAATGGGCAGGCGGGGTTCCTCACATAGGGACCAGACATGGATGCTGTCCAGAGAGAGGGTAGGGGCTGGGCAGGGGTCTCTGTAGGGGCTGGTGATGGTCCAAGGCTGAGAGAAGGAGAAAGACAGACAGAGCGGGCTCTGCTCTGGGGGTTTCAGGGTGCTGGGGGCGGGGGACAGGAAAGACTGGACGGCGACAGGTCGAGACAGATAGCAACAGAGAGACAGGGACAGGAAGAGTCAGAGAGAGTGCCAGACACGGAGTCCTGAGACACGGTGACAGAGAGATACAGGCAGCCCAGAGACAGAGATGCAGAGCCAGAGACTGCTGAGGGACATGGAGAGAGAGGGTGGGAGAGACGTAGGGACAGCTAGAGACAGAGGTATGAAGTGGCAGCTTTGTCCCTAGAGACAACAGGGCCAGCGGAGAGCAGAGGAGTAGCCCCACCCTGGTGAGGGCAGGGAAGGACTAGGTGGCCTAGGCTCCACTCATTCCACGGCCCCACCCAGGACTCACGGACACAGGCTCCGCCGCTCTCATAGAAGCCCCGGCAGCACTGCAGGCGCATTCGGTGCTCCGTCTTCACCACCTGGCGGTACACGGTCCGGTAGACAACCCTGGCGGAGACCCAGAGGTGGCCCTCAGTCCTCCCCGCCGAGGCCCCGGCTTCCAACCTTCCACAGTGCGGCACTGGGGGAGGCCTGGGGCACTGCCCAACACTCTGAGCTGGGGTAGCATAGAACATTCCCTCCTTGCCTCCCATCCGGCCACACACATGCACACAATACACCATACCTGCACACCCCAAACACACATACCCCACACACAACATGCCTTGAGTGCCCTGAGGCCAGATGCTTCCTCTGAACTCTAAAGGTTCTGAGAAAAGAATGGGGGTACAGAGGGGCAAGGCCCGGGCCGAGGCAGCTCCTCTGGCACCCATCTGCCGATGGAGGGGGACGGGCACTCACGTGGGCCGGGGGCAGGTGTGCGGGCTCTCCCAGGGCCGGTCACAGGGCTCCGAGGGGAGCAGGCTGAAGGGGCGGGAGTGCGACTCCTTGGTTGTGGTGGTGAAGCTGCAAGACAGGGAATGGAGTCGGGGCCCAGGGCAGGGAGAGAGGTCTGAGCTGGCAGAGCTGAGCGGGGGTGCGAGGGCTTGGCCACAGTGGGGGATATTTAGGCTTGCTCCCTCGAGCCTAGGATGGACCCCCCCCATCTGTCCTGCTTCAATCTGGAGGGATCCTCCCAGAGTTGGAATATTCCTGGGAATATTCCATTCCAGCCCCCCATTCCCCACCGCCTCCTTCTCCCTATGTGGGGAAATTGAGCTAGAACTGATTTCTGGGCCCAGCTGATGGAGATGGGTTGAAGCACTTCTGGCCAAATCTTGCCCTGGGCCTTGTTGCCCAGCCCTGTCCCCTGGGCTCTCCCTGGGCCAGCCCCTCTGCTTGTCCCATAGTGAATGGCTCCTACCCTGTGCTCTGTCCTGCAGCTAGCCTCGCACAGGGACCAAGGGATGGGGATAAAGAAAGGACAGGGTCACAGCTGAGATGGAGACTGAGACAAGATCAAGATGGGGATGGAATCAGAGGCATCCCATCTAGGGGAGCAGAGAGAGTAGAAGCAGAAATAGGAGGGAGGTGAGGGCTGGAGAAAGGGAAGGAGGCAAGGGAGGGAACTGGAAAGAGGAGCCCCAGTGGGGAGAATGGGGAGCTGGGGGCTTGCAGCCCTCAAGGCACAGCAGGGGCCCTCTCTCACCTTTCCCAGAAGCTGCAGGTGTTGGGGTCCTTGGGGTTGAGGGTTCCAGCCAGCCCCAGGCCCAGGGCCAGGAGAAAGAGGGCCCGCAGAGGTGGTGACATTGCTGAGGCCTGTGACAGGGCCAGGTGTGGAGCAGGTGAGGGGCACTGCAGCCACAAACCTGGAGGGCCAAGTCTCTGCAGAGACCAAGCAGGGGTGGCAGAAGACATGAGGCTCTGGTCCTCTGGCCCAGGCTTCCCAGGCTCCAGGTCTGATTCCTGACCAGGTGGAGCATGGCCATGCCTCTGAGACTTTCTCACACGGTTTCCTCTGTCTGGACGTCCTCCCCCCCATTCTTCACTTTAAGCACTCACCTTTCAAGGTCTAGCCCAAGTGTCACCCCTCTTTCCCTGCCCTGCTTCCCGATCCACACTGGCAGACTGCCCCCACCCATCCCTTCCGGGACCCCCAGCACCATTCACCCACACACCACTGTTCTAGTGCCTGTTCCCTGACCATGACCTCTAGAGGCAGGGACCTGTGCCTGAATTCCCAATCCCCAGCACAGCCCCTACCCAGGGCACTTTGATATTATACCAAGGTGTGAAATTGGAGCCGATGAAGGGAAGTTATAAGGGAAGCCAACTTGGGCTCAGTTAGAGGAAGAACTTTCCAACGGTCAAAGCAGTTCTGTGATGGAATCAGCGACCTCGGGTGGTGAGCCCCCCATCACTGGATGTAGGCAGGCAGAGGCCAAAACCACCCTGATGCTGTTAGGGGCTTCCTGCTTTATGGGGTGGGAGTAGGGCTAGGTCCAGGTGACCTTGAAGGAGGCCCCTCCCCACCACTGGTGCGCTGGCACGGCCCATACTGACTTCTGAGAGCCAATCATGACTTCTCTTCCCAACTCCTTGTTCAGTGCTGTCACAGTAGTAGCTTGAAACCAAGCACGGGGGTGGAAATCAGCAAACATCACAAATCAGGGCCATCCCCCCACCCAGCCCCCCACCGAAGCCGGTTGCTAAAGCCTTGCCAGCATACCTCTGCACCCAGCTCTAGGTGCTATCACCCAGGGAGTCCCCAGCCTGGCCTCAGACTTCAGGAGAAGCCGCCACCTCCCTGTGACCACCCACCAGCCATCTGGAAATGGGCTCCTCCCCCTCTCCTCCACCCCCTGGCCTCCCCCAGTGGGTGGGAAGCAGGTCAGGACCTCAGAGGAGTCTCTTTCTGGCTCCTGAGCTCCGGAGCAGCAGAGGCCCTTGAGCACCCGCCACCCCCCACCCCGCCAGTTTCAGATTCTCTGTTAACTTGCCCCGGCTTGGCTCCCTCCTCTACGCCGCCCTGAGGCGTCCACATCTGCTTATAATTTTCCCCGAGAAGAGAGAAAGGTCGTGGTAGCTGGCCCCTTAGCCCCCTGAGTATCTCTGGAATGCCTGCCTCCAGGCCCCACCCCAGGCCCTCCACCCACACACTCCCAGGGTCCCAGCGGGCCACTCTCAGCTCCCATCAGGGCAGCGCTCAGAGGGATGCTCCCTAACCTAACCGCACCCCACTGCTGCGTTCTGCCCCACCAGTAAACCCTCCAGCCTGCTCCCCACCCTCTCAGCGGCTGGGCTGGCCCACCTCTCCTCCCCAGGCTCCCTCCTACCCACCGCAAATTTCTACCCACCACCCCCCTCCTGTCTTGCAAAGCAGCAAGGCCTGCCCATGACTCTGGTTAGTGGCCCCATCACAGCTCCGCCAGGGCAGATCTCCACCTGTAGTCTTTTTTGTGTCCCTCCCATCCATCCTCAGTCCCCAGGTAACTCACCAGGCCTCTATGGTATCCTGGGGCCTGAGAAACTCAGGTGAGCCAGGGGCAGGGCGACAGGGCCCTTGGGCCCCAGGGCCTGAGGAGCCCAGAGAGTGTCCTGGGGGATCCCGGTGCTCATGATACGGAGCCTGAAAACAGGAAACAGAGCCTGGCTAGAATGTGTGTATGTGGGGAGGGCAGCAGGCAGCATGATCATGGGCGGAGCATGGGGTGCTCTGTCCTCCCACCACCCTGAACTTGGAAGGTAGGATGTGGGGGAGGGTGGGGAGTGGGGGGAGGGAGGGATGCAGCCTGGCCTCAGGGAGCCAGGCCACAGTCAGGAGTGCCCTTCAGCCCTTCATAGTCTGGCCCTTCCACCACACAACCCCCAGTTCCCTCCCCAACAGTTGGCTCCCTCTCCCAACATCCCCAGACTCTGCCCTTCACCCCAGCCCTGCTCTGGTCACCTTCCCAGGCCCACCCTGTCTGATCCCAGCTGACCTTCTCCCCACTTCTCCCTCGAGTGTGCATGGCAGCAAGCCCATGGACAGGACCCCAAGCCCCCCACGTATCTCCCCCTCTTCATCCCTCAGTCTGGTCCACACTCCCCTCTTCCTGCAGCCCCGCTGTGCCCCTGGCATGCGGGTCCTGTCCTCCAATTGGAGCTCAATCTGTCTGGATACAGGGTCATCACCCTTGTCCCTGGGCGAGCCTCATCTCCAGCCACGCAGGGACCCCCAGACTTACCTGGGCCTGGATCTGTCCGCGGAGCTCGAGGCTGCGGTGACATGGACAAGACCTGCAGCAGGAAGGCCCTGATGAGGTGCAAAGGGGAGGGGCTGTCCTTCCTTTCATCTACAGCAGCCCCCTCCCACCAGCCACCTCCTCTTAACCAACTTCTGGAGGAAATGGTTCCCCCCGGGGGACTTTGAGGGGGACCTCGAGATGGGCAGGGGAGCATGCAGAGGGCCTGACCCTAATCCCAGGGGGTTGACTCTGATAACTAGAGGGGTGGGGAGATTCTGTTTTCCCAAGGGCTTCAGGGTAGGACTGGAGAACAGAGAAGGTCTCAGCTGGTCAGTGGAAGGGGCTGGAAGCCAGGATGGGGTCGGTGAGATCAGTGGGTGGTCCGCAGGGAGGGGAGAGATGAGATGGGGATCCTGGCAGAGAGGGGCAGGGTTTGGCCTCACCAGCCCCAGACCCTGAGGAGGGAACACAGGCCAGACCAGGAGCCCAGAGCTCCAGCCTGGCTGCCTAGGCTTGTTCCCATCTAAGCCTTTGTCCCTGAGGGGCTAGGGAACCTGAGACCCTGGCCCACCCTTCCCCAGCACCTCCAGTCCCAGCAGAACGGGGGCTATTGTGATCACACGTGCCCCTTCAAGGGGTTTAAATCAGACAACTAGTGGCTCCCCATCTGACCCCAGGGGCCCCCACTGTAGGCTCCCTTCTCCCTCTTCCCATACAGATGACCCCTGCCTTTCCCCTACTCAGCCCCCTTCCTCCATGGCACCTCTGGATTGAGGGACCCACACACCTTCCCTCACAATTGGAAAACTAGTGCGACCCCATATGTTGTTCACTGTGTTGGCACAGGCAGAGTGCTGAGCAATTTCTATGGATCATTTCGTGTAAAGCTTATGTCAACCCACTGTGGTAGGTATGATTATTCATTTTACTGATGACGAAACAGGCAAGGAGAGGGTAAGTTCCCTGCCCAGGGCCACACAGCCAGTAATATCAGAGCTGGGATCCAAACCCAGACTGGCAGACCCATCCCTGCGGTTCCAGGCTCTCCCGAGCCCAGGCGGGAATTCCAGGGGCTTTACATCTCTTTTTAACAGCCTTGGTTATGGAGAGGGGGAGCCTGGCAGGGGGCTGGACAGGAGAAGGGGATCAGGCTGGGGGCTGCCGCAAGAACGCGATCACAGGCGTGGGAACCGGGATGTGTTTACAGTCAAGAATGAGCTGACACTTCTCTCTCCTTCACCTCGAGATGCAAAGCAGCTGGGCGCCTGGCCAGGCCCCCCCCACCCCAGTCCCCAGTCCCGCCTGCGCGAGCCCCCAGTATCCCTGCCCTCTCGGCCTCCAAGCCCACACAGGGCCCAACCCAGCTCGCCTCCCCTGCTCTTCTGTTCAGCCTGATTCCTCTGGTGGGGAGTCCCTCTACCCTCACTGTACTCTAATCCTAACCCTGCTAGGAGGAGGGGGATGAGTCTGGGGCCTCTGAGAGGGGAGTAGAGTTCCTAGTGGACAGGAGATGATCCATGTCTATAGAAGGCAGAGAACAAGAGTGGGGCTGATGGAAGTGAGACAGCAAGAGGAACTTCCCCACCAGCTCCCTTCCAGCTGCTCTTCTCTGGGAGGTGGTACAGCAAAGGATACCCTCTGAGCTCTGCATCCCCTCCCACCCACCCCCCATTCAAACCTGGGTTCGAATCCCATCTCTCAGTTCCCTCATCTCTAAAATGGAGAGGATAATGGTACTTCCCTTTGTGGGACTGTTCTGCGGAGTAATACGTGAGTTGATACAGGTAAGTGTTTAGAGAGCTACATAAGAAGCTCGATGAGCAACTGCAGTCTCCACGATGGCACCCTCAGCCTCAGTCCTGCACCTATCACACCCCTTCTCCACTCCCCTTGGCACTGTCATACTCTTTGAGTATGAATTCCAGGAAAAGCTGTTTCTTTCTCTTTTTTTTCCTGAAGAACCCCCAGGATGATCCGGGAATGGGAATAGGGCCTTAGATGCTGACAGAGAGAAAGGAAGTGAGGAGGGGAGGGGACTAGGCTCCCCAGAGAACCTGATCCCCCAGAACGATGGGCTGCCTGCCAGGTATGTCTCCAAGCCAAAGGCGGTTGATGAGGCAGGACGCCTGCATTCTACCTCCCCCCAGCCCTCAGCCTGAGCACCAACTCCAGCTTCTTGCTTGTTTCCACTGGTGCCTCCTCTCTGTCTCTCTCTCCCCCACTTCCCATCTTGGAGGCCAAAGCTTCTAGTACTTAAAAGCTGTACGGCCTCAAGCATGTCACTTGAGCCCTGTGAGCCTCCATTTCCTCATCTGTAAAATGGGAGAATAACACCCCATATCTCCCAGGGTTCAGTGGGGGTTGGAACTGTCGGTTCCAATGACCATCCTGGAACTGAGCCTCAGGCCAGAGGCTGCTCAGTGGACATGTGTCGATGCAAAAACAGAATCCTCCAAGTTCTAGGCTCTCTGCCTCTTTCTTTTTGCCTTTTGTCTTGCTCTTCATCAGAAACTCTCTGCTTTCTTTTTTTTCTTCCTCCATCAGTTTCTTGGTCTCTTCTGCCTCTCTCCTTCCTTTTCTATATCAAGGCTACCATGTACAGTTGCGCAGTATGTTCACTGCACTAGGGAATCCACCTTCAGGTATGGAGTGTAGGCTGCACTCCAGCCATGATCCACAAATTGAGCCCTGTGTCTTAGCTTGGTGCCAAGGTTGCCTCGCCCTGTAGCTCTCTTGTCTTTCAGGATCTCCCCTGTGTCTGTGTCTGTCCTCTGTGCCCTTTCCTAACCTCTCTTTGCCATGGAGACAGGATCACTTAGTCCTTCCCACTCAGCAGTGTGATCCTGAGTCCAAAGACTTCCCTTCCCTCCCCATACAGGGATGCCCTCTAACCCAGCTCCGCCAGCAGCCTAGACTTCTCTGCTCCACGTGCCACTCAGAACACCCGTGTACACGCTTGTACACATACACATAGAGCCCCTCCTACATCCAGCCAAGCCAGGCCTTCGGCATGCCAGGCATGTCTGCCGGATGGAGGGACAGGAAGCCTGCATGTGCTCCAGAGGCTGGGCGGGGAGGGAGCAGGGGTGAGGGGCCGGCCTTGTGTTCTCTGTGGCTCAGGAAACAGAAGCTAGAGGGTCCTCAGCCCGACCTGTTTACTCATCAGGAAATAGAGAAACTGCAGGGACTCTGATTCACCAAACATTCAGCACGTGCCTACTGGAAGCTAGAGCCAGTCCGGACCCTCACCACCACCCACAGGCGGAGTGATTGTTACCCCTCTCCATTTCACAGGAGAGACCATGGAGGGTCTCAGGTAAAAAGACTTGCCCAAGGGCCAACTGGTCCGCAGAGGCAACAGCAGGATTAGAATCTGCTTCAAAGAACAAAGCAGTGGGGGGCGGGAGGTAAGCCCTGGGGTGACACAGGCCAGGGAGCAGCTCCCCCTGCTGATTGCCACCCCCAGATACTGTTGGAAAGCGCAGCTCTGCTCTGGCCACTGTCTCCCTCTAATGCCTCTGTGGCCCCCCACGCTGCAGGAAAGGGCGCCCAGGGCCCAGGTGGCCAGCCTCTGCTCCCATCACACTGGACATGCCTCTCACCACAAGGCCACCTCTGCCCAGGCCACCCCTGGAATGCCCAGGTCCTACCCATCCTTCTAGGCCAGTCTCCTCCAGGAAGCCCCCTCAGTGGCTCCGTACCTCACCTGTTCCTCCCTTTCCTTGGACCTTCCTCCAGGCTCTTAGCACACTCAACACGGACCCCTGTGGCCCAAAGGACCCCAGTTCTTCCCTGAGGCCGGCTCCATACTGGACATAGACCAGTCCCCGAGAGGCCCAACACTTCCCCAAACTCAATTCCCCGAAGGCACCAGTGTCCCTCCTCTGGGGGCAGGTGGGACTAACCCAGGTCAAGTCAGGAGTTCACAGGCCCGGGAGCACCTCAAGTCTGATGGACGGATGAGGTAATATACCCCATCTTGTGACTGCCAGCTTGCGAGTCTGGTTTCCCTACCAGGCTGGGACAGCCTCCAATTCCATTCTTGTCCCAGGCTCTATTAGTGGGCTGCTTGCCCCCCAGGTGTTCCCTCAAGGTTCCCATCCCGTGGTCATTATATTTTTATTAAGGTCTGTCTTCCCCACTGGAATGGAGCACCGTGGGGTCAGGGCACTTCTCTGCCTGCCTGACCACTGTGTCCCCAGCACTGGCCAGCACCTACACACACGCATCTAGGGTGCCTGGCACCCAGTGGGCAGTAATTAAACATGGTGTGGAGCGGATGGACTGATAAACTCTAAATCCTTTCCGACTTGAGTAAGCCCAACCTTACTCTGTGGGAAACAGGACAGGGAGAGATGTTTGGAGGCTGTGGCTTGTCCCGGCTCACCAGACAGCAGGACCTTCCTTCTAGGGCCCTCAAGACACAACACTGGTAAGTCGATGGAAGGTGGAGTTCAGAAAGAACTTCCCAACATTACACAGTAAAAGGCGTCTCCAGACCTGCTCTCCCGACCTCAGGCAGGAATTCCTCAGGGCTGGCCTCCAAGTTCCTCTGGGCTGAGTGCATGGGAGTGCAGGACACTGAGTCACCTGGAGAGGAGGGAGTGTGCCCGCACGCAGGGCCTGAGCCCTTATCCTGAACCTCCGGCCCAGGGACTACGCCCCTCACTGCCCATCCACACACCACCTCCTACACTGACGGACTAGGCCTCAGATGCCACTATGTGGGGTGGGGTAGGAGGCACAGGCAGGAAAGGGGACTCACGAGGCTCCATGGCCCAGCACCCACCCGGTGCTGTTTCTGGAGACCTCCATCTGGCCATGTGTGGGTGCTCTAACACCAATTCCTACCCCTTGTTAAATGCATATTGTGAGCTGGATCCTTTCTTTTCATCCTCTCAGCAGTCCTAGAAAATAGGTACTATTATGCCACCTGTTACATAGATGAAGAAATCCCAGGGAGTTCCCCGGCGGTCCAGTGGTTAGGACTCAGCGCTTTTACTGCGAGGGCCCAGGTTCAATCCCTGGTAGGGGAACTAAGATTCCACAAGCCATGCAGAAAGAAAGGAAGAAGAAAGAAAGCAAGAAAGCAAGCAAGAAAGAAAGGTAAAGAGAGGGAGGGAGGAAGGAAGAAAGAAAAGAAAGAAAGAAAGAAAAGAAAGGAAGGAAGGAAGAGAAAAAAGAAATCCCGAAGAGGTTAAGTCATTTGCCCAAGGTCACACAGCCCACCAAAGGCGGGGTGGGGATTTGGACCACGTCTATCAAGCTCCGAAGGCTGTGCTGCTCCCTTTAGGTCCTTCTACCCCTGTGATTTCTCTTTGGTGTTCGGACTTCCTCCTGTTTTACCTCCTCTACCACCTTCTTGTTCTTTCTCTCAGTCTCTGCTCTGTTTTTCCAAATATGCCTCTCGCTTCCCTCTGGGCCTTGTTGTTTCCAGAAGTCTCTATGCCTCTGCCTGTGTCTTCCTTGTCTGTTGGTGACTGTCTGTCTCTCTGTATCTCTGTCGTTGTCTTTCCCTCTCTCCTCCCCTGTCTTCTCTTGCTCCTCCTGCTGGCTTCTCCCCCATAGAGAAGCCTCTATGGTACCTCCCCCAGGACTGGTATAGACACCCTCCCCAGAGCTAGGATGGGCCCTAGGGCCCCTCTTGCATCCCGGGAGGGCTCTCTTTCAAGGTTTCCAAGGCTGCTCAAAGGAGAAGCTCCGAGCACTGTGGTGGAGGCCCTGCCTGGCCCAGGTCCCCTCTCCAGCAGAATGTGTTGGTGGGGGGAGGCAGACAGCAGCCCAGCGACCTCTATCTCTATCCAGGTTTCCGAACTGTGGATGGGGCTGCCTGCAGAGCTGGTTTCCTCTTCTGGGAAAGTCTGATAGGGGATGGAAGCGGCGGGTGTGTGTGTGGGGGGGGGGGTAGTGTAGAAACAGATGCCAACCCTCGACTTCACCTCCCATTGAAGAGAGGAAGACAGAGGGGAGCCTGGCTAACCCAGCTCCTAGGTGGCAGGGAGGGTAGCCCCAACTGCAATGGCAAGTTTAGCGGGTAGACTTTGGGAGACCTCAGAAGTGGGAGAGGCAGCAGCAGGAGACAGAGAGCTGGAGAGAGGAGAGCTGTCCCACACCCTGGCTCCCGCATGCCCACACAGAGGGACTGTATCATGGATTGGGATGGGGTGGGACTCAGACAGCTCCCCGACCCCCCAGGCCCAGCTTAGGCCAGGGTTGAGAGCTGACCCCTTGCCCAATCCTGCCTGGAGCCGAGGTCTGGCTGAGTCTGGGAGCCTGGGAAACTCGGACCAGCACAAGCTGTTCCCATCCCCGGGGACTAGGGTCACAGCCCAAGCTCGGGAGAGGCCACTCATAAAAGGCCAGAGCAGGACAGCTGAAAGTTCACTACTGGAGGCCGGAGATGGGGTGGGGGTGAGGGATGGCCTTGCTGGGGCCTGGGCTCCGGGGCCCCCCACCCTCACTCCCCCTCACACATACCAGCCCATGGGGCTTTCTGGGGATCCACATGCCTGAGGCCTTGGGCCAACTTCTTAGTCCTCAAACCGGCAAAACTATGAGCCCCAGGGACCTGTAAACCTGGGTCCCTTCCCTCCATCCTCCTCAAACGTGTCTCCTGGTGGGGAGAGGGCCAACACTGTAATAAACACTGAGCAGGCACGGTTCTAAGCAGGAGACATGTTTATGCTCATCTTAGCCTCACAGCAACCCCATAAGGTAGGCACTATATCGTATTATTCCCCTTTTAGAAATGAGAAACTGAGACACAGAGGTGAAGTCTCTTGACCAAGATCCTACAGGTAGTAAGGAGAGGAGTCGAGATTCGAACCTGGGCAGCCTTGACTCCAATGTGGGTGCTCTTAGCACTACACATCCCTTCAGCCAAGCAGAGGGCTTCTCTCTCCAGCCCTGAAAGGGGGCCAGTGTGGTGGTGGCAGCCGCTGGACACACAAAGTCTCATATAAGGGGCTAGGAAACAGCTTCATTTGCATGTCATTTACATGCTGTTTCATTATGGATGGAAACCCCCAATCCCCTTTGGCCCCTCTCCACTGCCCCATCCCCTTCAGGTCTCTCTGTCGGTCTTTCTTTTCCCCCCCACCCAGAGGTCCCCCAGTGCAGGGTGGTCGCGGGACCAGGGGCGCGCGGTCACTCACCTGCCTCGGGACCCTATCTCGCCGTCCGCCTGGGGTGGGGACCGCCGGGGTGGGCCTGGAGGAGGACAGGGCGGGGGTCCCTGCGTGGAGTCCCAGGCCGACTGCGAGAGCGGCGGAGTGGCCGAAAGTTGTGGATCGCTGGGCGGGGAGGGGCGCGGAGGGGCGGGGGGCAGGAAGGGGGTGGGAACTCGGGCCCTAGCCAAGGCAGGAAGTTTTGACAAGGAAACCGGGAGCCGGGGGAGGGGAGATCCAGAATGCCCGGGAGGGAGGCTGTGTAGGGGTGGGACCACTGAGGCCGAGCGGCGGGGCCGACCCGACAGACTGGATCGGGCGCAGAGAGGGGATGAGCAGGGGAGAAGAGCAGGGGCCCCGGGCCCGAGTCCCTCCTCGACTCTTCACCAGCTGTGCGGCCTTGGGGTACTCCGCCTCTCCGGCCTCAGCTTTCTTATCTGCAAAGTGGGGTGGTGCAGGGGAATCAGTGAGATCGTCTACGTCAGGCACCTTCCCACTGAGGCCCAACAACCGTTACCTTATTAAAGATACAACCCGGGGACCGACCGACAGCATCCCAGACTGGGAGAGGAGCACCGGGAAAAGGCCTCTCCGCTTCTCTGGCCGCCGGAAAGCACCCTGAGGGAGGGTGTGATCCAGGGAAGCAGTGTTCGGCGGAGTCTCCGCCTCTGCCCGCCCCCTTGGTCCAGGGCCCGGGCGCTTCTGTGCACCTCGCGCCGCAGCCTCCGCGCGGAGGCAACCCGAGCCGGGCGCCACCTCGCGGCCAGCGTCCGCCTCCCCACAGCCCGCGCACCGAGCCTGGGAGAAGGCGTCACTCCGGAGGCCGCCAATCTGTACCCCACCTTTCTTGGGGCACCCTTCCCTTCTCAGTCTCTGAGGAGACAGAGGCAATTTTCATAACAACTAACATTTGCCTTCATCATCGTTAGCCCTTTAGGTGCTGCTTCTTTCAATCCTTAACTCGAGACAGGTTCTATTTACATGACATTGTTCGTGTAATTAGGACATCCGTAAGCGGCAAAAGCGGGATTTGAACCAAGGTCTGTGGTCCGTCTGATTACAGGGATCCCACTACAAACCACCGCCCGCGACAGAGAAATCTACAATAGTTCAGGAAGAGTAAGACAGGTATGTTCCTCTTTGGCGCCTTTTACAATTCAACTTTTTTGAAGTATAATTGACATAAATTTAAAAATGTACCCACTTAAAAGTGTACAGTTCGATGAGGGTCTTTTACATTTTTTATTATAGTAAAATATAAATAATATAAGTTTTACCATTTTAACCTTTTTTTTTTTTTTTTTTTTTGCGGTATGCGGGCCTCTCACTGTTGGGGCCTCTCCCGTTGCGGAGCACAGGCTCCGGACGCGCAGGCTCAGCGGCCATGGCTCACGGGCCCAGCCGCTCCACCGCATGTGGGATCTTCCCGGACCGGGGCACGAACCCGAGTCCCCTGCATCGGCAGGTGGATTCTCAACCACTGCGCCACCAGGGAAGCCCCATTTTAATCATTTTTAAGTGTACAGTTCAGTGGCATAAGGTACATTCATATTGTTCAACCACCACCACGATCCATTTCCATAACTTTTTCATCATCCCCAACTGAAACTCTGTACCCGTTAAACTATAACTCCCCATTCCTCCTCCCCCAACCCCTCTATTCTACTCTCTACCTCCATGAATTTGACGACTCTAGGTACTTCACATAACTGGAATCACACAATATTTGTCCTTACAGTATGTGTCTGGCTTGTTCACTTAGTTCGATGTCCTCATTTGATGCAGTTTTGTTTTTTGTTTGTTTGTTTTGGGCATGCCATGGGTATTGTGGGATCTTAGTTCCCTGACCAGGGACTGAACCCCGGCCAGGGCAGTGAAAGTGCCGAGGCCTAACCACTAGACCACCAGGGAACTTCCCCCAAGTTTGATGAGTTTTGACAAATGTGTTCATCTGTGTAACCACCACCCAATTAAAAAAAATTTTTTTTAAACATTTTCGTCTCCCCAAACTTCTCTTGTGCCCCTTTGCAGATAACGCCCCACCCACTACTCCATCCTCGCTCCCGAACCCCAGCCCTATGAAATCTCTGATCTGCTGTCACTGTAGATTTTTTGTTCTAGAATTTCGTATAAATGGACTTATACAATATGTACTCGTTTACGTCTGGCTTCTTTCACTTACCATAAGGCTTTCATTCCTTGCTTATCACCGAGTGGTATTCCATTGTATGGATATATTACAATTTGTGTTTACATGAGTAGATGGGCATTGAGTTTTTTCCAGTTCTACTTAGAAGTGGGGGGACTTCCCTGGTGGTGCAGTGGCTAAGCCTCCGCCCTCCCAATGCAGGGGGCCTGGGTTCCATCCCTGATCAAGGAAGTAGATCCCACATGCCACAACTAAGAGTTCGCATGATGCAACTAAATATCCTTTGTGCCGCAACTGAAGATCCCGCGTGCCGCACCTAAGACCCGGCACAGCCAAATAAATATTCTCTTTTAAAAAAATAAGTGGGATTGCTGGGTTATAACAGTTATGAATTCTTCATGTATTCGGACTTCAAGACCTTTGTCAAAAATATGTGTTGAGGGACTTCCCTGGTGGCGCAGTGGTTAAGAATCCGCCTGCCAATGCAAGGGACACAGGTTCGAGCCCTGGTCCGGGAAGATCCCACATGCCGCAGAGCAACTAAGCCCATGTGCCACAACTTCTGAAGTCCACTGCCTAGAGCACATGCCCCGCAATAGAGAAGCCAACGCACCGCTAGGAAAAGTAACTCCCGCTGGCCGCAACTAGAGAAAGCCCGCGCATGTAGCAATGGCGATCCAGCGCAGTCAAAAGTAAATTAATTAATTAAAAAAAACATAACCGGGCTTCCCTGGTGGCGCAGTGGTTGAGAGCCCTCCTGCCGATGCAGGGGACACGGGTTCGTGCCCTGGTCCGGGAAGATCCCACATGCCGCGGAGCGGCTGGGCCCGTGAGCCATGGCCGCTGAGCCTGCGCGTCCGGAGCCTGTGCTCCGCAACGGGAGAGGCCACAACAGTGAGAGCCCCGCGTAACGCAAAAAAACAAAAACAAAAAAAAACATAACCATTATTAAAATTTATTTTTAAAAATGTGTTGAGAATATTCTCTATTTGACATACAAGCAAGTGTTGTTTAGTTTGCTGCTTTGAGAGGTGGAAGGTGAAGGGAAGGCGCGGATTGGATGGTGCTGCTCGCTTTGGGGAAGGAAGGAAAGGAGAAGGCATGGCTGGGTGGTGCTTTTCCTGACTCCAGTGTTACCAAAAATTTCCAACAGGGGGCAGTAGAAACCTGAGCACAGATCCAGGGTCCAGAGGCCAAAGATCATAGAGTTGCAGCATGTCGGAGGCCAGAGGAGCCTTGAAAGTTGTCTGATCCAGCACTTTCGAGGGGTAAATGGGGAGACTGAGGACCAGAGAGGAAGAACATGCGCTCCTCCCTCCTTCACCTGGGTCACTTGTTCTCATCCTTTCACATTCAGCTCAACTTTCCTTTCTCTGGGAGCCTTTCCAGCTTCTGCCTCTCCCTCCCCATCCCGCTCCTGCATGTGAAAGTTTAACTCGCCCCTCTCTCTGTTCCTCTCAGTTTTTCAAGGACTGGGGCCAGGTCCAAATCATCTTTGTGATCTCAGGGCCTGGCACAAAGTAAGTGCACAATAATCGTTAGAGTAAAGGGCTGCCACCCCATGCAATGCTCTTCCAGGGTCCCTGGGCCCTAACTCTGCCTCCTGGGCCCAGCCCTATAGCTAGAAGGATGAAAGTTCCCCTGTTGCCTCCCTGGAAGGTACAAGGGGGCCTAAGGTCCTCATTCATCCTTCTGTTCAGTAGCACCTGTTTTGTGTTTACCTGGTATTGGGCTGCATCCACAGGCCTGCAAGCCCTGTAATTGCCCCGCCTCAAGACCAAAGAAAGAGCCTGGAGTCATTGATAGAGGCATTAATTGTTTAATAGATGGGGGATCTTACACATCTGAAGCAAGGTCCTGGAGCGACACGGGGCAGGGGGTGGGGGTGGGGTAGGGAGGTTCCAGTTAGAGAGGGAATAGATGTCAGGTTGGCTCATCAGTTACCAGGGTAACCAGCAGAGGGGGCTCCCCCCCCTTTTGATAAGCTACCATAATGAAGATAGCTCTGATCTAAAGATTAGAGCAATCACTAGCTGGGGCCGGGAGCAAGTATGTAGGCATTTGCTAATTAGGCTGTACGATTAAGAGGGAAGGTCAGTCATCGGACTAGGGTGTAGGTGAAGCAGGGACTGGTCAAGCGGGGGATGTACAGAGAGCAAGAGAACAGCCATCTTGGGTGGCCTGATACAGGCACCTGGGATACAGAGGAAATGACATCATGATGATGTTGATGGCAAATACTAACTTTTATTAAACAAACCCTACTGATTACTAGGCACACTTTTTTTTAATTTTAATATTTATTTATTTATTTGGTTGCACCGGGTCTTAGTTGCGGCAGGCGGGCTCCTCAGTTGTGATGTGCGAACTCTTAGTTGCAGCATGCGTATAGGATCTAGTTCCCTGACCAGGGATCGAACCCAGGCCCCCTGCATTGGAGCACGGAGTCTTAACCACTGCATCACCAGGGAAGTCCCCTAGGCACACTTTTAAGACCTTCACATTTAACTTATTTAGGGGAGAAATAAAAGTTTCCTCCCTCAAAGAGCTCACATGCTAACCGGGGAGTCAATTATCCACCTCATTGATTCATGAATAAGAGCTAGAGACATGAACAAAATAGGCAAAAATCTCTGCCTAAATATGAAAGGTAAAAAAATGAAGCTTTCATTCTAGTAATAGTGCTGGTGAAGAGGTGATAAATGAAATCAGTAAAATCATCACGCATTAGATGATGTGTTATCATAAAAACTAGAGAAAAACATGTAGACAACATTCATTGTCCATTGCAATGAATAATGACTTGTACGAATCTCTCTCCTCGCCTTATACCCTGAAGGAATATTTGTATTACCATATTGGAATTCTCCAGAGCAAGTGGTTACTGTTCACTCAACACAAACTCTGTTATAAAATCACTATACACTTTGAAATATTCCTCAGTGAGCCTTTTTCAGCTATCACCTTTAGTCCTAACTACACAAGAGTTTTCAATGTTTTTCTCTAACAGGATTGTTCCTGTAATTAGCTATAGAATAAAACCAAATTATCGATGGGCAATGAAAACAGTGCTCTAACAAACAAACAAAAAAAATAGAGAAAAACAAAACAGGAAGAGTGATAGGGAGGGCTGAGGGTGCTGTTTTTGGAAAGGTGGGCAGGGAAGGCCTCACTGAAAAGGTATCCTCCAGGTGAAGCCCTAAATGAGGTGAAGGAGGGAGCCACACAGATTTCTGAGGGAAGGGCATTCCAGGCAGAGGAAGAGCAAGTGCAAAGGCCCTGGGGCCAGAACATATGCCATGTTCACAGACTAGCTAGGAGACTGGAACTGAGTGAGCAGCCGGGGAGCATGGTGGGAGATGTCAAGGACAGAGGTGTAATGGGGGTCAAATCTGCAGGGCCTTGTAGGCTGTGGTAAGGCTGTTGGAATTTGTTCTGCGTGAGACAGGGAGCCACTAGAGGTTATGGGACAGAGGAGGGACATGATTCAACTCAGGTTTTAAAAGAATGACTGTTGTGTTGAGAATAGGCTGTAGAGAGCATGGGTGGAAGCAGGGAGACTGGGGAGGAGGCCATGGCACTGATCCAGGGAGCAACCCGAGTAGCACGTGCCCACAGAGGGAGCGGGTGCCTCTTCCCTCCAGGATGGCAAGGGATTGCTGAGGTCTTGAAGGAACTGGAAAGGGTGGAGAGGGCTCCCCGATCCAGCTTCAAAAGAGGGGCTGAGTGGGACACGGGGCTGGCCTCACTGTCTCCTGGACACGCAACTCACCTCAGGAGGCTGGACGTCAGAACACACGTCGCAGCCCACTCCCTGTCTCAGCCTCAGCTGCACAGAGGTGCGCTCCGGAACACACAGACACAGGGACGGAGCGGGTAGCTCGGCCTCTGCCCCACGCAGCCCACGGGAGCCGAAAGGATCCCTGAGGTCCTCTCAGGAAAGCCCAGAAGGAGAAAGGGTAGCACGTTCCTGCTGCTCTCTCTGCCTCTCCAACCAAGCATGTCGTAGACGCTTGGCAAGCATGCTGATGACGCTGGTGAGGACGACCCACTGACAGGACGTGTGCCCAGCTGACCCTCTCCCTCTCCTTCCTGGGTGTTAATGGGGGGTGGGCGCGCTGAAATACAAGCTATGACACACACACACCCTGCCCGTTGCCCACCTTCCAACCTGACCTTCCCTCCCTGTTTCAGGCTCCCAGGTCCCTCCCTGGGTGGTCTCTGCCCTGAATCTGCCCAAAGGTCCCCACGCCCTACTCTCCCCCTCCCAGCCCTGCCTCCAGCCTGCCCGCCCATCTGCGTGGCACTCGAGCTCTGTCCCTCACCCCCTCCACTCTAGCTGTAATCACAGCTCAGCCCAGCCCCACCTCCTGTGAATAATTGGGGCTGATTTAGGGGCTATCAGGGGAGGGGGTGGCTAATGGAGTTCATGGGGGGGCCGCCCTGGTGATGAAGGGAAGGTTGAGAGGCAATTAGCAGGGCTGACAGCCTCGGGAATCACCTAATGTGCCCTCCTGCCCGCAATAAGAGCTAGTGAAGGGTTTGGGCGTGGGGGGTGGCCTTCCCCCCCCACATCCAAGGGCGGACTTGGACTTGAGGAGGGATCTTGGCCCTCCCTCAGCAGGAGGTTGGAGGACAGATAGCAGGATGGACTTCCAGAAAAACAAGGGCAAGGGAGGGGGGGCACTTTGGGGAGGAAGGGAGGTTGACAAGATGAGCCAGGAACCCCTGGTGCTCCATAGCCCCCCACTTCCCAACACACACTCTCTCTCTCTCACACACACACACACACACACACACACACACACACGAGTGCCCCAGCTGAATCCTATCCCTCACTGGGGACCAGCTCCTGATTAATACCAACATTAGCCCTGAACACGCTCCCCTCCTGGCCTCCCTGCCATTAATTACCTCCTCTCTCAGCCCAGCGGAGGGGAAGCCAGCCCCTCTGGAGCCAAAGGAACAGAGTCTGACCCCCTGCCCAAGCAGCCACTCCCCCCCCCCCTCCTCCCTGCTTCCGAAGGAAAAGAGAAGAGAGGAATCCGGAGGGAGGGACAGAAGGAAGGGAGGGAGATTGTGCCCTTCTGTGTCCAGCAGCACCACATCTCCCTCTCCGAGGCTCTCACCCCTTGGAGCCTCTCTGCCATCTAAGTTCCATCCCCACCCCTGAAGATGGTCAGCCTGGAGCTAAAAAACCTCTGGCTGGAAGAGGGGCCCCCTGGATGAAGTGGGCAGTCAGATCCCTCGGCCCCTTCCCCTGCCTACATCCCTGGTGATTTCGTCAGGAGCAAGACTTTGCACAGACGCGGGCAGAGAGCCCAGTTTACACAAACCAGCACGCGGGGACTGTCACACGTGAACACAAAACCTGACGCACTGGGACCAAAGTCACCCTGGGGCTGATGTCATTTCATGATGTCATGACATGATGTCATGACATGATGATGTCATGATGTCATTTCCACACACAGAATCACACCAGAAACATTCAGTCAGCTGCTTGGAGAGGAGCAGGTAACGTATCACAGAACATTCACGTGTCAATGGAGGAGGCTCTGCCTCAGCTGAATGTGTATGAGCCTCAGGAGGAGGGATCCCTGCCTTCTCTCTCTCTCTCTCTCTCTCTCTCTCTCACACACACACACACACACACACACACACACACACACATACACACCCCTTAAAGCAAAGGGCAGTGAACTGAAACCAAGCCCACGTCTACTTCAGCTCCCACCCCACAGTCTGCTCCCTGCCCAGGGCACCAAGCCCTAACTCCCCTCTCAGCCCCTCTGCGTTCGTCTCAGCCCTTGTCCCCCACATTGTGTCTCTGCATGTCTTCCTTTGAGAAAACCCAGGCAGCCCAGCTCCCACTCAAGGATAAGGGGTGGGGACGCTTCATGAGAATTTTTCTGAGCCCCTCCCAACACCCCCGTGAGCCCCATTATAAGACCAAGTGAGTCTGGAGACCCGACAATCGATATCCCTCAAAGATGAAGATGCTAATAACTTTATCCCCTCTTGTCCTCCAACTCTCTCCTACATTAGCTCTGACCACAGGCCCCAGGCATCTGGGAGCTGCAGTGGGCAGGCCTGGAGCTGAGTAACCCCTTCAGATCCAGGTGGGAAGCAGGAAGGTAGACAGCAAGAAAGACTTCCTGACACTCAGGAGTGGGAGGCCACAGGGTTAAAGGGTAGAAAGCCTCAGAAGCATGTTTCCCACTCCTGGATGTATACACTGGAGACCTGACTCAGAGTCTGGGAGGATTTGTGACCTTAGAAGCACGCTACAGGGGCACCAAGGTCCGAGTAATCCCTGAGGGCTTCCCGGAGGAGGTGAGCCAGGAGGGGAATTCCCACTGGGGGAAGTCAGAGAGTTGAGGGACAGGAGTTTTGGGGCGGTGAGTGGGGGCCGCTCTGGCCCTGCCATCCCTGCAGACCTGGGGCCCATCCTCCACCAGGGCCGCTTGGGGGATACCCAGAGACCCACAGCCCATGGGGTTTCAGAGGGCGAGAGAAGCCCTCTCCTCCCTCACACACTCCACAGCCAGGCTAGACCTCTCTGGAGCTGGTGCAGCTGGAGGGGGTGGTTGGGATCAGGGGACAAGAGCTTCTCTTCTGTGAGCACTATCCCCCCAAAATATTCTTCCTGCCAGCCTGGCCTATCCCACCCCAAAGACCAGGGCCAGGCCTGGGACTGGGGTGCTCAAAGCCTGTCATAGGATAGAGAGGAGGAGGTGGAAAAGGAGGAAGAAGTGCGGGAAAGAGAGGAATGAAAGCAGCAAACATTTATATAGCACCTACCACAGGCCAGGCCTCATTGGAAAATCTTTACACATGAGACTTGTTTAAATCTCATGATGACCCTAGGAGATTAGTGCTATTATTATTATTTTTTTTTTTGCGGTAAGCGGGCCTCTCACTGTTGTGGCCTCTCCCGTTGCGGAGCACAGGCTCCGGATGCACAGGCCCAGCGGCCATGGCTCACGGGCCCAGCCGCTCCGCAGCGTGTGGGATCTTCCCGGACCGGGGCACAAACCCGCGTCCCCTGCATCGGCAGGCAGACTCTCAACCACTGTGCCACCAGGGAAGCCCTAGTGCTATTATTATCTGCATTTTGTAGAGGAGGATACTAAGGCACAGAAAGGCTGTGTAAATTGCTAAGCATCACAAAGCTGGTAGGTACAGAAACAGGCACTCTGGCTGCAGAGTCTAGAAGCTTGATCTCCAGGGAACCAAGCCCTCGAAAAAGAGGAAGGGACCCAGCTGAGTAGGAGGGGGTGTTAAAGAGCCTCTGGGTCCAAGGGCTGAGAGTAAAACACGCTGCCCCAGGGCTCTGGGCCGAAGCTGGGGCTCTCTGCTTTTTTTCCATGCCCTATGCATGCACCTCTTGTTTCTCTGCACTGCTCCGGGCTGCCCCCTCTCTCCTTGTCTTTGCCCCTAAGTGGGCTTTTCTGGCAGCTCTGGCCCTGTCTTGTCTCCATCTCCTGGCTCCAGGTCTCTCTCCTCCCCACTGCCCCAGAGCCAGAGCTGCTCAAACTTTCCATCTTAGCACTGGAGCCTGTCAGAGCTGGCCTGGGGCGGGGACAGGGTGGGGCCGGACCGAGAGAGAATCTGGGAGGGGACTGATGCTTGGAGCTGTGGAGTCCTCACTCCCCTCTGGGGGTGGGGCTGGACTGCCTGGTGGTTCAGCCTGGCTGTAGACTGAAAGTTGGGGTTTCTGGGTCCTGGCTCCTCCCGGGACTGTCAGCCCCTCTCTCATTGGACAGCCTGTCTAAGGCCACGTTAGGAATTGGGCAAAACAGGCTTTCTCCAGCTGGTACTTAGAGAGTCCAGGGCCTATGGAGCCTGGAATTTCTCTAGGATCTCTCTTTAGCTTGGTGGTTCAAGGGGACACAGGACAGGACATTCTCCACCCAGGCTGCCCCAGCACTCTGCCTGCACTGTTCCTGGAAACCTGAACAGATGCTCCGCCCTCCTGTCGGGAATCCAGCCCCCAAGGGAGCAGACAGGAAAGAGGCAGAGGCTGGTTAGGAAGGCTGAGGGGGTCAGCCTTGGAAGGCTTGGACCCTTGGGTTCTGTAGAGAGCCCATCCCCCCTGCTGGGGGCCCCTGGGGAGCCACACTGGCTTCTGCATCACTGATTCCTTCTCTCCAGAGCCCTGTGGAGATGCTGGCAGAAGCTTCCTTAGACAGGGCAGTTCTGGGTTCTTTCCTCAATGTTGGGTGCTCCTGCAGTATCCACCACCTCATCTGAGCCTGTGTCTCCCAACCAAGACAGCTACCTCTGAGAGGGAGGGGTAGTGGGGAACTCAGATGTCTGATCCCCACAGCCTCAGGTGGCTGTCCCTGTCCCAGCTCCCCATGGGGTCCTCAGGGCCCCATTCCATTGGTCCCCCTGCAGGCGTTCATCTCAGCTGGTGCTTAGCCCCTGGTGTGTGTGTGGCAGGGGTGGGCATGGCAGTTAATGGACTTGGCACAGCCAGGAGGTAATTAACAGGGACGGGGCATGTGTCACAGTGGCGTGGGGGGAGCACCATTAAAGACAATGGGATCCAACAGTTATGAGTCGGGGAGGGGGGAGGTGCCATGTGTGTACACGTTTGCATGTGCACTCCTGGCTGTGTAGGGTAGGCTGGTGTGCCTGTCAATGTGCTCATCTACGTGCCCATCAATGAAGGGAACGGACTACAGGGGCTTTTAGGCCATGAAGCTGGCAAAGTGGGTGCAAGCTCCCTCCTTACCACCCAGGACAAGGCCCCAGGCCCCGATTGCCTGAAGGAATCAAAGTCACTAGCTTAGGCTCCTGTTCCCAGATCGATGAAAGCTATCCAATTCCCTCTCCCACAGTCTCCCAGCATTTTCCTTTCCCTGTCCTAACCTTGTTCCCAGAACCCCTCACCTCACCTGTCCAGCTTTTCCAGCAATACCTCCAGCTGTGGTTTTAAGAGCCTCTGAGACTCTCATGCTCTTGACCTTGGTAACACTCCACATGCCCTGGCGTGTCCCTTCTGCCACCTGATCTCCATCCCCTCTGCTTCAGTGATGCTCAATGTGGGCCAAAACCAAGGCCCGCTACACCTCTACCCACAGAGTCTCCAAGGCTGGAAGTGTGTACCACTTCCCTCCTCGGCCCTGAAGACAGGCTCAAGGGGCCTGAGGAGGTGGGGAGGATGGGAGTGTGGGCGAGATGGAGGCACCCTCCAAGGAGGCCATGCTTTTCGGCAGGACACTCTGATTCAGCTGCTTGTCCCACCTGTGTCTGTTTACGTCACTCATCTGTGCCTCCGCCTCTTCATCTGTGTCCATCCATCTGTGTGTCTCTTTCTCCTTCTCCGTTTGCACTCTCAGCCTGTCTCCACGTCTTTAGGTCCTGCCCCTCTCTGTGTCTGCATTGTCTCTCTCTTTGCACTGTCTCTGGGCTCACCTGTTGGATTTGACCCCCTGACCCTGTCTCTCCCAGCACGTTCCAACCTCCTCTCCTCCCAATCACTTCTGCTTAAGCCCTCCCTCCCGGGGGTGGCGCAGCAGCAGCCCCACCCAGCCCAGGGCATGAGAGGAGGTCCTTTGAACTTGGCCCTCAAGGACCAGAACCCCCATCAATCAGCCCGCAGCCCTGGGTCAGACCTCCATTAGCACTAACCAGCCTGGACAAGAGGCAGACGCCATCGGGCTAGGCCTAGGGGTGATAAGACCCAGATTGAATCACCGGGTGGGGAGAGCTGGGCACCCAGGGACATGAGACAGCCACGCCATTAGCCCTGAGGAGCCATGGGGAGCGTGGGTTATTGCAGGAGCTGGGCAGGTGATTGGAAGTGATGGGGCTGAGGGTGGGAGAAAATTGCTCCTCCCCGGCTCCAG
The DNA here is from genome assembly GCF_059928025.1 of Delphinapterus leucas. Taxonomy (NCBI): domain Eukaryota; kingdom Metazoa; phylum Chordata; class Mammalia; order Artiodactyla; family Monodontidae; genus Delphinapterus; species Delphinapterus leucas. The sequence goes on from NC_143129.1 coordinate 76,955,627, forward strand.
GGTGAGGAAGATGGGGGCGGGGCCCAGGTCCTGGGGTGGGGGACCTCACCCAGCCTCGGAGCTGACAGAAGCCTCGGGCCAGTGGTGTTCCAAGGGACAGAGGGGAAGGGAGAGCTTACCTCCTCCCTCGGGCAGAATGGAATGGGGAGATGGCTTGGTCCTTAGGAAATAGCCACCTTGCTCAATTCCTGGCCTTCAGGTATGGATCTCAAAGCACTTAGAGCCAAGAAGAGTGACAAAGGGGAAGGAACAAGGGGTCCTGCTTCCCTCAACCATTCCTTTATCCTACTCCTTCCCTGTCCCTGCCACATGTACACACACACACACACACACACACACACACACACACACACGTGCGCATGCACGCGCACATGCGCTCTCATGCACACATGCGCCCACATACGCAAGCTGTCCCCCCCTTTTCTTTCTCAACCTTTTGTTGTATTGTGTGCTTGCTCTGTGCTGGGTGCACCAATACAAGGAACACTCACCCCACCAATGCTTCCATCCTGTCCACCTCCACATCTAACTTCAATCCCTCCTACTGCAGCCTTCCTGAATGAAATACAGAGATAGGCAATTAGGGTCTGAAGGTCCGGGAAGCTTGACCTGAGGCTGCCTCACCGCCAGGCGGACAAGATGACCATGGAACTGGGAGGCAAACCACAACTACGAGGTGGATGTGACAGCTGCATGCAGTAGGGGTAGGTGGCTGAGGTTAAGCAGAGAGGGGGAGGATCCCAGAGAATCATCCCCCTACCTGAGTCCCGATAACCCCCTCCCAGAACGACATCATCCCAAGAATTGGCAAGAGACACAGCCAAGGGATAATAAATATAATTGCTATCGCGGAACCCTGCCTAGAGAAGCAGGAACATCCTCCACTCCCAGACCCCACCTGTCCCCTCCCACATGCTGAGGGTGAGTTAGATGCTTTGAGATCACCCTGGGGCTGCTGGGAGCCATGGGGGTCACTGAGGGCAGGCTGCAGTATTCCGGCTACTCAGCCCCAGCCCCTGGGCCAGCCTCCTAGCCCAGGACATCCAGGTAGACAGGAGGCGCCTGGGCAAGGGCTTGCAGCCGGGTGTGCACATCCTTGATGCTGTGGCGTTGTTGGGGCTCCCGCTGCCAGCAGCCTCGCATAATGGCATAGACCTCCGGTGGGCAGGCACGCGGTCGCTCCAGCTCACGTCCCTGTGTGATGCACTCGATCGCCTGGGGCCACCAGAGGGAGAGAGAAGAGGGCATACTGGGCTGGGGGCAGGAGAGTGAGGCCTGACCCAGCACTGCCTCTGCCTCATTGAAGCTCCCAAGGCAGGTCATACGATATGTCTGGGCCTCGTAGCTACTAATAGTCTGAAAGGATGCAGTGAATCCCAAGATTCCTTTCCACTCTGACACTGAGCAGTGGAAGGATTAAAGCTAGAGAGACCCTGGGAGGGCTGGGCTGGGGTAGAATTGTATCCCAAAGGGCTGGAATCAGACCCTAGGAAGACTTGCCAGGTGGGCTAAGGAAGGGGAGGGGCCAAGGCATTTGCCAAATCCATCAGTTTAATGTCGAGGGCTGCATGGAAGAAGGGAAGCGTTCTCCGTCTCTCAGCTCCAGAGGGCAAAAAGAAAACAGACCAGGGTTGCAGGTAAAGGCCTTGAAAAGTGGCTGGCTTGCATTTTAAGGTAGAGGGCAACCCCACTTTTTTTCTCTTCTGTAGTTGCCACTCTGTGGGGACCTAGCTGCTCTTAAAAGACAACTGCAGCAGGAAAGATCAAAGTTAAACTCCAGGAAGGACTGCAAGAGCAGCTAAGGGATCCAAAGAAGGAGAGACTGTGGCAGGGAGATGCTTGAAGGGCCTGGAGTCTCTTCCCACCTTCTTCCCTCCCTCGCCATTAGAGGGCTTGGGTTATGGGCGGCACTAATTCCATTCCTTCTCTCAGTGCTTGAGAAAATTAAAATCTATAACCCTCTCTCCCACGCCACCAGCCTCCAGGGAGCAGACTGCATTAGTAGGAGAAATGGAAACTGACAGCTGCGAGCCAAGGAGGGGGTGGGGGGAGCTGCTCTGGGAGAGGGGACACCTGTGTCCAGCCAGGAGCGCAAGGGGAGGTGTAGGACCGTCCTTCTTACAGTCTAACCTCCAGCCTCCCTGCTGGAGCGTCAGGCCCTCTCGTGCTGTGTTCCTCTTTCCATGCCTCTCCCTTTCACCCTGATGATGCCTACTAGGTCTATAAAATGCAGCTAGGGATGGAGGTCTGGGCTCCATTTATAAGTGCTTTGAGGTCCCCCCAGGAGCCAGTTAGAATAGGAGAAGGAAGAATGTGAGAAAAGAACAGGGTTGGGGTGGAGAGAGCAGTGTCAGCAGGATGCTGGGTGGGTGCCCCGCCTGCCGGCAGTGGGATGAGGGGCAAAAGGGGACAGAATTTCCTGAAAAAGCGACCCGAAGGGGCGGGGAAAGGGTGGCCGGCAGGGAACGACCCATGGAGCGGGGCTGACCTCTGTGTTGGAGAGCTGGTACCAGGGTTGCTTGCCGTAGGTGAAGATCTCCCAGAGCACCACGCCGAAGCTCCACACGTCGCTCTCGGTGGTGAACTTGCGGTAGAGGATGCTCTCAGGTGGCATCCAGCGGATGGGCAGCATGGTGCGGCCTCCCACCTGCCGGCGTGCGGGCGCTGCGTCACCTCCTGCGGGCGCCCACCGCGGACAGCCTCTCCTGACGCATGACGCAGACCCGCCCCCAGTCCCGTCATTAAAAATAAATAGAAGTGGCTCTCCCGCCCAGGGCTAAAAGGGAAAAACCGATGGTGCCCGTTTCCCTCCGTGATAGTGGAGACAGACCCTCCTCCACTGGGGGCCGAGGGGGTAGGAGGAGGGTTAAAAACCAGAGCCAGAGAGTCTCAGACACCACACCGCCTGAGGAAGAGGAGGGCGTGCCCAGCAAGGGCAGGCACTGGAGGGGGACTCGGCATTAGCGTGTCTACAGTTTGGATGCTGTGGGAGGGGTCGGGGTGAAAGACTTACGCGGTAATAGTCGGTGCTGTAGATATCCCTGCTCATGCCGAAATCGCCGATCTTGACCACTAGTCCCTGACCCACCAGACAGTTGCGCGTGGCCAGGTCCCGATGCACGAAGTGCAGACCCGCCAGGTACACCATCCCCGCGGCGACCTGGCTAGCCACGGCCAGCAGCTGCCCCAGGCCCAGAGGCCCTGGAGCCACGTCCTCCCCACCAGCCAACAGCTTGGCATCAGGCCCGTGGGACCTTCGAGAAAGAGTGAGGGAGAAGCATAGGCTGGGAGGAGAGAAACCCCAGGAGCCTGAGAGAAGGGAGCCCAGGGAGCTGGGGGGTGGGGGGTGGGGGAAGGGACTCAGGGAATGGAGGAAGGAAAGAACAGGGGAGGCAGCTGTCTGGAGGGACCGGGATGGGGGCCGGCTGGTGTGCCCCACCTCTAGAGCTTCCACTGGTGCCCACACTTTCCACATTAATGCCTTCCTCTCAGGCAGCCCCCTTGAACTCCAAGCCCACTGGAGCTGCCCACTGGCCCCTACATCTCTTGCCCGGGTACACCTCCGACTCAGCCCTTGCGAAGATGCTCAGCATCTTCCCCCAGGCCTGCCCCTGACTCAATGAAGGGAACATCCCCCACTCAGGCTGTGAGCCTGAAATCTGGTAGTCCTTGATTCCTGTCTCTCTCACCTTTGCCCTCGGTATCCAGCCTTCCTTCCAAAGGTTTCCAGGATGCCCTCCTCCTCCCCACAGCCATCCCTCTAGACCAGTACCTGATCATTCATCTCCATTCCCCAAATATTCCTTCTTCTGAAGCTGTCTGAGCTGATGGTTTTGTCAGTACTGCCCTTTCCTACTGGCCAACTTTCTCCTCAACAATTTATCTCTTCACTTATTCTGGGTAACATCTCCAATGTGCCAAGCACCTGAGCTACAGTGGAGGGTAGGATGCAGATAAACAGGTTACAGCAGTGCAATGTGGGGAGCACCTGATGGGCACTCAGGGTAGGGATGGAAGAAGTCAGAGAAGGCTTCATGGAAGAAGAGACATCTAAACTGAGACTCAAGCCCTTGGGAAGGGAGGTGGGTAAGCCACTTGAAGGGGTCGGGGACAGGGGTGGGTGAAGGGGCTGGGAAGGAGACCCAGTGTACCAGGCAGAGGTAGAGGCCCAGAGGCGAGTAGAAATAGAAATAGGCCCCTCCTAGGGGAAGTCTTCCAGACTCATCTAGGAGCTTTCATGTTTCCCTCCTTCGGTTTCCCCATGCTCTCTCCACTAAATAAAGCTGCTTTTCCTCCATCCTGGACCCCAGATGGATCCTGGCTTGCATCCGGTCCCTAGCACAGAGCCCACACCGCATCTGGTGAGTAAGGGGAAGCGTTCCCCTTTGGCCTCCTCTTGACTTGGGTTCCTCTGAGCCAATTCACCTCCACATTTCACCTCAGGTCTGCCCTCACCTCCTTCCCTCTCCACATCCTCCATTGGCTCCTCCCCATGCTCAAGATAAGCTCAAACTCTGGGGTCTCTCCCAGCTGAATTTTGCAGCCTGGCTACATGAATGACCTGACACTCCCAAAGGGATGTTTGGAGACCAAATCACTACCATCAGCTGTACAAACACACTCATCCAGAACCACAGTCCCCCGTTGTCCCTCTTACTGGTAGGGAAACTGAGGTCAGAGAGGAAATCTACTTGGCAAAGTAGGCTCAGCTAATCAGTCACAGTTGATTCCAAACCCTGGCCCTTTCCCTGCCTCACACTGCCCCAACCTCACAGGGGGTCCACCTCATCGGAGTAGGACTCGACGAAGGGAATATGTGGCCATCACAGTCAGGGGTTGAGAGCAGGGCTCTGCCTGGGGTCACATCTCCCTGGACCATTTGTTACCTGTGTGCCCTTGAGCAAGTCACTTAACCTCTGTAAGCCTCATCTGAGAAATGGGTACATTTCTTGAAGTTATTAAAATTATCAGTACAAATTAGTTAACATATCAGAGTTCTTCTGTCCAAAGCCAAAGAAACGAATTTTTGGTAACTTTCTTCAAGTGTAAACTGCCATATATGCTAAAAAACTATGAAAAATAAATATACGTTTATATTATTATACAGACATATATGTATAAGCACAGACAGTCATAATTAGAATGAATTATAAAATATATAGCATAGTGCCTGGAGCGTGGAGAGTGCCTGATAAATGCCTGTTATTGCTGTTATCGTAGTTATCAAAACTGCCACGTCCTACAGGCCTGGCTTCTGTGTGCCACACGTAAGTGCACACACACTTTGCAAAGCCCACCCATCCTGAAGATTCAGCTCCTGACTTCTGCTAAGGCAACCTCCCTGACAGTGCCGCTCTGTCCTCCGCATGGACTCTCCTCACATTCACACATTTGCCTCACATTTGCCTTGCGGACAGGGCCTTCCTGCTTCTTCTTGGTGTCCCACCCCCCGCAGTTCAGCAGACAAGCAGGGATGTGCTTGTAGGGAAGGGACGACGGGCCAGGGGCCAGCGCCAGGGCCGGGCCCTCATACCGGAGGAAGCGGTTGAGGTCACCGTGCCGCATGTACTCAAAGACCATGAGCAGCGGGCGGCCCTCAGTGCAGACGCCAAAGAAGCGCACGATGTGCTGGTGCTGCAGCATGGTGAGCAGCTCGGCCTCCCGCTGGAAGTCCTGCCTGGCACTCTCAGACACCTCCTTCAGCGCCTGGATGGCAGGGGCGGGGACAGGCCTGGGTGAGGGCCCAGCCTTGACCTCCCCACGTCCAAGGTGACCCATCCACCCACAAGGCGTGAACCATGCCGGACCCCAGCCTCCCACCCACCAGCCTGAGCACCCCATCCTGGAATGATGGTGCTCTGGGAGGGGGGCCCGGGCCAGCAATATCGCTTGGCCAAGGTCTTACCTTGACGGCCACTAGCATCTTGTCCTGCTCAGGCAGCAGGCTGTGGCACTCAGCTAGGAAGACCTTCCCAAAGGCGCCCTCGCCCAGCTCCCACTTGAGCACAATATCCCGGCGCTTGATGTGATGAACACCTGCGGGGGGCTTGCAGGGTCAGACAAGAGACCCAGTCTTGGGAAGGATGGGACAGGGGCAAGGACAGGACTGTCCAGCAGGGCTGTGCTCTGCACAGGGGGTTCCAGGCAAAGGGGATGATGGACACTGAAAGTGAGCCTTCACACCTTCACCAAGCCCCATGACATGATGTGGACATGGGTGGCAGCGGGGTGGGAGGGTAGGCTTGTTCAGGCCTGGGGTGGGCAAAGGCAATGACACACAGGGGCTTCTACACATGCACACACACACGTACAAACACACACATACACAGGCTCGCCCGCACCCTTGACCCAGCCCCTCACAGGCATCACTGAAGTACTGTGGGTTCTCAATGATGTGGCCTTGGAGCCCAGAGCTCTTGCCCTCGCTGGGAGACAAGGAGCTGCCACCCAATGTCATGAAATGCAGGGACATGGCCAGTCCATCCTCTGGAGCCAGCACGGTGGGGCCTGGGAAGGAGACACAGTAACATGGAGGGGTCACAGCCCAGGCGCACACTCTAGCTCCTGTCAGGTTGCAGGGTGCCAGGTGACCCCACCTCATAACTTGCACGGGAGGAACAGAAGAGCTAGGAAGCCAGACAGCAGGCAGGAGGAAGGGGAGGCACTATGGCCATTCTCTGTCTGGCTCCTGTCCAACCCCAGGCCCCGTGGGCCACCAGAGAACTCCCCCACTGCTCCCCCCGCAGAGCCCAGACCTCCCAGACCCACTTAGTGTTTGACTACAATCCAGCCACCAATTAGCAGATGCTACCTCTGAAACTACCCCAGCTCCAGCACCGACACACCCATATTCACAAGCCCCATAGCCTGTCCTCATATACCCCAAACACACACTCTGTAGAACTCCACGTGTGCACAGGCCCTCACACAGCGGACAGAGTGGGGAAGAGCCAGCAGGAAACAAAGCCAGATGGACGGACTGACAGACAGCCATTCTGCAGCCCCCCGACTCACGGTTGATCCCAAACTTGTTCCTCCGTCCACATTTGTTGAGCACAAGAAACGTCGTAGAAAGGAAGAGGCAGGCAAAAACAGCCAGGCCCACGGCCATGGAGACCTGAGGGTGTGGGGTGGTCAGATTTGGGGGTTGTCTGCACTCTCAGAGCTCCCCCAGAGCAAACTGTTTCTCCATCCTGCATAGATGCCCAGAGCCAGGCCCACAGACCTGCCTCCTCCTCCCCTGGGTCACAGCTGTGAAGGGGGCTGATTAAGCTCAGGCCAGACTCTACTGATCTCTGTGTTCTGACCAGAACCGACATGCAGATGAGCCTCTAGCCCGGCCCCCTGATCGAAAGTCCTGGACGAGCTTCCACTTCCCACGCTCACCCCAAAAGGTGTTTCATCCTTCTCCACTGGGTCTCCGGATGTGCTGTTGGTGTCTGTGGGGACACAGGGCAGGAAGGATAGGCTTTGGCACACACGGTGTCTCCTCTACCGACTCCCCACCCTGGCCCCAGCTGACCCCGCAAGGATCAGGTTAACTGTACCCCCTGCCCCAGCCGCAGCTCCAGGGACCAGACAGAACCTGCCCTCCAGCCTGGGCTACTCACCCACCGGCGAGAAGGAGACTGCAGCAGGAGGGAGGAGAGAAAGCGATCAGATGGGGAAAAGAGCAGTGCGTCCCCTTCCCCCTCTGGGACTCATCCCTTCGTGGGTGGGGCTGGGGTGGGGAGGTGGAGCTGCTGGACCTCAAGGGAGAAGATGCACGTGGCCCTTTTCCAGCTGGGCCAGGGATGCCCTGGTGCGTGGCTCTCTCTTCAGCCAGCCCAAGTGAATGGAAGAGCTCAGGGGTTCAGGACTCCTGGGGTATGGGGGAGGCAGGGGCAAAGGAGGACAGCGCAGAGCTGGACACCAGAACCCCAGGCTTCTTTCTGTCCAAGACCAGGCACTCCAACTTCTGAGGTCAGGATCACAGCAGGAAGTGGGCCAGGCATCCCTGGACACCTGGATCTGTACCCAGGTGGAACCCAGGGAGAGGGGGCAGGGTTCAGGGTGGCCCTCACACCAGGGATGGGGTCCTCAGGGTTGAACTCGAAAGGGTTGTCCATGAAGGCGGCCATGACGGAGGCGGCGGCCTGGCCCAAGGGGTTGGTAGCCAGCAGCGTGTAGTTGCCGTTGTTGACGTGGGTGGGCTGGTTGAGGCGCAGGCAGCCGTGTCGCACGGTCTCATTGGCTGCCAGCTCCAGGAACTCGGTGAAGATGAAGCTGGTCTCGTTGAGCACAGAGCCATTGAAGAGCCAGCGCAGAGAGGGCGTGGGCTGCCCGTCCACCGAGAAGGGGATGCACCAGTGGTGCTGCTCCACGGCCGGCTGCAGGTGCACACTGGCGGGGACTGTGGGCCAGAGAGGGGGACAGACAGAGTCCGGGAGCAGCTGCGGGCCTGACCAATCCTAGGTGGGGCTGGGAGTGGACAGCTGGAAATCAGGGGGTAGGCCTAAGAGGAACTGGTCAGCAGGCCCTAAGAGATTCATAAGGAGAGACGTTTTGGAGAAAGCTGACAGTAAATCTGAAATAAATCAGGCAGCAGGTACATAAAACTCAGGCTTAAAGAACTTAAGTGGTGGGTTTAAAGAAAATAAGTAACAGTCGTAGAGAAGTAGGGTACCGGCTTATGGAAATTAGACATGGAGTCTTTTGGATGAGGGATCCAGAAAAATTAAGTGTAATCAAGCCTAAGAAGATCGGGAAGGGGGCCTAAACATCAAACAAACAAACAAACAAACAAAAAAAAATATATATATATACAGTTTAAAAACTCTTTGAAAAAAGATATGGGTTTGAAATAGACCCAACCTGAAAGAAACAAAAGCCCCTCAATAATAGAAAAAATATATATATATACATACATACATACACACACAATTGATACTGGAATTCCAGCCAGCACTCATGCAACGGAATACTACTCAGCCGTGAACTGAATGAACTAATAGTTACTCCCATTAACGTGGACGAACCTTACAAAAATAATGTTGAGGGACCTCCCTGGTGGTCCAGTGGTAAAGAATCTGCCTTACAATGCAGGCGACGCAGGTTCAATCCCTGCTCAGGGAGCTAAGATTCCACATGCTGCGGGGCAGCTAAGCCCATGCACCACAACTACTGAGCTCGCGTACCTCAACAAGAGGGCCCGCGTTCCATAAACTACAGAGCCCAAGCGCTCTGGAGCCTGCGCGTCACAACTAGAGAGAGAAAACCCGCACACGTCAACGAAAGATCCCTCATGCCTCAACAAAGATCCCATTAAGATCCCGCAACTAAGACCCGACACAGCCAAAAATAAATAAAATAAATAATAAATACATCTTTAAAAAATAATAATGTTGAGCAGAAGAAACTAGACACAAAATAATACGAGGTATGATTCCATTTATATAATGTACAAGAACAGACAAAACTCAACCATGTTGATAGGGAAGCGTACGTGTGTAAAATTCTTTTTAAAAGCAAGGAAATGATTATCACAAAAGTCAGGATGGGGTGGAGGAGAAGGATGAGGTTCTGAATGGGGAGAGGAAGAGAGTGTCTTCTGAACTGCTGGTAAGAATAATTACTGTTTAAGGTGTATATGTTTTATGTACATATCTATGTATGTTATGTTTCACAAGAAGAAAAATGTATATAACATGGAAGATTTTAAATAATTTGTGGCAGACCTAGGGAAATTAGGCAGTAAGCCTAAAGGGGAACTTAGATGGGGAATTTCTTCTTTTAAAACTAGGATATAGGGACTTCCCTGGTGGTCCAGTGGTTAAGAATCCCCCTTCCAATGCAGAGGTTGCGGGTTCGATCCCTGGTGGGGGAACTAAGATCCCCGCATGCCGAGGGGCAACTAAGCCCGGGCCACAACTAGAGAGAAGCCAGCACGCTGCAATGAAGAGCCCGCCCACCACAATGAAAGATCCCGCGTGCCACAACTAAGGCCCAACGCAGCCATAAATAAATAACTTAATTAATTAATTAAAAATTAAAAAAATAAAACTAGGATGTAGGCAAAAGTTCTAAGGAGGAACAGGCATGAAGAAATACAGCAGAGCAGTGAGAACGGGCAGGCAGCTGGTGTTGAGGGCTTCAGGTAGCAAGACTTGGGCAGGGGCCAAAAAGAAATCCATCTCCATCCCTCTGGCCTTGACGAGCCCCCAGGACTTCCCTCAAAGGATCAGGTTTTCATGGGAATCTGGAAACAGCTGGGAGGGAGCAGCTGTGGACACACACATCCCACCCCTTTCCTGCAGCCCCCCACGCTCACATCCTCTTTTCAGGGAAGAAGGAATGGGGGTGGGCGCAGGGGCAGTCATTGGGACTCACAGGAGACGTTGACCTGGACAGAGACTTCAGCCCGGCCCACGTCATTCTCCGCCCAGCACGTCACGTTCTTCCTATTGAGGTCACTGGTGACATTGGCCAGGGTCAGTCCCAAGGACGGCAGACTCCCAGATTGCTGGGTCAGAGAAGAAAGGGGAAAATCAAGAAAAGCTTCAGCTAGCTTGGGATTGGAGGCAGGGTGGCTGGAGCTGATGTCTTTGGGGAGCACCTCTGGGCCAGATGGAAAAGGGAGGAAGGCCGGGAGGGAGGGGAAGGAAAAAGGTGTGGGAGAGAATATAGCAGAGAATGGCCCTCCTTTAGAGCTTGTTTGCAGATTCTCCTGGATCATTTGTTTAATGATCTGAAAACTCTAGAACACAACCAATAACCTCAAGATAGGCACAAAGTACCCCAAGCCATAAAACCACCCATCTAAACAGCTAAATAGATGTCACAAATCCCAAGTACTACATATGCACAACTAATTGGAAAACCAGCTAGGACCTCACCACCTACTCATTCTTGTTTTACACATAGTTCTAAGAAACTTAGTCTCAGCCCAAGGAAGATCAGAAACAAAGAGGTGGTGCTGGTAACAGGGCAGCACTTAGAAGCAACGGTAGAAGCATGGTGACTACCTTTGGCAGATGGAAAAAGAGAGCGAAGTTAGAGAGAAGCTAAGCGGCTTGGCTCTGAATCATCATCAAAGACTGAACCCGATTCAGATTCTCTTCCTAAGACACCATGGACGTTGTGTGGCCTTAAGACAATTCTTAATCCTGCCGAACCAAGATTTTCTTATTTTGTAAGCTGAAGAGGTAAACAAAATGATCTTTTGACATTTTAGAAAGCTACTTTCATAAAATGATGAAAATAGCTGAAGTAGTGGACAAATCTGATTTACCTGGAAATTTTGTAAATGTGGAATCCCTTGAATAAATACCACGAAAGGTGAAGTTTCTCTGGGCTTCCACTGGAATATGTGAGTTCAAAGATTCCAGAGGAGCTCTGCAGCCTCTTATGCAAGGCCTGGGTTCCAGCCACCCCAAAGGGAAGCCCTGCCCTTAGCTTCTCTCGGCTGTCCCATCTCCTCCAAGTCACCCTGGGGTATGGGGTCCCGTGAACTCTTCCCTTGGAGCTGCTCTGCCACCCTTCACACTCCTGAGGGGGACCAGCCTCCCCTCCCCTCCATTTAACCCAGTTAGGCTATGGCTTTTCTATAGGAAGTCTCCAGAAAACAGAAGTGGTAGCAAACATGTAAAGCTCCCAAAGAGAAAAGCAAAAACCTGCAACTTCCCAAAACAGCTTATCAAAGGTCTCTCCACAGATGGTCATGCCCAGCCTCTTGCTTCTGTCTTGTCCCCTTTTCCATTACTCACCCTCAGTGGCTTTGATCTCTGGGAGAGGAGGAACCACTCAGTGGCTTGTGATTCCTCCTTCAATATTGTTCCAGGGGCCACCAGCAATTCTGGGGTTGACTCCACTCCCAAAGCGAGGGCCTCCAAACTGAACACCACACCCCTGCTTTCACTGACCCAGCTCCTTCCAGGGACTGGACCCTCTGTGTCCACCCATGAGGGCCCAGCTTTCTGGGTGGGCACAGCCCAACGTCGGCCCCTGCTGACCTTGTCCATGAGGCCTCCTGAGTCAACTACAGCTACTCTCAGTTGCCCGTCGCCAGCCTGAGGACAAAGGGCAAGACCTGGGAAGATGCCCAAAGACCGATCTGGATAAGAGGCCAGAGAGTGCCCAGAGGCAGGCAGGACATCAGAAGGCCATCATGTCTACCTCCTCAGCTGACAGATAAGAAAACCAAAATGCAGGCAGACTGAGGGATTTTTCCAAAAGTCACTCCAAGAATTAATTAGTGAGAGAGCTGGAACCAGACCCGTGCCTCCTTTATTAATATGCTCATCACACACTCAAGAGGATGTTCCTTCCAGAATCTCTAGAAAATGACCAAAAGGCCCCCAAGAACTGGCCTGGGTGCAGGACCGCAAATATTGTGCCCTGTCCCTGGTTCTCAGTTTCCTTATCTAGAAAGGAGGTGGATGGGAGAGTTGGTCTGTTGGGTTCCCCTGCTCAGCTCCAATATGTGAGGGCTCTGTGACCCTCTCTCTTGTGGCCAGCACCGTGATCCCAGAGTGGGGACCTAAGTTTTGGCGGATCGGTGGAGCCTGGGGTCCTTGCTGGGCCAGGGCCTGGCCTGAGGGCATGTGCATGCCTGCGGCTGCCCAGCAGCACAAGCCTTAGTCCCAGGGGTCTAAACCATCTCTGTCCATCCCTCATCCTTTATGTGCTTCTTATTTGTTGTCTCTCTTTCCCTGTCTTTGCCTCCTGTGCTCTGTGCAGGCCTCGAATCAGGAGGGGGGCATGGGGGCACGGGCGGTGGAGGGCTTCTCACCATCACCGTGGCTGACTCCTCCAGCTCCGTGAAGATCCAGCCAGCCTGCTCCAGGCCCTGCCCCTCCACCTGGCACTGCAGCAACACGTCGTCTCCCACGTCCACGGAGGCATTGGGCATCTGGACCTTCAGTGTGGGTACACCTGGTGGCCCAGGATGCCCGAGGGGCGTTAGAGCTGGGAGCTGCCTCCGAGCCCCGCCCTTGGGCGGGGCTCCTTCTCCCACCCTCCTCAGAGACCCTGCCCCTGCCCCCCAACCTTCAGTTTCCCCCAGCTCTTGCCAATGCCCGTTTCCCAGTCCCTCTTCAGGGCTCACCCCCTGAGCCCTGCCCAGTGCCCTCTCCCCAAGCATGGTGCTCTTTCCCAGCCCCTCACACCACCTCCAGCACGTACCGCAGCTGGTGTTGGACATGAGGGCAAGGGGCCCCTGCCCGGGACACTGCAGCTTCTGTTCCCGCACTCCGCCCAGCCCCTCCTCCTCCCAGCGCTGCAGCCAGAGCAGGGCACAGGTACAGTGCAGGGGGTTCCCCGACAGGACTCTGGTGGGTGTGGGGGACACCAAGAGAGTCAGGGGGAGGGCAGATGTGAAGGAGTACTACAGCAAGAGGGAATGCAGTTAGACAGCAGGGTGGACTGTCTAGAGGTGAAGGAGTGGCGACACGGGAGAAGTTCCTCTCATGGACCCCCCTATAGAATAGAATGCCGAAAGTCTAAGATAGCCAGCTGTGGGCTACATGGAATTCCCTCACCTGGGCTCCCCAGGGTGACAAGCCAGGTGAGGGCTCCAAGTAGGGTGACAAGGAGAGAAGGGCACCGCCTTCCGGGGTGACCCAGAGGCCTTAGGCGCCCACCAAACAAACATGGACCACTGCCGTCCCACCCATCCCATGAACACTGTGGGAGGATGTGCCGGTGTGCACAGGCCCTGAGAACCAGGCCAGCCCCCAGCCCCCCAAGCACACACGCAATCAGTTGTCCAGGCCAGCTCTCCACCCCCCACCCCAAATGTGCCCAGGGCAATCACCACCTCAATGGGTGGGCCTGCAGCTTCTGCTTCGATGGGGGGGTTCACAAGCATGCATATGGACAGCCAAACACGCGGCCCCAGAGAGAACACCCCACCCCCAAAGTTCCACACAGACACAGCGACACATACCTTCACACAGAGGTTCAAGTGCCCGAGGGCACACGCACACACACACACACACACACACACACACACACACACACTTGCCGCTCTTGACCCTGGAAGTCCCCACACTCACAGTTCCTGTAGGGAGAGGCCCTGGACGGTTTTCCAGGAGAGAGACTCCAGAGCATTGAAGGACAGATCCCTGCGGGAGTTGAGACAGAGCAGACAGACCCTGTGAGCAAGCGACCTCGCTCTGACCCAGTGTGAGGGAGGGGAGGAGCCAGGAGGAAGCTGACATCTGGCTCCCCCGACCCCAGCCCTGGCAACTACAACTAGCCCGCGAGTCACTGGAGAGGGGGGACCAGTTGGGCTCTCTGAGTCCTGCTCTTCTCCCTGGGACAACAAGGGTTAACCGCACTGAACCCCCTCCCCAGACCCCAGGGAAGCGGGGTGGTCTGAGGGAACAGCCGCTACCCCTCCCCAAGCCTTGGCCCCAGCTGGCAAAGTGCTGAGGCCCCAGCTGGGGGCAGGGGCTCCATCTGTGCTGCCTGCCCACAGAGCCCAGGACGGGGCCAGAAGAGGAGGGGGATCACAGGGCTTCCACACTCCCTTGCCGCCTGCCGGACGCAATGGTGAGGATCTCAGAGTCCTTCCCCGGCTTCCCTCCCCACTCCTCCTTCCTTCCCCTCCTCAGGGACTAAGGAAAGCTGGCTGCAAGGGACCCCAGGCCCCCAGCCCCCTAGCTGTAGAGATAGAGAAGGGGAGTTGGGTGAGGGGCCAGCTCCAGGACTCTACACCCTGCACCAGGCTGCCACTCAGGGGACCTCTGCCTCTGAGGGGTCTGCCCTGACTCCTCCCCTTGCCTAGCTGTCTTTCAGTTTGTGGAGGCTGAGATGGAGGGTAGCCGCCACAGGGGGATCACAAAGACTACCCGCTTCAGCGCCAGACAGAGCTGAGTGTGCCTCTGTCCTGCCACTTACAGCTGCGTGACCTCAGCCCAGAAACTGAACACGTCTGATTCTCAGAATTCTCATCTATAAAATGGAGATGACACTACCTTTCTCACCAGGTTGATTGTGAAGATTCACTGACCTAAGTATCGTGAGGTGTCGCTGAGTACGCTTTTTTTTTTTTTTTTTCCGCGGTACGCGGGCCTCTCACTGTTGTGGCCTCTCCCGTTGCGGAGCACAGGCTCCGGACGCGCAGGCTCAGCGGCCATGGCTCACGGGCCCAACCGCTCCGCGACGTGTGGGATCTTCCCGGACCCGGGGCACGAACCCGCGTCCCCTGCATCGGCAGGCGGACTCTCAACCACTGCGCCACCAGGGAAGCCCAAGTACACACTTTTAACTGAAGCCCTAGTACACAGTCAGTGAGGGTAACATCACCTCATTTTGTCGTCGTTGTTGCTAAATCACGGACACAGAGAGTTTAGAGTACCCAGCACAACTATGAATGGCAGGCTCCCACCACTCTTCCTGTCTCTCCACCTGCCAGTGGTGAGAGGAGGAGCTGAACTCCTACCCTCAGAGGGGCTGCCAGGGACTCCAAGGGTCTCTCCTTTGGAGGTGTCTCCTGCCCACCCCTGCCCCTCCCCCTCCTCTACGGAAAGGGTGGCTGTGACTCCCAGGGGAGTACACCAAGTGGCAGATCTGATCCCCCAGCTCCCAGGCTATCCCAGGGGCTAGGGAGCAGGTGGGAGATAGAGTCCCGGCCAGAACCCGGGGCCCTGTTCCCGATCCTTGCTCCCTTTGGACTGGTGTGTATCTGAGCCCTGGGAAGAAAACTGAGGCAGGCACCTATGAGAAGTGTCCCTGTAGCATGAAGCATGGAAGTGAGACAGCAAGAAGGACCTTCCAGCTGGCAGGGGTGGGAGCTGAGGGCACCGCCATCCCTGAAGTGGATAAGAAGAAGGCCCCAGGAGAACGGGCGGAACGACTTCCCTGACCAGGCTGGGGCCTTCCTCAGAACAGTTCCCTGGGGAGGGCCAAGCCCATTAGCCACCCAAGCCTAGGTGTCTTCTCACCCCCCTCTGCCCAGCCCTGGCCACTCACAGGCGACGGAGACGAGGAGTGAAATGGAAGGCATCTGGCGCCACGAAACGGAGACCACTCTTCACGATGGTGCTGGGGAGGGTGCAGCAGGATCAACACCGAGGGTCGTAGCCCCCCTGGGTCACACTCTCTGCCCATGCCAGCCCTCCGGTCCCCCATGCTGAGCCCTGGACCCCTCCCCACCCTCCTCAAAGCTTTCTCAGCCACCCTGGACCCCTGAGACCACTGAGCTCACTGAGCGGCCAGCCCCTCCGTCCTGAGCCTCTCAGGTCCTCCCACGCCCCTCCCAGGCCCCTTGAGCCCTCCCTGACCCTCTGGTCCCCCAGGCCCTGTGTGGAGCCCCTCACAGGTTTCTCAGCTCCCCCAGGCCCCTCAGGTCACTGAGCTTCAGCTGCCACAGATGCGGCTGGTTCTCGATGTAGCTGTGGGGAGAGGGGATGGGAGTCACAGGGGCCCAGGCCCACACTCGAGTTCCCACACCCACCCACCTCCCTCCCTCCCAATCACATGCGCATGTGCACACATGCACCCAGTCACACAAAAACCTGTTTACACGCGCACACATACACAGGCATGCCCACACATGTGCAGCCTCATATGCATGGAGACCCACCACCTCACACAGCCACACCGTCCCATGCATGCATCCTCACACCACCACACGTGCACACTCTCACACACTCAAGCATGCACACACACAGGTGTGTAAACATACGCACAGAGACACATCTCCTCACACACGTCCACACATGCATGCATGAACCCACAGGTGTGCCCGTGTGCATGCTCACGCTCTCCCACGGGGACAAACATAGCTGCATAGCTCTCATGCGCGCACACACACACGCACACACACACGTGAGAATGTGTGGGCATACTCACACTCACAAACACACACAAGTCCATTTGCAGCTTGGCGTTCTGCTTTTAAACACAGCCTCTCCTGCACACGCTCAGCAATAGGGGGTCACGCTGAAACGCTTGTTTCCACAAAGGGCCCGTGCTCATCCCTGCCACTGCCCCACCCAGCACAAAGGAAGCCCTGTGGCCATGTAAATATGCGCTCCCAAACACACCGCTCAGGGGCCACCGTCTGGGCTCACCCATACTGCTGTGCACGCGCACAGGGGCAGACACACACACACACACACACCCCACCCGCTCCCCCTCAAAGCTGGTCCCTCCCCACACTCAAGAAGCAACCCCTCCATCACCCCCGCCATCTTTCAGCAAAGCCAGTGACAGGCATAGAGGCTGTCAGTCAGAGACCCCTTGAGCCCCTCCCTGCCCCAGGAGGGACCCAGGGAAGAGGAGAGGGGCAATGAGAGGACAGAGTCAGAGTTGGGGACAGTGGAGAGGCAACGAGTGGCTGTGTTTCACAGTGAGAGGGCAATGGGAAGGCTGAGGGTGGGGAGCAGGGTGCAGAAAAACAAAGAGAGAGCGAAACAGGGACACCTAGGAGGAAGGGACTGACAGGAGGAGACAGGCAGCGAGACAGAGACAGAGACAGACAAGGAGAGAGACAGATAAGAAAATGGAGACAGAGGGACAGACAGATAAGCACAGAGAGCCAGAGAAAGCAAGATGGGAAGAAGAGAAAGACAGAAGTAAAAGCAGGCGTGCAGGGCTGGGGGATTTCTGACACTGCAGGCCCTGTCCAGCTTCTGGATCTAGCACGCCAGGGAGTTCCTGAGAAGTCAGCTGCCCTGCAGCAGCACGTCAGGCCTGCCCCCACCACACACACAGGGGCCCCTGACTCACTGCCTGTTCTCAGAGCCCTCTCCCTCTACCCTGTACTTTCCTCAATTGTGGGAACCAGGACCAGCCTGAATGACCCCTCCCCGCCAGCCCTTCCCAGACTTGGCCCCTGCAGGACAGCCAGGCATCAGGTCCTCAGTCCCCTGAGGTCTAGGGAGTAAAACTCCAGTGACTCTGAGAGAGAGTAGGTCCCTGTCCTGCCAACCCCCCACCAGCCCCTGCCCAAAGGACCTAGAGCTATAGGGAGCCCAGGAGGGGGTGAGAACGTAGTGTGGCCGGGTGTGTGCAAACTGTCAGGCAGCGTGCTCAAAGCTGCCTCATTCGTTTGGATTCATAATCAATCTGTCTATTCGAGTCCATTATCTCCTCCTTAGCTCTGCGGGTGAGGGAGGAGGAGGGGACCTTGCAGGCGGAGGCAGGGGTTAGACTGCCCCCCCATCCAGAGGGACAGCTCAGCTCACCACCCTGCATGCCTCCCACCCCCCCAGCCCCAACCCGTCCACACTTCCACCCCCTCCCCCAGCTGTACCTACTAGGGGCTTGGAAGGGAATCAGGAAAAGAGAGGGCTGACGGGGAACATTCAGGAGCCTGGGCCCTGCTTTGAAGGTCCAGAGTGATGAATGGACGGGACTGGGGGTGGCAGTCTGGACCTCAGGCCCCCTCCCATCATGCAGAAACCTAGGTCCAGACCAAGACAAGGCCATCTTGCCTCCTCATCTCCCTAGGGCCATTAGGGAGAGAGATCAAGTACCTTCCTGTTAATTACCACAAGATACCCAAGTAACTCAGTGCCAATTATCGCAGGCTGCTCAAGTCACTTCCAGACATCGATGGCCCCTGCCTCAGATACCTTCCAGCCTGTCATACATGAGGCCAGGGCTCCTTGCCCATTCGCTAACCCCAGGCCACAGGAGGAGAATATTCTAGCAGTTCCTTTCTTCTTCTAGAAGTCTTGCTGGCCCCGCCAGCCACATAGAATACTCAAGTATTTTCCAGCCACCACCATGCGATGCTTGAGTACCTCTAGGCCAGTAAGTACAGAATACTCCCATAGGTTTCATCCACTGCTAAAAAGTACTTGAGTATTTTGTAACCAATTACTGCAGGATGTCAGAGTACTGCAAATGCTGGAGATTCCTCTTAGTTTCCGGTCCCGAAGGGAGGAGAGTCTCTCAGCAAGGCCCCTGACTCCCTGCCCAAAGTAGGGAGACAAGGGTGGTGAGGGAGATGGGGTGGGGAGAGGGAAGCCAGGTGGGGCTCTCATTTCCCACGTCCAAATCAAGAGGTGGTGTGGACAAGAGACGGTGGAAGTGGGAAGAAGAGAGCTCAACCACCAAGCTATGGCTCCTCAGCGCCTCCCACCTATTCCAGTTGAATTCCCAGTTCCAGAGAGAATTGGTGTTGCCTGGTCATGACTAGGAAAGGGGAGGGGGCTGATTTCTCCCTGGAAAAGGAAAATGGTGAGGATGCCAAACTGGTGGCGGGGGGCGGGGGGATGTCTCTGCGGATAACCAGCCCCTGCATAGGGCAGAGGGTGGACTCCTGGCTGAGCTCCAGAAAGCGGTTTCTAGAAGGCTGGGCTCTCTCAGGTCTGGTCCACAGAGAGCCCCCTTTCCTCTCCTCGAAGCTGGCACCGCAGCTGCCCTGAGCCCAACTTCCAGGCAGTAACTGCGGAGGCTGCCAGGGCAGCGGAGGAAAGCCGAGGCACAGCTGCGGGCTGCACGGTATCAGCCTCCCGCCGCGCCCGCCCCTCCTGATCCAGCAAGCAAGCGGCAAGCCAGTGCCCACGGGGCACTGCTATGCCCGCCTGTCCCTGCGCCCCCTCGCCCGTCAGACACTCACAGCTCCGTCAGGTTCTCGGCGCCTGGCAGGTGGCGGAGGCTATCCAGGGCCCCAGGCCGGGTGCAGAGCAGCCCCGAAGGGCCGTGGGGGCAGCAGACATCGGGGCAGGGTGCAGCGCCCGCAGATGCCAGCATCAGCCAGGCCAGCAGGCTGCCCGGCCCCGTAGCCCGGCGGTGCCCGCTGAGTTGCCCGCGCCGTCCGCCTCGCAGCATCGCGGCGGCGCCCGCCTCGCCCCGGCCAGGCAGCCGTCTGTGCGCTTCCAGCAGCGGCTGCCTGGCTTCCCGCGACATGTGCGCTGGGCAGTGTTAAAGACCCAGCCGCCAGGAAAGGGCGGAGCCAGCGGCCCCCGCCCGGCCTCGCTCCGCCCCCTCTGACTCCAACCCCTCCCCCTCCTATTCTAAGTCCCCAACTCTGCCCCCACCCTGGCAGCCTACTCCCCCAAGATACCCCCAGCTCCAGGAGTCGCGGAAGGGCAGCCGCAGAACTCCTCGGAGGTGTCTGCTGGAAGTAGGGGAACTGGGAAGTTAATACATTATTTCTCCCAGCCTAAAGAAGCTGTATTTAGGTGGGAGGGGAGATGACTGAGCTTAGGGAAAGCTTGCTGTCCAGGTCATCCTAGCCAGCCCCCGGCCTCAGATCTCACTCCGCACGGGGCGCGTGCCTGAGGGACTGTGCATGTCACTTGGGATAAATTAGGTGAAACACTCTCTAAAGCCTAGAAAGAAATGGGAAGGGATCCCCAAATGACCAAACGCAGGACCTGGGGAAGGAAAACAGAAGAGACAGAAAGGGAAGGTGTCGCCCCCGAACAGCGGGAGAATGGAGACCCGGGAGCCGAGACGCCTATTTCCAGGAGAGGCCACAGGGTGGCGCTGGAAGCCCGCGCGCAAAGGTGTGAGCTCCTCCGAGGTTGGGTGGGTGGGGGCGCAGTCGGCAGCCCCCACTGCGCGGCGCCTGGTGACCCAGCGTCAGCCACTGACCCGGGCCAGCCGGCACTGGCCCCCCGGCTGGGCAGAGCCAAGCTGGGCTGGGCTGGCATCGATCGCCGTTCTGACAAGAGCATCGATTTCTGCACGGAGAAATTAATAGCTCTCTTAGCTCCTCGGACGCGGGAGCCGCCCGCGGGCGGAGCTGGGGACCCGTCGGTCCAAGGAGGCCGCGAACCCGGAAAGCCCCGGGTCCCCAGCAGCAGTCAGAGGGCAGGTCCCAGCCCCTTCACCCCGCGGGCCTCAAGCCGGGGAAAGGGGAAGGAAGAGAGGTTCTGGAGGAGGGACTTTTGGAGAAGGGTAGGGCAGAGAAGGGCCCAAGGAACCCGCAAAGGAAGCCTTCCGAGAGGAGAGTTTTCTCCACCAGGGCCCCAGCACAGACTGTCCCCCAATTTCCCGAGACAGAGACAGACCGACCGACCAAGTAGCCTAAATTCAGGAAGGTGACCAGACAGAAGCGGGGCCCCACGGGGTCATTGCCCTCTCCACGAGGATTTTGGTTGGAACCAAGGGACTTAACTAGGACAGAGCCTTGCGCCCGAAAGCAGAAGTGCCAGGCTCCTAAGGAGGTTGCCAGGAGCTCAAAGAAGCGAAGGACTTGACTATTCCGGAGACAGGTCGCATTCCCGCCGGGTTTCAAGCTCACCGGGTCGCTGCTGCCAGCAGTTACCCCCCAGGTGTCAAGGCAGCAGGTGGCCGAACTTAGAACCACCCCTCCCCGAGGGGCCCGGTCGCTCGCCGCCGCTCGGCCGGCAGTGCAGCCCCAATTGGGAGAAGTCCGCAGGGGCGAGGGAGGGGGGACCCACCTCAGCCGCAGCGGGGCTGGGGGGAGCTCTGTTCTTGGCCCACCATCCCCCTGTATTTTGGCCTTATTTCCCCAACAGACCTGTCCACCCCTGAGTTGTCAGGCTAAATATTTTGGCTTGGCGGGAGGGGCGGAGAGAACCGAGAGGTCCCGGCAAACCAATCCGTTCGGTCTGGGGCGGGGAGGCGGGAGCTGGGCGCGGCCCCTGCGTGCCACCCAGGGAGATACCGCGGCAGCGCGGCCAGCTGGCGCTGGGGAGCCGAGCGCGCCCGGAGGGATCCGGGGAGACTGTCCCCGGCGAGTCCCGCGCTCCCCGGGACCCCCCCCCCCACGGGCTTCTGCTCCGCCCTCGGGGTTGACCGGCCTCTTGCGCTGCCTTTTGCTCTGCACCCTGTGTGACTTTCTTTCCCTGGAAGCCTCTCTGAGTCTCTTCCCGTTGCTGTCTGCATCTCTGTCCTCATCTCTCTGTCTCTGTTTTCACGCTGAGTCTCTGGCTCCAGCGACCTGTCACCGTCTGTGTCTCTGTGGCTCTCATGACTTTTTTTCTGTCTCCTGCCATCTCTGTGTGGGATTCTTTGTCACTCTGCCCCTTCCCTTCCCCTTCCCTCTGAAGCTTGCATCTCTGTGTCCCTTAGGGCCTGTCAGGTCCTTCTCCTCCCCGGAGCCATCTGGAGAAGAGTCAGGACTGGGCACAAGGCAGGACTAAGACAATGGCAGTGCCCAGTCTGCGGCCATGGGTGGCCTGCCTGCTTGTGATCCTCCTCTCCTTGGGATTTAGCCTGGACACTCGCGAGGGTGAGTCCCCAGCACTGTCTCCTGGAGCCCCATCTCCCTTCCAGCAGACTGGGAGGCCAAACACTGAGCTTCCAGCCAGAACATGTCTATTTACTTACTTCGACAAGAAGACTGGGGTTAGGTCTCAGAAGGACTTCCCACCAGGAAGAGCATTTAGTTTCCCAGAGGTGGGCATTTTCCTCTCAGTTCCCTGGGAAATGAGAAGGACCCTGAAACAGGGATGAATAGATGTCCTCCATTCCTGCTTATGAAACAGTGATCCCAGTAAAGCCTGAATGAGAGTCAAAATGAGGGGATTAGTCTTAGAGGTCTTTTCTAGAGCCACTGAATGTTGGGAAAGGGGCCAGGATGGGAAGGGGAGCTGAAAACTAGGCACCATTAAGTAACTGAACCCATTGTGCAGACAGGAAACTGAAGCTCAGAGAATTGAGAGATCAAGCTAGGCTGGGGTCCTGAGCTCCTGTCTCCAGGTTCTGTCCCATGTCCCCCACTTTGAGGGCCCATCTGCTGGGGTAGGGAGCTTCTTTTAATTAGTCCCCAGGCTAAACACTTCCCATGTGTAGGGTTTTGGGGATTGGGACCATGTAGACGAAGTGGCCCTCATGAGGGTGCTGGGGGCTTGGCAGGGAGAGGAAAAAGTGCTGAGGGTGGAAGATTCAAAGGCGGAAGGATGAAGAGATGTCCCTTTCCCCACACCCACCATTCCCTTCCAGACTGAGGAAACTCAGGAATCCAGTTCTCTGTGCCTGCCTGAGGGGTCCCGTGATGCCCTCAGACTGGGACTTCCAGGGGCAGAGCAGAGTCTCCCCTTCCTGCAGAGACAGAGGAGTGATGTGAGTGGGTTGGGGCAGGGGGTCCCCTGAAGAGTGCTAGTCACAGAGGCACTGCCTGCAAGGCATAGCCCCACCCCTACACCCCTCCCCTCCTCCACCCCTCCCCTCCTCCACTGCTGTGCCAGGACAGGGCATAGCAAATGCCAGCCAGGAGCACAGCTGTCAGGACAGGAGCACGGCCCTGGGGGCAGGGGGGCGGGGGAGGGCGGTGTTTGGTCAGGGGACCCAGATGTCCTGTTCCCAGTGCAGCTCTGTACACCACCATGTCCTGAAGGGAGGCAGGCAGGGGTTAACCTGTGAAGGTCGTAGATTTGTTTTTCCAAATGACTCCCATCAGGGGAGCCCTAGAGAGGCTGGGGCATGATGGGAAGTGGCATGTGGGCTCCTGAGAGAACCCCCCATCTGCCTGCAGAGCCTGATTGGCCTTTGCCTGGAGGGACTAGAAGTGTTTTCTCATTCTCCCTGTCTGTGTGTGTGCATGTGTACCTGCATGTGCTCAGACACACACACACACACACACACACACACACACACACACATACACACACACACACAGTTGCTGGGTAGAGCCAAGCACAGGGACCATTAAAGACAACAGGGACAAGGTGTGAAGTAAGCCCCAAGGAGCCAGCCTAGCCTGGCCACCCCCTTTTCACCATCAGGGGATGGGCCTGGGTATGTATGATGGGTGCCTTGTTGCTTGAGGGCTGGGTAGGAAGGGAGGGAGTGGCGGCTGGAGAGGTTAGCAGGACTTGAATGGCAAGCTGAAGGATTCAGACCTGAATCTTCCCGAGTGGGGAACATGGAAGGTATCCTTGGGAGAAGTGAGTGCAGGGACCAGGTATCCAGCCCATTAGGAGAATGGTCCTACGTGCCTTGGGGAAAGAAAGAAAAGGGGGGCTGGGGCCCTGCGATCCAGAGAAGCCAGACACACCCAGGTCCCCCAGGGAGGATTGGACTTGGGATCCAGATGTCCATCGATTCAACCCACAACCCCTGAGTGCCCAGCGGTTCCTGCCCTGAACTGGGCACCATGTGGGGATCCTGACTAACAAGGGTCCTACCCTTAGCAGCCTCCCTCCTTGGAGGGGGTGACAGACAGACAGAAAGCAATGTTGGGGCAGTACCCCAGGTGTTCTGGTGTGGGTGCTGGACTAAGTGCAGCTGAGCTGAAGTGATTAACTCAAAGGGCCAGGGAAGGCGGGGGCTTGACCTGAGGCTTTCAGGGCAAGAACTGAGGGTGTTGGCAGGCCAAGGAACTCTTCTGAGGCTGGAGGTATTAGCGGGGCCCAGTTTATCAACACCCTGGAATGTCAGGCTGAGGAATTTAAACTTGAACTTTTGGCAATGGGAGCCACGGAATGTCCCTTCGAGAGTAAACAGTTGCAGGGACCAGGCATCTAGCTTTCTCAGGCCTGGGAGAGAAGTGGAGTGTCTGAAGCTCAGACTACTGCTGCCCAGTCACAGATTTCATTCATTCATTCCTTCATCAAATATTTATTGAGCACCAATTTCATGCCAGGCACTATACCAGGCACCAAGGATACAGCAATGAATTACACAATGATCCCTGCCCTTCTGGAGCTTACAATAAACAAAATAAATAAGTAAATTGTATATTAGCCAGCGTTAAGCATTTGGAGAAAAATTAAGTA
This sequence comes from Delphinapterus leucas, assembly GCF_059928025.1. NCBI lineage: Eukaryota > Metazoa > Chordata > Mammalia > Artiodactyla > Monodontidae > Delphinapterus > Delphinapterus leucas. Next base: position 76,980,256 of record NC_143129.1, read on the forward strand.
GGAAGGGGAGTGGGACTTTCCTGGTGGTGCAGTGGTTAAGAATCTGCCTGCCAATGCAGGGGACACGGGTTCGAGCCCTAGTCCGGGAGGATCCCACATGGCACAGAGCAACTAAGCCCGTGTGCCACAACTACTGAGCCTGCACTCTAGAGCCCGCGAGCCACAACTATTGAGCCCACGTGACACAACTCCTGAAGTCCGCGTGCCTAGAGCCCATGCTCCACAACAAGAGAAGCCACCACAATGAGAAGCCCATGCACCGCCAGAAGAGAAGCCCCTGCTCACCACAACTAGAGAAAGCCCACGCAGCAGCAAAGACCCAACACAGCCAAAAATAAATAAATAAATAAATTTATTTATTACAAAAAAAAGTAGGAAGGGGGGTAGGGAGTGTTGCCATAGTAAATAGGATGGTCAGAGTAGTCCTTATTGAGAAGGTGACATCTGAGCAAAGACTTAAGAGAGGTGAGGGAGCCATTGAGAGGGAAGGGTGTTCTAGCCAGAGGGAACAGAAAGTGCAAAGACCCCCAAGGCAGAAGCTTGGCTAGCTTGTTTGAGGAACAGCAATGTGGCCACTGCGTCTGAAGAAGAGAGAGAAAGCGGGTGAAGTTGGAGAGTTGCAGGGACCCTGTAGGCTGCGGTAAGGACTTTGGCTTTTCATCAGCTAGATGAAAGCCATTGGGGAGTTTTGAGCAGTGGAGGAAAGTGATCCAACTTGTGCGTTGTGTTTCCACTCTGGCTATAGAGCGGAAGAGAGAAGAAAGGGGGGACAGGGTGGAGGTGAGGAGACTATTTAGGAAGCTATTGCTGTAAAGCCAGGAGAAGATGATGGTGAAGGCAGCTCAGGTGGCCCTGGATACATTTTAAATGTACAGCCCACAGAGTATAGGGGTTAGACAAGGAAAGGAATCATGGAGGCTTTAGTTTTGGAGTCTGACTGCAAGAATGAAGTTGCAATCAACTGAGAAGGGAACGTGAGTTTGGGAGGGAAGTTCAGAAGCTCACTTTTGCCCATGTTGGCTCATCTGGTGGGGATCCTCCAAGCTGCCAATGAGGCCTCTGAGGCCCGGGGAAGAGGTCACGCATGGGGTGCTTGGCCCAAACGGTACTGAGGGCTACCTGCACTTGTACCCACAGTGTGCCCCAGCCTGGACATCCGCTCAGAGGTGGCAGAGCTGCGTCGACTGGAAAACTGCAGCGTGGTGGAGGGCCACCTGCAGATCCTACTCATGTTCACGGCCACCGGCGAGGACTTCCATGGCCTCAGCTTCCCACGCCTCATTCAGGTCACCGACTACCTGCTGCTCTTCCGTGTCTATGGCCTGGAGAGCCTGCGTGACCTCTTCCCCAACCTAGCGGTCATCCGCGGTGCCCGCCTCTTCCTGGGCTACGCGCTGGTCATCTTCGAGATGCCGCACCTGCGGGACGTGGGGCTGCCAGCGCTGGGGGCCGTGCTGAGTGGGGCCGTGCGCGTGGAGAAGAACCAGGAGCTCTGCCACCTCTCCACCATTGACTGGGGCCTGCTGCAGCCTTCACCTGGCGCCAACCACATTGTGGGCAACAAGCTGGGCGAGGAGTGTCCCGACGTGTGCCCTGGCGTGCTGGGCGCCACTGGCGAGCCCTGTGCCAGGACCACCTTCAGCGGGCACACCGACTACAGGTGCTGGACCTCCAGCCACTGCCAGAGAGGTGGGCACTGGCACAGAACATGACTGGGGGCACAGAGGGGGCAGGGTCAAATGGGGCTGGCTGGCCATAAGATGGTATGGGTAAGTACTTTGCCGACACTATTTATTTTAATCCTCACTCATCCTATGAGGGAGGTGCTGTTGCTATTCCAGCTTTGCAGATGAGGGAACTGAGGCTCAGAAAAGTTAAACAACTGATGTAGCATAAGGCAGTCAAGGGGTGGGCACAAGACAGCATCAGGTAGTTATGGAGAGACAGTAGAAGATAGGTATAAGTTGGACATGGTGAGGAGGGGAAGGGTGGCATGAATGGATACAAGTCAGCTGCACAGCAGCAGTATGGGGCAGTGGACAAGAGCAAAGCCGACTGGCCTGTGTTTGACTCTCGGCTCTACTACTTACCAGCTATGTTTATTTAGCTAATCTGTGCCTCAGTTTCCTCATCTGTAAAACGATCAGAGCATTGTGATGAAGAATGAGCTATTCTGTAAAACATTAGAGCAGTGCCTGGGCCATGTTAGCAGCTCTATGCTTCTGATAAAAATGGCCTCAGCACAGGCTGGCAGTATTGAAATGGGAAGGTTGGGAGCTGGGTGGAAGGAGAAAGGAGGAGGTGACAGATGAATGACAGGGCAGGTGAGGACAAATAATGTGACGTGGGATCTTCTTTAGGACGTAAGGTACATGGAGGGGAAACAGAAGGAAAGAGTGGAGGAAAGGAGGAGTGGAATAAGGAGGGGATGGTTGGAGGAGGAAGTGAAAGTTATAGGGGAGGGAAAGAAGACCTTCAGAGACTGGAAGCAGATCTGGGGTCCCCAAGCTGAGGCTCTTTCCACGCAGCTCCTGGAGGTCAGCTCCCCTCACCCCAATGCCTCAGCGTGAGGGCAGAAGAGTAACCAGATCCCTGCTGTATCCACTGGGCCCCACCTCCCCAATATCTCCCTGTTGGCTGTAAACACAGCTGCTGCATGTCCTCTCTCTGTACAGTGTCAACACACCCTGGCTGACCCTTGCCACACGCATCGCTCCCACAGACATCCAGCTGCCACTGTGCAGAGTCGCCAGGCCGTTGGCACCCGGCCCCAAACCCATCCACATCTACTTGGGGCCACCTCCCACCCAGGGCAGAGCGCTGAAGAGGGAGGAAGTAGGGGCAGGGGCATGGGCCAAACGACCAGGGACGGCCCCTCCTTCTACACACTCCCAGACCCACCTTGCCCTGGACCTCACTCCTCAGGAGAAGCTGACTTGTTCACCTTGGCCCCATGCCTGGCAATGATCTGGGCACTAGGCCTAGACAGGACAGCAGGCTGGGGAGCAGCAGCCCTGATAGACAAGGTCACTGCTTGGTCCTGAGCTCTGACACCCCTGACTAGGCACTGTGGGAGGTGAGGAGTCACAGAGAGGGGCCACGGTCCCTATCTTCAAGAGCCCCCATCTGCAGAAAACAGAGTCGGCAACCAGTGTCATCTGAGCTGGAGGGATTTGGGTGCAGACTAAGAGTGTTAGCCCAGGAGGAGGGGGTGGAGCTAGGACCAAGGAGGCATGGGTAAGGTCTAATGCAGCACTCTGCCCACAGTGTGCCCTTGTCCCCGTGGGCTGGCCTGCACAGTTAGGGGTGAGTGCTGCCACACTGAATGCCTGGGAGGCTGCAGCCGGCCAGAAGACCCCCATGCCTGTGTCGCCTGCCGTCACCTCTACTTCCAGGGTGCCTGCCACAGGGCGTGCCCTCCAGGCACCTACCAGCATGAGTCCTGGCGCTGCGTCACGGCCGAGCACTGTGCCAGCCTGCGCTCTGTGCCTGGCCGCGCCTCCACCTTTGGCATCCACCAGGGTAGTTGCCTGGCCCAGTGCCCTCCAGGCTTCACCCGTAATGACAGCAGGTGAGTGTCAGGTGGGCGGGGGGGGCACCCTTGGAGCAGTGAGGAGGCCCACACTGGTCCAGGGCTCATGCCACATCCTCTGCTTGTCCCTACTAGCATATTCTGCCACAAATGCGAGGGGCTATGCCCCAAAGAGTGCAAAGTGGGCACCAAGACCATCGACTCTGTCCAGGCAGCCCAGGATCTGGTGGGCTGCACCCACGTGGAAGGGAGCCTCATCCTCAATCTTCGTCAAGGCTGTTAGTGCCTTCCTCAGGACCATACCTCTCCTCCTGGCCACACCCTTCCTCCAGGCCACACCCCTTACAATGATCCAGCTAAAGCACCGCTTTCCACCATCCTGGGTCCCAGCCCTGAGGGCCCCCTTCCCTTGGCCCCCATTCAGCTCCCCCCTCCCAATGGAACCATCACTTTCCTTGCCCCTGCTCCAGCCCTGTCTTCCCCATTCCCAGATAACCTGGAGCTGGAGCTGCAGCGCAGCCTGGGACTGGTAGAGACCATCACTGGCTTCCTCAAAATCAAGCACTCCTTTGCCCTCGTGTCCCTAGGCTTTTTCAAGAACCTCAAACTAATCCGGGGGGACACCATGGTGGATGGGTAAGGGGTCAGAAATAGTTCCTTCTGTCTCATCTCCTCCCCAACACTCCCAGAACTGTGGTGAAGAGTATGGGAACCAGCTCTGCTACTTACTAGCTGTGTGACTCTGGGTAGGTTACTTAACTTCTCTGGTCCTCAACTTTCTCATCTGTGAAATGGGGTTAATATAACTCTACTTATTTCTTAGGGCTGTTGTGAATATTACTTAAGTTGTTATGTATAAAGCACTTAAAACAGAGCCTGAAACAAAGTATATATTACTACATAAAATTATAGTTACATATAACTCTATATGTATTGGCTATAATTGTTATCATCTGATCCTCTTAGCTGCAGAGCAAGACTGCCTGGGTTTGAAACCCATTCCTACCTTTACCAGTCGAGGCCTACCCTTAATGTAGCCAGGATTTTTCAAAATAATGTTTTAAATTACCATCCAGCCAAGTGGTTTCTCATGTACCCCCAGGGGTGCCCCCACTCCAGCTGGAGAGGCATAGCCCCAGGCTGAGTCCCACTCCTCCCTGTGTCCCCAAAGCCAGGACAGAGCCTGGCATGTAGCAGGTGCTCAATTAATGTGAGATGAGGGAAGGAGGGAGGCAGAAAAACAGTTGACCCCATTTCACTGATGAGGAAAACACAGAGTGTGGGTGACTTGCCGGACCTCACATTTCTGGTCAGTGGCACCGAGTGGGTGTGTACGAATGCCCCGTGTGTACTGGTGTGGGTGGGCTGCTGTGTGCCGCTCCTTCCCTGTGCCCCCAGTGCAGCCCCTTCAGGAAGAACCCGTAAGACACCCCCTTCCTCACCCCTTGCCCCCACTGGCCGTGCAGAGCAAGGTTTCCTGGCCTCCCCCAGGAACTACACTCTGTACGTGCTGGACAACCAGAATCTGCAACAGCTGGGCTCCTGGGTGGCTGCGGGGCTCACCATTCCCGTGGGCAAGATATACTTCGCCTTCAACCCACGCCTCTGCTTGGAACACATCTACCACTTGGAGGAGGTGACTGGCACGAAGGGACGGCAAAACAAGGCAGAGATCAATCCCCGCACCAACGGAGACCGAGCTGCCTGTGAGGCCCAATACCCCAACCCCTGGCACCCTGGCAGTGAGAGATGTGACCCCAAGGAACACCCAGACGCACGCACAAGCTGACTTTCACACACACTGAAATATACCAGACATGCTCCCGGGTGGAAGGGGACGCTTGAAGGGGACAATGTGATCATTTCTCTTCAGAGGCCACGTTGGGGGTGGGATGCTGCGGCGTCAGGGTGGGGGTTGGGAGTAGGCGGCTCAAGCAGGTGCTCTCAACACGGTCAAGAGCAAGTGTTCGCCCTTCACCCTGAACAGGCCAGACACGCACCCTGCGCTTCGTGTCCAACGTGACGGAGGCCGACCGTATCTTGCTGCGCTGGGAGCGCTTCGAGCCGCTGGAGGCTCGCGACCTACTCAGCTTCATCGTGTACTACAAGGAGTCGTGAGTGGCGGGGGCGGGGCCAGAGTGGGTGGGGCCAGAGCGGGGGCGGGGCCAGGGCCAGAGCGGGCCGGGGTCAGAGCCCGACCACGTCAGTTTGTTCACGACCGCAGGCAGGTGAGGGCAGAGCCCCGGGGGGGCTGTGGAGAGCCAGCAAGCCAGGACCCCAGAGTCGTACTCCCTCGTAGGGCCCACGTCTGGCTCTCTCCTCTCACCTTCTTCATCCCTTCGTGCCTCAGTTTCACCTTAACCAGTGATGAGGAGAGGACAATCAGGATTTCTGAAAGCCCAGGAGAGGCGCCCTGCTGGGAAGGCCTGGATAATTAAACTTCACTTCACTAGGCTAATGTTTTGTACCGACCGCATGCTCCTGCCCCAGCAGCGGTTTGGGAAGTACCCACTAATTTGGTCAGTTTTATGCATATCCTTGCCAGCATTTCATTAAAGCCTGAGGAAGGGAGGGAGCAGGGACAACCAAGGACCAGCTGCTCTTTTCTTTGGAGAGAATGTACTGACCATAGCAGGATGGATAGTGGTTAGATCACAGGAAGAACTTCTCCGAAAGCATGGCTAGGGATCAAAAATAGAACTCTTTAGAGGAGAGAGATGGATTTGGGAAGGCAAGCTGGGAGAGCAGGAGCGAGGAGTACTAACCCTCTGTGGTAGATAGAAGATGGGAGCCACCTGGTTTGGAATGATTTCCTGTGAATTAAAATGGAGAGATCTTAGTTGCCCACTAGCACAGGGCCTGGCCTGGGAGGAAGGGAGAAAAACTAATGGTGGGAGGCCTGCTCACAGGGCCAAGGCTCTCCTAGGCCTCAGTGGAAGATGAAGGACTCTAGCACGAGGAGCTGGAGAGTTTGTTAAATACAGATTCCTGGGCCCTGCTCCCACAGATTCTGATTCCATTAGTCCTGGGCAGGGCCCATAAATCTGCATTTCTAACAAGCTTCAGCATTCAGGTAATGCTGAATCTTCTGGGCCATGGACCGCACGTTAAGGAATGCTAACATGGACTGCAATGTAAAGCCCCGGCCTCCCACCCCTACCCACCGGTTGTACAGCTCACATTCTGCAGGACTATACACCACTGCCTTTGGACTCAAAGGGCAAAGAATCTTCGAGGTCTTTCAGGAAATTCCCCTAGCATCTGCCTTGCGGTGTGGCTATGGCTGTGCTCCCTTAGAGATATACTGGGGATCCTGGCTCAATTCCAGCTCTGAGCAGACCCACTCAGTGAGTGTGTCATGTCCACAAGGCACCTGCCCCAAAGGGCAGACCCACACCTGCTTCTGAATGCCCTCATACTGGAAGAAGCATGACAATGACAGTCTTGGAGTGATTCAGAGAGGAGGGGGATGCTAGAAACTGGGGTTGGGGCTGAGCTGCCCCTCATCTCTAGGGATGGGGTGTTCAGCCCATTCCAGAATGCCACAGAGCATGTAGGTCCAGATGCATGTGGGGCCCAGAGCTGGAACCTACTGGACGTGGAACTGCCCCTAAGCCGCACCCAGGAGCCAGGTGTGACCCTAGCCCCGCTGAAGCCCTGGACACAGTACGCAGTGTTTGTGCGGGCCATCACGCTGACCACTGAAGAGGACAGCCCCCACCAAGGAGCCCAAAGCCCCATCATCTACCTCCGAACCTTACCTGCAGGTAGGCTGAAGCCTTTGAAGGGGGTTGGGAGCTAAATGCCTGGGTCCTAGCGAGAATGGGGGAACCCAAGCACCAGAAATAGAGAAGCTGGGTCACTGAACACCGGGCCTATAGAGGCTGGGAGGCTGGACCTCAGAGAGAAGGGCCCATAACCAGACAGTATTTGAAAGGGGGATCTGCAGCCCCTCAGTTGTACCCTACTCACACCCCCAGCACCCACAGTGCCCCAGGACGTCATCTCCACGTCCAATTCCTCCTCCCACCTGCTGGTGCGCTGGAAGCCACCGACCCAGCGCAACGGAAACATCACCTACTACCTGGTGCTGTGGCAACGCCTGGCAGAGGACAGCGACCTCTACCTCAATGACTACTGCCACCGCGGTGCGCAAGGAGGAGGCGCGGACCGGAGGGGTTGGGGTGTCGGGCCGCGGGCGCTGCCAGTCTAACTCTTTCCTTCGCCGCCGCCGCACCAGGCTTGCGGCTGCCCACCAGCAACAACGAGCCCCGCTTCGACCGCGAAGACGGGGAGCTCGAGGCCGACAGGGAGCCTGGCTGCTGCCCTTGCCAGCACCCACCTCCTGGGCAGGTCCTGCCACCGCTGGAGGCACAGGAGGCCTCCTTCCAGAAGAAGTTTGAAAACTTTCTACACAACGCCATCACCATCCCAAAGTGCGTCTCGGCACGAGAGAGCCGGGAGGCCAGGGTGCTGACGAGCGGGGTCTGCGGGGCGGGGCGGGGCCTGGGTTGTGGGTGGGGTTGGGAGGCGGTCCGCCGTTGCAGAGGGCACTGGGGCGCCTTCCAGGCGGGCCTGACAGGGCCCACCCCCCCCCGATCCCCCGGTCTCCCCAGATCCCCTTGGAAGGTGACGTCCATCAATAAGAGCCCTCAAAGGTGAGCGGGGGCGGAGCAGGGGCCGAGAGGCGTGGCTCCCGGGACCGGGGCCTGGCTCTGACTCGCGCCCTCCCTAGGGACTCAGGGAGGCACCGCCGGGCAGCCGGGGCCCTCCGGCTTGGGGGGAACAGCTCGGATTTCGAGATCCAGGAGGACAAAGTGCCCCGGGAGCGAGCGGTGCTGAAGGGCCTGCGCCACTTCACAGAGTACCGGATCGACATCCATGCCTGCAACCACGCGGCGCACACTGTGGGCTGCAGCGCTGCCACCTTCGTCTTTGCACGTACCATGCCCCACAGTAGGTGACCCCCACCCCCAGCTCTACCCCGCCCACACACCGACCCCAAGGACCCTAACCAATTAGTGCTCCAACCAGCCAGTTTGACCTCCCGCCAACCTCAGGACCGCAGTTTGCTCAACCTTTCCAGTCCCCATAATCCCAGCGTTTCCTCAAACCTCCCGGTTTAGCGCCCTTGGGTTTGAACATGAAGGTGAGAGGAAATACTTGTGGCCGGGCTGCCTGATGCCCTCTCCCGCAGGAGAGGCTGATGGCATCCCAGGGAAGGTGGCCTGGGAGGCAGCCAGTAAGAGCAGTGTTCTCCTACACTGGCTCGAGCCACCAGACCCCAACGGACTCATTCTCAAGTACGAAGTCAAGTACCGCCGCTTGGGAGAGGTAGGTACCCCAGGAAACACCCTAACCTAGCCCCAATTTGTGCCTCCATCCTCTTCCCAGCCAGCTCTTCTGTGTTGCCCTCAGGAGGCCACAGTGCTGTGTGTGTCCCGCCTGCGATATGCCAAGTTTGGGGGCGTCCACCTGGCCCTGCTGCCTCCTGGAAACTACTCTGCCAGAGTTCGGGCAACCTCCCTAGCTGGCAATGGCTCCTGGACAGACGGTGTCGCTTTCTACATCCCTGGCCCAGGTGTGCAGAGCCGCTGTCCCAGACCTGTACTCCCAAACAGCCCCACCTGGGTCCCCAGCCACATCTCCCATTGTGGAAACCACAGGCCCCTCCACCCCATCCCTCCCCCATCCTCACCTCCCATTGTGGAAAGAGAAGTGTCCTCTACCCTCTGACTTCTCCATCTTTGACCCAAACCTCTGCCACCTTCTGGCCACCAGAGGAGGAAGACTCCGGGGGGCTGCACGTCCTTCTCACTGTCACCCCCGTGGGCCTCATGCTGCTCATCATTCTTGCTGCCCTCGGTTTCTTCTACAGCAAGAAGAGGTGATGACAAGTCCCATATTGGTTCCCAACCCCCTTCTTCCCTGAGCCCTCATCATAAGGTCAGTGCAATCAGAGGGTAGTAGATGAGACAGCAGAAAGGAATTCCTTAGAAGCAGTAACTCTTCCCCTGGGGGCGGCATGGAGGAAAGAGACATACCTTTCAGTTAGGGGGACCAACTTGTCCACGTTTGCCTGGGACTTTCCTGATTTTGGTAGTGAAAGTCCCAAATCCTGGGAAACCCCTCAGTCTGGGCATACTGGGTCTGTTGGTCACCATACTCTTAGCCTGAGAACTAATGAAACTGGTCCTATCATAGCAGGGGGAGAAGCAGGAGACCTCAGGATGTGTCCTGGGATCCTGGGATTCTTGATGTCAGATCCCCCTAGGGCTGGATATGAGAGGGAACTGAGGGCAGGACTTTGATTAGCTGGGTTCTGAGGACTAGCTGAGCAGACAGCGGCTTCTCTACTTCTGTCCTCCCTTTTCCCAGCCTGTCAGATCCCAGATCCCAGGACTAGGACCAAGACTAGCTTGGAAAGTGCTTGGTGTTCCCCAGGGATCACCCTGATCAGAGCTAGGGGTTATGATCAGCAACTTCCTTCCTCCTTGTAATGTCCCTCTTCCTTGTCCTCTGACATTGCTTCTTCCTTCCCGAGGACCCTTCCAGCCTGACCCTCTCACCTCCCATTGCAGAAACAGCACGCTGTATACCTCTGTGAATCCGGAGTACTTCAGTGCCTCTCATAGTAGGTCTGGGGGTGGCTGGACGGGTGGTGTGGGAAAGGGAGACAGGAGGGGAGAAGAGGCAGACTTCCAGACCATCTTGGAGAAGGCAGCCTTGGGACCCGAGCCCTTCAGAAGAGAAGGGGAGTGGGTGGAGGTGTGGCAGAGAGCAGTACCCTTGCCTTGTGACTCCCACTTCCTCTCAGTGTACATCCCTGATGAGTGGGAGGTGCCTCGGGAGCAGATCTCCATAATCCGGGAACTGGGCCAGGGCTCTTTTGGGATGGTATACGAGGGGCTGGCACAAGGACTTGAGGTTGGAGAGGAGCTCACGCCCGTGGCCCTGAAGACGGTGAATGAGCTGGCCAGCCCACGAGAACGCATTGAGTTCCTCAAGGAAGCCTCTGTCATGAAGGCATTCAAGTGTCACCATGTGGTAAGGGAGGGTCAAGGGCATTGTCAGGGTCAAAATTAGGGTGAAGTTCATGTGGTAAGAGGGAAAAGATCAGAGATGATTTCAGGGCACCATCAAGTTCAGGGTTGGGCCTGTGGTTAGGATCCTAATTGGGGTAAAGCTCATGGCTGGGGTTAGAGTCGAAACAGGGTCATCATAGGGCCACGGTAGGATCATGGCTAGGGCTGAAATCAGTCCTGGTGGAAGTCAATACTGAGTGTCCACATCATTATTAGGATCATGGTCAGAGTTGGTTCAATCATGAAGATTGGGATGATAGATCGATTAAGGTCACGGGTTAGCGTCAGGGTCATTGTTAGGTCAAGATTAGGGTTATGGTCATGGTTGGGGTTAGGAGGGTTGGTGTCTGGGTCAGCTGTGAGAGCAGAACAAGGTTTTGGCCAGGGAGATCAAGGGAGCTGGGTAGACCTGCAACCAGGCTCTTCATCCATCCCAGGTACGTCTCCTGGGTGTGGTGTCTCAGGGCCAGCCAACTCTGGTCATCATGGAGTTAATGACCCGAGGGGACCTCAAGAGCCATCTTCGATCTTTGCGGCCTGAGGCAGAGGTAGGGACCAGGAAGATCCTGGGTGAGGGGCTGGGGAGTTAGAGAGGACTTGGGCACAGCTGTAGGGGTAATCACTGGGCAGGAGTCCAGCCTCAAGCTCCTACTTCACTAGCCCCCTCTCTTGGCTCTAGAACAACCCTGGGCTCCCTCGGCCAGCACTGGGAGATATGATCCAGATGGCTGGTGAGATCGCAGATGGCATGGCCTACCTCGCTGCCAACAAGTTTGTGCACCGAGACCTGGCGGCCCGAAACTGCATGGTGTCCCAGGACTTCACCGTCAAGATCGGGGGTACAGAGGGGGCCAGGCGGGTGGGGGCAGCCTGGGTAGAGTGACTCCCCCTAAGCGAGGCTTGAGGAGACCCAGGCCTGTCCCACAGCTCTGTCCCTGATAGCCCCCCACCCTGGATCTCAGTCTCCTCGTCCGAGGGCAGCAGGATTTGGATGGGATGATCTCTGAGGTCCTTTGAGCCCTCACATTCCAGGATTCTTGGAGGTGGAGAGGGTTGGGAGAGGTATTCCTGGGGCAGGAGCTGGTGAATGGCTCTGCTGCCCCACACCCCGTCTACCCTCACTTTCCAGACTTCGGGATGACTCGAGATGTGTATGAGACAGACTATTACCGCAAGGGCGGGAAGGGGCTGCTGCCTGTGCGCTGGATGGCCCCTGAGTCCCTCAAAGATGGAATCTTCACCACCCACTCGGATGTCTGGTGGGGCCTGGCTGGAGCTCAGGGGGTGTGGAGGCAGGGCCTTGGGAGAGGCCTGGGTGCATTCCTTAGGGTGCGCTGAGCTGCATTAAGGGTGCTGGGCTCAGGCCCTCCTCCACGTCCTCCAGGTCATTTGGCGTGGTGCTCTGGGAGATTGTGACCCTGGCTGAACAACCCTACCAGGGCCTATCCAATGAGCAGGTGCTCAAGTTCGTCATGGATGGCGGGGTCCTAGAGGAGCTGGAGAGCTGTCCCGTTCAGCTGTGAGTCACCCCAGTCTGCCCTGCCTATACCTGTCCCACCCCCGTGAGTCTGGCCCACCTCCTCTGATGTTTTTACTTGCACTGATCCCCAGTTCTGAGCCCTCCAACTCAAAATCCCCACTACAACCCCCATTTACTCCCCTGTGACCCTCTCAGACATAATCCCCCATGACCCCCCCTACAATCACACTGATTGACCCTCTCAGTGCAGGAGGCAGGACGTGTGCACCCCTCTGACACTGCCCCCCACCTCTACCAGGCAGGAGCTGATGCACCGCTGCTGGCAGCAGAACCCGCGCCTGCGCCCAACTTTTACCCACATCCTGGACAGCATACAGGAAGAGCTGCGGCCCTCATTCCGCCTCCTTTCCTTCTATTACAGCCCAGAGTGCCGGGGGGCCCGGGCCTCGCTGCTGCCCACAGATGCAGAGCCCGACTCCCCGCCAACCCCTAAAGGGGCTTCCTCAGACTTCAGCCCCCAAAATGGGGGTCCAGGGCACTGAGGGGCACCCCATTCCCTGGCTGGTTGGCCTCCCATGGGCAGAGAGGAAGGGACCTGACCTTTGCAGCCGTGAGATGCTGAGACAGGGCAGGGGGTGGCCGAGGGGGGCACAGAGAGCAGGAGCAGGACAGATCGGGGGTGACAGGGAGAGCAGAGCAGAGTCACGGCAGGACAGATTTTCTCAGGAATCTGATCCTCCATGAGGACGTAATCAAGGCCACAACAGAAGTGGAGGTTAGACCAAGGACAAGACATCCTGCCCTCTGAGTGAGAGAGCCTACTCAGACTAGGAAGAGAGACCTGCCCGCCCCAGAGGCAGCGTCTGGGGAACCCCACCCTCGGCTTCGGAGCTCCTGTGGGCATCTGGGGCCACCAGCGCGTTTGAAACCAGATGAGCAACCAGAATCGGGGCTGGAACCCTCTCTGTCTGTGTTTGGGAGGCTGGGTTTGGGCATCCACGTGACTGCTCCTCTCATCTCCTCCCCTCTGCCCCGTTCCGCGGGGGTTGTGAGGAGAACCCAGGGACCCGGGCAAGTGGGTTCCCAGCCTGGCCTGGAGGCCTGCCCTCACCCCCCTTCCTCTCCTTTGCCATACCCAAAGACCCCAAGCTTGGTGCTCCCCCTTCCTCTTCTCCAGGGCGTTCCCTTGGGGCAGATTCACCCCTTCTCCCAGTCCTTTCCCCCTCAATCCCCCTCCTACCCTTGGATTATTAAGGCTTTAATAGCCTTGCTTCCTCCCTGCCCTCACTTCTGCCCCCCACCCCTGCCTCTCATGGGAAGACTGGAGAAGGCACAATAAAGGCCGAGGTCTGTTTATACCCTGGTCCCGGGCAGCCCATTATCTCTCCATCTATATGGTGTTAACACTGGATGAACTTCCTCCCTCCCTCCTTGGGGACTTGAGGTGGTGACCCTGAGGCAGTGATATAGGATAAATACACTGCTGTCAAACACCACCTCCATGAGGACTGAGCAGCCAGGGTTGCCATGGCAGTGAAGCAGGACCATCCTGCTATTATCTGCGGCTCGGGTGGCCAGAAGTGGTTGAGCCAGGCAGGGGAACCTTCGTATCTGGCCTCCCAGCCTCACCAACCCGTCCCCTACACCTCATCCCTCCGTATTTCCACTGGGCAGACATTTCCTGGGGTATCACAGGACAGACTTGAAGTGGGCAGAACTTGGGGTGGGGGAGGGGTACTGATGACATCACCAGTCCGTGCTGGATGCCCCCCAGGCAAGGCAGGGGACACACGTCAGAGCAGAGTCTGTGTGTCTGGCTCCCTACTGTTATTCCATCCCAGGAGCAGAGATGCCCCGGAGGCAGGTTAAAGGAGCACATGGGAGTCTGTTTCCAGGCTCTTATGCCAGTGCCATCAGGGCATTCGAAGGGGAGGAGCTGCAGATGAACGACTTAAAACCTTGGTGAAGGGGGTGGTAGCAGAAGGGGCTGGGCCTGGCTCAAGGCCTTTTCGCATCCTGTATCAGCGTTTCCTGCATCCAGGTCCTCAGGGCCAGAGCTCCCATGCTGCCACACACAGGGGTTCTGCGGAGGTTTATACTTCTAAGCGTGCTTGCTCACTCCAGCACCTGTCCGGAAAACCACAGCTCCTTAAGGCATGAGCGGAGTGTGCATGAGTCTGTGCGAGGCCGTCTCTATGCTAACCACAACTCAGACACTATCCTGTTAGGGTCCAGGTGGGCAGCAAGCACCACGTGTCCCACCGCACGCGCCCCTGCCCTTCCCTGTCCCTGCCTGTCATTGCTAGCTAAGGCAACAGTGACCCCTAATGGTTGCTGGCGGAACCACAGCTTAGGGAAAAAAGAGTGGGGAAGGTTGTTCTCTCCTCCCTCCCTGAGTGGCTGGTGTCAGACCACCAGCGAGTACAAGGGAGGAGAGACTCCACACATAAGCCCTGGATCTGAGACCCACACACTCGCACAGCAGACAGGCACACCTGCACTTGCACAGGCCCAGAGGGCAGCACTGGGGTCAAGTCATCTCCCCACCACCCATGTCCCCTAACCTCCACAGGATGGGACATTGCGTGCTTAGGAAGCGCTGGGCATGTGGATGTGGAAGGGCTTAAAGAAGGGATTGGGAGTTGAAGAAAAGAGGGCTTCAGAAAAACACTGCCTGTGCTTCACCTCCAAAGATGAGCAGGTGGTGACTGGCCCAAAAGAACGTTTTGGAGAAAGATGTAGGGATGCCGGAAGACAAACTCTACTGCCATCTATGTCCTAGAAAAAAAGTGGATGTACATTGTAAATCAACTATACTCCAATAAAATTAAAGAAAAAAAAGTAGATGTAATAAGGTAGCAAGAAAGATAGTGGTTAGACTTCAGAAGGGACTTCCCAACTATACAGAGAAGCTTTGTGGAGGGAAGAAGTGTCCTCTCTCAGAGACAGCTAAATACAGACAATAGGTTGGCCCGGGGAAGGAGAGTGACGGACACCTACCACAGAGGCAGAAGGATGAGGGCAGTGACTAAAATAGTCCAGAAACAACTTTCTTGATTTCCTCCTCCCCCCCACACGCCGATTCAGACAGAAGTCCAGAAAAAATAACCTGCAGCTGGCTAGGAAGGGTAGGAAATGGTGTGGAGACAGATTAGCATTAAAAGAATTACATGTTTACCATCTACCCCCTTGGAACTGTTCTTGTGCCCTCTCGTCAAGTCCCCCACCTGGGCAAAGGGATGCTGGAGGCTCTAGGTCTCATGTCCCGCCCCCTCCCAGCTCAGGAGCAACTGATGCATCTTTGTGGGGAAGAGATTGGAGTCCTCCATAGTGAGAGGCCCAAAGGCCTGGGGCAGGAGGGTTCGAGGTCAAGTGGTCCGGGGTCAGGTGAGCTGTGCCACTGGACCAGGCCTTGGTTGAGGCAGGACAAATAGGGGTGTTCACAGTTCCTCTTCCTCTAGGCTCTGGGTACAGAACAGAAGGCTGCAGCCAGGGTGGTTCCTGGCTATCATCACGTAGGAGGAAGAGCCAGGTACGAAGACAGGAGAGGTCAGCGTGCTGCTCCTGGGACAGCCCCACAGCCTCATACTCCCTCCGAGTCCCAGGGAGTTTGGATGGCGGGGCACCAGGTCTTAGATGCCCAGCCAGGGCGCAAACCTGGAGTAGAAACTTGGACCTTCCCCTTGGCCTAGTGTCAACAATGCTGTGGAAGCCCCTCCCCTGGTCCAGGAGTTGTTTGTCATCTTCTCCAACCTTAGCTGAGGTGAAGGACAAGGGAGATGTTAGTCACAGCCATTACCCCACAGCAAGGGTCTTCCTCCTTCCAGCAAGAGGCTTCAATGCCCAACTCCTCAGGCCACCAGTGCCCGCCCCCAGGGGCACAAAGGAGAGTTTGGGGGTCCTCTCATCCCTGTGAGGCCGATGGGCAGTGTGCTGGCACCTCCTACCCACTCCTGACCTTTGCCCAGGAGTCAGAGGGCCTGAACACCTGGGGCTTCTTCCGGCTGCTTTCCATGAACAGGAGCCCCTCTGGGTCACCCATCTAAAGGCACGACTAGTGAGTGGACACTATCTGTCCCTGGAGAGAGTGAGGGAAGTGACACTGAATGTGCGAACTCAGGAATCCAGGCTGTTGGGGTTGGGTTGGAGCCAGAAGGGAGGGCATTTGGTGAGCCCCTGGGCATGTGATCAGGAGCTTGAGATCAAGTGCTCAGGTACCCCTGATGCCTGGCTGAAGGAAGGGTCTCAAAGGGGCCACACAGCTAAGAGTTTTGATGTCCTCGCTGTGGAAAGGAGGCCTAAGGGCCATGGGGCAGGCGTTCAGGGTGGGTGTGGTGAGGGGTGGAGTGCCCCCTGGGCCCGAATATCTGGATTACCCAAACTCAGGGGCACTTGCCCTTCTCCAAAGCCAGGAGAGGTAGCCCCCTGCCCAGGATGGTAGCTGGCTGAGTAGATACTCCAGCTCAGCTTCCTCATCTGGCCCTGGGAAGGCAGAACATCTGAAGAGTTTGGCGTCTTGGACTGAGCAGGCCAGGAGCTCCTCTTCCCATCTTCCCTTCCACCACAGAGGGGAGATAGGAGAGATGGGGCTGCCAGTCAGGGTGGGGGTGGGCAGAGGGAGGCACTCCCAGGATAAAGATGTCAACTGAAATCCTAGGACAAAGAAGGAGGGGCACAAGACATTCCCTCCTGTCTCTCTCCCCGCCCCCTGGGGCTGCAGCTCTCAAGCACCAGGGACATTGTCAGATGTCAGGCAGAGGGAGGACAGGAAAGGATGGGGATGCTGGGGAGGTAGTGAGGAGGGACAAACAGGCAGAGGAAGGGGGTGTGGGAGAGGAGACCCAGAGAGGCAGGGAGACAGGAGTTCAGAACCCCTCTTCACACATGCACTGGAGGCTCTGAGGACACCCCAGCCTGCCCCTTAGCTCTCTGTGGGTCTGGCCCCCACCCATCCCCACTCATGAGCAACAACAGGGAAACTCTGTGCTTGGTTGTATCTGGAGATGAAGAGGGGTCACATCCTGAGGGAGCAGAGGGTCACGCAGGTTCCCACCCTCTCAGGTTGTGTCAAGCTGGTCCTCAAGCAGAATTGGACAGGAGAGGGGAAGTGGGCAGAGGTGCAGGGGGAGAGAGGGGAAGGATGGCTAGGGTGGCAGTTGGGACAACATTCTGAGACTAGGCAGAAGGATTTTTAAGCAAATGAGACAGAGGCCCCTTCCTCTCTAGGAGGCAGAGAAAGGAGAGCATGTGGACAAAAGGACAGAGGTTGACAGCTGGGTCAGGCAGGAAGAAGTAGAGATGAAGGAGAGGGGTCTAGCCAGCATGCATCTCTCCAAACGGCAATTGGAGTAGAAACTGCTGCTGAAGCAGGAAGAATGGAGGTGGAGCTATATAAAGACTTCCAGGGGGCTTTCCTGGTGGCACAGTGGTTGAGAGTCCGCCTGCCGATGCAGGGGACGCGGGTTCGGCGGGTTCGTGCCCCGGTCCGGGAGGATCCCACATGCCGCGGAGCGGCTGGGCCCGTGAGCCATGGCCGCCGAACCTGCGCGTCTGGAGCCTGTGCTCCGCGACGGGAGAGGCCACAGCAGTGAGAGGCTCGCGTACCGCAAAAAAAAAAATTGTTTAAGACTTCCGGGGAACAGGGTCGGGGGGCAGGGGGCAAAGGAGTCAGGGGCGGCCTCTTTTGGCAGGAGAATTACCTAAGGGAGAGACCTCCATGAGAGAAGTCCAAGGGCTGAAATAAGATAATGGACACCAAGTGCTTGGTAAGCTATAGAGCACTACACAAATTATAGTTGTTGTTATCTAAATTGTGATATCATTTAAAAAGATGCTGCAGAAGTACATTTAGTGCCATGGAAAGATGGCCATGATGAACTGCAGAGTGAAAAGAGCAGGTTGCAAACAATATAAATGCCATTTTTTGCATTTACGTGTACAAACCCAGAGAAGTATCTGAAAGTGTAAATATACGTCTGGGAGATGGGGTTGTGGATGGTTTATATCTTCTTTTTGCTTATCTGTATTTTCTCTTTATGTTTTTAAAGAACATACATTATTTATGTTGTGAAAAACAAGCAGTTTGCTTTGAAAGGAATGAGACTTCCTCCCAGTTGGTCGAGGTGCTGGGCTCAGAAAGGGTGAGGTCAGAGTCGGCCGGGGCCCTGGCTCTGCCCTCTCTCTGCCTGGTGGGTTACCTTGGGGTCTGACAAATACATATCCTCCATGAACATTTTTTTCCTCTGTGCTCTAGGCTGGGCCAAAGTTGATTTGCGTGAATTTAGAATTGGCAGCATGTTTTTGTAACCCCACGATGTTTCTGGCTGGGAAGATATAAAACAGGAGGGAGGTAGAGAAAAGCAGACAGAGATCCCCAGCAACTCTGAGCCCACCCACAGGGAGGCCCACAGCCCTCTGCTTGCAGTGTCCTTGGGACCACCTTCCCCAACCAGCCCTGCAGGATCAGCCTCCACCTATAGTGGCTTCCAGGGCCTGTGGCAACCTAGGTTCCCAACCCCGCTCATTCCTCAGCCTTACCCACGTACCACGCCAACACCCAAATGTGGCTTCCTTTTTTATCCCTTCCCCCACCCTCTGCCTCCCAATCTGAGTATGGACCACCACACCCTTGGAGGCCTCCCCCAACATTCTTCCCCACTGGGCTCCCACCTTGTCTCTTTCCCAGCCTGAAAACACCCTCCTCCCTCCTATGAGCCCCTCCCCCAGAGCTACTTAGAATAGTACCTAATATTGATAATTCCTTATGTTGACAAAGAGCTTTCTGTTTCCAAAGTGTACGGCAAATCCACTTAGAGAGGCTGGCATCAGTGATCTGAGAGGCCAGATGACTTGCCTACGGTCCCATAGCCAGTTCCTGGAGGTCCAGCCCCTTCTACCACGAACCCAGCCTCAAGGGCTGAGAGTAAACTGATTTGTCCTCTCTGTCCTTCAGTCCCTCCTTTATCTCTAAATTGCATCTTCCCTGGCATGTAAGCCTTCCACTTCTAGCTGCAACTTGCCTTTCCAGCAACATGATCTGCCCCACCCCAAAACAAACCTCATGTTCTAATCAGTCTAGACTCTTCCCTGTCCACCAGCTTGCACCATGCTGCCCATCACCTGACCTGTGCTCTACTGGGAATTGCCTCCACATCTGCCCCACCCCCTGCCCCATCTTTGGTCTCTGAGGCTGTTTCTGAACTCCGCACCATCACAGGGCACTGAGTACCTGCTGCCTTATATAGCCATGATGTTAGTGTCAGGACTCCCCTTAGGAAAATAGAAACCACGCTAGGTATTTCCACAGAGAGTACTGAATATAAGGGGTTGGCTTTACTGGTGTGGGAGGGCTGAAAAGCAAAGAGGGAACACTAAGTAACACCGAGAAAACCACAAGAGGAAGCTCCCACCCCTAGGCTGGGAGAACAAGCAGGTAAGGTTGAGGTTGTCAGAGTCTAGAACCTCAGGGAAGGGATACCCCAGAGGTGGGATCCAGATCTTGGAGGAGGTAGTGCTGCCCAGCTGGTGCTGGAGCAACATTGAAAGGGAGCAACCGGAAGAAGAAAGTCCTCCCCTCTCTCCCTGTAGGCAACCTCCCTGTTGGCAGAACTTAATAAGAGCCCACTGGCAAAATATGGTTTGCAGAGTCAGCCCCAGCCTCACAGAGCAGAGTATAGAAGGGAGGGGTTAGAGCTGAGAGACAATAGGTAAGTGACCAGCACCCATGAGGGTCATTATTTATTATGATTATTGGACCTAAAATGTACTGAGCACCTTCTACATATCTACACTTGACATACACTCGAACATAAAGAATAAAGTGGGGACTTCCCTGGGGGTCCAGTGAGTAAGACTCCTCGCTCCCAGTGCAGGGGGCTGGGTTCAATCCCTGGTCGGGGAGCTAGATCCCGCATGCATGCCACAACTAAGAGTCTGCATGTTGCAACGAAGACGTCCGAATGCCACAACTAAGACCTGGCACAGCCTAAATACATTTTTTTTTTTTAAAGAATAATCTGGGGCTTCCCTGGTGGCGCAGTGGTTGAGAGTCCGCCTGCCGATGCAGGGGACACGGGTTCGTGCCCCAGTCCGGGAAGATCCCACATGCCGCGGAGCGGCTGGGCCCGTGAGCCATGGCCGCTGAGCCTGCGTGTCCGGAGCCTGTGCTCCGCAACGGGAGAGGCCACAACAGTGAGAGGCCCACGTACCACAAAAAAAAAAAAAAAAAAAGAATAATCTGGTGAGCTTCATTCTATCACTGACATTGTACAGATGAGGGAACTGTGCCTTCAGGAAGTGAAATAACTTGCCCAAAGTCCTGCAACTAATAAATGGCAAAGCTGGGATTGAAAATCCACAATTTTTCCACTCTATCCTGTTGTCTACAAGGTGCCCCACACTGAGCTAAGAGGGCTCCAGAGAGGGGTGGGCATAAGTCCTTATGGGCAGGGATGGCAGACTGTACAATGGTCTGGCTGCAGCGCCAAACCTCCTTGAGCATGTTGTATGTGCTAAACCCCTGCTTACCGTAGTTCCTGCCATGGGTGAAGGAGCCACAAAGATGGGCAAAAGCCAGGCCCTACCCTTGCAGAGCGCACTGTCTCCTGGGCAAGAAGGCATGCAGACAGATCACTGCAGTGCACCATGGAGCCGTGCAAGAACCAGGGCTCTGAGAGCACTGTAACTGAAACTCAGATCTCATCACTTCCCTGCTGAAAGCCCCTCAATAGCTCCCCGGTTCCAACCAGCAAAGGCAAAGCTCCCAAGCAGGCTGACCTCTCAAGCTCTCTGCCCCTCACACCCATGCCACCCCCAGATGGCATCGCAGCTCTAAGCCTCCGCACCTTCACTCATTTTGCTCCTTCAACCCAGAACGTCCTCCACTCTCTCCACCCTCCCCTTCCCGTGCGTCCTGAGGATCATCTGCTCACCCTTTAAACCAGCTGTCTCCACTACCACCTCCTCTCGGAAGACTTCACTGCCCCTTCGCAACATTATCCTGGGCCGCATGGACCACTCCTTCCTACACGCCCCCTGAACCACAGGCTTCTAGTTTAGCTCCTGTCACTCTGAATTATCTGGGTTTGTTTACCTATGTATCTTCCCTGCCCTCGAGTCTTATTTATCTTTGTAGCCCTCGAAACTATCACACACTCCAGTACATAATAGGTTTTTAATAGATGCTCCATGAATTCATGATAACAAACCAGCCAAGGGCAGGGAGTGCAGAGAGGAAAAAAATACTGCCTTTGGAGCCAGACCTGAACTGAATCTTAGTTAAACATACTTACTAGTTTGCTTGAGCAAGTTGGTAATTTAGTGCTCCCGGCCTCTGTCAAATGGAAAGTCCACTACACTCCTCACAGCACAATGCCTGAGCCCAGACATCTGCAGGGCTACCTGCGTTCTCCTTCAGGTGGTCGTGGGTGAGGTCCAGGCCACATATGAGGGCCTCAGCCCCAAGGGCTGCACCAGGAAGTCTGCAGGCCTGACTGCCATGACTCCTTCCCAGCCACAAAGTCTACACGCTGGACATGCTAGAGGAGAGAGAGTGGGAACCCTAAATCTCCCCAGCCGCCCTAGACCTCAAGTTCCACCCCCCCAGAGTCTACGAGATCCCAAACTCCCTTGAACATCTTCCTGTGCTGACCCACAATGCCCTTGGTGCCTTTGGTGCCCCCAGCTTCACAGGCACCTCAGCACATCTGGAGCTTCCTCTGGTGGTCTGGAGTCCCTAGAGATCACCGGGATCCTCTACACTTCTCCACCGCTCTCCCTTCCCCAGTACCTCCAAGCAGTCCTGGAACCTGACTCTCAGTCAACAAGAACCCTCTCCGCAGTCCCTCCAGACTCCCAGGGTCCCGCGGTCCCTGCAATCCCTCTCCGCCCCCTCCAGGCACTGCCAGCTCTAACCCTGCACCATCTGGACGAGCGGCCAGCCAGCTGGCGCAGGGGCTCAAGCTGCTGCAGGATTCCTTCCACTGCACTCCTGTCACTGCCGCCCAGCCAGCCCTTTCCTTTGCCATGTTGCAATTCACTCTAACAGCAAATTCAGCCTGAGGAAACTTCTGGCAGCACACACATTCCCAAAGTACCCACAGCAGGGGAGAGAAGCAGAAGAGAAGTGGGGACGGCAAACTGATCTGACCCGGCGTGCTCTTCACATGGCCCCAAGTCTTTGCCCAGACTTCCCCTGGGCCTGGGACTACCCCTCTGCCCACAACTTCTTATCAAGGCCCAGCCCAGATGCCCCTACATTGCACTCTCCTCTGAGACTCCTTCTTCCATCACCCCAGCCAGAAGAGAGCTCTCTCCTCTCAAGTCCTGGAGGATGCACATGGCTCTGGGCATGACCACTTCTCCACTGTGGTCCTAGCTACCTTAGAACCTGAACTCCTTGAGGGAAGAGGACAGGTTTGACATTTGGTGTGTGGACTGAATTGTGCCCCCTCAAAATTCATATGTTGAAGCCCTATCCCCAATGTGACTATATTTGAAGATAGGGCCATGAAAGAAGTCATTAAGGTCAAAAGAAGTCATTAGGGTGAGGCCCTAATCCGATAGGACTAGTGTCCTTATAAGAAGAGGAAGACACACCAGAGATATCCCCCTCTTCCCGACATGAGCACAGAGGAGAGGCCATGTGAGGATACGGTGAGAAGGTAGCCGCCTGCAAGCCAGGAAGAGAGGCCCCACCAGAAACCAACCCTGCTGGCACCTTGATCTTGGACTTCCAGCCTCCAGAACTATGAGATAACAAATTTCTGTAATTTATGCCACCCAATCTGTGGGTTTTGTTATGGCAGCTCGAGCATACTAATACATTCAGGAACTCAGGGAAAGCGTTCTGGGAAGGGAACACCAGCAGACAAGCCATCTCACATGTGCTCTTGAGCCCTTCCCGTTATCAGCCTGGCAGCTCACAGGACAGAGGGGAGGGACCAGACCCAGCTGCTACAAGCCCAGCCAGAGGGAAGACCTGAGGTCTAACCCTCTGCCCCGGCCCTGAGGAGACAGTGGTTAAATGTTCCCATCACATTGCTAGGAACCTATAGGAAAGAGGGAAAAAAATTCCTGAGCTCCTCCTGCAGATCAGACAGACCCTCTGCTGGACACAGCACCCATTTGCTGATGGAATCCCACAACTGCCATTCCCGAGAGGTGCTCTCCCACGTTCCAGACCAGGCAACCAAAGCCTGGAGAGATCAAGCAACTTGCCCAGGTTGACCTTGGCACAAGGGTGGAGGGGGATGAAAATACAAATAAGGGTGAGAGACAGTCACAGCCTCAAGGTGCTAGAGCTCTTCCAAGCGCACCTACCTGACAAAATGCTGAGGCACACGCAAGATTTCGGCGGCAGGCCCGGAACCCGGTCTGCATTTATGGGAGGGATCCGCTGTACCTGGGTCTAAGAGAGTTCATTCCTTGCCAGGGCTGCTGGCCTGGGCCCAGGCCTCCAGACAAAGAGAGTGAGTAATTCCATTTTAAAGGTGAAAAGTACTTCCGTTGCAATTATCACACAGTGTATCAAAGCAGTGGGCACGGTTTCCAGATGCAGGGGGGTGGGGTGGGGGGAGGTGGGGTGTGGTGGCTGCTGTGCACACAGAGCAGCCAGAGCAGAGTCGTGGCATTTGGTGGAGCTGCACCAAGCCTGCCACCTCCCCGCCCACACCCCCAGCTTGGTGATCAATTAAACAGCACGTTTGGAGAAGATGGTAATCAGGTGTTTGAGTACTGATAAATCAGACTTGAGGCTCTCCTGTTAGATTCTTCTCTCTCTTGAAAAGGAGACAATGGGGCTTCCCTGGTGGCGCAGTGGTTGAGAGTCCACCTGCCGATGCAGGGGACACGGGTTCATGCCCTGGCCCGGGAGGATCCCGCGTGCTGCGGAGCGGCTGGGCCCGTGAGCCATGGCCGCTGAGCCTGCACCTCCGGGGCCTGTGCTCCGCAACGGGAGAGGCCACAACAGTGAGAGGCCCGTGTACCGCAAAAAAAAAAAAAAAGAAAAGAAAAGAAAAGGAGACAATTGCTGGGAGGGGAGGGTGGTGGGTAGATACTTAATACCAAGCAGTGCTCATCCTCATGGTGTCCTCCTACTCAGCGGGGTGGAGAGAGAGAGTCTATCCCCAGGGTCCTCCCTGTCCAAAAGGCAGAATCCCAAGATGGGGGTGACCAGGATTCTGGAATTCTCTGCAGAATCTGGGATGGGCAGATAGACTTCTGGGCTGGAGAGACCATTGCAGCACCTCCACCCCCCTCTTTTCTGCCTCCTTTCTTTGTTTCCATCTTCCCCAACACCTTTCAGGCCCGCTCTGCCCTGCCCCAGGCCTGGGCCAGCCCTCCCTACTTCCCAAGGAAAGACTATTACGGGAGGTTGTAACTGAGCCAGTGCTGGTGTGGCTGCTGTGGCTGGCGTGGCTGGCGTGGGAAAGGCCTGCGAGGGAGCCACACTGGCCCCAGCTGCGGGCGGCTCTCAGGAAAGGTCAGCAGCCCACAGGCAGGCAGCTGCTTTGGGTGCCTGGCCCTGTGACTGTCACAGTGCTCTGGGTCTTTGTACTCTTGTTCCCCCTGTTTGGGACACTTTCCCCAGACCTTGAAGGGCTGGCTCCTTCTCACCTGGTCAGTGGCTTACAGTGTCTGTCACCTCCTCAGGAGCGGCATCTACTCTACGTCTAACATCCTGCAGTATCATCTTATTACTCGTATCACGATCTGAAATTATCTTTCTGATTTGTTAGCCGCTTCTTTTCCTCTCCCCTCACCAGAATGCAGGCTCCCAGAGGGCAAGGGCCATGCACATCTTTGCTGCTGCATTCCCAATGCCTAGGCTGCCTGACACATCCTGGGAGGGCTCAACTCTGTTGAACTGGCCAACTGGATGGATCTCCATTTCTATTTTTCTTTTTTGCGGTACCTGGGCCTCTCACTGTTTTGGCCTCTCCCGTTGCGGAGCACAGGCTCCGGACGTGCAGGCTCAGCGGCCATGGCTCACGGGCCCAGCCGCTCCGCGGCATGTGGGATCCTCCCGGACCGGGGCACGAACCCACGTCCCCTGCATTGGCAGGCAGACTCTCAACCACTGTGCCACCAAGGAAGCCCCTCCATTTCTTATTATTGCTCTATTGATATAATAAATAAAATAATGATACAGAAACACAGCAGACTTTTCCAGTTGACGAAGCATTGCATGAGTCACAGCATATTTTCTACATACAACAGCTTAGTCTGGGTTATCCCCATTTTACATGTGAGGCAACTGAGGCTCAGGGGGACTGCAGGATTTGCCCCAGGTCACAGGGCCGGTAGGCAGTAGAGCAGGAGCTCAAACAGACCCAACTTCTATTCTCTTTCCACAGCCCTAGAGTCTTCTCTTCCTCTGACATTCTCATCCACGCAGGTGCCCACAGCAGGCACAAGTGTGCATAGGGAAGAAGAAGTCTGCACCGTGACAGAGGCTGTCCTGCAACTGTGTACAAGGAGACATATGGAACTGCAGGACAGTGGCCTGGGGAGGGGACTGTTGCACAGCATAAGGAGATGGGGAGGTGCCAACATGGAGCCACCTCTGCCTGTAGGGGCTTTTTTTTAAATTGAAGTAGAGTTGATTTACAATGTTGTGTTAGTTTCTGGTGTACAGCAAAGTGATTCATTAATATATATATATATATGCACATATATATTCATTATATATACACATATATATTCATTATACATATATACACATATATATTCATTATATATATACACATATACACACATATATTCATTATACATATATATACACATATATATTCATTATATATACACATATACACACATATATTCATTATACATATATATACATAAATATATACACATATATATTCATTATACATATATATACACATGTATGGTCATTATACATATATATACACATATATATTCATAAGAATATATATACACATATATATTCTTTTTCATATTATTTTCCATTATAGTTTATTACAGTATATTGAATACAGTTCTCTGTGCTATACTGTAGGACCTTGTTATTTATTTTATATATAGTAGTGTGTATATGTTAATCCTAAACCCCTAATTTATCCCTCCCCGACCCTTTCCCCTTTGGTAACCATAAGTTTGTTTTCTATGTCTATGAGTCTGTTTCTGTATTGTCAATATGTTCATTTGTATAATATTTTATTTTTTATAAATTTATTTATTTATTTTTGGCTGCATTGGGTCTTCGTTGTAGTGCGCGGACTTTCTCTAGCTGCGGCGAGCAGGGGCTACCCTTCATTGCGGTGCGCGGGCTTCTCATTGCTGTGGCTTCTCTTATTGCGACACGTGGGCTCTAGGCGCCCGGGCTTCAGTAATTGTGGTATGTGGGCTCAGTAGCTGTGGCACACAGGCTTAGTTGCTACGTGGCATGTGGGATCTTCCTGGACCAGGGCTTGAACCTGTGTCCCCTGCATTGGCAGGTGGATTCTTAACCACTACGCCACCAGGGAAGCCCCTGTATCATATTTTAGATTCCACATATAAGTGATATCATATGGTATTTGTCTTTGTCTTTCTGACTTACTTCAATTAGTATCTCTAGGTCCATCCATGTTGCTGCAAATGGCATTCTTTCATTCTTTTTATGGCTGAGTAATATTCCATTGTATATATGTACCACATCTTTATCTATTCATCTGTCAATGGACATTTAGGTTGCTTCCATGTCTTGGCTATTGTAAATAATGCTACCATGAACATTGGGGTGCATGTATCTTTTCACATTCTTCAGGTATATACCCAGGAGTGGAATTGCTGGATCATATGGTAACTCAATTTTTAGTTTTTTAAGGAACCTCCATACTGTTTTCCATAGTGGCTGCACCAGTATACATTCCCACCAACAGTATAGGACACTTCTCTTTCCTCCACACCTCTTCCAGCATTTGTTATTTGTAGACTTTTTTTTAATTTTTATTTATTTTATTTATTTATTTTTGGCTGTGTTGGGTGTTCGTTGCTACACGCGGGCTTTCTCTAGTTGTGGAGAGCGGGGGCTACTCTTCGTTGCAGTGCGCAGGCTTCTCATTGCAGTAGCTTCTCTTGTTGTGGAGCACGGGCTGTAGGTGTGTGGGCTTCCGTAATTGTGGCACATGGGCTCAGTAGTTGTGGCGCACGGGCTTAGTTGCTTCGTGGCATGTGGGATCTTCCCAGACCAGGGCTCGAACCCGTGTCCCCTGCATTGGCAGGCATATTCTCAACCACTGCGCCACCAGGGAAGTCCATTTGTAGACTTTTTAATGATGGCCATTCTGAGCGGTGTGAGGTGGTACCTCACTGAAGTTTTGATTTGTATTTCTCTAATAATTAGCAATGTTGAGCATCTTTTCATGTGCAGAAGGGCTGTTTTTAATTCTCTAAAAGCTTTCTTTTCTCCGTTTAAAAATGTTCTCCACATGTTAATATATGTTGACTATCTCTGACATGCCAGCATTTTTCCAGGCACTGGGAATTCAACATAAATAAGAGAAGATTTTCACCTTGGAGTGGAAAAGAATGAAAAGAAACTCAGAAACCTATCTCTTCTGCCATTGATTCATTGCTTCCTTTTTTTTTTTTTTTTTCCTTTCCTCCTACTCAGTTACGTGGCAATCTTTCTTGTGGCTCTAGTTGTGTAAGAGATCTTCTGCCAGCTTTCAGCTGGTATTCTGTTCCACATGAAGATGTAGTTTGGATGTGTTTGTAGGGGGAGGTGAGTTCCATGTCCTTCTACTTAACCGTCTTGATCTTCTCTATCTGATTCATTTTTGACTCGAGGAAATCGGATGTTCTTTGAGCTCTTTTACTATTAAAAAGTTAGAAATTGATCTAATTTATCAGTGTCAATACTAATATTACATTTGCAAAAGGCCTTATAATTTTCCAAAAAATTGTAAATATAGTTATTATGTATATTACTTTATAGAGGAAGTTTTTTTCATACCTTCATAAGAACAAGGAACAACTTTACTAGGCCTGCCTCATTAAAAATTCATGTACTAATTCTATAATAAAGCTATGATTTAGGGCTTCCCTGGTGGCGCAGTGGTTGAGAGTCCGCCTGCCGATGAAGGGGATACGGGTTTGTGCCCCGGTCTGGGAAGATCCCGCATGCTGTGGAGCGGCTAGGACCGTGAGCCATGGCCGCTGAGCCTGCACATCCGGAGCCTGTGCTCCGCAACGGGACAGGCCACAACAGTGAGAGGCCCGCATACGGCAAAAAAAAAAAAAAAAAAGCTATGATTTAGAAACGCAGCCAGACACATGCAGACCCACGGGGAAAAGGGGCTGTTGAGGGGAGGGCTAAGGGTGAAAATTTCAGTTCACAGTCCCTCACTTATAGCGTGCTTCTTTTGTTACCTACTGGTTTTCGATAAGAACTAAGAGGCACTAAAAGGTTAATATGCCGTGGGCACTTCTCTTCACCCAGATGTGAACTCCAAAAGAACAGGTTGTTGAGTTTTTATTTACTTTTGCATGCCTAGCCCCTAGCATGTCTGGTATTCTGTTGGCAGAGAATACTTGTTGACTAAATAGATAGAGCAAGAGTAACTATCAAGTAATGCCTTTGGTCCTGTAAATGCCTAGAGCTGTTCAGAGAAAAGGCATTATGTAAAATCTGAAATATCACTGCTCCTTTCCATAGCGTTGTGGGAGTGTGTCATGATCGGTTGTGATGTCAGCAAAGCACATTCTGCTGGATGAAAAACTACATTCAAAGATACTATGGCTTTGCAAATGAGTCCATGTTGTGAGTTGAAATTGCAGCAAAGCATAGGTTACCAAAAGGGTACAGTTATGACCTGTGGTTAGAAAAGTTTCCTGGACTCTGATTTTTTACAGTTTGAACATTTTGGTCTTCACAGGCAAATTCCTTAGAGGGCTTTTTGTTCTAGTGATAGTTAAAGCCTTGAAAAGTCTGCACCTCTTCTGCTCTTCTCAGGTATCTTTAACATGAAATCATTCAGTGGGAAAGCAGTGAAGCAGGGCCCACCCATCCGTATGGGGTTATGTCCCTAACTTCTTGCCATCTGTATTGGCTAGTAGTTAATCAGATCTGATCCCAAGATCTGAAGCCAGACCACCTGGTTCTAATGTCCACTTCCTGACCGTGTGACCTTGGGCAAGTCCCTTGACCTTCTTAAGTCTAGATTCCCTGTCTGTGAAGTGGGGATGATAATCAGAGCATCTCCTTCATGGGTCTGTATAAGGGTATAAGAATCCATGCCTGTAACGCACTTAGCACGGTGCTTGCTAATGGCAAACACTCAAGACTTGGTGGCTCTAATCTCCCTCCCCACCCCCATACCTAGAGGTCCCAAGTTGGAAGCCCCAGGTTAAGACTAATGTTCTCATTGTGTGACTGAAGCTAAGTCTCTTGACCTTGATCTCAGCTTTCTCACCTGTAAAATGATGCCAGGTAGCCCTCAAATAAGGCAAAGCTGCCCTTGACAGTTATTTATCAAGTAATAACTGATTATACAAGGTAATGGTGGGCCGTTGGTAAAGTCTGAACACAGGGTAGGATGGTACACACACCACACACACACACACACACACACACACACACACACACACCAGTTTTGTTCCCTGAATGCAAATGGTAGGAACGAAAAAGTAAAGAAAGATATTTGTGTATATTATCCTCGTTATGCTAGACACAGATCTCCTCAGATTCCCTCCATTGCCACCTCCTTTCCAAAAGCCCTGGTCTGGAACTTGCTATAAAGGACAAGAGGTTGCTCCTTATACTTTCCAGCACTAAGAAAGAGACACAGCATTTATTTGGACTCTTTAGATTTGGAGGCTAGGTGTGCTGCACTTGAGAATATCACCTCAAGCTAGTTGTGAGGTGATTCAGAAGGCTGGCAGTTTTAAGTGAGTCCCAGAGCAAGACGGTCCCCTGCAGCAGGTCCAGGCTGCAAACAAGCTGCCCCGCCTCTCGGGCCTTGTGATCCAACACGTTCAGTGGTGCTGGAAATCCCTGTTGTGATGGATAAGGATGCTGTGTGGAGTCTGGCAAGCTCTGATGGGGAACTGCAGCACATACCCTGGGATTCTGGAACAAGGTTATGCCCTCTCTGACAAAGAATTACATCTGAAAAACAGCTCCTGGTTCGATAGTGGGCCCTAATAGAGACTGAGTGCCTGACCAATGGGCGCCAAGTGACCATTCAACATGAGCTGCCCGTCATAAAACTGAATGTTATCTGATCCACGAGTCCTAAAGTTGGACAGGCAAAGCAAGTAATTTCATTCTGTGGTGGGCGTGATACATCTGTACCAGTCTTGAACTGATGGAGAATTCAAAAGTAAATTGCATGAGCAGGCGGCCCAGACTGCCAATCTCCTGCCTCTATTGCTACTGCTTCTTCTTCAACCACATTTGTAACCTCATAGGGATTCTCTATAACCAACTGATAGATGTGCCAGGATGACATGTTGGCACTAGCAGCAGTATGGTCTCACTCAGAGTGTCCCTGAAAGACAGTGCTAAAGGGAAATCCTCCCAGAGCTGCAGCATACATCCGTCATCCTCTTTGCACATAGGGAAAGATGGTCCAGAGTAAGGATGGGCAAGGACTACTAGGGAGTGGCAAATAGCTTGGCCAGTTGGTCAGAGAATGTCTGGGACATCTCTTAGTACTTCCATGCCTGGCGATGACTGTTAATGGGTAGCTACAACAACCAACAGGGGCTGGGCAATTAGGGGTCTATACCCTGGGGGAATGAAGTTCTGGATCACCCCACCAGAAAAACAACCCAGACCAGATGAAATGCTAACTAAAGGTGGGGGCATCTAGGATGAGTGGCAGAGAAGGGGGATGATGACTATCAATCAGAGCCTCTGGATCAGTTACAACTACCAGGATTGTAGCTTTTCTCACTTATCCTCTCACCTCAGTCTTTGAGAAAGACACCCTTGACCTCCACCTTGAAGGGGGTTGTGTGACTGAGTGTAGCTCCCTTCTTGGAGAGTAAGGATGTTTCTGTTTGTACAGAACAAATGTAAGCCCTGTCTTGTAGTATAAGATCTGTATATGATGAGAAGGCACAAGGGATAGACTGTGTTGGACACAAAACTTGTACACCTCCTTAGATTCTTTTCATTGACTCCTTGGCTGGCTGCCTCCCAAACCACTTCCACTTTTTTCAGAGCCCTTTTTCGGGACCTGAGCTGGCTAGAGTCCAAGCCGAATCCTAGGAATGCACAGTCTTCACACCTCACCTGTTGAACCTATCTCTCTGAGTCACCTCTCCATTTCTGATTAATATCAGACACCACACCAAGGACCATGAGATCTGGCTTCCTGAGCGGATACCAAGGTACAGGGGATGCAATCTCTAAGTCGGTTCCTGTGGGACCATCTTGATCAATGGGAAGTGGGAAGTATGAGGGAGCTGGGAAGATAAGTTCTTCCTCCTTTCTCCCCTCTGTGGGTTACTCCAAGTTGTGGTTTCAGCTTGCACCCTGTCTGGAGAAAGTCCTCAAGTGAAAATGCCTGTCAAGAAACTGGATGTTTCTCTTTTCAGCTCATTTTGAAGTGATAACCAATGCAGTAATATTATTCTACTTTTTTTTTTTGCTTCACTTCTCTTCTCCTTATCCTCACCACCCTGAGCTTGTACCTCCCAAATAAAGTGTCAAACTTTGAGTCTTGCATTGAGCTCTACTGAGACACTTGCTAAGCTTGTTTGTCCTCAAGACTAAATCCTGAGCTGGGATGCTTCCTCACTACAGGAGACATGATGGGGTTCATCAGCGTAGCCGTTGCTCCTCCCCATCTGGGCATGTGGAAGAATACGCATCCCTGGGAGTTCGCTGGTGGCCTAGTGATTAGGATTCTTGGCTTTCACTGCTGTGGCTTGGGTTCAATCCCTGGTCAGGGAACTGAGATCCTGCAAGCCACCTGCTTTGGCTAATAATGTGTTAGCGGAAGGGGCATGTTTCACTCCCAGAGATGGGGAGAGCATTTAAGAAAGAGTGGATAACTCTCCATACTCCTCTTCCCGTGCCACCGTGACTGTGGGAGGGTGTGTAGATATGGAAGCACCATAATGTTTAGGCAACCTGGGAGGCTGAGCCACCACCTGGGCAACAGCTGCCCTGAAGAGATGCCCAGCTCTTCAGTGTAACTTGCATAGGTAAGAAATGGACTTTTGTTGTGTTAAGCTGCTGAGATTTTGGTGTTCTTTGTCACCTCAGCATAACCTAGCCTATACTAACTGATGTTCCACTTCCAAACCATATGAGGGAGAGGTGTTCAAGAGAATCACACACCATCATGGGAGGAGGGCTTCAAGAAGGGGACAGGGGCATCTTGCTCCCCAGTTGACGTCTGCTGAGCCCCCTCTGCTTTCGGTGCAGAGCATAGTGAGGGAGATCATTCAACATGCCTTAGTCTCGATCCCATCTCTGGGGGCTGGGATCAAGGCTAAGGCAACAGTTTTTAAGGAAGGGAAGAGGGCTCAGGCAGCTCAGGGGGAGGCAAGGCTTTGGGGTATGGGTGTGGCTGGGCCAGCCATGACTCCTGGGGGAAGTCTTTCCCTCTCAGAGCTGCTGGGGAAGTAGCTCTCCAGGCTGTCGGGACTCCAAAGTCCTTCCTGGGTGCAAGGCAGTGTGTACTCTGGCCCTGGCCCCTCCAGCTGCATAATCCATTGCTGGCAGCCCCCAAGCCAGCTTCCGCTCCAGTCATTTCCTTTTTCCATGCAGTTGCACACGCTCATTCCTCTTCTAGAAACACCTTTCCCCACCTTCCTCAACCCTGCTCATCCTCCACAGCTCAGCTCAATCCCCTCTTCTGACATCCCAACCCCCTGTACACGCAGGCATGCACCGCACACACGGCTAGATTAGGAGCCTCTGAGGTGGGCTCCCGTAGCACCAGCCCACACCACTAACTCACCACAACCCTCTGTAAGTACCTGTTGGCAAGTCGTTTCCCCCTCTTGACATCTTGAGACAAGATCCTTTTTCTCTCTGGGCTCTCAGCACCAAGAACAGTGCCTGGCACATAGCCATGGACTGTTGGCCTAAATCACAGTGAAATTTGTAAAAGAAGATCTAGTTTCTAGTCCCAACTCTGCCATGAACATCTGAGACACTGAAAGACCCAGGCCAAGGCACTTAACTTCTCTAAGCTTCAGTTTACCCATCTGGAAAATGGGGATAATGTTCCCTGACTCCTTCTCAGTTGTGAGGATCACACAAGAGAGAAATGGGATTGGTCCTCTAGGGTGGCAGCAGATGTAAGCACACTGCAGGTTTAGGACATCAGCTCTGAAGTTATTAATAACAGCTGCTAATAACGACCTGCTTACTTGAAGGAAATTTCCCCTCCCTTTCTGTGGGATGGCCTGGTTTTGTCCTAACCCAGCTCCATTCTCTGCTTGACGATGAAGCCAGGTTCCCTCTTCCCTATCCCCCTTGTCTCACAGGTTTCATATGACCTCAGAAAATCCTTCAAAAGTCTGACCCACATTCTTTCTGTTGCAGCTCTGCCCCCTCCCCTCCTCGTGTGTCTTAAGAGCACAGCCCTGCCTATGAATCTTCGATGACCCCGAAGCCCCATCACCTTATAAGGCTTATCCTTCTGAGGTTGATGTCCCCACTGCCACTGCTCAGACAGAGGGAGAGAGATGGAGAGAGAGACAAAGAGAGAAGGAGAGAAAGGAAAGCCCCAGTCTGGAGTGAGGGCGTGGAGAAAGAGTCACCGGAGAGATGGAGATAAGACAGCAACAAGGACTCCCCAACACCCAGACACACAATGACACAAATACTCACCACACCACCACCACCTTCAGCTGCCTGGCTTCCGGGGGAGGGCCAATTGTCTTACGGCTTTCCATGACGTGAGTCCTCCGCGAGGGCTAGGGCTGTGGGTGAGGCGACATTTCCTGCCCCCGGGGGCTGGGGTGAGAGGAGAGATGAGTAGCTGAGTGTGCACACCTTTTGAGAGCCCAGACACACACCCTGCTCCAGGGGCTCCTTTCCTAGGCTGCCCCCATGGAGTTCCCCCTGGCCCAGATATGCCCTCAAGGTAAGTGTGAAGTTGGGGAATGTGGGTGGGAGGGAACATCAAGACCCCCATGACGCCTGCTCTCCTCCCTCTGGGCCTGAGCTCCCACTTCAGGGGTGACGGGCCACACCTCAAGCCAGAGCTGGCGGGCAGGCAGCCCACAACCCCTGCTCCGCTTCGGGGGCTCCAGGTCCACGCATCCCTGAGGATAAGGGTGAAAGGGTCTTCTGAGGGCTTCTTCGAGTGGAGAGAGGAGGCAGCAGGAGGATGAAGGGGGCTCGGAGGTCGAGGATCCTGGGCCAGCAGAGGGACCTGCCCTGAAGAGATCTGCCTCCTTTCCCGGATTTCAGGACTTCCAGACCAGCCGAAGGCCAGCTGGCTTCCCAGCACTCCTTCCTGGGGCCCAGTTTCCCTGAGAAGCCCCTCTGCGCCTCCTTGGCCCCTTACTCCTCTTCCCTGAGAAATCGTGTCTGCCATCCCTCCTGCATTTCTCCTGCTGTCACAACTGTCCCGGTCTTCCAGGTCCCCAGGGAGAGGCCTATGGGGCCCCTCTGAGTCTGGGGGAGGGGTGGGCAGCAGAGGGAGAGGCAGGCCCTCACTGAGAAACTTCTCTGTGCTAACAGGGAGTCAAGAAGCCCCCACCATAACCTTCAGCACCTTCCAGCCCATAGACTTGAACCGCAGGAGCTGCCAGGGCCCGGGCTTGCTGCCGGGACCCAGACTCCAGGCCCCGAAGGCCCAGGAAGCCCGGCCCAGCCCCACGGCCTCCGCTGTGCACCCTGCGGTGAGTGGGAACCTGGGGGGTGTTGCTCCCTCCTCTGCTCCCACCCTCCCACGGGTGAGGGCTCGCAGGGGGACAGAGGCCAAAGCAGGAATGAGCTGGAGGCTGCCGACAAAGCCAGCGGCCCAGAGGGAGGGTCTGCATCTCTGTCCGTGGCCTTCATTTGCCCAGTGCATCCTCATCTCAGGCCTTCTCACTCACCCAGTCATTAGGAAATCCTCCCTGTGAACCAGCTCAGTCCCTCTTACTGTAGGGTGAGCCCTCCCTCATTCTGGCCTCTGGCGTTCCCTTCATCCCTCAGGCCAGGGAATGCCTTTCTGCCCATCTGGAAGGCCTCACTCCCATTTAAGCACAGTTTAACAGTTCACTGCTACTGGATCAAAGGCCCACGGACCCAGACGGAAGTGGAAGGAAATTCCCTGGAAACAAAAACAGTTTGACCTAAAGAAGAGATTTAAGTTACACTTGGGGAGGGACTTTCTGGGCAATTATACCCTAAAATAGGCAACAGGGATGGGGGAAGGGGAGCTTCCTCCACATGTCCAGGAGGGGCTAGGTATGAGGATGAGAAGGGAGTAGCTTGCTTGAAGTCAGAAGAAGGACCACTAATCATGGCTACTTCCCCCTCCTTGAACTCTTCCCCTATCCAGGCACCACCCCAGGCCCCAGGGGCTGCCTGCAGCCCAAAGGACATTGGGAAGGAAGAGGTGCCTAGGGAAGGAGGCATGTCCCTGCAGGCTGAGACTCAGGCTTGGTTCCAGAAGACCCAGGCCCGTGAGCTCCTGCAGCATGGGGCAGCCCCTGCTTGGTTCCACGGCTTCATCACCCGGAGGTGAGTCACAGAGGAAGAAATAGGCCCAGAGAAGGGCAGGGGCCAGTCCCGGGTCCTGCGGTCAGTCAGGAGTAGATTGAGGCTACAGGCCAGGCTATGACACCTGGAGGTTCCAAGGCTCCTCGTTAAGGCAGCTCTCCTGGGGGAGATCATTGGAGAGGTTCTAGCCCAAACCCCCTACTCCGTGCCTCAGTTTCTCCCTTCTAGGCTCAACTTTCCTCCTGTCTCTAAGGCTTCTAGTGCTCAAGTTTCCACCTCTGCCTCAGTCTCTCTCCCTCCATCTTTATTTACCTCTGGCTCTCTCCAGCCCTCTATTTCTTCCCTCCCTTGCAGTTCCTCCCTCTTCCTCCACTTCTCAGCTTCACTTCTCCCGTATCTCTCTGTTCACATCCTCTGTTCAGCTTGTGACTTCTGAAGTCTAGGAGTCTATTACCATCCCTCTTGCTGAGGCCGCTGTACTGACCCCCTTAGTCCCCCACCCCAGGCTGCTTTTCCAGCCAGGATGAGGCCAGGAGGAGGATGCAGGGCTGGGAGGTCTCCTGACCACCCACGCCCAGTCCCTGCAGCAGGAGCGCAGTGCCCACATCCTCTCTCTTTCCCACCTCCACCCTTCTCTAGCCACTTAAGCCCTCTTGGTAGGGGGTAGGGGTCCCCCCATGAGAGCCAGGGAGACAGGGGGTGAGGCTGGAAGAGTCTGAGCATCTTCCGTGTCTTCTCCATCACCCACAGAGAGGCTGAGAGGCTGCTAGAGAGCAAGCCTCAGGGATGCTACTTGGTGCGTTTCAGTGAGAGCGCCGTGACCTTTGTGCTGACTTACAGGTGAGGGGCGGAGCGCTGCGCTGGGCGACAGGAAGGCGGGGCTTCGGGCTAATCAGAGGGAGGGGCTTGATACTGACGGACGTGTGAGGGGAAGAACTTCATGCTGACTCCCAGCAGGGGTGGAGGAGGTCTATGCTCAGCCCCCAGGCTACTAAGGGTGGGAGACCCGGGCGCGGGGCGGGTAGGGGTCGCTCCTCGTGCTGGTGCCCTTGCCGGGAAGAGGGAGCAGGTCTGATCCTGACTAGTGCCTCCAGGAGCCGGACTTGCTGCCGCCACTTCCTGCTGGCCCAACTCGGGGACGGGCGCCACGTGGTGCTGGGCGAGGACAGCGCCCACGCGCGGCTGCAGGACCTGCTGCGGCACTACCAGGCGTGCCCGCTGAGCCCCTACGGGGAGACGCTCACCGAGCCTCTCGCCCGCCAGGTACGCAGCCCCCATCCCCGGCCCTGACACTGACCCTGACCCTGGGAACCCAGGCCAGCGCCCCTCCCCACGCAGAGCCCAGGCCGCAGGACCTCGACATCAGGCACTTTCCCATTCCCACCGACGACCCAGCCAAACCTCCCTTGCCCACACATCTCCACGCAGATGCCCTTCCAGAAAGATGCGTGTGCTGGAGGAGGGGTCCTTGAGAGACCAGCCCAGCCACACAAAGGCTGGGAGTGGCCAGCTAGGCAGACGGGTCATTTGGTGGTGGGGGGGGGGGGGGGTTTTTTTGTTTTTTTGTTTTTTGCCTCGAAGCTTGTGGGATCTTAGTTCCCTGATCAGGCATTGAACTTGGCAGTGAAAGTGCCCAGTTCTAACCACTGGACGTCCAGGGAATTACTGGGTCATTTGTTCTTTAAATTAAGAGATGTTTACTGAGACAAGACATATGGGTGTCAAACCCACAAAGCTACTTACCAGCGGCAAAGACATATAATAGGAATCAAGTGTGAGAGTGTGATGAGAGAGGAAATACAGAGTGAGGTGCCATTTAGCTCACGTGGTGGGGAGCCGTGTCAGAGAGTGCCTCCCTGAGGAGTTCAGGCAGTTCTGAGGGACCGCTCTGTGCCAGGCATTGGTCCGGGCACTGGAAAAATTGCAGTAAACAAAACTGACCCAAATACCCCTACCTCCATGGAGCTTCCATTCTAGTGACAGGAGACAGACAACGAATGTGTAATACAGATAACAAACAGAGAATACAGAAACAAGGAGTGACAGGGTTGGGGCTATTTTACATAGGAACATCAGGGAAGGCTATTCTGGTAAGGGGACATTTGAACAAAGGTCTGAATAAAGTAAGGGAGAAAGTCATGCAGATAACTAGAGGAAAAACATTCTAGGTAGATAGCACAGCAGGTGCAAAGGCCCTGAGGCAGAAGGATCCTTGATGTGTGTGAATAAGAATAAGAGCAGTAAGGAAGCTAGCATGGGTAGAGAGGTAGGAAATGAGACCACAGGGGTGAAGGAAAGGGGCCCAGTAAATTCTTGTACGATTTGGAATTTTATTCTGAGTGAGATGGGATGGCACTGGACAGTTACAAGCTAAAGAGTGACATGACCTGGCAAGTTTGAGAGGGACATGGGTGACCAGACTGAGACCACTACAATACTTCAGGAGAGAAGATGGCAGCCTGGACCCGGTTGGTAGAGGTGAAGGGGTGAGGAGGTGGAACACTGGGTCTGTTTGGAAAGTGGAGCTGACAGGGTTTTTGCAGGATTGGGTGAGGAGTGTGAAAAGATGGAGTTGTCGTTGACTGAGATGAGGAAGGCTACAGGAGGAGCAAGTCTGCGGGAGGCAGGGGAGATGGCGAGTTCAGTTTTGACACTTGCGGTTTGAGACATCCATTCAATATGCAAATGGAGATGTCAAGTATGCAGTTGGAATATAGGGATCTGGAGTTTAGGACAGAAGTCTAGGTTGGAGATCAACATTTGGGAGCCATCAGCATGTAGATGGATTGATTCTAAAGGCTTCAGGAGGGATGAAATCTCAGGAATGAGTGTAGATGGAAAAGAATACCAAGTCTCCAGCATTGAGAGTTTGCAGAAATGAGGGGGAACCTACAAAGAAAACTGAGAAGGAGCAGTCAAAGAGAGAGGGGAGAAGAACCAGGAGTGTGATGCTCTAGACGCGAAGCAAAGAAAACGCATCAGGGAAGAGCAGGTCCCAGTGCGTCCAGAATTAACCACTGGATTTGGCCAACAGAAGGTCACTGGTGACCTGGGCAAGAGTAGTTTCCTGGAGCTTGATTGGAGTCAGTTCAAAGAACTTGCCTTGGGCTTCCCTGGTGGCTCAGTTGTTGAGAGCCCGCCTGCCGATGCAGGGGACATGGGTTTGTGCCCCAGTCCGGGAAGATCCCACATGCCGTGGAGCGGCTGGGCCCGTGAGCCATGGCCGCTGAGCCTGCGCGTCCGGAGCCTGTGCTCCGCAACGGGAGAGGCCACAACAGTGAGAGGCCCGCGTACTGCAAAAAAAAAAAAAAAAAAAGAACTTGCCTTGAGGGACTGTGCCTAGGGGTAACTCTTGTGCAGAATTTTGTGAGGAATAAGTGGAGACCTGAAGACTCCCAAGCAGTTGGAACAGGGTGTAGGGAAGTCTGGTGGGGAGGGGAGCCAGCTGGAGCTGCGAGAGCCAAAGGCAGAGCTGTCAGAGACCAAGCTCCATGACCAGCCCTCAGAGGGTCTTGTCACTCACGTTTTCTGGAGTTTGGGCTTTATCCTGGAGCAACAGGCAGCCATGGAAGGATTGCTAGGGGAACTTCTGCAGGCTTACTCTGCTCACGGAGTGGAGAATGGGTTAGCAGGGCAAGATGATGCAGGAGGAGGACTTAGGAGGCCTGAACTGGAGTGGTAGCTGTGGGCGTGGAGAAGGTGTGCAGATGTAAAGATATTTAGGCAGTGGAAGGAGCAGGGTTTGTGCTCCGTTAGATGTGGGGAGGAAGGGAGGGAGGTGTCCAGGTTGACTCCTAAGGTGCTGCTGTTTCGGCAGCAGGGTAGAGGTGCTATTTTTTATTCATAAAGGGAATGCTAAGAACTCTTAGGGGGTTGAGGCAAGGAAAAAGAATTCTGACTTGAATCCATGAACTGCCTATACACCTTCAGATGGAGACATACACTTGGTGGATTGCAGAAGCATGAGAAAAGGCCTGTGGCCTGAGCCTTCCAAAAGTAGTGGGCATGTGGAGAACATTCAAGAACCCAGGGATAAATGCTGAGCAAAAAGCATACCTAACATGGGAAGGAACCCTATAAGGCTCATCTCCTCATCCCTGAGGCAGTGTCTCTGTCCCGAGGATGTCTAGCTTATAGCTCCATAAAGTAGAGTCGCCTGGCACCTGCAGAAATAAACACAGGCACAGAAGTCTTGGAGATCTATCCCCATGCCGAAAAATTTTAGGCTAAAGACTTTTAAAGCCTTGTTGCAGTTTTACAACCACAGGTACAAATGGCGACTGGCCTGGCCCTATGTTCCAGATGAAGTTAAGTTTAATGCTAAATATGGCCTGTGACCAGAGCGACTGTCCCACCTCCTGGTCTCCTTGCCGCCTCTTCCTCACCCAGAAACCCAGCGCCACCCAAATTTCTGTGTCGCACCTCCACCCCCGACATTATCCGTATGGACGAGATTATTTTGCTCCCCCCTGCATCACTTGCCGACTCCCACCCGCCCGTCGTGCACCAAGTCCCTGAGGCCTCATTCTTTCCCCGCAGACTCCTGAGCCCGCAGGACTGTCCCTAAGGACTGAAGAATCAGACTCTGGAAGCAAAAGCCAGGACTCACAACCTCAGTATACCTCAATCCTCAAAAAGGAGCAAAGCGCAGCCCCCATGCAGAAAGATGGGGCGGGGGGGCCAAAGCAGGTACTGGGCGGGAGGGGCTGAGAGAGGTGGTGGGGCCTGAGGGAGTGGAGGAGCCGGGAGACGAAAAGAGGGAAGGCCCTGCGGTCAGGGGCGGGGCCAGCGGGGAGGGGGCGGGGCCTGCAGGGAGCGGAGGCTCGGGCTGAGCTGCAGCTTTGGCCCTGCCTGTGTTGCTCTGACCCACTCTCCTCCCCGCCTGCCTTCTCTCTTAGACGTCCCAGCCGCCCAAGCCCAAGCCTCCCATCCCCGCCAAGCCTCAGCTGCCTCCCGAAGTCTACACAAGCCCCGCTCCGAGACCCCGCCCAACCCCGCCCCCCAAGCCCTCCAACCCCATCTACCACGAGCCTGATGAACCCATAGACTTCTATGCCATGGGCCGTGGCAGCCCCGGGGAAGCCCCCAGCAACATTTATGCCGAGGTGGAGGTGAAGGTGCCTGATTCAGGGTGTGAGGGCCCGCCGTGCATCCTCAGGCACGAAGTCCT
The DNA here is from genome assembly GCF_059928025.1 of Delphinapterus leucas. Classification (NCBI taxonomy): domain Eukaryota; kingdom Metazoa; phylum Chordata; class Mammalia; order Artiodactyla; family Monodontidae; genus Delphinapterus; species Delphinapterus leucas. The sequence continues at coordinate 77,021,152 of NC_143129.1, forward strand.
ACGGAAGTGCCAGTCCAGGCCTGTCCCAGGAAGCCAGGTAAATAATGGGGGTGCAAGGAGGATTTCCTGAAAGCTAGATTGCGGAGGGTGGAGAAGGTGTTCAGACAGGATGCCTGGGTCAGGGTGAATGCAGGTCAGAGGTCTGAGGTGAGATGGGAAGGACAGAGGGTCCAGGCTGCCAGCAACCCTCTTCCAGGCCCAGAGTTGCTCCCTCTCCTCTGCCTGGAGTTACTGGGACCTGCCTCCCCTTTGTCAAGTCCCCACTCCCTCCACTTCTCAGAGAAAATAGAGGCCCCGTCAGCCTTCCCCCAACTGAGCCTGTGTCCCTCTCACCTGGCTTGTCCTCTTCAGACCCACCTGAGATTGACCCCACCCTGTGCTGGGAATCTCCTCCCAAGTCTGAACTTGGGCCTCTCACTCTGGCTGCCTCCCCTCAGCCTTCAGGGACCTCCTAAAGAAGAGCACCTGAAGTCCCTTGTGTCACCTCAGATGAGCTCAGGGGAGGGGGTACCTGCACGCCCCCTCCTTCTGCACACTCCTCCTCTCCTCCATCCTCCCACCTGCCCAGTCTTCTCACTGATCAGTTCAAGTCAGTATCTTGTTTCATGGGATGTGTTAGACCCACCAGCTGCTCCCACGCAATCCCTCTGCCTCTGCCCGCCTCCTCAGGCCCTTCCCCACCCTCCCCCCCACTTCTGGCACCTCAGGCTCCTGCTCAGCCCTTGTGCCTGCTCACACTTATCCACACCCCTGCCACCTGCTACCATCCTAGAGCTGAGGTCACCAGTCCATGTCTCTATGCAAACTTCTCTCCAGGCTTCTGCTCGGCTCCCCAGCATCCCACAGCTTCTTGGACTCAGCACAGCCAACACTGTCCTTACCCTACTCCCTGGATTGCTCCCTCCATTGTTCCCTCTCTGATCGGGTACCTCTCCAGTCACCCAACTATTCAAGATCGTAGGGCTCCCTTGACGTCTCCCCTCTCTTCACCCTCACTCCACTATAAGCCACTGATTCCTGCTGAGTCTCTTCCTAAATATATTTTTCCTTTCCCCAGTTTCAGCCCCCATCATCTCTCATCAGGATTTATCCAAGGGCTTCTTAACTGGCCTCCTAACCACCAGTCTTGCCACTTCTGACCCACTCTGCCCCAAGAAAGTCGGAATGGTCTTTCTAAAACAGCTACCTGGCCCATGAGGCCCTCTATACTTGTGTGGGCTGGGAAACCACCTCCTCAGTCTTACCATCAGCTGCTCCCACCCTCCCAGAACTGGTCACATTCCTCCAAACACACCAAGTGGTTGCAAACCTCCCAAGGTTTTGCACATGCCAGTCCCTCTGCCTATAGCTACTTCCTGCAAGGGCACCCTCCGGCTGCCCAGCAACCTTCTAATCATCCTTCAAGATCAGCTTGCCCTTCTTCTCCTCTGCAAAGACTTCCCTGACCTCACCGCAGAGGCTGTCCACACAGAGGCTTTATACACACTTGCCATGCCACTGATCATTGACACCCATCTCCCCTCTCCCCCAGCAGAGTGTGAGCTCCCTGAGGGCAGGGGCTGGGACTTGTTCATCTCTGTTTCCAGAGCACCCAGCACAGTGCCTGGCAAAGAGCAAGTGCTCAGGAAATGTTTGTTGAATGAATGAGAGAGGTTTAGACCTCTCTGCAGGCCAATGTCTGTTAAGATCAGACGTCTTGGCCCTTGAGGCTGCAGGTAAGCCTAGGAGGCAGAAGGAAGAGGGTGTGACCTGGGACCATCCTTCTCCCTACAGAATCCAGGTGGCCAACAACTGCATTCTGAGAATTCTGTGGCTGAACAAGGCCCTGCTGTGCCCCACAAGCCCCTACCCCGCTGGGGGCACACCCTCCCCCACAACCTTTCTAGACAGGTGCTTCAGAACAGAGGTCAGGCGTGGCTCCCCCTGGGGCCTCCTCAGTAGCTGCTGAGTCTGAGCTGGGGTGGGGCGGGGGTGGGGGATAACTTGGAACAGCGGGTCCAGAGACCTTCACGCACACCCAGGCGCCCTTCTCACAAAATGTGGATGGAACAAACTGTAGATGATCAAAGCTGGAAAGGACCTCAGCCATCATCCATTGCAAAGATGGCAAAAAGGTGTCACCTCGCATGCCAACTCCAATCCATTCATTGTGGCTGCCTAGAGCGCTGCAATGGAAAGGATGTTAAGGTCATATCTGAACTCAGCAGAAAAGAACTCTGTGATTGATTAGTGATGTCTGCCACGAGTGAGCGAAGGAAGAGGAGCAGCATCTCCTTTGCTCTTACTGATCGAGTTCGACTCCCTCACTGTGCAGATAAGGAAACAAAACCAGAGAGGGATAGTGGCTTAGTCAAGGTCAAGGACTAGAACCCCAGCTTCCTGTTTAGTGCTCTGTTCCATACCCCACATCCACTAACTCTTTACCACGGGAAATGTCAGAGATTTCCTCAGGAAATCTGGCTGCTTTCCAGAGTTCTGCCTCATTGGGGCCCAGGTGCTTGTTCCCCTCCTCCAGATCCCAGCTTACCCCTGTTCCCCTAACTGGTCTGGGGCCCCACAAAGAAGCCTGGAGGTCAGAGGAGCAAATGTGGAGTCGGCTTCTTTTTAGGGACACACCCACTGGTTCCCTCCCAAGAGTCTCCAAGAATCCAATGGCTCAGTGCTTGCCTCTAAGGAAGTGGGCTAGGAGGGCCCTGCTGCAGCCCGCTGCCCTGGTTTCTCCTCCTGGAGTCTGATATCCTTGGCCCTCTGAGCCTTTGAGTCTGGGCCCTGGTCCAATGCTGCTGTTGTCTGAGGAACAGTTTGGCGAGAACAGATGTTAGAACTTGTTTGTTGATTCTTGTCTAGCTAATAAATCATCGCCAACCACCTCCCCCAACAGGGATTCAAGTACTCCAGGCTCCTTCTGTCTCTCCTTCTGACTCTCTCTCTCATATTGTGGAAGGCAAGTGGTTGAACGACCATTGCAATGGTGGGAGAAGGGTCGGGGGTTGAGAGACTCCTGGGCAAGGGTCACAGATCTATGGGCTGGGGGCAGGGAGACAGCAAGGCAAGGGACACAGACCTCTCTCTGAAAAGTATTCTTTCCCTAACTGGGGTGAGCTGGGCAGCTAGCCAGGGGCAGAGGGGTGGCTACATCACCTGCGGGTTACCAGGAAAGAAAGGGGCAGGGAGGGGAGTGGTTGAAAGGTAGCCCCTGCACCTCCTTCCCCAACCCCCTGCCAAACACAGGACTGGGAGGGGGAGGGGGCATTGTTAGCCTATGTGTGTGAGCCCCTTAGGAGGATGGGGAGCCCCCCTGCAGCAGCTCCCAGCCTCTTGGGCTTAGGCCTCCCCTGTTCCTCTTATGAGGCTTCCTCCTGTCTGCCCAGACCCACTTCAGGGCCATCTTCCTGCCTCTGTGGCCAAGCTCTGCATTCTAAGCTTCAACCACCTAGAAGAATCTGCCTTGGGTCTTATTTTTTTATCAGACTGGAGGCTCCCTGAGGCAGGGCTGTGTCTGCGCCTGGATGGCCCTGAGGGCTCAGAATAGACTGCCCCCAGGAGCCACTCAGGGGGCTTCTGGGTACTCCTGTGGTCCCAGCCTGTTCTATGAGAGTTCAGTCAAGACAATCAGAGCCTATCAAGGTCTCTCTTCCTGCCAAGGGGCCCTGGGTACTTGCCTGAATCACAGAAGCCCCCCAGACCCCCTCCCTGAAGACATATTCCCTAGGCCTAGGTGCTGCCACCACCATGCCACCCCCAGCCTGGTGCAGGGCCAGCTCCAGTGACTAGTGAATTCCCCTCCTTTCCACTCAGTGCTAATCAGCTCAAGGAGAAATATGGTTGCTGAGTCAACAGAGTGGGGTTCCACTTCCTTCTGTCTGTAGGTCTAAACTCCCTCCTGAGCAAGAGACGGGGGAGGGGAGGGGAGCAGATGGCTTTGGGAGGGGAGGCTGAAAGTGCAAGAAAGGTCTTAGATTAGACTCAGGGAGTCACCTCATGGCTGGTTCCTCGTGGCAGGGGAGGAGGCAGGAAAAGGAGAGGCTTGCTGTATAGCAAGGGCTGGAAATCAGAGTCAGAAGATGGGATTTCCTTAGACTTTGGGATAGAACAGGATGGCGGGTTCGGGGAGGGGACAGAAATGCCTAGGGACCCACTTGGTGTTTCTGAAGGAGCAAAGCCTGCTAGAAAGGGGTGAGCAGGACCCAGGGAATCTCCCCCTCCCTCTTCAGCTCCTCACAGCTAGGGGTGGACTCCCCAAAGTGGGTGGGAGGATCCAGATGATGGCATTGTCAGGAGCCCTGGGTTCCTGTTACGGCTGTTTGCTAACAAGCTGCCCAGCCTTTAACAGGGGAACTTTTTTCTGCACCACTGTTCCCTACATTGCTTTGAAATGGAGAGAATGCCTTATTTGCCCACAGGGCTGCTGTCCAGAGCAGATGAGACCAGGCAGCGAGGGGCTTGGCCGAGCAGGACCGCTGGGACTAGAAGGGACTTCAGACCCCTTGTGACTGACTTCTTGGTTCAACCAAATCGGAAACTGAGGTCTAGAGAGGGGAGGTGACAGAGTACTGGAGATAGGACCAGATCTTGTCATCCCAGTCCAATGTTCCCCCTTATAGCGTGAGGTCCCTCCCAGGCCAAAGGATAAGGCCCCGGTCCTCCCGAGGGTTCCAGCTGCAGGCCCAGCCCTGACGACCAAGGTGGTGGAACCTCCCTTCTCCGCACCATAGCCATAGGCACCCCTGCACCATCCTGCTGATTTCACTCCCACGGGGGCCTGGGGCTGCGGTGAGACCTCAGGATAGAGAAGTTGAGTAACTAGTACAGGAAAGGGCGCCTGGCGATTGTGCTGAGCAGGTTCCTCTGCCCTGGCAGAGACCACGCGGGCAGGGAGGGGGAGGGCATTTCCCAGCTGACTCCGTCTCCCGTGGTTATTCCATCCCTCCAGCTTCCTCTAGGGAGGGCTCTCTCTGGCTCAGCCCCCCGTCAGAAAGAAGAGTCTCCTACCCCGAGCCCCAGATCCCCTTCAGAGCCTGCAGAAGGCCTTGCTGCAAGTGGAGGTTCCAGCTTTTTCCTCCGGTTCCAGCCCCTTCAGCACCATGGCCGACCCTGAAGTCTTTTTTTTCCTGCTCCTGTCTCCCTTAAGCTGTCCCCTTTATCCTATCAGCTCCCTCAGCTAATGCAGTAGACAGTCTCAGTAAAGTACCTTGTAACTCTGGCTCAGGGGACCAAGGCAGGGGCAGGGGGCTGAGAAGCTATTAAACCCCCAACCTCAGCAGTCCCGAGTCTAGAGCACATCATTCCCCATGGACCCACTTAAGGAGGACTGGGGGCCAGTCATCACTGAGGCCCCATCCCCAACTACCTCTACTGGCCTTAGAACATGTGTCCCCACCGGAAACAAAGCTGAGCAGAGGGAGAGGGGGTAAAAGAAGGTTGGGAGCAGACAGCAAAGCCTTCCAGCACCCTTGCCACCTCCCCAGGCCCCACAGAACTTCAACCATCCCCTCAACAGACTGCGGCTTCTTGGACAGCAAGCTCAGCACCCAGCTGGGGCGAAGACCTGGCCAGGTCCCTGCCCAAGGGTCAGAGCTGAAACCCCCTTTGTGACAGCTGTGCCATCTCTGGGCAGTTCCTAAGTCTGCGTCCTAAGCCTGTTCCTGTGGACCTCACCTTCCTCAGCTCCTCTGCCCTGGGCAATGCAGCACTGAGCACTTGGGCTTTGCCCCAGCACCTCCAACACCTTCTAGGGCCATTGGGAGCCACTTCTGACCAAGGCCTTCACCTCCCGCCCCCACCAACCCCGTCCCTTGGCTGTTACTGCCTTGCCAATTTGAGCCAAGTTATCATTCCTTATTCCTCCTTCCCTCTCCCTCATCCCTGTTTTCTCTTTCCTGTTTATTTATCAGAACTTGAGGTTATTACCTCAGGAAGCCCTCCCAAATAAAGTCTGTCCATTTTCTAACTTGTATTTCTCTTGGTAACCAAGAAATTCTAACCACCAAATAATAATGTCATCTTTGGTAGGAGTAAAAAGTGGCTTTAAAAAAAATGGCTTAGGGCTTCCCTGGTGGCGCAATGGTTGAGAGTCCGCCTGTTGATGCAGGGGACACAGGTTCGTGCCCCGGTTCGGGAAGATCCCACATGCCGTGGAGCGGCTGGGCCCGTGAGCCATGGCCGCTGAGCCTGCGCATCCGGAGCCTGTGCTCCGCAACAGGAGAGGCCACAACAGTGAGGCCCGTGTACCACAAAAAAAAAAAAAAAAAAAAAATGGCTTAATACTACCTCCAGAGAACCAAAGGAGGTGGGAGGCAAGAGGAAGCTGAAAGATATCTGGCTTAACTATCCATTCCCAGAAGACACCAGGACAACCCCTGACCACCACGCCTTGCCTCCCAACCCAAAGCACTTCCAGCTCCATCATGATGCAGCCCCTAAAACGAGAAAGTTGAACTGCTGAATCCCAGGAGTGTGGCAACTCAGGAGGGCAGGGCTGCGTCTATAGCGTACTGAATACAGAAACAGCACTTGACTCCATGGGACCTCAGACTTTGGGGCCCTGCTGAGCCTACCTCACCACCTCACTTCACTATGACACCCCAGAGGGGCGACCTCAGCCCTCAGTGCCTCTGTGGATGGTGGGAGTGGTGGTACGGGCTAATGCTCCTTGCTGAAGGCTGGCTGGATGCACTGACTTGGACAACTACAGCCCAAGTGTCCCTGTGGGATGCAGGAGCCCTGTCTGGCTCCAACCTGAAGTAGGTCAGATTTCAGATAAGCGGGTGGTTTTCCTGTAAGTGATGAAACCCTCCTCTGTACTTAATGAGAAACAGACTCCTCAAGTTACCCCAGCCGACAAGAGCAGAAGCATGGTGAGATTCCTCACTTCTTCTAGTCTCCAAGTCCCCACCACACACTTCTTCAAACTGCCCCTCTGGCCTTAGCCTTCCTGTCACCAGGACTGTCAAATACCAATTCCTCCTAGTGTTTTCCCCGTTCAGAACCTGCAACGACTAGAGTCAGGCATCTTTGTCAACACTGCTCTGCCTAGCATCTAAGGCCTTTCTTCTTGCAGGAGTTTAACAGTCCCTTCCTGCAGGAAGCCACTGCAGTTAAGCCCTACTGGAGTCCCAGTATCCTCAGCAACAGGTTTCAGTAGTGTCTACAGTAGGACTTGCATGCTGCTTTGTGAACGATACCTGGTATCTTCCATCTCTACTTGAACCTTGCTCCGAGGAGGAATCATGCCACCTATCTTGTGGCTCCTGGGCACCACAGTGCCCTACAGCTAACTCAAGTCACAGACCCTGCCACCTCCCTTCCCCATCCATCCACCCACCCAACCTGCCCCTCCCTCTCAAGCAAAAAGCTAGGAATCCAGAAATCTCCAAGATCTGTCTAGCCCCCAAGCTCTATGCAAAGCTTCCAAACCAGCCCAGGTCGATGACAACCAGTATAAATCTGACTCATCTTTAGGGACAGGCATTTCACCACTTATGTCCAACAACTCTTTCATGTCACAGAAACAATCTCCTTGACTTCCCCCAGTCTTCAGAGATACGCGAGATCAGCAATACTTTCCATATTTGGGATCACAGGCCCCTGGTCCCATACAAAATTGTTGGTACAATTCCTAGAGTCTTCAATGGCCATGACCCCAGTTTAGACGGTGAGTACTCAGAAAAGATGCAAAGTAATCATAAGGCAGCTCACGACAGTTTGGAGGTTGCTTTACACAAAGTAAATATTGAGATCCAAAGACAGGATAACAAATGAGAAGGGTCCAAAAAAAAGAGACCTCACTTAAAAGTGGGAAAGGGTCAGGGCAGGCAGCATCTGTCAGACTGAATGTTTTATTTCAACAGACATCCCTGGTTTAAAAAAAAAAAAAAAAAAACAGATGGAGGGGTTCAACATTTCGTCACACCCAACAGAGAGCAAAACTCCCATCCAAGAACTCAGAACCCCTTCTGAGGCATCACTTGAGTCTCTGCTAGCTCCAAGACAGAAAGGAGCTGAATTTTCTAACTTTTGTTAAGAAAAATCTATCAAATATGTTCATTCTCGCAGAGGCGAGGGCTGGGTCCTCAGGGAAGGAGATCCTGGGCTTGGAACAGCTGGGGTCCCAGAGACGAAGCTGGGGGCCCGGCCAGCTGGGCAGCAGGAGATCCAGGGGGCAGTCAGGTCCAGAGCCCTAGAATCCATATTTGGCTTGGGTCTGCCGGCGGCTGAGCTTGTTCTCCGACCAGGTGTTCTTCAGTTCCAGCTCCCGCTCCTTAGCCTATGCGAGGAAGAGGGGGCAGGGGAGAGTCACATTAAGGTTCTGAGAAATATTTTTCTTTTGCCTCTGTGCACTTCCCAATTTAAAGTCTTTCTCCCGGGCTTCCCTGGTGGCGCAGTGGTTGAGAATCTTCCTGCTAATGCAGGGGACACGGGTTCGAGCCCTGGTCTGGGAGGATCCCACATGCCGCAGAGCAACTAGGCCCACGAGCCACAACTACTGAGCCTGCGCGTCTGGAGCCTGTGCTCCACAACAAGAGAGGCCGCAATAGTGAGAGGCCCACACACCGCGATGAAGAGTGGCCCCCGCTTGCCACAACTAGAGAGAGCCCTCGCACAGAAACAAAGACCCAACACAGCAAAAATAAATTTTAAAAAAATAAATTAATAAACTCCTACCCCCAACATCTTTTTTTTACTTATTTCATTTAATAACATTGATATGTATATTTAAAATAGTGTTACATAAAATATTTTAAAAAATAAAAAATAGAGCCTTTCTCCCATCAAAACAATTAGGTGGAAAAAGCAAATCCCTTGAAAGATTTAATTTTCCCTTATTCAAGCAGAAGGGGAAGACCCTGAGAAAGCAAAGAAAGACCATCTCTTTGGGGAGCTAATAGGGTTTAAGCAGAATAAAGACTCAAGAATCCTGGTCCTTCATCAGCCAGAATTAAAACTGAGATGCTCAAGTGGGAAATGGACAAATGAGAAACTGAATCTGGCATCTGAAAGAAAGACAACTGGCTACCTTGGATACCTAACTAGCCAAGTGGGAGAGGACAGCCTCAAAGACTTGGACAGGTCAAAACAGGACACCAACCAATAATAACTTAGTCTGGAGCCACAGTTTGCTGTTGTGTTGAATACAGTGTATATGGTACCCTAGAAATTCACACCACTTTCAAGTATAAATTGAAGCTGTGAAAAATTGACTGGAAGGAACTAGAATTAATGCTTTCTCCTTCTGACTGCAACAACTCCTGGCTCTACATTGCATTCTGGGAAAGTACAAGCGCCACCCTAGAAATGGGGCTCCTCAACCCCACTCCCACAAGCTAGCTGATACCTGCTCATTTCCCTGGAATGGGGTGGGGTGCTAAGGGTTTGGGTTTAAAAAAAGACCCTACAGGGGAGCAGCTAGCAAAAAAAATAATTAAAAAATAAATTTAAAAAAATTTTGAAAGACCCTACCCTCAAATTCTTTCCCTACAAACAATAAGACAGGGTAAGGGTACAAAGGAGTCTCTGAAAAGGAATGTGAAAATATGATAAGAACAACGAAAGCAAGTTTTGCCACTGAAATCACCAACCAGCATATACACTCCCCAGGGAAATGGCCAGGAAAGAGTCTTATTCCTGTCTGTACCCTTGACAGCATTTAGTACAGTAGGTCTCGAAAAGATATTCAGTGATTCAGTGAATATTTGAAAGCTTCCAGGTCCTATCAAATAAATACCAAGACATATTCTAATTCCAGAAGATATTCTGGGTTATCTGTAATTTTGAATTATTTGCACTGATGTTTCCTGCCACAGAAATGGAGAACATAAATAAAACCAGCTTCCTCACGAGGTGGATGTTTTGCTAAACGTTGGTGAACCAATTTTTCTTTAAAGTTTTTTTTTAATTTTTTAAATTTATTTATTGGCTGCATTGGGTTTTCATTGCAGTGGGCGGGCTTCTCACTGCAGTGGCTTCTCTTGTTGCAGAGCGCGGGCTCTAGGCGCATGGGCTTCAGTAGTTGTGGCATGTGGGCTCAGAAGTTGTGGCTCGTGGGCTCTAGAGTGCAGGCTCAGTAGTTGTGGCGCACGGGCTTAGCTGCTCCGTGGCATGTGGGATCTTCCCAGACCAGGGCTCGAACCCGTGTCCCCTGCATTGGCAGGTGGATTCTTAACCACTGCGCAACCAGGTAAGTCCCTAAAGTCTTTTTTTTTTTTTTTTTTTTTTTGCGTTACGCGGGCCTCTCACTGTTGTGGCCTCTCCCATTGCGGAGCACAGGCTCCGGACGCGCAGGCTCAGCGGCCATGGCTCACGGGCCCAGCTGCTCCGCGGCATGTGGGATCTTCCTGGACTGGGGCACAAACCGGTGTCCCCTGCATCGGCAGGCGGACTCTCAACCACTGCGCCACCAGGGAAGGCCCCCTAAAGTCTTTTAAATTATCAGATAAACTTGCTATTTGAAAGAACCCTGTGATAAACCATTTCACTCCCCTCTTACCTTTATGCTTTGACTATCTGAATTTTCACTTACAGAGTTTATTCCAAGCACCTGTACTTGAGTCTTATCTAAAGTGAGACTGATGCAGAGCAGAATTCTGAAGGACACATCCCCACCTAGTGGCCGTATGGAGAACTGGGGAGGGTGCCTGCTGGAAGCTTCTTAGCCTAGATCTCAGCCTTCAAATCCCCAGGTTTACAGGGATCCTGCCTAGCAGGCCAGGGCCCTCAGCCCTCTCACCTGATGAATCAGATACGTGATCTGGTGTTTCCGCCGCTGCTGGCCTGTTGGCTGCTCACCTTTCTTCTGCAAGGGAAGAAAACAATCATTAACCCACTGAAAGAAAAGTGGAAGTTTCTCACGTGCCCCAATGAGGCAAGGTTGGGCATTAAGAAACCAACTATACACAGCCCAAATCCTAGGGGGAAAAAGTCAGCTTGGGGCTGTTTTTATGTCTGTATACTTACAGTTATCTTTATTAAAGCCATTATGCAAAAATCCCAAGCTCAGACTACTTGCCTAAAATAGCCAGCTAACATCCCCATTAGACTGGAAATCCTATGGGGTCAGGACTGTCTACTACACGTCTTTGGTAAGTAACCCCACCCCGCCCCCAGCACCAAGCATGGTGTTCTGCCCACAGTGGGCACTTGATACCAGCTTTACTGCCTGCAGTCAGTCTAAAACAGCTGAAATGCCAGGGTCCAGGAGACCTTCCTCCCTCCTTTCCTCCCACCCTCCAGACTCTCTCACCACCCACTCTGCCCATCTCCCCTTTAGGCCCTCTTCATCTCTGTTCACCTCTCCCCAGTCAGGCCAGATGTCTAGCCTATCTCCTACCTACTGCTTACCAAGCTCTCTCCCATCAATCACCTCTGGCTGAAACCCCAGTCCCTCATTCTAGTAACTGCCAACAAACAACTTCCCTGGAATTAGATTTTTGCCATCACCCCACCTCTCTCCAGTCTTCCAGCCTCCACCCGTAACTGCACTGAACCCCTAACCAAACTTTGATGCAAATGATTTACTGTCAAAGTCTATATTGGTCTGGGCTTTCATTCTGCGGTTTTTCTGTCCTCTGCCAGTCTTGTCTCAGACTAGAAGCTTCCTAATCAGCCCCACCCAACTCCCAAAACTCCTCTCTGGAGTCTCCTCAGCACTTATGTAATCAATTTGCACCATAATCATTTACACTCAAGTGTCCTTAAATCTCTTTTTCTCAACTACACTGTAAACCCCTCAAGGACAGGAACTGTATCTGTCTCTCCTTTTTTTTCAATCTAGCTCAATACAATGAGATGATGGAAAAAAAACTTAGACCTGGGAAAACAGCAAACTCCAATTCCTTGATGCTATTTAATATCATTTAATATGACAGTTAAAGATGACAAACATAAAACATCCAGCTCCATTCCTGGCCCACAGTGAGCACTGACAACAGGAGCTATTACTATGTGATGATGCTTCTCGACCCACAGTTAGTAGAGCATGCTCTCCTAAGTGGTTTTTCCAGTAAACAATGATGGATCTATGCTGATCTAACCACAATCCTTTGCTCTGTCCTGTATGGCCGCCAACATTCAGTTAAAACAAATGGCTGGGGCTCAGATGGCCATCTGTGGCCACAGAACAAAGCAAAGAAAATGGATAGAGAAGGGAATAAAATGCCCGACCTTGGCCTTGCTGGTGCTCGGCTAGAATCCAGGGTTCCCCACATTTTCCCCCCTGTGGCAGGCTCATAAATGTCCACATTTGCTGTACTCAGCTACTGGGTGAAGAGATGTTCATCATACTGACTGAAGAAAACTAGCAGAGAGGAGGTAGGAGTGTGGTGTGGGAACTGTGAGGAATAAAGCATCTGAAAAGACTACAGCTGGCTACAATAAATAATGGAAAGAAAGGAGAGAGAAGGACATGTACACTCAGCACCTAGGACCCCAGGGCTTCTGAGGCTCTGTTGTGCCCACACCTCACAGATGTGCTGTGCCGGGTCCCAGCTTAACAGGATGGAGAGAGGGATATGATTGCAGAGAGAAGGAAGAGCAGCTATGGATCCCGTCCAGCCAGGGAAGGAGCCACACATATCAGAGATCTTCCCAACTGCAGGTTAGGAAACTGTTTCAACCACCCAATCTCAGTAACCAGACTCCGCCACCCAGATGGGGAGCAAAGTGCTGCAAAATTCTGAAAGGCGGGAGCTCTATCTGGGAGGCTTGGTGTACACTCCAGTACCAAGGGGAACAGGTATTTGCTAAAGGTGCTGGGACAGTAACAATGGGGTATGGGGGTCAGATTTTGCTTTGGCCACCCACTAGACCTTTCCCACTTACTTTGCTGAATGACTTCATGGTTTTCTCTTCTGTCAATGACTTGGTCATCCACTGCTGGGCCCCACTGAGCTGGTCATCACCTTTGATCTCCACAAAGTTGATCTCCTCCCTCCCTCGGTTCCTTTTGCCCTGCAGCCGCTTAAACTGGAAAAGGGGGAAAAAATTCAGGAGTGGGGGGTCTGGGTAGGGGGTCAGGAGATGTCACCAAGGATCCAGAGTTTATGGAATGGTTTTGGGCCTCCCCAATTTCACTGCACCCTTAATTCTCTCTATGCAGTATGTCCTTTCACCGTGCCACCTACCAAGTGGCCTTAAAGCCAGGTGAAAGGCTACTTCTCAGAGGTTCTCCTGGCCTCAGGGAAAGGAAGGCCAAAATGTATTCCCAAACATAAGTGAGTGCAGAGAATCACTGATATGAATTTGTATTCAAATTATTTATAAATTGTATCTGCCTAAAGGACTGCATACCATTTTCAAATTAAGGGTACAAAAAAAAATTTTTAGGATTTCTCTCTAAAAATTGGTTATTTTAACGTGTCTGTTCCTTCGCATTGGTTCAGTATCACCAAATCAGCAGACCGCACAACAGACCAGACATGAGAGAAGGAGAACGTAGAGATGGGGAGAGAGGAAGCCTCAAAAAAAGACCTGGCAAATTTTCTAGGAGACTACTACTCTTTCCTCCTCAAAAAAAAAAAAAATCACACCACAAGTCACCAGGAGATATGCCTAGAAGGAGTATGAGCAAAGGGGAATTAAAGTCAATAACACTCGGAAACCTGCAATGAAACCCAGGTTGTGGTCTGAGCATTAGCAAGGCCTCCTGGGGTCACTCTACCCATAAGAAGCTGACTTTTGCCACTGGATGAGCTCTCTGCTGCCTCCTAGGCTTAAAACAAAAAGGGCCTAACTACTGAACTTGTCAAGGAGGATATACACAGGGAGGTGGATGAACACAGTATTAACCACAGGCAGAAGTTTGCAAAGGGATGCATATCTTTCTGTGAAAAGGTGAGAAGAAAATTATTTTTATAAGAACTTGCATGCAAAGAGGTAGAATCCCCTATTTCTCCAACCCACTCCTAATAGGCTGTGACCTCCCTACAGATGGAATACTTTATCTCCTGAACATGACCAGATGGCCGCAGGACATGGGGTTTTCATCTTCCCTTGTGCTGAGTTGGGGAAAAGCTCAGCAGCAGGGAACACAGTGATGTGAAACACAGGGTTATTTACTGTGGCTGCTATTCCCTCCCCAAATCCACTCTCCTTGTCTCCGTTAGTATGAATGAACCCAACACTTCGGCTAGGCATATTACCACCCAGCGAAAAGACTCCATTTCCTTGCAACTAGATATGGCCATGTGACCAGGTTCTAGTCAGTAAGACAGAAGGGGAAGTGTTCTTAGGAACTTTCAGGAAGTCTCCTAAAAGGGGAGGTGACTTTCTTTCTCCACTCTGCTGCCTGGTATGCAGTAATGATGGCAGTGGACTTAGCTACATTCTTATTCTTTTTTTTTTTTTTTTTTTTTTTTTTGCGGTACGCGGGCCTCTCACTGCTGTGGCCTCTCCCGTTGCGGGGCACAGGCTCCGGACATGCAGGCTCAGCGGCCACGGCTCACGGGCCTAGCCTCTCCGCGGCATGTGGGATCCTCCCGGACCGGGGCACGAACCCTTGTCCCCTGCATCGACAGGCGGACTCCCAACCACTGCGCCACCAGGGAAGCCCCATTCTTATTCTTATCACTAACCATAAGAATAAAGGCCACAACCTAGGGATGGGCAAAGTAATGATCAGAAGGGGACTGGATCCCTGACAGCTTTGTGGAGCTGCCATACCAGCCTTCCCCTGCCTACCTCTAGCCTTCTTTTATGAAGAAAACAGTTAACTTCCCTTACATAAGCCAGTATTACTTAAAGTTTCTCAATTATATGTTGCCAAACCTAATCGTAAGTGAATGTAGTTTAAAAAAAAAGAATTTCCTTTAGCTTCAGATTTGAAACCTGGTGACCAGGGGTTAAAGATGGTCACTTGTGCTTTGTTAACTTACTGCTTCGTCATCGATGAAGGAGGCATCTGGGGCAATTTCCTGTGGGGGGACCAGAGTTGGGTCCTGTGCGGGATAGTAGCCACCACTGTAATAATCCTGCAGTCAAGGAGGGAAAAAAACACACCAACTGAGGGCACAGTGGAGAGGGGACAAAGAAAAGCCTCATCAAAGAGGCAGTGGTGACACCCACACCCACACTACAGACCCTCAAATGGACCAGTAAAAGCACAGATCCTAAGGACCTACCCTGTAACTCAAGAACCAGACTTTCTTCTCATCTGCACCACCAGACAGATGGATATTTTTTAGGGAAGAGAGGTAAGAAATAAAGACGTTCTCTCTGGCTTCAATTTACCCCCTGCTCCCCTGGCCGCTTCCCAAGAGTGGTTCCCACTCCTGACCTCTACTGCGCCTCAGCCCTGCTCCTGCTCGTAAAACCCCAGCAGAATCCAGTGTGAGCAGAGGTGAGAGGTGTGAGGCATGCCATTCCTGCTCCTCATCCTATCTAGCACCCTGGACACAGGAGATCACCTGTTACAGGCAGGGAGGTTGCAGATCTCGGATAAAAATCAACCCCTACAAGGGTGGTATGGAATTTACAAAGCTGGGAACAAACCAGGTTTGCATTACCAGATTTTTAGTTCAGGAATTGATGATTTCCCTTTAGAGGTGAGCTGTCCAGATGTTGTTATGGACCCTAGAGGAAGAGGGGTGAAGGCAAGGGCAAGGCCCCTACTGTGGCCGAGTCAGGCAGCCACAGAGCTGAGAAACTGCTTCCTCCCTGCCTGTACTTTTTCCTAATTCTTCCACCTTTGCCCAGAACTCCAAGAAATGCTCCTCTAAAAACATTCACTTTATAGTGAGCTATATGAAAAATAAGGTTTAATTCTGAATAAAAATAATACATAAAAACCCAGAGTAATTAATTTTCATTAAAAGTATTGATAATAACATACATTTACATTGCAGGGCCCCCTAGTGTATTTAAAGTGCTTTAATTTGCACAGATTACCTCAATAATGTTTGTAACTGCATATAGAATTCCAACTGATACTCATTTGCTGGATGTAAACTAGTGGTTTCTTAGATTTTTTTTTTTTTTCTCCTGCTAAAGAGATCAAAACACTCATGTTCCTCCTTCCTTCTAACAACCTTGAGGGGAGATGCATTGTCCCTGATCAGCCTACAGGATACAACAAGGTTTAACGGCAGATAGTTCTCAAAGTCTTTGATCAGAACAGAGTGCCTTCAAAGCCCACTGCCTAGACTGTAGATAAGATTAACACTGACCATTCAGAGAATCACAGTGGCTGAAGAAGAATGAAGTCTTGAAACCATCGCATGCTGGCAGGAAAACTTCCTACAGCTGCCCAGCCACAGGACCGGCCAGAGGCCTCTGTTCCACCTCTACCACTGTTGTGAGTCCCCGAACTCCAGGGAGCCCTCTCCATCTCAGGAAGCTCTGACCACTGGAAAAGTCTTTCTTAAACCTATTTACAACCTGGCCTCATATATTCTCACTCTCTGAGGCCACACAGAACAATTTAAACAGCTCTTCCAAATAACATTTGAATAAAAAGTTATCATAACCATTTACTGAGCATTTGCTATGTTCCAGGCAGCACGCTAAACCAATGTAATTCCACCTAACAACCCTGAAGTTGCTAGTGTTCTTCCCATTTTAGAGCTGAGAAATCTGAGACTCAGAGAGGCAGTTAAGTAATAGACTCACATAGTTTGAGATTCAAACTCCAAACCACCCTCAAACCCCACTCTCTATCTCTGCCCAAATTATGGTCCTCCAGCATCTTCTTTCCAGGGACTTGCCTCAGTCCCTTCAACTTCCTGTGACTCAGTCGAGGCCTCTCACCATTCTCCTTATTCCCTTTTGCATTCGACTCTCCAGATTCCCTCCTGTCCTCCGCAGTCCCTCCTCTCCCTTGCAGTCCTCAGCACTCCCCGCCTCCAGAACTCTTCTTGGACTCACTGCTGTCTAGGAGTCTATGCCACAGTTCACTTATCCTCCTCACCCACATCTGCAGAAGCTACCTGGGATCTCTAAGACTAGAGACTGCTCCTCTTCCACTTTCTCCCTATACCTTTCATCAGCTCCTACAATGACATTTTGTTTTCAGAATAAACGGGTCAATTATGTGTTTTGACCTATCAGACTACAAGACTTAGCATAAAGGCAGTATGTTTTGAGGCCTGACAGGTACAGGAAAACCAAGACACCAGAAGATTCATTAATTCAGCCAAAGTGATGCCACAGAGGCCGTATCACTGGCTCAAAGCTCTCCCTGACGGCCGTACTCCAACATTCCCTGGCCTGCCCTCCATGCCTCTTACCCACCTGATAGTAAGCACCAGCGGCATTGGCATCGCCATACGTGGAAAACTGATTGTAGCTGTAGTCATCCCCAGGCTTAGGCATCCAAGGGGCCCCACTTGAGCCTGCTGCAATCTTGAACTCTAAGGGGGCATTGGCTGCATCGTCCTGGAAGGCCGGCTCTGGTTCCGTGCCTGGAGGCAACTCTTCAGGGACAGTGGGAATGGGGTAAGGGTATGGCTCAACTCCAGGCGGCTCGGCCTTCTCAGGGAGGGAGAAAAAGTTCTCAGGGGCTACTTCCTCATCACTATCGTCCTCTTCCTGCGTGATCTGCTTCGTCACCTGCAGGGCAGCACTCTTGGCAGCAGCCTTGATAGCAGAGGGCGATGGAGTGGTGGTTGTGGTGCCCACAACAGGGGCGAGAGAAGAGGGCTTGGTCTTAGAAGCTTGTCTGGAGGGCTTAGTGTCAGAGGAGCCATCCGAGGGTTTCCGGGAGAAGGCATGGGGCAGGAGCAACCTGTTAGTCTCTTTCACAGTCAGGTTTTTAGGTTGGGGAAGCAAGGCGGACAAACCAGTCCCCTCACTGGATCCCTGGTGAGCCCAGGTTTAGGTAAGGAGGGAAGAAAGATGACAAGTGAGATGTTACGATACATACTACTGACATTAAGAACAAGCATTACAGATACGTGCTCTAGCCTAAAATCTTACCAGCCCTGTTTCCGTCTAACCTCGGCCCACTAACGTCATCCAAACTGGACTTGACTCCTCCTACCTCAGGCCATTCTGCTGTCCGCTTCTCCCAAGGTAAGATGTCATCCCTGTTTTCCTCATCCATCTCAACCCAGCTCCACTTCCCTCTGCCACAAAGCCTTCCCTGACTCTGATTTTTTTGCAAATATGATAAATACATTTGGCAAATACATCATCCTTCTTCGCAAAAAGCCCAGGGCTCTCTCCAGCTGATCACTGAACCTCTATGTCCTAAAGGTTCCTCTTAACATGGGATTACTCCCTGCTTCCTTTGGATTGCCACTCAAAGTCAAGAGCAAGCCTATGTCCAAAAAAGATATTCATACATACCGCCCAAAGTTCTCTCCCCCACCCAATAAAAGCCCTACAGACGGGGTATATTCAGCTTGCTTACGCCAGAGTCATGCATTTAACTTATCAATTTGTAAGCTAATTGGCTCAGCCTATCCAGTGTTCCTCAGCCCAACAAGAGTTGCTATTATTCATAAGAATCTCTGGGATTCTGCTTTCCATGTGCTACAGGTCCAGCTTGGCCTAACTGCAGGGCTGAGGGAGGTGTCAGTCTGAAAAAGGAGAATGGAATAAGGTCATTGTGTCACCGTCCTGGAGTACCCATGTACTTCAGCTCTCTCAGCCAAGAAATGCCCAGAATGAGTAAAATAAGACTTCTGAGTCAAGCAGGCCAGGCAGAACTGTTCATCCAGAAAATGGGTTCTTCTCCCTGCTGTCTGTGTTCACAGATTTGGGTCATTTCAGCCTGGTAGACCCCAGAGGCTCAGGTTCATAAAAAGCAGACTGAGGTGGCAGGTGGAGCACATCCTCAGGCTACCTTCAAAGTGTCTGACTTCTCAGATACATCTGGGATCATGGCTACATCCCTGTGCAGTGCTGGGTCCATACTCTGCCTTAACAGCTCAGAGTTTCTCTATGCACTCATCTCTTCCTACCATCTGGAAGACTGCTTTTTACTCCTGGGGTGTTAGCCAGTGTCCTCTCATCTCTTCAGTTGCCAGTCCACGTCCTCCAGGAAGCCATTCTGATAACAGAGAACAACTGGCTTCATTCAGTCTCAGCAAGTCAGTATCTTCCACGATTCCTCCTCCATCACCCACTACAAATATGGACACAATATCACTCTCACTAGTTATCTTTCTTTCACATGACTTTGTCCTTCTAACACCTCCCAGCCATGGAAGTGACACCTTAACAGAGTCAGGGGAAGGAGCAACTTCAGCATCATATACCTAAATCATGAGACAGCAACCTTATAAAGGCAGAACTGTTTTTGTTTTTTTGGCTGTGTTGGGTCTTCGTTGCTGCACGCCGGATTTCTCTAGTTGCGACAAACAGGGGCTACTCTTCGTTGTGGTGCACAGGTTTCTCACTGCGGTGACTTCTCTTGTTGCGGAGCACGGGCTCTAGGCGCGCGGGCCTCAGTAGTTGTGGCTCGCAGGCCCTAGAGTGCAGGCTCAGTAGTTGTGGTGCACGGGCTTAGCTGCTCCGCGGCATGTGGGATCTTCCGGGACCAGGGATGGAACCCGTGTCCCCTGCACTGGCAGGCAGATTCTTAACCACTACGCCGCCCCCAGGGAAGTCTCAAGGCAGAACTGCTTTTGCTCTTCCTGAGGCATATAATCAACATGAGGTCAGAGAGTGTATAAATCACCGAGTGTGGAACTGAACAGGAAGAAACTTCTGGGAGCCAGAATAAAGGCACGGGGACAAGGGGAAACAGGAAACAGCAGCAAGATCATCTCCCGACACTGTCTGGTTAAGGACTTCTGGTCTTGATGACAGAGCAGCAGCCAAATGCAGCAGGTAAGAGCTTGGACTCTACAGTCAGACTGCCTCAGTCTGAACCCCAGCTCTGTCCCCACTAGTGTCTGACCTTGGGCAAGTTCCTTAAGCTCTCGTTTTCCTTGTATGTAACACAGGGATGATAATAACGCTATGACTTAGGCACTATTAGGAGGATTAAGTCAGTTAAACACTGGTACAGCACTTAGTGCCTGGTAAGTGCTATTTAAGTGTTTCTTTTCCAGGTTAAAAATGAGACAGGGAGAAGATGGATAATTTTAAAGTTCATATGTTCCATAACAACATTTTGACCAATCCATTTATTCTACCGTTCCTAAATAATCCTTTTACCTGAAACGTAATGAATCAAATTGAGTTCCAATTCATCTCCCTACCACGCCTGTCCTCTAGGAGAGACGCCAGTGCGCTGAAGCCAGGGAACAGCGAGGAGAGGGTAGAGAAGCACGAAGTCTGATGTTATCAGGAAAACAAAACTACACCCAAACAGGCAGTCGTCCAATATTTGCATTTGCTCTACGCCTGACCTGGAAATTTCCCATCCTTCAGGAAGCAATATGGGAAGAGAAGAAACGGCTTCTATTACATCACAAAGCTTACCTGAAGGACAGTTTTCTTCTTTGTGGGTTCATCTTCCTCGGAATCTGACTAAGAGAAAAAGAAATGGAATAAGGCCTCACTGTTTAAGGACAGTGGAGAAGCACCCACATTAAATGAAGCACAAATAAAGGACTGGACAACAGGGGCCATCATCCTGTCCGAGCCCCTCCTCTGTATGAGAGATGCACCCCCCCAGAGCCAGCCAAAAAGCAGAGCTTCCTTCCTGCTCTCAAACGGCTTCAGAGAACAAAGTATGCGTTGACCACCCCTGGTCACTCATTCCCATACCTCCAGACCTGTTGCACAGCCTTCTTAGCATCCATTTCTAGTCCTTTAAATTAAGACTACTTCCTCCCATTCAGTCTTTGGTGGAAAGAAAAAGCTACACCCATTCTTCTTCCTATAAATCTGTCCACTAGAAGATGAATGGGATTTGGCCCACAATCTCACCCAATCTCAGTTTCACTTCTAAAACCACTTATATAGACTACATAACCACAGGGCTGGGGAACTCCGGTGGGATTAAGTGGTATGTTAACTACTCTTCTATGAGGTATTAAAGGTCAAAGCCACTGGAGAAATCCATTCCCTCTCGAAGTATGATCTATTGTCTGCCAGACAGAGTTGTTTGTGTCCAGGAAGAAGGCGAGCAAATGATGACTGTGAGAATTTGGAGCAAGAAGGGAGCTCATCTGTGTTACTCCTCTGACTCATCAGGATTGTTTCTAATACAAGCTCTCACACTAAAAATGTCTAAACTTTTAGCTCAATACCAGTTCCTCAGCATCTCCAACTATCAGAAAGATGCAAGGCATATGAAGAGAAAGCTTTCACATTTTATTTTAAAAAATTAATATCCAAACTGAGAACCTTAAAAGTTTTCCATTTGTTCTTAGCACCTTGGTTTGGGGCATCTGTAAACAAAGGTGATTAGGCAAGAATCTAAGATCCTATTCATCTCCAAGATTCTAAAGAACTCAAATCCTCTGCCTGTCTTTCTCAACTGACCCTCATATCTCACAAGTTCCTTTTGGGTTTTTTTTTGTTTTTTTCTATTTTATTTTTATTTATTTATTTTTTTGGCCACACCACATGGCATGCAGGATCTTAGTTTCCCCACCAGGGATCGAACCTACGCCCTCTGCAGTGCAAGCACAGAGTCTTAACCACTGGACCGCCAGGGAAGTCCACAGGTTCCTTTTTGGATTTGTGTGCTACAAGGACTTTTTGATCATCATTACTCAGAACCTACTGTATGCAAGACACTGTGCCAGGCACCGTAGACAGAGCTTCCCAGCTGGTGTCCTATGGCTGGGTTATAGGTACTATGATGATACTGACCCACTCAGCCCACAGGGCATCAGGCAGGGCTTGGAGCAGGTAGAGTCCTGGGCCACTGGTTTCCAGAGGCACAGCCTGTACCACTTCCCCCACTGTGCTTCAAAGATTTTCTTGTGTGCCATGACATGAAAAAAGTCCCTGCCCTCAAGAAACTCACAGTCCAGTTAAAAAGAATGACAAGTACCCAAATAACTGTAATAAAGGCAGTAAAAAGATAAGGGCATCAAGTGTGGTTCCAACATCCCCTCAAAGAATTGGCTGATCCTCCAATTGCGCTTTCTTTCACGTAAGTCCCCCACCTTATTACTCCCTCTCCCCTACCTGAATCACTGACACCTCTCACTCTCCTGTCAGTTCCCGACTCGAAACTCCTAAAGTCTTTCTGAAGAAGCTCACCTTGCTCTTTTTCACTCTGTGTCCCTAAGTTATTTATTTGTCTGGGGTGGCAGCATGCTAACAATGATTCATTTGTGCTTGCTGTGTAAATGTTACATTTTTCACGTGCATATTCTTCCCTTTACTCTGACAGCCAAGGCCCTATCTTACAGTTCGATATTACCTCACAGTAGTCAGTACACAATGATTTTAATTACTAACTGCTGCCAATTGTAGTATTAAAAAAACCTGTTAAGAGAAATCTGTCTTGGACTTCCCTGGTGGCACAATGGTTAAGAGTCTACCTGCCAATGCAAGGGACATGGGTTCGAGCCCTGGTCCGGGAAGATCCCACATGCCGCAGAGCAACTAAACCCGTGCACCACAACTACTGAGCCTGCGCTCTACAGCCCGCAAGCCACAACTACTGAGCCCGTGTGCCACAACTACTGAAGCTCACGCGTCTACAGACCGTGCTCCCCAACAAAGAGAAGCCACCGCAATGAGAAGCCCACGCACCGCAACGAAGAGTAGCTCCCGCTCGCCGCAACTAGAGAAAGCCCGTGTGCAGCAATGAAGACCCAACACAGCCAAAGACAAATAAACAAAACAGGGCTTCCCTGGTGGCGCAGTGGTTGGGAGTCCGCCTGCCGATGCAGGGGACAGGGGTTCGTGCCCCAGTCCGGGAAGATCCCACATGCCGCGGAGCAGCTGGGCCTGTGAGCCACGGCCGCTGAGCCTGCGCGTCCGGAGCCTGTGCTCCGCAGCAGGAGAGGCCACAACAGTGAGAGGCCCGCGTACCACACAGAAAAAAATAAATAAATAAAATAATAATAATAAACAAAATAAATAAATATATATTTTAAAAAAGAGAAATCTGTCTTAGTGCTTAAATATGGGGGTAAGAGAAAGGGCAGTAAAGGGCAGGACAGTCATTTGCTGAGTAGCTACTATGTGTCAGGCAATTTATTCACAAGTTTTTATTCAATCCTGAATAAAATTTCAAGGTAGGCATTATTATCTCAACTTTACAGGTAAGGAAAATAAGGCTCAGAGAGGTTAAATAATTGCTAGTACATGGCAGAACTGGGACCTGAATCAGTTTAGGCTCCCATGCTTTTGCAGCAACACCTGTCATGTTTTTGCAGCTGAGCTGTGCAGACCTGAGATCCACACTGATCAGATCCCACATGATACAACCAAGAGTACAAGGCACAACATCAGAAATACAGGTTTGAATCTCAGCTTTGCCACTCATTGGCTGGGAGGATCCCCAAAGAGCCATTTAACCCCCCAAGCCTCAGTTAGCAATAATACTTATCCATGTCACAACATTGTTCTAAAGACTGCATGAGCTACTATCCATGAAAATATATATAAACTAAAATTCTTAACAGAGTTCAAGGATTACTATTCTCTCTGGTCTGCCAAGATGTCAAACACAACCGAAGAATAAGCCTTAAGCCCCAAACACCCAAGCATTTCTGACCTTTTCTCTGTTCCAAACTCCCACTGCCTCAGGGGCTACTGACCATTTCCCTTGTCTTCTGACTGTGAAGACTTTTCTCCTTTCCAGCAGACCACACAGAGCCACCTCACTATGGGGTATACAAGGTTTTCATTAAGTCCCCAGGCACGTTTAAACTTTAACATCTAAGGCAATACGTCCAATGGAAACAATCTGAAAATAAAATTTTATCAAGTTTAAGATGATTACGTTTATAAAATTGTACAAGCATATTTTTATTTTTCAGATCCTGTGACAAACAAAAAGTGGCTACTTTGAAAGTGTAGGCAAACTGTCCCACGGCTAATAGAATTGAAGGCCAGATCAGCTGTGCGAAGAAAATTCAATTTTTCCTTAAATGTCAGATTGTTTCCATTACACTGTCAACCTAAGTTTTTTTTTTTCCAACCTAAGTTTAAAAGCGCGTGTGCGTACACACGCACACACACGCACACACGCACACACACACACACAAACTGTACAAAGACTTTAGGAACACCTTATTAATTCTGGATTTAGAGAACTGCTATGGCTACTCACAACCATCCTTCTTTGAACGTTTTGTACTAACCTAATGAACTCCATTATAAATCATCTCAAGATGGGCACAAAATATGACAGACTCCCTAAAACAGAACACTAAGACCCTCAAAAACATGTGCTGAGCCCCTAAACACTTCTTAAGTCATGACTATTCATCTTTGAGCGAGGGGTAAAAATAAATCTTTACCTCTTAAAGCTGGCAAACAGGACTCCGAGACATTCAGTAATCTACCCAGGGCCACAGAGGAAGTCCAGGGCCATTGGGAGGGTGAGGAAATAGAATGAGAACCACCTCCTGCCCCCTGAACTAACTTTAGCCAACTAAAGAGGTTGGAAACACAGGACTCACTGGTTCACTATGAAAAGAGGTCTACATGCCACTCAAAATACTTCTGGGCATGTGGGGGCCTGAATGAAAACTAACAGGAAGCGAAAGGAAAGCTCAGCAAGGAATTATCCAACTACCTCAAACAAAAAAATAAACTTCGGTTCAGAGTACCGAGAAGGAGGAGATAAATAAGCCAAAAGCTAAGAGATGTGCCACATATCCTCCAGTCACAGGGTAGGGGTTGGAGTCGGGGGGATACAGCCGTCTTGGAGCATTTAAAAGAAAAATTAATTCAGCTTCTATCAGGAACCAGCTAGAAGCAATGGGCTCAGCCTAAATACAGTATTTAACTAAGACACAAGAACTTCCTTGATGGTGAGAGGCACATGAGTATACTGGGTTTTTTCCCCCTTATCATGGTAAAACATATGTAACATAAAATTTATCATTTTAACCATTTGTAAATGTACAATTCAGTGGCAGTAAGTACATTCACAATATTGTATAACCATCACCACTATTTCCAGAACTTTTTCATCATCCCAAATAGAAACTCTGTACCTACTGAACAATAATTCCCTATTGCCCAGCCCCCAGTAACCTCTACTCTACTTTCTATCTCTGGACTTGCCTACTCTAGGTACCTCATATAAATGGAATCATACAATAGGTGTCCTTCTGTGTCTAGCTTATTTTACTTAGCATGATGTCTGCAAAGTCCATCCATGTTGTAGCATGTACCAGACTGCATTCCCTTTTAAGGCTGAATAATATTCCATTGCATGTATGTGCCACACTTTTGTTTATCCACTCATCTGTTGATAAGCTGGGCTGTTGCACTGTTGCCGCCTCTTGGCTACTGGCTACTGGGAGTAGTGCTGCCGTGAACACTGGCGTACAAGTATCTGTGTGAGTCCGTTTTCAATTCTTTTCACCTAGGAGTGAAAATGCTGGATCACATGGTAATTCTAATAAACTTTTTGAGGACCTGCCAAACTGTTTTCCACAGGAGTATATTAAATGGAGGCTGTGGAGTCAATTCCTAGAGAATGCTAAAGACCAGCAAATGGTGATCTGAGTGCGTCTGTTTCATTAGACCCAGAAAGAAGGGTGATGCTAGAGATACGGGAGCACCCAGGGCTGGAAGAAGTACGCTGGGCCAGAACAGGCATTCCCGGGTTTTAGAGACACAAACCGGTTGTGTCTCTTAAGAAGAAAGTATTCTATTTCTTCTTGGCCTCATTAGAGCCTGAGCCTCAATGGCCACCACTGTCCTCTCTGTTCCAGCTGCCAAGAGTGACAAGACACACACACCCAGAGACTGCTGAGCAAGAACGGAAACAGACATTTTCCATTAAGCCAGGCCCAGTGGGATCTGCTAATCTATCAGAGCCTCATTCCCCGTGGCAGCCTCCCTCTTATCTTTCCAGGCTCTGGCTCTGACAGACTCCCTCTCCAAAAAAGCAATCACTAGTTGCCAGGGCCAGGAGCCAAGAAGAAAATCAGGGCCCAAGCACAGACTCTCCTACCCCCAGGCTCCAAACTCTAACCACTTCTACACTCCTCTCTGCTATTATCCCAATTAGCTAGATTCATCAACTTCTTTACCCTTTGGTCTCAAATATGTTCTTACATCTGCCCTTCAGTTAGGACATCATTTTCTCTCCCACTTTTGCACTGCTCATCGTATCACTTTCATAGTTCTGGTTGCTCAAGGTTCTTCTATCTTTTTGGTAGGCACTATGATAGAAAGGAACAGAACACACCCTGGGTACAAATACGACTTCTGCTACTCCCAAACTGTGTGATTTTAGCTCTGCTCTCTAAATTCCTATCTCCTCACCTGTAAACTAGGGGTAACACTTAGCTTACAGAGTCGCTGAAGTGCCCAGCACCATGTCGGACACTATGCAAGTGCCCCACAGGTGTTAGGGCGCTCCTCCTTCCCTTTCTATCTAGGGCTAAATCTTAGCTAAATCCACCGCAGTCAACTCTTATATTACTTGGTTAACAGAAATGAGCAAAATTAGTGAACTTGCAATCTCAGAGCTTCAAATCTTCCACTACCTGGGTAAACAATCTTAAAGGACGGGTAATACTAATCCAGATAACCCTAAAGTTTCTATTTGTGTTGTAATGCACATTATATGACAGAACACTCTTACAGCAAACTTATTCTTCTAATTTTGTTTTTTTGGTATCCTAATTTTAGAAGTCTGCATCCCCTAAGCCCGCAAAATCAACAATAAACCACTGTTCAGAAAAAGAACAGTAAGAAGAGAAAAGGAAAGGATGGTTCTCCATTTTACGGGTCATTCCTAATTCCTCACAGAAGTCAACAGCTGACTGAATTTGATTTTGCAGCGCACCTGGAGAGAGAAATTTGGTACCACCCTGTCGCCTGACTGCAGCGGACTGATGAGCTCACCCAAACCAATCATATCCTCTCCCCTGGAAAACCAGAACTGGGACTGAGACTGTAGGTCAATCTGAGCCAATCACTAAAAGGAAGAAACTAAAAACCAAGGAGGTATGGGTGGCCATCTTTCACCTGCAACAAAAGTTAAGAAGTGGAAACTGGTCTGCAGACAAGGAAGAATGAATCAAATGTGCAGAGAAGCTGTGTGGGTCTCCGACAGATCTCCAATTCCTGATTCCAGGCCCTTTCCAAGGTACCTCAGTATACTTATGACGCATTTCCATTTAAGCCAGCTAGGAGCAGTTTCTGATACTTGTAATCAATTAAATCTAATCCCCAATCTGCTCAGCCTCTGTATTCCCTAAATAAATGGCACCACTACCCTCCCAGCTGCCTGAGCCAAAAGGCAAGGGATCAGCCGTGAATCCTCTCCTTCACCCATGACACCCAATCAATTCCCTAGTCTTAAAACGTCTACCTCAGAAAAAGACCTGGAGCCTCCAGCTCTCTCCAGCCCCTGCTACTCCCTTATCCAGGCCGCCATCATCTTTCACTCTCTGCCAGTCTTGCTCCCTCCAGATCTTTCAGCACCCTGCGATCAGAGAATTCCTGCTCAGACTTCAAGGGCTCTTCACTACCCTAGAATCATGTACAAAGGCCTTGGCATGGTTTCCAAGGCCCATTATCATCTAGCCTCAGCCTCTTTCTCTCTAGCTTCATCTCTCATCACTGCCCCGCCCACCCATGCGCTCCAGCCATGGTGCCTTACAAAAGGTTCCCCCAAAGCATTTTCATTCTCTCACCTCTGGGCTTTTGTACATTCTGTTCCCCTGCCGGATGTTCTCCTCTCCATCGCCCCTTTCTCTGGCTACCTTCTGCTCATCTGTCTTATCTCTGAAGTTTAGACATCGACTCCTCCTGGAAGCCCCCCCAACCTGTGAACTGGATTAGTGCCCCAGAGGAGTGCTCCCATGGCACCAGCTCTATCATGGTTCTTCTCTGACTTGACCTAGAATCTATTTCCTTGCCTGTCTCCCCCACATTGACCATAAACTCCTTTTGTGACAGGATCTATCATGTTCACTACTGTACTCCTAGCTCCTGGCACAGAGAAGCAGCTCAATACTGAACGAACAAATGAATGAAAATTCAGAGGAATTATTTCTACTTCAGCACCAAACCCTAAAGGGAAATTATTTAAGGAAGCCTAATTCATTCACTCAAATGTTTACTGAGAGCCCAATAAGCACAAGACACAGAGCTTGGAACCACAGGGCCTTAGAACCACAACTATTTCAAAACCGAAAGTCACCCTCACCTAATCATCTTGGAACTCTCTTAGGCTACACTTCCCAGGAACTATATGTTCAGAAAACAAAAATACTAACTTGAACAAAACAAAAATGGGAAACGGAACCAGCTAAGGGCTAGGACTTGGCTTTATTTTAATTATCCACATCAGGATTCACCTCAGGAATTTAGTAAATTATACTCACAAAGGAGGGACAGTTAGAAGTCCTCAGAGTTTTCTGCCACTTCAGCCAGCCTAAATGGAAGATTCTACAGCCTCTACCAACAACTTTTCTTTTTTTTTTTTTTTTTTTGCGGTACGCGAGCCTCTCACCGTTGTGGCCTCTCCGGTTGTGGAGCACAGGCTCCGGACGCGCAGGCTCAGCCGCCATGGCTCATGGGCCCAACCGCCCCGCGGCATGTGGGATCTTCCCGGACCAGGGCACGAACCTGTGTCCCCTGCATCAGCAGGTGGACTCTCAACCACTGCGCCACCAGGGAAGCCCCCAGCAACTTTTCTTAATGCTACCTTTGCAGACCTAAAAATGAGCCTTTCCACCGTCACTGTGGAGGGTGGAGGGAGGCAGGTTTAAAGTGCCATCTTCCACCAGATATAACAATTAGGCTGCGAGAAAAGTTGGTGGGAAAATTGTGAAAAGAAAACACCCCAAACAACAAACCTATTTTCCTCTGTCCTACTCAGGGACTTTCCTTTGTTCCAGGTTAAATCAAGACCAAACTAAGTTTCAGTGGAGCAATACAAGGCTTTCTGGGAACCTAAACTTAGAAATGACAAACTCAGGTGAGAAAGAAGGGGGAAACGATATGGAAAAAAGTTTGGAACAGGGCCTCCCTGGTGGCGCAGTGGTTGAGAGTCCACCTGCCGATGCAGGGGACACGGGTTCGTGCCCCAGTCCGGGAAGATCCCACATGCCACGGAGCGGCTGGGCCCGTGAGCCATGGCCGCTGAGCCCGCGCGTCCGGAGCCGGTGCTCTGCAACGGGGGAGGCCACAACAGTGAGAGGCCCGTGTACAGAAAAAAAAAAAAAAAAAAAGTTTGTAACAGGGTAGTAAAGGAGATTCTGGAAACTCCTTCTATAAAGAATCCATATTCATTTGAGTTCATTCACTCAAAATATTTAGGTAGTACTCAGCTTGTGCCAGGCACTGTTTTAACCACCAGGGATATGGCAGCGAATAAAATAAACAGTAAGCCTACCTTCATGGAGCTTGTATACTAGCAAAAGGAGAAAGGCGAATACAGTACGCTAGGCGGTGGTACAGTATTTTAGATGGCGGTGCTACAGAGAAAAATAAAAGAAGTGGGGTGGGGAGGAGCATGTGACAGGAAGTTGCAATTTAAATAGGTCGGCTAGGAAGTCCTCACCGAGAACGTGTCTTTTAAGCCAAGATTTGAAAGAGGTGAGAGAAAGAACATTAATACATGGGGGGGGGGGGGCGGGGGGGGGAGGGGAGAAGAGAAATAGCCTCCAGGAAGAGTCAGAAGTCTGAAGAAAAGAAAGGGCAAGAATCAGCTTCTCTCAGAGGGTTACCAAAGGTGAGCCAGGGATTGACCCAATTAACCTTTTAGAAGAGAGAGAATGGAAAGAACTCCAAATAACTCTAAAGTATTACCTGCCCCTAGGCTGTCTCCTTTATCCCCCAAAGCGCTCACCCCAGAAAAGGCCTTCAATTTTTCTGATACAACATTCAGAAAACGACAAGAGCTTGGTTGCCTCTCTAGGACCCAAATGTCCTAATTCACCTAGGCTTGAGAAATACCTAAACCGTGAAACTGAGGCACAGGCCTGGAGTTCAGATAAACCCTTAATCTTCACTCTGCCCTTTGCCAGGTAAGATCATGCATACTGGACACCTGTTTCTCATCTGTAAAAATTAGAATGTAATCTCCCAGAGTTCTGTAACAATTGAAGGAAAAGGCCAGTGCCTGGTAAACGATCTGTACTAAACAAATACTCAATTTCTTCCCTAACTCCCCTCAAACACAGAAACCAGGATTCCTATCCTTTTCGCTCCGAAGCCTGATGCTTTTAAGTTCAGAGGCAAAGGAAAAGGTTAGTCCTGAATGTTCAGCAAGGGCTCAGGAATCCTGTCTCCTGTTACCTAAGGTGCCAGATTTTATGCTGTTCTCAGTATGAGAGAGAGAGAGAGGAAAAAAAACAAAACAAAACAACCTGGGCTGCGGTGAAGATGCAACAAGGCGGAGTGGAACCAAGTGTCCCTAGGCCTGGGCCTGTCAGTGCCAGGTGATGGTATATGGCCCTTCTGCAGGCGAATCCAGCTTGAAGACACCCGCATGGACAAATACCCTAACTCCCCAAAGCCGACAAACTTCAGCTCAATTCATCGCACTGTACCAGGAATCCAGCGGTCCGGAATCAACGGATGCATTTACAGGAGAAAGCCTCGCAATCTCCACAAGTCCCTCCTACAGCTGAGCCCATGCCCAAACCCAATGGACAGTTTGGGGGTGCCCTCCTCAGATACTCACATCCCCCTTATGCAGCTCTGGCGCCGCAATCTTCACCGGCTCTGTCCTCTTCTTTGGCTTGGGAAGCCCCAGGGGGGGCCCGGCCCCGCCGATATGGGGGGGCAGACTGAGGCCAGGGCCTCTGGGCGAGGGCAGCCCCAATCCCAGCCCCTCCCCAATTCCCGCCGCTTCAGCCGGGCTCACGCCTGGAGGTGGGGGGAAGCCTCCCAGACCGAAGGGCAAGGAGGGAGGAGGCTGGAGCCGGGGGTCTCCGGTGGGTGTGGGCAGCAACAACGGCGGGGGAAAGGCTGGGGCCAGCATCTGGGGGGACGGAGGCAGCAAGGCCGGACCCTTGGGCGCGGGAAGAGAAGCGAACAAGCCCCCTAAAGTGGGCCCAGGTGTAGGGGCTGCCGTCTCCTCCTCCTCCTCCGCCTCCGGCTCAGCCTCATCCGGCTCACTCTCATCGCTGCTGGCGTAAGCAACCAGCGACATGGCGCCTCCCGCCTTTGGAGCGCCCTTGCCGGCAGACGAGGCCTACTTGACACCGGGGATGTCCGGAGGCCTAGTGGGCCCCGCTAGTTAGCGGGGCGGTGAACCAAAAAGCCCGCCTTCTCCGTACTCTAGTGGCAGCCCCGGTAGAGGCCCATGCCCACAGTTGATTTCCACCGAATAAGCCTTCCCTCTCCACTTAAGCTCCTAGTCCCGGGCAACTACACACAGCTAATGGCCGCCGAGTCACTCCACCTCCTCCTCGTCTCACCAATACACGAACTACAACTCCCAGAAAACACTTTGGCCACAGCACCATTCTCCGCCGCAGGGAGCTCAGCGCAAGGCACGGCGGGAGTTGGAGTCCGTGGAAGGATTAAGGGGTGCGGAGAAAGACAGGAGGTAAACCCGCCTCTGACACGAGGACTCCTGGGATGAGTAGTTTTTTTGGTCTCCTGACAATTCCTAGGTAACTACAAGCCCCATCGGTCACCGCGGTAGTCACGGAGATGGATAGGAGAGCATTTCGGTACTTGAAGTTCCCTAAAACAGCTGCCTGGGCGCTAAGATTTATGGGAGACGTAGTGCTCTTAGAAACTGCAAGTGAGGCTGGGAATGAGAGGGAGTCTGGGAAGGTGACGGATTGAGGGAAAATAGCTTAAAGGGAAACAGGTCTGTAAATGAACTGATGAAGCTTCCGAAGCCACTGAAACCCCGAGTTGGAATAAAACACCCCAAGAAGAGCCAGGGCCCGAGACACCTGTACGGAATTGGGCTGCGAGCCAGAAAGAAGCAAGACTTCAGGCCTAATTAAAAACATCTCAGAGCTGAAATAAATGTGACGTAAGAGGGAGTAAGTGATCTCCCTCGCCTTGACCAAGGTGCATATCCAGGAGCACACCTAGCCCTTCCAGCCTGGGTCCTAACCTCTCTCTGTAGTGAGACTGAAAGATGGGCAGGGCCCTGGAAGGCAGAGCCTGGTACTTGAGTTTAATCCCTTCCCCTCAGCCCAGTGGGTTAAGGGGGCCAACTACATCTGAGCCCCCTTCACAGATTTGAGGCATCACCTGAGTCCGTCTCTATCTGCATATGTCCTTTGTATCTGTGTGTCCGTGCTTGGTATTCGTGTGACTTCGTGTGTGACCTTCTTAATCGGTCTCTGTGAGTGCCT
The DNA here is from genome assembly GCF_059928025.1 of Delphinapterus leucas. NCBI lineage: Eukaryota > Metazoa > Chordata > Mammalia > Artiodactyla > Monodontidae > Delphinapterus > Delphinapterus leucas. The sequence goes on from NC_143129.1 coordinate 77,053,467, forward strand.
CTTACATCCATCCATGTTTGTGTGTCCTTTTCCAGCGCACACATGTCTGCCCGTGATTCTGCAGCTGTCCTTCCCTGTCCGCCTGTAATTTTGTGTCCTTTTCTTTATATTCATCTTTGCCCCTTCCTGTCTGCCTGTGACTGGGTGCCCTCTACTTGTCAACTCTGTACATGTCCTATATATGCCAAACCACCTCTGTGTGGGCTCTATCTCCCTATTCCCAGAGCAGAAGGCTCTACTGAGCTCAGCCCATAAAGACTGTTGAGGTTTGGGGAGGAGGCTAAAAAGGAAGATGGAAAGGATGACAAGGGGGGCGATGATGATGGCAACAACAGAGAGGGACAGTGAAAACCCAAGCATGAATTCTCTGTCAGACAGGCCTGCTATGGCCCCCTCCTCCCCACCTTCTGCATGTGTCTAAATCTCACCCTACCTTCACCAACAAACTCATATGTTGCCTTCTCCGTCTGTTTGCTTAAATCTGTTTGCTCCCTGCTCTGGATGCCCAGAGCATTTTTTCTGCCCACCAATTCTTAAACTTTATAGTGCCTAAGATCACTGGGAAAACTTCTTAAAAATGCAAACTTCTGAATTTCAGCCTAAGAGATTCCTCTTCAGTAAGTGTGGGGTGGGGCCCAGAAGTCTAAATTTTTTTTTTTTCGCAGTACGTGGGCCTCTCACTGTCGTGGCCTCTCCCGTTGCGGAGCACGGGCTCCGGACACACAGGCTCAGCGGCCATGGCTCACGGGCCCAGCCGCTCCGTGGCATGTGGGATCTTCCCGGACTGGGGCACGAACCTGTGTCCTCTGCATCGGCAGGCGGACTCTCAACCACAGCACCACCAGGGAAGACCAAAAGTCTGAATTTTTAAGAAACTCCTCAGTTGATTGCAAAGCAGGTGCACTGAGGACCACGTTGAGAAACTAGACCTTCCAGTCCTACCTCGCAGCTGGTATGCTTTGCACAGTACTGACTTCTAATACCACCTTTTCGAATCTAGGTTCCCCAACCTACTTTCTGGTGACTTTAGACAGTCACTTCTCTTCTCTGAGTCTCACTTTCCTCCTTTGAAAAATGGATAGAGTATGAAGGAGCCCTACCCTACTTCTGTGAGAGACATGTGATATTAACACACAGTGAAATGATTCAGAACCGTAAGAGAATGGGAAACTTTCAAAGGGAAATGACTATCCTTGTTCCCGGTCAACATATCTTCCTGCCCTGCAGTGAAGAGACACCCCAAAAGGGCAGAGATCTTTTTGACAAACATTTTCTAAGCAGGGTCCTCTTACTGTAAAGATTAATGATTTACCTTAATAGGTAGATACCCTGCCCTTGAAAGATTGTTTTCGTGCAAGAAATTGATAATAGAAACTTTAGGACAGGGATGGGAAGGGGATTTATTTCTTACTGCTTACTCCTTTATACCTTTAGAAATTTGTAACTTGTGCATGTATTACCTATTCAAAAGTAGTAATAACAGTTATAAAGTCTTCCATTAAAGATAGAGAATAGAATAGACATATCTAATTTTGTTCCCTCCTGAAATTCTACTAAAACTTCAATTAAAGGAATTTTTTTAAGGCATTAAAGATCATTTTGAAAAGATTTAAACCCACAAAGATGGAGACATGAGAAAAGGAGATCACAGAAACAACATTTGGAAGGTGGAGAGCAAGATGCATCAATGGTACTGACTTGGCATATCCAAGAGAGCCGAGAAGCAAGCTGGCCTTGGGGAATGGTGAGAATGAATCTGAAGTATCTGTGGAAACCTCAAAGGGCTCAGGAGTGGTGGCATCAAGTACCTCCGGAAGTGAATGAGAAGGGAAGGGAGCAAAAGTGAGGGCTGGTTACAAGATGGTTAACAAACAGTTAGATCCCTAAATCCCCTCCCCCACTTCATGCTAGTGGAAGACTGCCTCTCCCCAATCCCAGAAAAAATAAAGGGTTTTTGTTTTTGTTTTTTTCCAGAGGGAACAAAACAAGAGGGTTTCTGCTATGGGGAAAACCAGGCACAGTCAAGGGCAGAGGTATTTTACAGAAATCAAAGGAATTAAAGCAACACGCACATGGAATACTGAGACCCCAGACCTAATTCTCCAGAAGACTGGCCACGGCCTTTACCCTAAAGGCTAGATGCTGGGAAAAATCTCCACAGGAAAATGTGTTCAGCCCAAGAGGAAAGATCTATGGAATCCCACATCAGAGATTTCCCGTACAAATTTCCCAGCCAGATAACCCTCACATCAAGTTCTCAATTGAGAAGCCCCAACCACATGCCCATAGGTACAAGATGTCTTTTTAGTCCTTCACTCTTTTTTTTAAGTCCCTGACTCTTAAACATGAGCAGGCACTCTGACATGAATGATAGAGACAAAACAAACAAGTAAAAATAGAGAAAGTGCAGGGAGAAGAAAACTTCCAAAACCTAACAATTTTCTCAAATAAGTAAGAGAAAATACTGTATACATGAAACAAGAACAGAATGCCATAAAAAAGTAACAAGCAGAAAATAAAATAGAGCTCTTGAGAAATCAAAATATAAGCACACAAATAAAATTCTCACTAGAAGAGTTGGAAGAGAAAAGTTCAGAAAATCAGAGAACCAGCCCAGAAAGTCTAATATCTGAATAATAAGAGTTCCAAAAAAAAAAGAGAGACAACAGAAGAAACACAGAGGGAAGGAAATCATCGAAGGAATAATTACAGGAAACTTCCCAGAACTGAAGGACAAGAGTTTGTTTTCAGATTGAAAGGGCCTACCCACTGCTCAGCATAATGGATAAAAATGGATTCACACCAATATGAAATTTCAGAACACTGAAGACAAAGAGAAGATCCTGAAAGTTCCCAAAGAAAAGAAACAGATCTCTTAAAATGGATCAGGACAGGGACTTCCCTGGTGGTGCAGTGGTTAAGAATCTGCCTGCCAATGCAGGGGACACGGGTTCGAGCCCTGGTCCAGGAAGATCCCACGTGCCACGGAGCAACTAAGCCTGTGCACCGCAACTACTGAGCTTGTGCTCTAGGACCCATGAGCCACAACTACTGAGCCCACATGCCACAACTACTGAAGCCTGCGCGCCTAGAGCCTGTGCTCCGCAACAAGAGAAGCCACCGCAATGAGAAGCCTGCGCACCCCAACGGAGAGTAGCCCCTGTTCACCGCAACTAGAGAAAGCCTGCGCGCAGCAGTGAGGACCCAACACAGCCAAAAATAATAAATAAATAAATATGCTGCAAAAAAACCCAAAACAACAACAACAAAAAAATGGGTCAGGACAGAATGCGCAAGGCCTTCAAAAATGCAGAGGAAAAATATCTCCAACCTAGAATTCAACTCCAAGCCAAACCATCAATCAAGTGGGAGGGTAGAATAAAGACATTTTCAGACATAGAAGTTCTCCAAAATTTTCCATTCTAAGCACCTTTACTCAGGAAGCTACCAGAGGATGTGCTCTATCAAAACAAAAAAGGGGGGGAGGGGAGATTAACCATGAAAAAGAAACACCTAGGATTTAGAAACTACAGGAGAGGGATGAAGGGAATCCCCAGGAGGCTTGGGAAGGGAGAGTCCAGGAGGAAAGCTGTAGACCAGACTACTCACTGCCAACCTCCTATCCACCTTCAGACCTACATCTTGCCCCCAACACTCCCTCAGGGCCTGGCACAGCACCTACCAATGCCCTAGGAATATATGTGGGGGTGAATGAATGAAGCTTCAAGCCCGTGGCAGAAATGGTGGCCTTTCAGTACCTCCATTGCCATCTGTGCCCACAGAAGCCATAATCAGCTTCCTCCAGCAGAGCGAAAACTGCTGCTCTCTCTCCCTCGGTGCTGGAGAGGTGGGGAGAGGGGCAGAGAACCCACTGGGGCTCAATCTTATCATTCCAGAAAAGGGCCCTCGGCCCCTCCTCACCCAGGCACCTCCCAGGCTCCTCTCCTCCCTAGGCCTCTGTCCCTGGTGTCTCAGAGCAATGCCCTTGGTGGGAGAGGGCTGAAAAGTGTGGTCAGACACGATCAGAGCCACAGCAATTCTGTCAGCCTGACTCTGGTCCCAGACCTCATTCCTTTAAGTCTCAGGGACCAAGGGGAAAGCAGACAGACCTGGGGTTTGTGGCTGTACACAATGGAGGCTTCTCATTCAACCTTAGATGCCCCTGTCTATAATTAGCAAGGTTACTTCCAGCACTACTTGTCAGCAAACTCCTGCAAATAATGTTGCTGTGAATGACCTTTTTCATCTTGCAAATAGGAGAGAAAAATGGTGAGGATCCTCACCCGTGAAAGAGATGAAATGGTACAGTTTTATTCACTACAGCATTATGGGTATTATCAAAAGAAAGGAAAAAACCTGAACATCCATCTACAGGGGGCTGATTATATCATTTATGACACAGAAATGTTGTGAACTATTATGCAATCATTAAAATGAATGGGGCCAATCCTTGTGTACTGAAATGGAAGGAGTCCCAAGATATATTGTTAAGTAAAAGGTAGTAAAGTACAGAACGGTGGAAATGAGATGCTACAATTTGTGTAAAGGAAATAGATAGCTCTGCATTTGCTTGAAAATTATATAGAGAGAATATTACTAGAAAAATACATATAAATTGGTAAATTTTTGCCTCTAAGAAGAAAATTGGGGTGGCAAGGGATAGGGAGGGGTAACATGAGATGACTTTTCACTAAATTATCTTCTTGACTTTCTAAATTTTGTATCATATACACATATTCATTACATATCCAAAAAGTAAGCTGAATTTTTTTAAATGACATCTACAACTCATGGGGATCTTGAGATGCTCCTGACTCTTTCCTGGTCTATGAAGGCTGAAGTTCTCTCCCCTGAGGGCTAAGGAGCCAAGGAGCCGTTGCCACCATAATTCTTGGAAGAGCGGAGAAGAGAACCCAGGAATACAGCTCCCCGGGAGCTTTCATAGCCCCTTCCACATGTGAGGTCACACGTCCCTCAGCAGAGACCATCGCTGTACCCTCTCCATGACCTGGCAACTCCAAGCCACTCCACACCCGTGCTGCCTCCAAATGAATCTTCTAGAAGTTCACCTCTGCTCTTGCCTAAACACTTTAACAGCTTCCACTGTCAACCAATTAAATCTAAACTCTGGGGAGTCTGGCCCAGGCATTAGTATTTTATAATTCTTCAAGTGACTCTAATGTACAGCTCAAATGGAAAGCCATGGCCTTGGAACACTGCTGTCCAATAGAACTTTCTGAGCTAATGGAAATGTTCTGTATCTGCTCTGTCCAATACAGTAGCCAATAGCCACATGAGACCACTGAATACTTAAAGAGTGGCTCATATGACTGAAGAAGGGAATATTTCGTTTTAATTAACTTACATTTAAATAGATATGTTAAAAGAATAGCTTTAGAGAATGAATCCAATGATTCTCACTTTTTAAAAAACAGAGGGGCTTCCCTGGTGGTGCAGTGGTTGGGAGTCCGCCTGCCGATGCAGGGGATGCGGGTTCGTGCCCTGGTCCGGGAAGATACCACATGCCGCGGAGCGGCTGGGCCCGTGAGCCATGGCCACTGAGCCTGCGTGTCCGGAGCCTGTGCTCCGCAACGGGAGAGGCCACAACAGTGAGAGGCCCGTGTACTGCAAAAAAAAAAACAAAAAAAAAACCAGAATCCAGGAGTTCCCTGGTGGTCTAGTGGTTAGGATTCCAGGCCTTCACTGCTGTGGCCCAGGTTCAGTCCCTGCTTGGGGAACTGAGATCCCGCAAGCTGCATGGTGGCCAAAAAAATTAAATAATAAATAAAAATAGAATCCTCTTTAAAAAATATATTTTTCTTATACAGGATATTATACATACAGAAGAGTTATAAAACATAAGCATTTTTAAGAAAACTAGCTAAGGGAATTCCCTGGTGGTCCACTGGTTAGGACACCTCATTCTCACCACCAAGGGCCTGGGTTCAATCCCTGGTCCAGGAACTAAGATCCCACAAGTCTGTTCTAAGCCTGTTCTCAACATCCCCCTTTACAGATGGAAAACTGAGGCACAGAAAGGTTGAGTAACTTGTGGCTGGTCACACGGTTGGTAAGTGGTGGAGTGGGACTCAAACGCAGGTAAATGGGTTCCCAAGCCCATGTGAACACCCACATTCATTGTAGTAGTGCCAGCTTTACCAGCGCATAAGGCTAGTACCTAGAAGCTCACTGCAAAGTAACCCATTTTCTTTAACTAAGTATTACTCAATCGAATCTGATAAATACAGTGATCACTGATTTTATCAAGCATTTACCATGTTCCTGGCTCTATTCAAAGCACTTTAAAATACATTAAATTCATTCAATCCTCATCACAACCCTTTTTACAGACATGGAAAGTGAAACTCACCCATTTCACAGACATGCAAACTGAGACTGGGAGCAGTGAAGTAGGTTTCCTAAAGCAATACAGTGTGTCACAGTGGTGGAGCAGGTACTTAGACCCTGTTATCTCTGACTCTTAACCACTCTGACTCCTTGTAAAATGCATAAAACCATGAATGATTTTTTTTTTTTTTTTTTGCGGTTCACGGGCCTCCCACTGTTGTGGCCTCTCCCGTTGCAGAGCACAGGCTCTGGACGCACAGGCTCAGAGGCCATGGCTCATGGGACCAGCCGCTCCGCGGCATATGGGATCTTCCCAGACCAGGGCATGAACCCATGTCCCCTGCATCGGCAGGCAGACTCTCAACCACTGAGCTACCAGGGAAGCCCATGAATGCTTTTTTATTTTGGGAGGCACCAGTGGGAGGGGCCAATGGAGGCGGTTTTGAAAACCACTGTTCTAAACTTCCCATCCTTCTCTCCTTCATTTTCCAGAAGGGGTAACCAGGCCCAAGAAGTAGTAATGGGAGCAGGTCACACAGCGTTGAGGGCTGGGACCGGAGCCAAGCCCCTCGACTCTCTCTTAGGAGTTAAAGGGAAGGAAGCTGACATTTCCTTTGAAACTAATGAGCAGGTAAGGTTTTCACTCAGATGATCTCCTTTTCACTTTACAATCACACCATAAGGGTAGCTATTTGTATTAGTATTTTTGCAGTGGAAGAAAATTTTGTTTAGAAATTCTAGTTAAGTCATTTGCTAAAAGCAAGTTACAAACAAACACAGATTGTTTCCACTAGACTACATTGCCCCTTCCTCTAGTACTCTAAATTCCACAACCCTACTGCTGTGCCAGTTCCTCCTTCCTGACATGGACAGAAAGAAGTCTGCCACCATCTTCCCTGACCTAGCTCCTCCAGACTCGCTTCACAACCCTAGAGCCAGATCTGCACCCTCAAGCCTTCTCTGCTCTAGGGCCCCAAGTCCACTGTCTGTCTTGAGCTCCCCCACACACAAATGTAGAATCAAGCACCAGCATCAAGGGAATCATCTCACTGAGACATCTGTGAATTGGTTCCAAGCTGGACTAGCAGTCGGGGGCCTGTGACCGAGTGTTTTAGACCTTACTAATCAAATGGAGGTCCAAAGCAGCAGCACCTTGGGTGATGAAATAGAAATGTGGGCACCCCACACCTACTGAGTTAGAATCTGCTTTTTAGGAGGATGCCCAGGTGATTCATTTGCACATTAAAGTCTGCAAAGCGCTGAATTAGACCTGAATCCCAGGGGAAGCAGGTTTATGCCCGCCCCTGTAACTGACCCTCTGTGGCTCTTGGCTTGGTTGTTAGGGGCAGCTGTGAATTGGTTGATGATGTTATTGTAAGGAGAACTTGGATATTAAATTGCAACCAAGGCCTGGGAGATTATTGCAACAAAGGGAACCTTGGTTGTTTTATTGCAACCAGCATCTGCATGGCAGACTGAATGACAGGCCCAAGAGCTTTGTTGCAAAAAGAATTTAAGAAGGCTTATTGCCATCTCCATGCAACAAAGTGGAGAAATGGATAGGAGTCTTTGGTTTAAACTAAATTGGGGTGTGCTAAATTGGAAAGTAGTTTAAAAAACATGTTTGTTGCACTGAAACGGCATATTTATAATACTGGCCTGAACACTAAATAAAAGGAAACCAATTGTGACACTGGATTTACTGAAACATTTCTAAGAACTTGTGACAAGATTCTCTCCTAACAACAATAAGAACAACAAAGAAGGGTATGAGCCTGACAGAATCTGGACTATCACACTGACTGCATTTCAAACTGGAATGCATGGTAGAGTAAACACCAACTGGATCTAGCTGCTCTGTTGCAACAAGTTTGGATTTGCTATTGAAACAAATCGACAAGTCTGTGGCTGAGGGCATGCATGAGGACCTTGCAGAGTGCCCCGCTGTGCCAGCAGCCTGGGGCCTGGAGTGCCTGTGGACAGGGCCAGCCACCTCCTATCACAAGGTGGGATTATGCTGAGAGGCCACATTTTACAAAGGCAACAATTGTGAAATGCATTGCCATGGACATAAGGACAACCAACTGATATGAAGGTCTGCAGGGAGCAAGGTCAGGCCTCAGCTAATGATAAGCAGCCCTTCCATGTCTGTGATGTTGGCAGGAAAGTAATGTGATCCCATCTTACAGTTGAAGAAACTGAGGCTCAGGGAGAAGTTCAGGGGGTAGCCCAAGTTCTCATGACTAGTGAACAGCAGGGTAGGATGTGGATCTGGGCCTTTTGGCTTCATCCTGCGCTTCTTTTTCAGGGAGACTTTGCATATGCTTTGAAGTAGGATCAGGAAACTTGTGGGAAGAAAAACACATATATTTTCTCTCTTCAAACCTAGAATATTTTGTTGCAAAATTTTAAGGATCTGGACATACTATAACGTAAGATCCAAAGAGCTTATTTCTAAGTTACCATAGGTGTCTGGAATTTCGGCAAATCCAAGATCAACAGAGTGACAGCAAATCAAAGATGTAATTACGGCAAAGTCTTGTTTGGCTTAATGGTAAGCGACGTGAATTCAAGTTCTGGCTCTATCAGTTCTTAACATATAACCTAGTCTAAAATGTTGTCTCTGGAATCCGGCAAGCTCACATTCATCCTTTAAGGCCCAACTCAAAAGTCACCACTTTGTGAAGCCTTCCCAGATTTTTCCCCACTCTCACCGCCCCGAGAGAGCTAGTGACTTCACGTTTTATCGATGGTTTGGGATTTACTGGCATTCTACTGTCTCTTCCCACTAGAACAGAGCTCATCTTTGAGGGCTTAACTGGTGGTAAAGCCCAGATCTCTTTTGCCGGGAAGTAGCAGAGAACCGAGACCTGTCTAATGCACATGGAGCGTGGCCACTTTGTGCCACAACCCCTCCGAAGCTTCCTCGATATCGAATTCCACAAAGGCCGTCGTAGGGCGCAATCCCCGACGTTTCGGGAGCCGCCCCACAGACTGTAAGCACGTCGAGGTCCAGGCCAAACCTCTGTGCGCTCAGGGGCGCGGTGCCCAGCTCTCGCCCCGGCGCCCAGCACGCTGCCATGCACTGGGCGCCCAGCAAACATTCGTGGATAGGGATGGAGCCGAGGGCAGGGAGACACTGCGCCTAGACGTCGACAGTTGGCAGCGCCGAAGCCGCAGTTGGGAGCGACCCGAGGGGCCGGGGGAGGGGCGCCAGGCCGCTCCGTCCTGCCGGGCGCCAGCTCCTCCCGGGCGGGCGGGCACCCACCGACAGCGGGCACACAAAGCCTACTCGGCTTGCTCGGCAATCGGCTGCTCACGCCTGTGTCGCCGCGCACCGCCAGGCGGCTCCAGGTTGGGCGTCGGGCAGTGGCAGGCACAGGGCGTCAAGAAGCCGCACTCATCAAACCGCCGCGGGAGGGAGCGCGGAGGAGGGAGGAGGAGGAGTGAGAAAGGGAGGAGGGAGGAGGAGGAGTGGGGACCGGGAGGGGGGTGGAGGAAGAGGCCTCGCGCAGCGGAGGGAGCAATTGAATTTCAAACACAAACAACTGCACGAGCGCGCACCCATCGCGCCGGAGCGTTGCCCCCGATCCGCGCCCGCCCCGTCCGTGCGGCGCGCGGGCGGAGACGCCGTGGCCGCGCCGGAGCCCGGGCCGGGGGCCACCATCGAGGCGGGGGCCGCGCGAGGGCCGGAGCGGAGCGGCGCCGCCACCGCCGCACGCGCAAACTTGGGCTCGCGCTTTCCTGCCCGGCGCGGAGCCCGGGGCGCCCGGAGCCCCGCCATGTCGCGATCCAACCGGCAGAAGGAGTACAAATGCGGGGACCTGGTGTTCGCCAAGATGAAGGGCTACCCACACTGGCCGGCCCGGGTGAGCAGGGCGGCCCGCCGCCCCCTATCCACCTCCAGACTTGGGTTGCATAACACCCGGGAGGGCAAGAGCGCTCCGCGCGGAGGGGGTGGCGGTGGGGGGCGTCTGAGTCCCCGAATCTTTCCCGAGCGACTCAAGCCCACCCGCCGGTTATATAATGGTGGAGGCGGGGTGGTGGGGGTGGTGGTGGCGGCAGCGGCGAACACCTGGCCACACGGCGTCCGCGCGTGGTGGCGTGTGCGCGGCGTGGGGATCTGAGGGCGCCGGTCACTTCCCGGCCCCCGGCTCCGCGTGCTCAGTTCCGCCCCCAGCCCCCATACTCCCAGCGGTTTCGGGCGCGCTGCCTGGGTTTGGGCCAGCAGTGTAACTCCTCCCACCCACCCCCCCAGGCGCCACCGCTACCCCCTTCAGGGACCCCCTTAGAGACCCCCAGTTTCTTCACTGATTGTTACCCCCAGTTCAAACTCTCCTCTTCCTACATTAGATGGTTAAGAAGGATCTCAGCCCTGAAAGACTAGATGGAGGCGGAGTTCGCTTCTAGAAAACTTTGGTTTGGGGCATCCGTAAGAGGTCTGAAGTTGGGAGGGTCGAGGAATCGTTGGGGGGCGGCAGAAGAGGGGATCCGTCTAGCTTGGAAATCACCGGCTAGTACCCTTCACTCCTCAGCTCCACAAAAATATTTCTCCGTGTGCTGCCGACTCAGATTGGGGGCTGAAGGTGGCAGAGCCCTTGTTGGGATTGGGAAGTCCAGTCCAGACTGCCCTGCCTCTTAGTGGAGGTGGGGGGAACCCGAGTTGCTTCTCCTCCCCATTTCTGAGCCTCTCCCGCCAGAACGGCCCAGTCTGCCATGTGGTTTATTCAGCCCGCCAATGTGAGGCGCCCACCCTCCCCCCACCCCAGCACCTGGCCAGGTGGGAGGGTGGGGCCCAAATGCCCAGCCTGGCGCATTCATCATGTTTCGCCTAAGAACTGAGACAGGTGAAGTAAGGAGTAAGGGAGGTTGCCAGAGGGTGCTGGAGGAGGTTGGGGGTGTCACAGGGCACAGTGTCTCTGGCACCTTATTTCAACGTTGGTGTAGAGAGAGGCCTTTGGTATCGGCCCTAGAGTATAGGACTCCTGTAGAGTGTAATCCAAGGGCAGAGAGGAGTAGAGGGAGGGAGTCTTCTGGGCAAGGGGACCAAGTGCAGAACTGCCTTATGGCTGTGGGTTGCTGTTTTCCACATGAGTCTGTGTCTTCATCTGGGCCAGACCCTGCTCTGAGCTTGGGAAGTTGCCCCAGGCTCCCTTGGGTCCTGTTCAGTGTCCAGACCAACTTTGGGGCCACTCCGAGAAAATCCAGGAGACCCTTCCTCACTCAGTACCCTCTCCTGAGGAATATACCTAATCCCATATGCCTTGAGCTCCTTGTTCCCTGAAACTTCTAGATGTCTGGCCTCTGGAATGGGAGTGAAGTACAGAGTGAAGCAGGGCTCTCCCAGCCTCCAGGGCCTCCTAGGGGACTTGGTTTTGGGGGGTGGGGGGCAGTGTGAGGAAGCAGCCACAGACAGCCTTGTGTGTGCATGTATGTGTGTGGTGTGTGAACACTCATGTACTTTACCCTGCACCTTTGATCCATCTGGCTTCTTGGTCCAGATGCCAAGGTCCTGGTGGGCAGGGCAAGAACTGAACACAGGTCTCTACTGCTTCTACCTCCTGGGGGTGGGACAAAGTCCAGAGACTGGGGAGGGGGCTCAGCTGGAATGGGGGTTGTAGGGAACCCCTTCAGGCTGCAGGGAAGAGAGAAAGGGGGGCCCATGCAGACCCACACTGGCCCCTGTGAAGAAGGCCTTCAGGTTTCTGGTAGCCTTTGGAGTGAGGGCAGTGCCTGGGACTGGGGGTGCTGTCCATTTCCTCTGTTCACCCTAGGCCTCCAGGACAGGAGGGCGGGACAGGGAGGCAGTCTCTTGCTCTGTTGAGGCCTGGGCCCTTTAGATAAAGTTCGGGTTGGGGGAGGGAGATCAGACTGGATCCCAAAGAGATAGGACCCCACCCTTTGCCTGTGCTCTGGGTCTTGATTCTGAAAATTGGAGAGAGTGGTACACCCAAGGTTGTTATCTTCCAAATACCTCACCATCCTTGGGTGCTGTCTAAGTCTTGTGAGTGGCAGAGCCTGAAGGGGGGCCTGGCTTCTGCTGAGATGGAGGAGGAGTAGGGGGGCCTCGCTGACTGCTCCATCTAATAGGCAACCAGAGTCCTCAGCCATGGTGAAGGCCACTGTGTGGGCTTTCCTTCCTCAGCCCCTGCTTCTGGGGAGGATGGCTGACTCTGGGCGAGACTGGAACAGCCCAGTGCTTGGAGAGTTCAGCCAGAGGGACCACGTGGTAGGCAAGACCTGCCTGGAAGGATGGTGTGACTCCATCTTAACCTTCTCTTTTCCTCTTCCTCCTGCCAGACTTCCTGGGGGATCTCCAAGCACTTAACAGTTAACCTCCAAGACTCAGGGATTTTCCCCCTGAGGTTCCTTCCTCCTTTCTCCACTTCCTGTTTCACAGTCCCAGGAAACCTGAGCAGCCAGAGGGCCTCGCCCATCTGTCCTCCCTCTGCCCTTCCCCCACATCCAGGCACCACCTTCTCTTTTCTGCCTCTTGGGCTTGCCACACTTTCCTGACCCCCAACTGTCTCCTGCCCCACATTTTACGGTTCATGGGTCAGGTTGGGCCTGGGTCTTGGGTGTGGTGGTCAGAACCCTGGCTGGCAGTCACGGTGGGCTTAGCCTTCTCTGCTGCCTTTCTATGTGCTGAGCTGGCACCCCTGGGCCTGGATTTGGCATGAGGCTGGGGGAGAGGTGTTCAGTCCTCTCTCCCCACTCCTCACCTGGGTACTTCAGGCCTTAGAAGGTGCCCTGGGCTCTGGCAGGATGGGACTTGTGCTCAGGCCTGTGTGATGGAATGAGGCACGTGCAGTGGGCAGAGGGTGGGAGTGGATGAGCCCCAGGTGGGGGGGGGGGGGGGTGGGGGTGGGGGTGGGGAAGTAACTTGCCAGGATTCCTGGAATGGCTGAGAAGTAGCAGAGCCCCCTCCCCTGTTGGCCAGTGGAGGAGGTGCAGTGGGGTACCCAGCACTCATCTGGCCCCACCCTGACCCACTTAGCTTTGACTCACTTGTTCTGAGTCACAACCTGGATATAAAGGCACCACCTGGGAGACACATGTCTGTATTGGGAGTACAGGCCTCCCCTGAGACTCATATCCTCTATGTCGTCGACGAAGAACCTCCCTTCACTTCCAATTGCAGAAAGACATTTCCTTTGTGGCTTGAAGGATGAAGGGTCCACTAGGGAAGGAATGTCTCCCCTTTTTGGGGTAAGGGGTTGGGAATTCCATTAAGTAAAAGGAGCACGCCTCTCCTGGTCCTTCCCCCACGGTTGCCTACACTCGAGGTGAGGTGGGATTGGGGTGGCTTTATGCTTTGGGGGTAGATGCCCATCTGCCCAGGCCCCTGGCCTCCCTCTTTCCTCTTTCCTCTCGACCTACCCTTTATCTGGCTAGAAGTCAGCAGGGCGGGTATATCTGGTGTGTCCCGTTCTGTCTATTTTTAATTCCCATCCATTCTTTGGTTTCTCCCCCGCCCCTGAGGCTGGGCAGCTGGTGGCCTCCTGGATCCCCTGTCACAGCGTTCAGCTACCTCTCTTTGAGTTTGCTTCCCACGGGAAAGAGACTGACGGGCAGAGCGCTGCTTTGCCTGGTCTGAGCTCCTTGAGAGGACCTCATGTCTCCTGTTTCTGACCCCTTCACTCACCATCCCCCCTTTCCTGAGCCTCAGTTTCTCCCTTTTCATCACATGTTTCCTACAAGCCTGTTAACGTCCTGGCTCAAGTGTGGCACTGAAAATGCAGAGCCCAAAGTAGTTCCCAGCTGGGACCCTTAGATATTCCCCACCACCACCACCCCCCCCCCCCCCGTCCTCTTTCCTGGTGCACAAAGATCCACCAAGAAGAGGCCTAGGAAAGAGCTTTTGCTATTATTGTCCTATGCCTGTCTCCTGGGATCTCTAAGCCCTGGAGGCCCTCATTTTATTTTTTGCTTCCCCCTGTGAGAGGAGGGTGGGGAGCTAGCAACAGGACCCAGGTATCCTAGCAGAGGACTGGCTCCTCCTTTGCCCACACCCCAGCTCTGCCTTCCTGAGAAGGGCCCTCAGCCCTCAGCCCTAGCTGTGGTTTCAGGCACAGCCAGGGACCCAGGTGCCAGACTCCGGGCTTGGGGGTGGGGTGTGTGTTGGTGTCCCCTCCTCCCCAATCTGGAGAGAGGGCCTGGGGGGGAGGGGCAGTCACATTCCTGGTTGCTGAGTGGCCCCGGGGGCGGGGTTGGGTTGTCATGGCGATGGGGATTGAGCTGGGGTGGGGGACAGCGTGCCTTTCCACCCCCAGCTCTCACACCCCAGTGTCTTCCCGATTGTGGGGAGGGCCCAGTTTGTGCTGAGCCTTCCTGGGGGGGAGGGGCTGGACCTCTGTCCCCAGAGGCCACAGGGCAAGGGGGGAGGTGCTCAGGAGCTTGAAGACTCCATGTCTGGAGCAAGATGCCCCTCAGATTCTTGCTCAGGTTTCACCCCATCTCCTGGGTGTGTCTCAGCTTATTTCCATCCAGCTAGGCTCCCTGTCTCCCCAGGCCCCCAGTCAGGCACTCTGTCCTAGTCTCTGTGTGTTTAATCACTGCCTTGGCCTGTCTGTCTCTTTCCTATCTGCACCCCGGGCCCCAGCCAACATGGCCACCTGGCCTCTGTCCGGTGGGAAGCCCGGCCGCTAGGGCTGCTGCAAGTGTTGCTGGGAGTTGTAGTCCTCTTCCCCCGTCCCCCACACCCCCTCCCCCCCCCCCCCCCCCCCCGGCAGCTCAGCTTGGCCTGGGCTTCCAGGGCCTGATCTGGGAGAGGCTATCTGGACCACTGCCTCTCACCATTTCCCTGACCTCAGACCGCTGCACCTTCTCCACCACAGCATCCCTTATGCCCCCAGGACATTTGAGGCAGAGGATCAAGTCAGGAGCTCTAGTTCTGAAATCTGGCCCTCACTAACTTGTCCTGTCATCTTGGGTAAATCACTTTTCTTTTCTGGGCCTCAGTTTCCTTGTCTGTAAAATAAGAGAGTCTGACTACATGACATGACTTTCAGAGAGTTCCCCAGAAGTCCTGGAGCTGCTACTGATGGGGGATTTTGAATAGGCAGCCCCTTGGCCTCACCTCTCCACTTCAGTCAGAGCAGGCTGCTTCTGTCTGTTTCATAGAGTCATTCAGCGTATCTTCACTGTGCACTCAGTGGGTGCTAGGCACTGTGTTGGACTTATAAACAGACCTCTGTTCTCGGGGCAGGTATAGTCCACGTAGACGTCAAGCAAATGGTAACATGAAGAACTGTAAAACTAGACTTGTGAAAAGCACACTGTGAAGGAGAGGTGCTGAGAGTTTTATCTGGGAAGGCAACCAGGTTGGGAGAGATGGGGAAGCTTTCTGGAGGAAGTGATGATGGGGCTGAGGTGGGAAGGCTGATCAGGAGTTACTATAGGAGACTGAAAGGTCAGTGTGGCTGGAGCAGAGAGCAGAGGGGCAGCGTACTGGGGAGAGAATGATGATATCGAGCACATATGCGGGACGTACTACATTATGGTCATTTAATCCTTACAACGCTATGGTTTAAGTACTGTGACCATCTCCATTTTACAGTTGAGAAAATTGAGGTTCTGTCAGTTGCCCAAGCTCATACAAATACTGTTGGCAGCATTGGAATTCAGACCTTGACATTACGGACAATGGTGAACAGGTGGGCCCTAGAGTCCTGAAAAGCCACCCGAAGGTTCCTAGCAGGGGAAATGAAATGCTCAGACCCACACTTGGAAAGGCCCCCTCTGGCTGCAGTGTGGAGAATGAGTTGTAGTGGGGCAAGAATGGAGACTGAGAGAAGAGAGGGAGGCTGTGGTTTCAGTCCGGGCAAGAGGGGACAGTGGTTGGACCAGGGTGATGGCAAAGACGTGGAGCTTTATGGGCAGGATCTGTTTATGGACGCTGTTTGGTTTGTGAAAGAGAGGCGGGGATTCTGCTGGGCTTTTATGCCTGACTTCTTTTGGACAAAGTCACACTGCTAAAAATGGTTCAGAAACCCCTTTGGTGAACTCCTGGGTCCCTCTCAGTCTGATTTTTCACAGATGTGCCTTAGAGATCAGCCCCTTAACCCCTACCCTCCGGCCCCAAATTCGTGACCTCAAGACTCCAGCTCACGCTCACTTTACTCATCTTGCTCTCAGATTGACGAGATGCCTGAGGCTGCCGTGAAATCAACAGCCAACAAATACCAAGTCTTTTTTTTCGGGACCCACGAGACGTGAGTGAGGGGGCAGAGGCGGGGAGGGCCACGGGGGGACCACTTTGGGGAAAGAGCAGTGGTGACGGCACGCCTTCCCTATGGGGCTGCGCAGCTCAGATGCGGTGAGGGACTCGAGAGCACAGTCTCCCATCTCTCACCAGGGCATTCCTGGGCCCCAAAGACCTCTTCCCTTACGAGGAGTCCAAGGAGAAGTTTGGCAAGCCCAACAAACGGAAAGGGTTCAGCGAGGGGCTGTGGGAGATCGAGAACAACCCTACTGTCAAGGCTTCTGGCTACCAGGTGAGCTGCCATCCGCCCCAGAGACCTCCTGGAAAGCGGGTGTGGCCATAGGTGCCGGGAGCCCCTGGGCCCACATGTGATGCTTCAGGAACAGACACCAACACCAGGGCTTTCAGAGTAGGAGCTCGTGGGGTGGGGGGTTGGGGGAGGCTTCTTGCAGAGGGGAAGGGGTTCCGGGTGTGTGATGTAGCTGTGGTCAGGGGCCACCTGTTAGACAGCGCCTGGGGGGGCAGGAACAGGATGGAGGCGGTAAGTGGGGACAGGCCTTTGGCAGGCCCAGTGTGAGTATAGGATGTGGCCTTAACTCTTTCCACAAAGGCTTCCAGGAGGAGGTGCTCGTGAGCCGGGCAGGATGAGGCGGGAGGGTGGGGGGCGGGGGTTGGCGGGGAAAGGGTCCCAGCTCCCTCTGGGAGAAGTTGACCCGAGGTTTTGCCTCCTGCTCCAGCCCTCCCCCCTCCTGCACAGAGCCCTGCCTGCCCGGCCAGTGGGTTTACCCCGGGGCTAATCCGACAGAGGTGGGTCTCAAATCACTTGTGAGACTGGGCACCTGGGTGGGGGCGGGGGAGAGGTGGGAGAAGGAAGGAGTGAGTGGCCGAGGGAGGGGTCTGGGGAGGGGGCCCAGCGTGGCAGTCGCTGGTGCCACTCAGCCTTTGCTGTCTCCGCCGCAGTCCTCCCAGAAAAAGAGCTGTGTGGAAGAGCCCGAGCCCGAAGCCACCGAGGGTGATGGCGATAAGAAGGGGAATGCCGAAGGTAGCAGTGATGAGGAAGGGAAGCTGGTCATTGATGAGCCGACCAAGGAGAAGAATGAGAAGGGGGCGCTGAAGAGGAGAGCGGGAGACCTGCTGGAGGTAACTGCCCCCTACCTGGGGCCTCGGAGCAAGGCTCCTAGTCTGAGGAGGGAAGTTACGACTTTTTCAGGGAGTGCCCGCCTGAGAGACAGACTCAGCCCCTAGTTTTGGGGAGTCCCTTGCTGAGAAGATGGGACACAGGAGACCTCTCCGCTAGCAGAGGGCTGGAGGACTGTGGGTCTGCCTAGGAAGGAGAGCCTCTGGGGAAAGGAGGGGGAGGCTGGTGTCCTCCCTCTCTAGCCTCAACCCACCTCATCTCTGCTAACCGTGCCCAGGACTCCCCCAAACGTCCCAAGGAGACAGAAGACCCCGAAGGGGAGGAGAAGGAAGGGGCCACCTTGGAGGGTGAGAGGCCCGTTCCAGTGGAGGCGGAGAAGAACAGCACCCCCTCGGAGCCGGGCTCTGGCCGGGGGCCTCCTCAGGAGGAAGAAGAGGAGGAAGAAGAGGAAGAGGCTGCCAAGGAAGATGCTGAGGCCCCGGGCATCAGAGATCATGAGAGGTGAGTGAGCCCCCTGCCCCTCGGCAGCTGGGCTGGGAGGGCCCAGCCACCTGCTGAGAGGAGGAGGAGGAGGGCCTGTAGCAGTCAGCCTCCAGGGAGGCAGGGTGGGCTCTCCCAGGAGGCCGGCACTGGCTGGGGCCCGGCCAGGCCAAGGCCACACCATTAACCCTTCTCCCCTCCAACCCTCCCCCGCAGCCTGTAGCCACCAATGTTTCAAGAGGAGCCCCCGCCCCGTTCCTGCTGCTGTCTGGGTGCTACTGGGGAAACTGGCCATGGCCTGCAAACTGGGAACCCCTTCCCCACCCCAACCCACTCTCCTCTTCCACTCACTCTCCCCCTTCTGAGCTCAGACCCTGGAGATTGACCCGGATGGGGCAGGCCACCTGGCCCTCACCTCCATGTCCCCACACCCCTGTGACCTGAGTCAGGTCCATGTCTTCTGCTCTGTGGGATGAGATGAGGCCACTGTGTCCCTCCCTGCCTGGAGCTGTTTCCCAGTGTATTTGTTAGGGCCTGGACTGGCTATTTCCATCTTCTGACACCCCTCTCGCCCTTCCCCGGGCATTCTAGACCTCTGGGTTGGTTGGGATCAGGGCTATGAGTGGAAGGGATGGAGTATAAGTAGCACGGTGGGCTTCTGGGGCCTGGGAGGGGCAATCTTCAAGTTGGGGTGGGGGAGTGGGCAAGAGGATGGCATCCTGTCCCTTCCTCCCACACCTGTTCTCCCAGCTACCTGGATTCAGGGAAAGTGGGACAGCTTGTGGGAGAGGGGCTCCCTTCAATAAATCCTTGATGGTTGACAATGCCCCTTCTCTTACGCCAACCCTAGGTGTTATGGGAGTTACAGTTTATCATCAAAAGATTTGGGGTCTTCCAAGTTCTTTGGGTCAAGGACCTGAGATCTGAAGGGTTAACTTCACCCAGCTCCTATGGGAGTGTTGAGGAGTATCCATCCACCTTTAGACCTCAGGCCAGAGATGGGATGCCCTGGGGAGACCCTTAGCTGCCCTTTTCCCTCTCCCCACAGTGCTCAAGGCCAGCCTACAGTCACATACGTCACCCAGATATAAAGGAAAAGACACATTTTTTAGGAAATGTTTTTAATAAAAGAAAATTACAAAAAAAAAAATTTTAAAGACCCCCCCCATCCCTTTGTGTGCCCCCCACTCTGCTCCTTTCTTCCCCACTGTTGCCCCCATTTCTGAGGTGCACTTGGAGGCTCCCCTTCTGTTTGGGGCTGATGACTTTTCTTGTTGTAGTTGGGGCTTTGGTGTTCCTTCTGGTGTCATTTCCCATCCACATATCCTCACCTGGTCCCCTCAGTGTTGTCACCAGATCCAATTTGTAACCCACTGAGAGGCCAGAGGGAAATAAGCGCCCTCTCCCAACCTCTTTCTAGTGGTCTATTTGGCTCTTCCGTCTCTCGTCTCTTTCACCCTTGCCCCCCTCCCTTGGGCTCTGATGAAAAATTGCTGACTGTAGCTTTGGAAGTTTAGCTCTGAGAACCGTAGATCATTTCAGTTCTAGGAAAATAAAACCCATTGATTACTACATTGGATTTTGACTGATTCTTTGGGGGTGTATTGGTTAACTGATGGTGCAGGGGAATGGGAAAGGGAATGCAAATGATTTCCAAATCCACTTTTCAGATTGAGGTAAGGTGTGCCAGCCTTCTCCATTCTCAGTCTGTTAGAGATATCTAAAATTCTACATGAGGGCAAAGTCACAGAATACGGTGCCCAGTATTCTACTTCTGCCCAGCCACTGTTTAACACAGTTTCCCCCATAAGCACCTGGGAGAGTTTTTTTAAAAGTTTGCACAAGAAGTAGGGTGTGGGACTTCCCTGGTGGTCCAATGGGAAAGACTCCCCGCTTCCAGTGCAGGGGACCTGGGTTCGATACCTGGTCAGGGAACTAGATCCCACATGCATGCCACAACTAAGAACTCCACATGCCACAACGAAGATCCCACGTGCTGCAACTGAGACACGGTGCAGCCAAAATAAATAAATATTTAAAAAAAGAAGAGGTAGGTTGTGAGAGGTGACAGTACCAGTCACAGCTCACGATGGCCAGGGAAGTTAGGGTGTTGGGGCTGGTTGTAGAAACAACTTTGACCCTCAAGGGCAAAGCCAGGGATGCCCGCTACTGATAACGGTGTTGAGGGTCGGGGAGGTTGATAGCATGGAATCCTCCCAATACTCCTGAATTAAGTGGAATGGCTGGATTAGATCCTCTCAGGTTTCTTTCAGTCTGACATTTTGTGACTAGATCATCGACTGGCATTGGAAGGGCCCACGTTTCTATCCCTTAGTTTAGAAAGCCTATGACACTTTCTTCACTGCCTTGGCTCCCTCCAGCAGAGGGCGGGCGGGGAGAGTATTGACTGTAGCCTCACTAGAAAGCAAGGCTCTCTGCTTTGAAGAAGCCGCAATCACCTAGAAAATGGAGCCGTCGTCTCTAGTAACTACAATTCCCAGCGGCCTCCACGCAGAGCACGTGCAGGAATGTGCCAGGCGCGATAGCATATTCCGCTTTGCCTTCAATTCCCGACGTGCTTCACGGTGCTCTTAGGCTTCCTAGATTTCCTACAAGGCCAAATTTCCTGTTTCTCGCTTGCTTTGCAGCAGCGGACTACAACTCCCAGCATGCAGAGAGGCTAGATTATCGTTGCGCGTCCACTGTACCATTAGACTACTTTTCCCAGAAAGCCGGGGGACGCGGTGGGGCGGGGCTTAGGTCCCACGTGCAGAAGGGACTGGCGGAGGCTCCGGGGCTCAGCGGGAAGCGGAGGTGAGAACAGCGTGGCCCGGACGTTTTGGCAACTCTGGGCTGGTCCGGGAGCGGGAGCGGGAAGAGCCTTCTTTGACCCTGGCATGGCTCAGTCGCTTCGTCCGAGGTCTCCCTGCTTCGGAAGCTCGGAGCGGGTGGTTGCTGAAGACTGCTGGGGGATGGACATCACCCGTACCTAAGATGGGGCCGGCGGGGCCTTTGGAGCCGGGGTCTGAGGGAGCAGACGCTCTACCTCACTACCTAGCACGGCGCCCCAGAGCGCGCCATGAAAGCCCTGCTGCGGAAGGGCACCAGCCTCTCCAGGGTTTGGAGGGAAAAAAGGAAAACATCTAGGGGGCTGGCTTCTGGGATCTCCTCCCAGAGCTTCAGATCTTGAATAGCTGAGGTTAAGGGACGTCTTGCAGCAATCACGCAGGAGTCTCGGGTCTTAAGATTGTCTTTTTTGAGGGCCGCACTGCGCGGCCTGCGGAATCTTAGTTCCCCCACCAGGGTTGGAACCCGTGCCCCCTACAGTCCTTCAGTGGAAGCGCAAAGTCTTAAGCACTGGACCGCCAGAGAATTCTGCTTCTATCAAGTCATGAACTAGGGCAAGTCTCCAGCTCTCAGGGCCTTGGTTTCCTCGTCTCCTGTCAACCTCCCGCGGAGAGCAGTGTGAAGATCAAATGCTGGGAATAGTGAAGTTCCCAGCATTAGACCTGTCACATAGTAGTGCTCCCTAAGCATTTTTTGATTCTGAATGGGAACACCAAGGCCCTTAACATTCATCCAGCATTAATTAAAAATAATATTAGGTTTTTTCCATATTGAGAAGTATAGAGAAGAGAAATGACCTGATATCTCACTGTTCAGATAAACCAGCTGATGTATTATTTTAAAGGTACGTGGTTAGAAAATGCAAACGTTATGGAAAGGAACAAGATGAAAAGTAATAGCCCTCCCAAACTTCCTTATCTCCAAAACAAGTACTTTATTTGTTCCCTGTTGCCTTCTTGTAAATATTTATGTCTGTGATAGAATATATATTTTTTAATTTACCCAAAAAAGGATACTATCCACATGATTCTGTACCTTGCTTTGTTAAAATGTTAAAAATAACTCGAATGACAGAAACAACCCTGTAAAGTTTTATGGATGATGAAACTGAAGCTCAGAAGTTGCCTAGGGTCACAGAATAAGTTGATGGTGGAGCGGGGACTAGAACCCAGGTCGTCTGATTCCCAGTCCAGAGCTTTTAATGTCATTAGAGTGCACTTTAATTGTACTTTGAAGTTAGGCTTTATTCTTAGCTATGAAACAAGGTTAATGGTACCTCCTTCATCAGTTGTCCTTGGGCTTAAATGAGATGATACAGGAAAGCACTTAGCATGGCAACTGGAAGGTAGCAAGTGCTCAGCAAACTGAAGCACTTATTATTTTTGCCCTCAGTTGTCCCACCGCCCCATTGGTTTAGTCCATTATCCAAAATTGGGAGGCTTAGAGTACATACTTAGTTTGGAAATGTAGGACTCTATAATCCTAGAGTCTGGCTCTGGGTCCTTTTCCTTTAGAAAAGCAACTATCTTAGGGAGAAGTGGTTATTTCCTTGATTGAGATTAGGAATTGGACATTTTGTAGGGACATTTTAATCCCAGTTTTTATCTCTGCCACCTGTTTGATTGTTTTACCTTATAACTGCCTGCTTTCTGGCTTTACGCCAGTGTTTTGTCCATTACTTGTTTTCTTTCCATCTTGCTGTTGGTGCATTTATTAAATAACTTTTTATTGAGTACCTACTACATGCCAGGCCCTGCTGGGATCTGCTGGATTCAAGGGTGATCTAGATAACATGGTCCCTGGCCTCAATGAATTTTTGGACTTTGAAGTCAGATATATGTGGCTTTGAATGCTGATTCTCCCACGTAGTAGCTTTATGACCATTGACAAGTCACTTAACTTCTCTGAGTCTCTATCGTCATCTGTAAAGCGAAGATAATATCTTGTGAGGATTCAGTAAGATCAAGTCCATTGAGCCATGAAGTAAGTGCTTAAGAAAATGTTGCTTCCCTTGTTTCTTTGCCCCTTTCTTTCTGTCCTACCCCAGAGCCGACTAGGAAGATTTCTGGGTCTTTCACCGGCCAGGGGATTTCTCACAGTCTCCAGCCATGCGGCTCTCTGCTCTGCTGGCCTTGGCATCCAAGGTCACTCTGCCTCCCAATTACCGCTATGGGATGAGCCGCCCAGGCTCCTTGTCAGACAAGAAGAAGAATCCTCCAGGGACTAGGCGGCGCCCGGTGGCTGTGGAACCTATCTCTGATGAAGACTGGCATCTGTTCTGTGGGGACAGGGTGAGAATCTCAGATGGGGTAGGGTGGCGGGGTGCTCCTGGGCAAGGATCTCCTTCCCTGACGGTCATCTCTTCCCACAGGTAGAGATCCTAGAAGGCAAGGACGCTGGGAAGCAAGGCAAAGTGGTTCAAGTTATCCGGCAGCGAAACTGGGTGGTCGTGGAGGGGCTGAATACAGTAAGTGAAGAGTGAGGATGGCGATGCTCAGGAAGCCTGTGCCATCCGTCCCTGTCCACTAAGAGCAGCACAGGGAGGCCAGAGACTGGCTGAGGGGATGGTGAGACAACTGAACCTTCTGCTTTTCAACTTGAATGCTCTGAGTTGTGGTAGACAAGCCCCCTTCTCACCTCCTGGGTTCTGATAGCCCCCTCCTCTTTTGGACAGCATTATCGTTATGTTGGCAAGACCGTGGATTACCGGGGAACCATGATCCCCAGCGAAGCACCCTTGCTCCACAACCAGGTCAAACTTGTGGATCCTGTGGACAGGCAAGCACATGGGGCTCTGGTCAGAGGGTTTCTTGCCCTCTGAGTCCACACAGCTGTTGACCATGTTTATCCAAAGGGGAATGGTGGGTTGGATGTGCTGAAAATTGAGAGGGGCCATCCATGACCCCCCATAGGAAACCCCAGTGCAGGGGTAGCAGAGAAACAAGATGGTGACCTTAGTGTCCTTAGTCATTGACTTTCGGGTTGGAACATAGGAGGGAGACCTAACTCCCTGGCTGGCCTCACTTCTTCTATCCCCTAGGAAACCCACTGAGGTGGAGTGGAGATTCACTGAGGCAGGAGAGCGGGTACGAGTCTCCAGAAGATCAGGAAGAATTATCCCTAAACCTGAATTTCCCAGAGCTGATGGCATCGTCCCTGAAACATGGATTGGTGAGGCTGGGTGAGGCGGCAAGAAGTGGGGGGGGGTGGGAGGAGTGGGAGTAAGGGATGTTAAGAAGCCCTCCCACCCATCTTCTTTTCTCTGGCTCAATAGGTGGCCCCAAAGACACATCAGTGGAAGATGCTCTAGAAAAAACCTATGTGCCCCGTCTAAAGACACTGGAGGAGGAGGTGATGGAGGCGATGGGGATCCAGGAGACTCGGAGACATAAGAAAGTCTATTGGTATTGAGTCTGGGGAGAGCTGCTTCTCCCCTCCTTGCCTTAACCTTGAAGATTGGGGCCACCTCTTCTTCAGACTCTAATAAAGAGCCTTGGGTCCTCCGTGTGCAGCTGCTGTCTTTTGGTAGACTGGCACCCCTAACGCCTGTTTCAAGGACTGAGGGAGGGAGCATCTGTCCTGATGTTATGACAAAACCTGGATAGAAGTTAGCCAGCCTTAAGGTGGTCCTCCCAAAGGGCAGGGCCTGCGGATTCTGGGATGGAGATCTAAGGGAGAGACAGCTTCCCTCCATGGAGACCTCTGAGTAACAAGGTGCTACCTGTTAGGGAAGACAGTGGGGGTTGGGGATGTGAGACCTAATTTAGCACCTCTGCAGGATTCGGTAGGGAGGGTGCGTGTCTGTCCTTTTCTGTACTTAATAGAAAAGACAGAAAAGTAAAGATTTCAATTTTTTAATAAATTAAAAATAACTTTTTGCATAATGTTACATAACACACAGAGGGAGAGAAAGGGTATGAAGCTGAAGGTTTGTAGGGAACCAGGATTCCACGGAGGATGCTGGTTCTCTGGCTGAGGAGGTGGGTGAAGACTCCGCCACCCAGTGTGGTACCTGGCAGTTTCA
Organism: Delphinapterus leucas; assembly: GCF_059928025.1. Classification (NCBI taxonomy): domain Eukaryota; kingdom Metazoa; phylum Chordata; class Mammalia; order Artiodactyla; family Monodontidae; genus Delphinapterus; species Delphinapterus leucas. The sequence goes on from NC_143129.1 coordinate 77,078,508, forward strand.
GATGGGGTCTGAGATATGCCCTTCCTCAGGCTGTGTCAGCTGTCTTCAGTCTCCAGAACAGAGAAGGTCTCACCCAGAGGCCTTTTGGTGGCCACCAGAACCAGGTTTCTCGGAGAGAGTTCGGGGCTGAAGATGGGCAGGAGCTCAGCATGGAAGCCTATGAGAAAGGCAGGGCTACTCAGAAGGGGAGAAATGAAACAGACTCTTAGCCACTTCCTGCTTAGCCTGTAGGCATAGCCCCTTTTCCCCATGGGGGAGGCTCCAGGGGGTCTAAGGAGACCCAGCTCTCTCCAGGGACATGAGTGCCCGAGACACTGACTTGGGAGGAGGCAGTCTGCAGCACATCGTAGGTTCTCAGTGCCTGGGATGCTGGCTTAAAATGCACCTCAGGGAGGTACCACCACAGGCAGATTCAGTAGGAATTTGCATTAACAAGTTCCCCTTCCCCCATCTGACTCTGAAGCAGCTGGTCTGAGAATCACCACAGCAAGGAACCTAGTCCTGGCAGGTGCAGGGGCCAGGACCTGAAGGAGAGCCCTAGAACTCCAGCCCCTCTTGCCCTGGGTCCCTGCTTTGGCCACCCTCACCCTGCTCCTGAAGGTAGAGCAGCCGGTCCAGTAGAATCAGTGTCTCCACCAGCGGGGCCAGCAGCAGGGCCAGGCTGAAGAAGGCCACCACACGGTTCTCCTGGGCCTGGTGGGCCCGAAGGGCAGCCAGATTCAGCGGCAGGTGGGGGTCAAGCCCCACCCGCTGGAGCCCCCGCTGCACGTATCTGTGGGGTCAGCCACAGACAGCACTCAGTTTGGTTTTAGAACCCTCCTCCCCCATTCAAACTGTCCATTCCTAATTCAATTCCAGCTGTAATAGATTTGCCACCCTAAGGCATTTTTAAATGTTTTTCTGGCTGTGAGCTGTCTGTCCAATAGCAAATCAATCCAAAAATTTATTTTCAGCCTAATCTGTCCAATTATTTAGCCATATTTTTAGCATTTCAAAAAGTTGATAAAAGAGTGACAACTGCCTTTTAAAGAAAGTTTGAAGCTGCTTCAGAACTCAAAATCACTCCCCTCCTCCCAGCACATTTAGATTTTCTTCAGGACATGCTAAACAGTTGAGGGTGGGAGGGGAATCATACCTCCAGTAGGTGATGCCCCCCTCCTCACGCCCCCCCAACTCCCCAGCCTCACTCTTCAATCTTGAGCTCGTGGACCCTGGGGATCCCCTGCACGCCTGGCCGACGGAGCTCGGGCCGGGCACGCCGGATGACCGTCTCCAGTGCTGCCCGGTAGCAGTGGGTTCGGAGGCCAGGGCCTGCTTTCTGCAGCCGCTCAGCGTATTCCTCCAGGGCGTGGCAGGCCCCCTCTCGTAGCCTGTAGGGCAGTTCACGGCCGGGCAGCCCAGCCACCCACTGACTCAGTGGGTAGCCACCGGGGTCACTCAGCTTCATGTAACAGCAGCCCACTGAGGCCAGGGCCGCCACCTCAGGGCGGCAGAAGTGCCTCAGCAAGGCAACACTCAGATCCCCACAGGCGTGGAGGCCTGTCAGCAGCAAGCGGGCCTCACTCTGAGGTGAGTTCTCCAGTGGAAGCAGAAGCTCCTCACACAGGGCCGTGGGGTCTACCCACCTAACCACATGGTGGGGGCGGTGGCGAGGGCCAGTGTGGACCACCTGTGGAGGCAGGACAGAACAGAGAGAGGCAGATGGGAAGCCGGCTTCCCGTCCCCGTGCCACCTCAAGCCACGGGAATGGATCTGTCCTCTGAGTTCCTTCCCAAGGAGGAAGGTGGGGGAGAAACTGGGGCAGAGGAGAAAGTGGAACTTTAAATCAGGAGATGGGATAGATTCTGGGTCTGTTATTAGTAACTGCAGGTCTTTTCGTCTGAGCTTTCTCATTTGATTGGCCACTTTTTACAGGTGGCTGTGAGAAGGACGTATCGGTGTGGAAAGCACTTTTTAACTAGAAGGTGCCTTTCAGATATGAGGAGGCTTTGGTGAAGGAGGGACCTTGGGAAAGGGGTAGCAGAAATAGAGACACGCCATGTCAAGCTGAGAAACTTAAAAGAGGGAATTAGCCTTGGTGCCCAATTCCAGCCAAGCAGACCCTGCTCTCACGGTCCTGGCTGCAGGAAGGGCTGGTCTACCTGTGGGTTCCTCTTCTCCTCTTTCTGCAGAGCCTGCAGGAGCTCCTGGTCTAGGCGCTGGGCTCTCTCCACCAGTCTCTGATCCCCTTCAATGCTCTTCACCATCAGCCCCAGCCCCAGGGACATGAAGCGGGAGAGATGGCCCTGGAGTCCCGAGAGGGAGGGTGGAGACAGCCCCGTTCAGTGTCCTCTCCACTGTCCCCCTCCCTATCTGTGGTTTGGACGCCTGGGTCCTAGGCCCCCAGAAGGCTTAAATTCTGCCCAGCTTGCTTCTACCACTCCTTAGCACGTGCCTCCCTGGGCCTGTGGCCCGATAACCTGTCTTCCAGCTGTTCTATCCCCACGACAAAAAACCAGAACATTAGGGGTCTGGCTCACCTGGCCTGAGCCTACATCCACAACTTGGGTGCAGCCTGTGAGGTCACTCAGCTTCTTCACCAACTGAAAGAGGAGGGAACAAAGGTCTCCTGCCATTGGTGTTGGCTCCCAGGGCAAACACCCATAATGAGGGTGGAGGAGCTGAAGATGGCAGAGAAAGATGGGTAGAGGGAAGAGACAAGAGACATGGAAACCAAAATGGGGTGTGCTGACCCCAGGCTCAGGCTACTGTCTTTGCTCCTCTCAGGCTAGTGATTCAGTCTCCTCCACAGAACAAGAGCCCTGCTGTGAAGCCATGAGCAGATTGTGAAGGTTATCAGAACAAGATTAAGCCAGTGATTCAAATACAGCCACCAAACAACCCAGCAAAAGGATGAAGATATGATTATAGTGTATCTGACAAGGAAGGGACTTTCTAGGGCCTCTGGTCCTGCAGGTAATATAAGGTGCCCACACCTTTGTAACCCATAGGCTTAAGGAGTCCCCAGGCTCCCAGATACCACCTATACCCCAGCCATCTCCTCACCTCTCCCAGCCTCCGAATCTCATGCTGCTTCTTGGGCCTGACATGTTTCCGGAATGGAGCTGTCAGTCGGGAACTCTGGCTGGGGTTCTCCAGGAACTCTGAGGGGGTCTGAAACCCAGGCGTCCGGGTAAAAGCCAGGGCATAGGCTGTGGACTTCAGGGCCAGCAGGGTGAGTGGCCACACCGACCTGTACCTGAGATAGCCCACCCAGGCCCCCAGTGAATAGTGCCATTGCATCCTGAGTGTGCAAGTTTACAACCCAGGAAGCCCTTGTGAGACTCTGAGCAATGGCTCCCTGCAGGGCTCAGCACCAAGTCCCCCAACACAGGTGCCCTCTTGCCCATACCTGGCCACTTCCCCTTCCCCAGGCATCCCCAGCAGCAGTGTGGCCAGCTGTGGCGGGTTCAGTCCATCCAGGGCTTCCTGCCATGAGCAAGGGAGTGTGCCCCATAGGTTGTCTGTGAAAAATTCCTGTAGGGGAAAGCGAGAAGCAATCAACAGGCTACTACTCTTTCCATTCTTCCCCACCCCGCTCAACACATGGCCACTGGCTGCAACTAACAGGCACCTCTACTCATTGGCTGTCATCTCTTCTCTGAAGCCTGCTCTAGCCTCCCCCTCCTTCCTCTGAGCCCAAATTGCATTCTGGACACACCTCTCCTTTTAGCAGTGTCCCCACTTATTTATGTGTCTGTTTCCTCCACTCAACTAAAGGGCAAGGATGGTGGCTTCACATTTGCATCCTCAACACCACAGTGACTGACACCCAGTATTAGCGTTACCATCTAGTAACCTACCATTAGATGTGCCAGACATTATATATGTCAGAATGTTGGGTTTTTTTTTTTTTTTTTTTTTTTTTGGCTGAACTGCGTGGTTTGTGGGATCTTAGTTCCCCGACCAGGGATTGAACCCAGGCCCTCGGCAGTGAAAGCGCCGAGTCCTAACCACTGGACCACCAGGGAATTCCCTGCCAGAATGTATTTTTATTCATTCATTTATTCAACACAAATTCTGGAGCTTTGGTTAGGCACCAAGTTCTATCCTAGGCTCAGGGGATACAAACAATGAAGCAGACAGACAAGACCCTTGCTCTTACAGAGCTTACATTTTAAAAAATTATTTCAGATAACATCAAATGCCACATAGACAATAAAACACTAATGAAACAGTAACAATGGAGAGTTTGAGAGAGTACTATTTTAGATAGAGCAATGAGGGAAGACTTGTCTGAGAAGGTGACACTTGAGCTGAGACTTGAATGATGAACAGGAAACAGCACATGTAAAAAAATTCAGGCAGTGGTTGCCAGAGTCAGGGGGTGGGGGTGGGTAAAATGGGTGAGGAGGGTCAAAAGGTACAAACTTCCAGTTACAAAATAAATGTCATGGAGATGTAATGTACACCATAGTGACTATAGTAAATAATACTGTATTGTATACTTGAAAGTATTGTATACTTGAAAGTTGATGAGAGAAGATCTTAAAAGTTCTCATCACAAGAAAAAAATGTAGCTATGTATGGTGATGGATATTAACTAGAGTTACTGTAATCATTTCATAATATATACAAATCACTATATTATACACCTGAAACTAAAATGTCAATTCTATCTCAATTTTTAAAAATTCAGGTAATAGCAAACACTTACAGAATACTATAATATGCCAGGCACTGTCTGAAACATTTTACGTATATTAATGCATTTAACCCTCACAATTACCCTATGAGATAGTACTATTTTTATCCCCCATTTTACAGATAAGGAAACCAAAGTACAGCAATTAAGTATTCTGTCTAAGTCAAAAAGCTGGTAAGTGGCACAGCTGGGATTTGAAACCAATTTGACTCTGGAGTTCTTGCTCTTAACCACCCTACTCAATTGCCTTTCTGTGGAGGAAGAACATTCCAGGCAGATCAGTAAGTGCAAAGGCCCAGTGTAGTACAGTGAATGTGGGAGAGAATGAAATGTGACGGGGTTTAAAAGAGAGCAGGGGACAGATCATGTAGGGTTTTATAGGTAATGGTAAAGAATTACGATTTCATCAAAGTACCTAAGAAGCAAGGAAGTGTCCTGGTGAGATTTACATTTTTAAAAGATTAATCTGGCTGTTTTGTGAAGAACTGGGTATGGAGGAGAGGAAGCAAACACAGAGATCAGTTAGGAAGTAGTCCAGGAGAGAGATGATGTTGGCTTGTCCTAGGGTGGTAGCAATGGCAATGGAGACAAATGGGTGAATTTGGATCTATTCTGGAAGATGAGCCAATAGGACTTGTTGAAGGGCTGGATCGTAGATCAATGAAGAAAAGAGCTGAATCGAGGATGGCTTCTGGGTTTGGGAGCTGAACAATTCGGTAGATGTTGCTGCCATTTATACATCATCTCATTTATTCTTCACAATGATCCTTCAAAAAGAGATCCATTTTACCGCTCAGGAACTGAGGCTAGGAGGAATGTATTTTTTTATGCCTAAGGTTAACACAGTAGGGGAGGCAGGATTCTAGTCCAAGTCTGTCAACTCCAAAGTTGGAATTGTCCATTACACTGCAAAGCCAGGAATTTATTCAAAGCTTGAATGAATGAACATGTGTGTTCTCGAAACACCTCACACGTTCCTGGGAGAGTTTAACGTAGCTGCAGCAGCATGGCTCAAATGTCCATGCGTTTTATTACTTTGGACTTGAGAGGGTTAGAAAAACAACCTAGATGCTAAAACTATTAATATTTAGGTCATCTGAAAGAAAAAGAAGGGGGGGCTGCCCCAGCTTTAACCCTTTCTCGTACAGACAAAAGACTGAAGAAACATATTAGAAAAGAGATCAGAAGCTAACTCTACATTCTTCCCCTGTCGTGGCTAGGGAGCCACCCACATAACCAGGAGCACCCCACCCACAACCCTGTGGCCTCACAATGATGTAGGCGTCCAGGATGGAACGGTAGAGCGTCACGACCCGGGTGAGGTTCACAGCTAGCTGCCTCCTCGCTTCGTGAGAGAGGCCCCGGGCGGAGACCCCCGGCATTCCGGGGCCCAGCCGGTGGCGCGGGGAAGGAGGATGCAGTGAGGCGGGAACCTGGGTCAGGACTACGCGGGTCCGGGACCCGGGCTTGGCTCAGCCCTGCAGAACCAGAAGAAAGCGCTCAGAGCCCGGTCCCAGACACTGCCTTTCCGGGCTTCGAGGTTGGGGTTGAAGACTTGAGGCGCCCTCCTGACGTCACAGGCCGCGACGTCCCACAGACCGAAGCTGTCAGCATTGGACGCAAACCGGGAGGCGGTGCCAGCGCAGTGACGCCACAGAGGCGTGCCGCGGCGCCCACCTCACGGAGTGGGGCGGGCCAAGTTCCAGGTCCGGCCTCCAGATCCCGCCCCTTCCCATATTCTTCCCTCTTCCAACGGAAGTGAGGCCTGGGGCCTCCGGCACGCTGCAGTGCCAGTTTGTAGCGGTCTCCCCACACCTTCGAATTGTACCTCCACTGGGCTAGAGGGGCCGGGCAGCGCATCCGCCCCCGCCTCCACCCACGCCGCCGCCGCCGCCGCTGCCGCTGCCGCTTCTCACACACTAGGAATCCCTGGCCTCGCTCCCGGAGGCAGGTGCGCTGTGGGTACGCGGGCCCGGCCTCCGGCGCGTTCCCATCCGCTAGCCTGCCGGCTCGGGCCTCGCCTACGCGCGCCAATTTCCGCATCCGGCTCCTGGCGCTTCCGGTCTTAGCTGGGCCCATCTGGGAGGTAGGTGTGTGAGGGTGGGAAGCTGGCTCCGTGGCGTGGACGGCCAGAGTGTGCTGTCCCCAGCCTCGGTTTTCCCCTCCGCTAATATGTGTTGTCAAAGGTCCTTTCTTGGGAGAAGGACTTGAGTGAGCTGCATGTGGGGATTTCCCTCACGTGGAGATGAGGGAAATGGGTGCCTGAATTTCTGTCTCTGTCCTTGGGACCCGCGCTGGGGATGCCTGGGTAATTCAGAGGTCAACTATGCCAAACCTGTGACTGCCTTCGAGCATACTTAGACGTTCCTTCCCTGGGCAAATGATAGAGCTCACCTATTCTGGCGTTCCAGATCACAAGAGTTTCAGCTGGTTGGCCCTGCACCCCCCTCAGTTTACAAATGAGACTGAGATCTAGAGAGGGGAAATGGCCTTCCTAATACCGTACTGCTGGAGAATTGTGGGGCTTCCCTGGAACCCAGGCTTCCTGGTTCAGAAGGAAGTCCTCCTTCCATCATTTCACATTTCACGTTATCTGAGAGGTTACTCTGATGTCTTTCCTCTCTCCTTTAAGTCCTACGGAGATGGGTCTTATCTTACTGGTTCCCAGGCCTATGGACTCCGTTATCAGGATCATTTTCTTCCCCAGGGTATACTACAAACCTCCAGGTCTTGGCCTATGGGATTCAGCAGAGGATGACTTGTCCATCCTCTCATTGGTAAGCTGTTTTTCCCAACTGTTCTCCCACCATCCACCGTCATCATGTCTACCTTACTCCTCAATCTGGATTTTGGCGAACCTCCCCCCAGAAGGGCATTAGAAGGCAATGCCAAGCACCAAAAATTTGTCAAGAAGCGGCGGCTCTTGGAACGGAAAGGCTTTCTGAATAAGAAGCAGCAGCCCCCTAGCAAGGTCCCTAAGTTGCACTCAGAACCTTCAAAGAAAGGGGACACTCCCAAGGTGGATGGCACTTGGAAGGCCCCTCCCCTTCCAAAAAAGAAGACTGCTGCTTCCAGCAGTGGGTCAGAGCAGTCCCTGGACAAGAAATCTGCAGTGCCTTGGCTGACCCCTGCTCCTTCACAGAAAGCTGGTTCTGTTGTGGCTAAAGTAGATTTGCTGGGGGAGTTCCAGAGTGCCCTACCAAAGATCAAGAGCCTCCCAATTCGCCCCCAGAAGAAGGGCTCCCAGAAGAGCCCTCCTCAGAAGACTGCCCCACAGATCTCCACCCAAGCTCACTCAGAGAATAAATACCCTGGAGCATCCCAGAAGATGCCAACGAAGATGGTGGCAATTGACTGTGAGATGGTGGGCACAGGACCCAAGGGGCATGTCAGTTCCTTGGCTCGATGTAGCATTGTCAGCTACAGCGGAGATGTGCTTTATGATGAGTACATCCTTCCCCCCTGCCACATTGTGGACTACCGGACCAGATGGAGCGGTATCCGGAAGCAGCACATGGTGAATGCCACACCCTTCAAGATTGCTCGGAGCCAGGTGAGAGGCATGGGAGATGGTGGTAGCAGCGGGGTGGGTGGGGAGAGGCCCAAATCATTTTTCTGCAAAGAATATCACCCTGGGGAGGCGCCGAAGGATTGTGGAGGGAGGGATGGAGTGGGTGGAGTAGCAGATGAAGAAGGCTTTCTGTTGGGATAAGGAGTGGTGAGAGTCTGGAAAGTTACAATTAGCGGGTGTAACGAACTTTATTAGTTAAGATCTTTTAGGTCCCAAGTGGAATCCTCATCTGGAGAACTGGGAATCTGCTAGAGAAATAACAGCCAGTGATGGACAGAGCAACAGGCATGAGTGCCAGGGGGAAAGGGCTCAGTTTGAGAATGCCTTGTAGAGGTGGGGTCTAGGGTTGAGAATAGAGAGGTAGAGAGGGCTTCCCAAGCAAGAAGTAGCCTGTGGCAATGTGGAAAGTTGGTGGTAGGAGAAGGCAGAACATTGACAGAAGGAGCTGGGGCATATTTATATAACTGGAACAGGTAGCCTGCAGTGGAGGGGATAAAAGACACCGGGCTGGTATGTTGGGGTTCTCATCTCACTCACTGAGCAAACCTAGCCACTGTAAGTCCTATGCTGAATACTGGAGCCACAACAAATGAACAGGAAAGGAGGGTGAGCTGGTAAACGTGAAGGGGAAGGGAGCCTGCTGGTCTTGGAAGGCCTCCAGAGGGCGCCTTCGGTCCACTTCTTTGTAATTTCAGCTCCACATTCTTTGCCTTCTCTAGACGCACACTGTTCCAATAATTCCTCATATGCCAGAGCAGTCAGTTGGAGGAATTCCATCAGAGGTGGAATAGCTGGATTTTAGAAAGAACTTGAAGAGTTGAAGAACATCCTGTGCACCAGGGGCATAGCTGAGCAAAGGCTTGGGAGAGGCAGAAGATGGGGTGGGCCTGAAACAGCAAATCCACTTAGCTTTAAGGCAGGCCATATGTTGAAATTAATGCGAAGTAAAGGTGTTAGTGGTCAGTAAACTGCAGGTGCAGTTAGGAGCAACTAAATACCAAGTTGATTGGACTATATCTGGCTTTCATCATAAAAACCAGTGCCCAAGCTGGGGTATGAGACTAAGGTACATTCAAATGAGTCTTTTCCCTTCCAAGGGGTCCCATTGGGAGGCCAGGCATTGATTCCAGCCCTGTTGCTCTTGTTCACAATCTGTTTGGAACCCCATTTTGGTAATGGCCTTCAGAGCTCATGACATATTCTTTAGTTATCCTCATTGGCAGTGTGTCCTTATGCTTTAAGATTCTGAAATGGTGAGAAATTATTTGGTTCCAAGAATGGTGTGAATAAGGTTCCTGACCAGCTGGTAAATACCCTGTGGTTATGAGCAGGAGGAGCTATGAAGCGCCGGGACTGATTTCTTGTTAAAGCAGCATAAGCATGGGCTCTTGATCACTTCCCTCTGCAGCCTTGGTCTATAAATGATTCTTAATCTTTTTCTTTTTTGAGGTGGGGCGCTGTGCCTCACAGCTTGCAGGATCTTAGTTCCCTAACCAGGGATCGAACCCCGGCCCCAGGCAGTGAGCGTGCCGAGTCCTAACCACTAGACTGCCAAGGAACTCCCAATTCTTAATCTTTTATGGCTTGTAGGCTCTTTGAGGATCTGATGAAAGCCATGGACCCCCCCCCAAAAAGAGGGCAAACATATGCATATCTATTTGCATATAATTTGGGGCTTCCAGTACCTTCCTGGAGCCCATCTTTAACAACATTTGTCCCAGCCTATGTCTAAGGCCAACATAATGATCATGGTTAAAGAACTTCAGGTATCAAGCCAGGACTGAACTAGGTAGTTACATGAACATCACATTGGGGTAGAAATTAATGTGAAGATAAGGTGCCACTGGTGATGTAAATCCAAACAGGGTTACACCATAGAAAATACCTACTTTTACCTTGGGGAGAGGAGATAGATTTCAGGTGAAAGAAAACTTGTGGAAGAGGGCATTTCAAGGATGAGGCAGGTGGGCAATTGGTGAAAAGAACCTAGAAGGACTTAAACAGCCATGTTGGGCTTTGAAGATGCAGGGGCTACATCTTTGAGTGCTGTTCCTCACCACCTCTTCTCCCATGCCTGTTTCAGATCTTGAAGATTCTCACAGGGAAGATAGTGGTGGGGCATGCCATCCACAATGACTTCAAAGCCCTTCAGTATTTTCACCCTAAGTCCCTAACCCGAGATACCTCCCATATCCCCCTCCTCAACCGTAAGGCCGACTGCCCAGAGAATGCAACCATGTCTCTGAAGCATCTCACCAAGAAGCTGCTGAGCCGGGACATCCAGGTAGCGTCTTCCCAAATGCTGCCAGACCTCTGGCCTGGACACTGAAGGCTCTCCTGCTGCCTTTCTCCAGGCTCTGACCCTCAAATTCCTCTGGCTGTAGAGAGATCTGGGTGGGATGCTCTGATGGGAAGAGCTTTGGGCAAAGGGGTCCATCTCTACATAGGGATAACTATTCCTGTTCTCTACCTCCCAGAGTGTTCCAAAGGATACTTGGAAAAGGAAAAAAGCCTGAAAGTGGGGATAAAACCCTAACTAAGAAAAGTAGAAAGCAGGTAGTTGTGGTGGTCTAAAAGACCACGTAGTGGATGCAAGAGGCTCTTATGTATTTCATATGTTTGGCAGTCAAAGAGGGGATGGCCTGCCTGGCATGAGGCTGTAGACACATGTCATATACAGATCAGTTAAGGAACTGGGGAAGGTGGAAGACTCAGAAGGCCTGTCTATGATCTGGTTTGTTCTGCCTCTACAGAAGAATGTAGAACAATAGGGTATGTACATGTTGCTACAGAAAGGATTGACGCAGACAGTAGCATAGGAGTTGAACCCCTGAAATTAGATAAGGAGTAGGGCCTCACCAGAGGTCCACCTTTGTAGCCCGCTAACTGCAGAAGCAGCAGCATCAGTGGGTTGGAGGGAGCCAGTTGGGAAGGGAAGAAACAGTCTCTTGTAGCTTCATGTCCTTCTCTTCCTCCCTTTTCTTCCTTCTCTCAGGTTGGGAAGAGCGGGCATTCCTCTGTGGAAGATGCTCAGGCCACCATGGAGCTGTACAAGTTGGTTGAAGTTGAGTGGGAACAGCACCTGGCCCAGAATCCCCCAAAAGACTAGTTCCATGGGGACACTGGTAATGTGGGGAGGCAGAGGCAGCACCACACCCAGGAGAACAGGGCAGTGGACCAGTGGACAGCTCTACCAGCTCTACACCTTTGGAAACTAGAGTTGTTGGGGAGACTGAGGCTCCACCCCAGACTTAAAATCCATTAAAATTTCACCTCAGGTGTTGTTAAGTGTTCCATGGAAGGAGGAAGGCTCCATGTCAGAACCCAGCCCTGTAGGCTGTTTACCTCTTAAATGGTGCTAACCATGGGTTCCAGGGTGCTTTGCTCCTGGGAAAGCCTTTTGACTTTCAAGGGGCAGGGCATACTGGGAAGTGTAGTTTCCCAAACTGCCTTATCACTAGGGTGACCATTATCACTAGGGTCTCATTTTATGCCTTTTGTTCTCAAATAATTAGCAGCACCGTGTTGAACTTTCCAAAAGTATCCTGCTGGATGATAACTTGTATGATCACAGTTTCTCTCAGACTTTTTTTGGCTCAGAGTCTACATCCAGTCTGTGTTGGGATTTCACCTGTTCTTTCCACCTTGACTTCCAGAGGAGCCATCCCTGGTGAGGTTTAGTTCTTAGGGTTACAAGGCAGTAGAGGTAAGAGAGTGTGACTTGGAAATCAATTTTTCGGATTTAGGAAAGCAGCCTCTTTCCTAAAGTGATAGAGGATTTATTTAATTTAGACCCCACTTGGAAGGTTAAAGAAGAATTCAAAGTGTTTTAATGGTTTTTAGTCTTTTACTTTGCTAAACCAAGCCTTTTAAAACTCAAATTATTCCCTTGATAAATTTTTATAAAGGAAAAACAATTGTGTGATGTTTTCTTTATAACTTCACATTAAATAGCTTTGTCACAGGATCCTGTAGAGCTATAATTCTGATAGGGGGTCCAGGGTCTGTGTGAATGACACTAACTGGGCCCTGGTTTGCTGGAAGTCATCAAGAAGCGCTGACCAAGCCTTTGTGTGTAGCCCATGTGCTCTGCTGCCTTGTCCTCGTCCCTACCACAAGTCAACGAGCACACCTAAAGTGACACCCCAAGCCATGCGAACACCCTCACACAGAGGGTATGTGACCAGGAGAGTGACTCAGAGAGCGGGCGGGCAGGAGGGATGGAGCCGGGGAAGAAGGGTGCTTCATGACGCCGGCCTGGTCGCTCCTGCCAGCTCTTCCTCGGTGGTATACACCCTCATGTTGGGAAGGTGAATCACAGGTCTGACTTTGTATCTGGGATCACTGCACTCTGTCTTGAGAGAATGCAGACTCCATGTACAAGGCTTGTGCCCTCTTGAGTGGCTAGTTTGGCTCCAGGGTCCAGAGTCACAGTCATGGCTGCCTATAGAAGGGAATTTCCTGCAGCCAAACTGGACCCCAGATGTGGTCTTGCTGTTGTGTGTCCTGCGCTACAGGATCTGCTTGCACAGGCAGCTGTTGAGCTCTGAGCAAGTTGGTTCCTGTTGAACCCAACATATGTAGTGTCCATGACACTTCACAAAGAGGTGCTAGGCATCCTTACACACCTCTAAGCGGGATTAATCAAGGAAGCCTACACCAAAAAGTGGGGATACAAGTCTTAATTGAAATGAAGGGGAGTCTTACTTACATTGTGATCAGTAAACTAGAATATATGTGGAAAATTCTCATTCGAGTTCAAGTTTTAGGGTACCTGGCTTTGTAATTTATTCCACTGAAGTATAGTTGATTTACAATGTTGTGTTAATTTCTGATGTACAGCAAAGTGATTCAGTTATACATGTATATATACATTCTTTTTCATATTCTTTTCCATATTGTAATTTATCGCAGGATATTGAATATAGTTCCCTGTGCTATACAGTAGGACCTTGTTTATCCATACTATATATAACAGTTTGCATTTGCTAATCCAAACTCCCAATCCATCCCTTCCCCACCCCGCTTCCCCTTGGCAACCACAAGTCTGTTCTCTATTCTGAGTCTGTTTCTTTTTCATAGATAAGTTCATTTGTGTCATAGTTTAGATTCCACATGTAAGTGATAGCATATGGTATTCGTCTTTCTCTTTCTGGCTTACTTCACTTAGTGTGATAATCTCTAGGTCCATCCATGTGAGTAGCAACTGGCTTCTATGCTCCACTTCACCCCCCACTCAGGTGCCCTCAGTCCAGCATTGGGAAGAGCTCAGTCTCACTTTAGCTCACCAGGAAGAACCTGGAGACCAGAGGACCTTGCAGACATTTTCTTACTCTTCTCTTATCACACTTCCTGGTCAGAGCCCAGCTCACCCTGCAAGGTGCCTGGGGATCCCTGTACTTTATTATTATATTTTTAATAAATTTATTTATTTATTTATTTATTTATGGCTGCGTTGGGTCTTTGTTGCTGCAAGCAGGGGCTACTCTTCATTGTGGTGCACGGGCTTCTCGTTGGGGTGGCTTCTCGTTGCGGAGCACGGGCTCTAGGCGTGCAGGCTTCAGTAGTTGTGGCCCGTGGGCTGTAGATCACAGACTTAGTTGCTCCGCGGCATGTGGGATCTTCCTGGACCAGGGCTTAAACCCATGTCCCCTGCATTCGCAGGTAGATTCTTAACCACTGCACCACCAGGGAAGTCCTGGGGATCCCTGTATTTTAATCCCCTCTTTCTCTGCCCCTCTGTTCCCAGCCTTCATCCAACTGATGACAGATAAGCCCCATTGCAGATTACTATGGAAATAGCAATCAGCAAGTCCTGTTTTGTCTTGGGTATTAAGGCTCTTCAGAGTGGAGCATACGTATAACAAAACACATGCTCTTCCAATAGCTTTCTTTTCATAGCATAATAATGTTTTCTAATGCCAAGACCCCCTTCCGCAGATGAGAATGATAAAGGGAAAAGAGTGTGAGAAGTGTTATCATGCCAAACACATTACTGATCTTAAAATTCCATGTAACAAAGTGATTCTCAGAAGGGTAAGGGGGGATGTATTTTGAAATTTCAGGTGATAGCACTGCCATTCTCTCCACCCTTAAGAACCACTGATTGAGGGAATTCCCTGGCCGTCCTGTTAACCACTGGACTCTGCACTCTCACTGTCGAGGTCGTGGGTTCAATCCCTGGTTGGAGAACTAAGATCCCACAAGTCACACGGTGTGGCCAAAAGAAAAAAAAAGAACCACTGATCGAGCTAAGGCTCTAAAGGAATCATTTGATTCCTAGTTTAACAGATGGTTACAGCTGACGATAGGAAAGATGAACAGCACTGTAATTATGAACTTACCCCAAGGCACATTAGCACAAGTCCAAGTTTAGAGACACAAATTCCCATGTATGCAATATGCCAAGTGCATTTATGAATATCCTACGTCTACAGTCTACGTATTATTGTTCACAGTGCTCTTTCATTTACCCTGTAATTAAGGGCAAGTCCACAAAACAGCCCATAACAGCATTTTATTGTTGTATTGATACTAGGTTTTAAGTTTGATCTCGCCACTTACTAAATTTGTGATGGTCAGTCAGTTTGTTTCTTGGAGCCCCAGTGGTTCTAGCATTAAAATTCTGGGGTTCTCTTCTAACCTTGACGTTTAACTGATGGTTGCTGTCATTAATAATAATAATGGCAACCATTTATTGAGTTCTTCTCTGTGTCAGGCACTGTGCTGAGTCCTTTAGGAGCATTGTCCCATTCTCTGTAAGGTAGGTGGAGGTATTCCCATTTAACAGTTGAGGAAACTGAGGCTGACAAAAAGGAAGAGATATTCCCCAGGCCAAATAGCTGGAGGTTGGTGGTGCTGGCATTCAGACCTGCCAAGTCTGCCTGTCTGAAGCCTCTGCTCTTAACCACTGCCCTGCTTCGCTGTTAACACATTCAGGCAGCACCTGCTGAGGCTTGGAATCCTTCCACTCAAGTGTTTATTAAACACCTGCTATGTGCCAGGCATTGTGCTAGGCACAGAGAAACGGCATGTGACCCCGAGTTGCTTACAGCAACCTGAAGAAGAGAAACCAGTAAACTAATTTCAATTTAAATTTAAATCCTGCAAGGATTTAAAAGCAGGGGAGTGATGTGGTCAGATCTGGGTTTTAGGAAGACGATGCTGGCAGCCCAATGGAAGCAGGATTGGGGAAGGGCCAGGAGCTGAGTTCTTCTGTTTGACTAATTCGATGAGCAGTGATGGAGTCCTGAATTAATGAAGTGGGAAGATGCATATGATCATCACTGAGGAGGTAGAATCAGTAAGACTTAGAGATCAGGGCAAGAGGATTAAAGGTTGCCTTGATATTTCTGAATTACAGTGAATAGACAACAGTGGTGCCGTTCACCAAGACAGAGAATATGGTGGGCAGAAGAGCAGGTTTTTGAGGAGGATGACTTGGGTATTGACTGACTTGACTTTGAGCTGCCTGAAGATACCCAAATGGAGATGTCCAGCCAGCAGCTGGATGTACCAGACTGGAGTTTAGCAGAGTAAAAGAGATCTGGGGCCGGAAACTAAGGCTTAGAGACAAGAGTGTAGCAGTGGGATGGAAGCCTTGGATTGGAACGAAGCCTTTATACATAAAGGTATAAAGAGCAACAGAAGGTCAAAATCAAAGTCTCAGGAAGTACCCATCCTTATAAGCTGCTGGAAGAAGAGAGGTCTGAGAGAGGGCTATTGGGTAAGAGGACAGCTAAGGAGAATCCCCAGGAGGGAGGAGATAGAATTAACAGCACGGAGAGCCAGTAAGCTGAGAGCAAAGAAAAGGGTCTATTTTGTAGCGATTTGGTGCCCTTCATCTCAGCAATGTCTGTGGTGGTGGGGGGGAAGGCGGCAGAAGCTCAGCTGAGGTGGGCTGGAGAATAAATTGGAGGTGAGGAAGGAGATGAGTGGGTGTGGACTGCTCTTTCTTGGCTCTGAAGAAAAGCAGGTGAAGGTTGCTGTAGGAGTGAGAAGTCTTAGGATACCAATGGACAAAGCCAGTAGAGCATAAGGTGGCTCACGAGGGGGCAGGTGAAGTAAGCTACAGGGGATCCTGAAAGAGTAGGGGGAAGGGATGCCAAGCTTAGCCTTGGCCAGCAATAGGGATCCCTTGTCTTCTGGGACAGAAAGGAAAAAGGAACGGGTAGGGCAGATGGAGATGGTTTGGGATGATGGTGGAATAAAGTGATTATCACCTGGTGACCTCGATTGCTCATTAAATGGGAGGCAGAGTGGTCTGCTGAGTATGAGGGGGAAGTCAGGGGACAGGAGCTTGGGAAGAATAAAGACGGTTTGCAGCAGCCACTGAGAAGACGGGAGAGCCAGCCGACCGAGAACACAAGGAAGGGCCTCTGAGCAACGGCAGAGTTCCTGATTGAGGTCAGAACCTGAATTTGCAGGAGCACTGCAAGCTGCTTGTCACAGTTTTTTCTAGCATCACTCGGCAGCCCAAACAGAGAAGTGGAGAGTTTAAATGCTTGCGGCTGCATAGGCCGCAATGGGAGGACAGTGTGTGGTCCTGGAGGTGAGTGTCTGAACTGAGATGGAGATAAGATTGTTGGAGTCCATGGAGTCAAGGACCTGAGAGGCTGACCTGTTGAGTAAGCGCTGGAAGCCCCCAGGTGGCTGGCCGTAGGATTACATACCTATATATATATCTGTACCTATATCTATAGATAGATAGATTTCTTTTTGGTTGCACTGCACGGCACGTGGGATCTTAGTTCCCTAACTAGGGATCAAACCCGTGCCCCCTACGGTGGAAGCGTGGAGTCCTAACCACAGGACCTCCAGGGAACTCCCCGGCAGCAGGATTAGAAACAGGAGGATAGGGAGCCTGAGCTAGATCCTTAGGGACCTGAGGTAGATAGATGCAGCAAACAAGGAGTTGAAGATGCAATAAACATATGGCGTGAGCCTCAAAGAGTTGGGTCAGGGATTTCTAAGAGGGCGGCTGAGGCATCATGGAGAAGCATGCAGAGTTCTGAGGCCTCCCAGGCAGCGGTCATGGCCTCCGCCAGGGCTATATCACTCTCGTTTTCAGACCTGATTTTTGTCAGAGTACCTCTTTCATGCATCTATCAAGGACAGTTAAATAAATGATTAAGCCAGGAACAAGAGTACTAATGAAAGGTATTTCTTTCAGCCTTAGTAGTCATTGATTTTGGTTGATGTCATTCACTTTTCAGTCACTTGTTCAAGAAATATTTATCGAGTACAAACAATGTGCCAGGTACTGTTGTAGGCTAGCGAAGTCTGCACGAACTTCCCTTGTAGTGGGGTGATGAGTGACATGAGGAAAAGTAAGGGGATAAGGCAGATATGTGTACATAAGATTTTAGATGGGCTGTTTAGAGAAGACCTCGCTGAGGAAGTGACACTTGAGCAGACCTGAAAGAAGTGAAGGAGCAAGTCATGTAGATATCTAGGGGAAGAACATTCCAGAGAAAGAGGGAGGTGCAAAGGCAGGAGGAATGTTTGGTGTATTTAGGGAGCCGCAAGGAGGCTGGCATGGCTGGAACAGGGGAAGCCAAGGGGAAGGGGGTAGGAGTTGGGGCAGTGGATGTGGTAAGTGGCCTCACTTGAGACTAATTTTACATACACATGGATGATCTTTGGTGTGGTTGATGCTGAACAAATGTTTAAGCCAAGACCGACATCTTTGGCTTTTCAACTCCCACCCAAGCCCCTGTATACACTAGCCCACAAAAGAGAGCTCAGGAAGTACATACAACCCTCAGAAGATGGGGACCCAAGGATGGTCAGGGGTGGAGATTTGCTGCAGACTCTGAGCAGACAGTCAGGGTTGCACTGTCTCTTTCGCGCAGTGACTAAATGGGTAAGTAACATCTAGTGGCACTGCTAGGGGAGGGGTCCTGGTGAGTCCCTTCCACCCCAGCCCCTGGCCTGTGGGAACTGCTGCACAGGTCTTTGCTCCAATCTCCTCTCTGCCCTCCCACCGCTTAACTGTGCTGACTTGCTGGTTTTGTTTCTTTCTTCAATATGTAAGGCTTCTAGCCTTATTTAGGGATACCATCAACTCTGTGCTTTCTTTGAAAGAGTGTATATAATGCATAGGATTTTGAGAGAGATGGGGGTGGAGGGAAGAGGCAGAGAGAGAAGGTATTTTTAAGAATTTGCCATGGAAAGACAAGTACATCTTAATCTTCCTCCAGGCTCAACTGAATTCCACTCTGAAGTGTTTAAGAGCAAAGCTTTGGAATCAAACAGACCCAAGACAGTACATGGAAAGCTGTTGCAAAGTGGTGGGTTCAGAGTCAGAGCCACTCCTTGCCCAGACCTGGGCACTGAGGATTGGGCCCTGTGCCTGTGACCCTGACCCCACTGTCCCAATGCAGCACCAGGAACCTAAATTGTCTGGCATCCCTAGACCAGAGGCAGCTTCCCCAAGGGGCAGGTTCTTCACTCCCTTCTACCTTGTGGAATCCTGCTCGGTTGCTTCTTGGAAAGATTCCATGAGACGGATCCAAACCATAACCAAAGGAGGAAGAAGGCAGACTGCCCCCGCCCTGGGAGCTGGGGAGGGAGATGGAGCCCACACCCAGGACCAACAGGGAGGCAGAGGCAGATAATATAGCCTGACAGCCAGAGACCTAAGGCTGGGGCTTGGACGCCGGGCTGAGCTGGCAGAGTGGGTAGGTCTGGGAAGCTTTCCTGAAGGGTGGGAGGGTGGATCTGGGGTCAGATCAAAGGGGCCCCAGGCTGGGGAAAGGGCAGAGTGATCTGTTGCCTTTCTGCTAGGTTAGAACCCACCCCCATGCCCACTCTCCACTCCAAGGCAAGAACTGCCTCCTCCCAGCTTTGGAATCAATTCCCTGGGGCTCCTAGGAACCTAGCACCCGTGGGTCAGGGAGCTCATCAGAGGAGACTTGGCCCAATGAGACCACACTGCCCCCAAGCAGGGAGAAAGGCACACACTGTGTGTCCTTGACTCAGGATGGCTCCCTCTCTAGGCCAGCTACTGCAAGCTCAGTGGGAAGACTAACCAAAACTCCAGATCATCTGGAAACCTGGAAATGTGTGGCTGACAGTCCTAGGGCACTGGGATTTAGGAGGCGTGAGACCGTGGCGAGAGGTTGGCAGCTGTGAAATCCAGGAGCTGCTGGCTCCTTTGATCCCCCAGGGACGTGTCCCTGAGTATCCCAAGTGCCAAAGCTCCCGCTTGGATGTCTTTCCCAGGTTGGTGGAGAAGACGCAGGCGTGGGGGGGTGGTTGTCACAACAGTGTGTCCTCAGCCTGGCGAGCTGAAATTCACAGACACTAGCCCAGTGCCCTTTGGGAATCCAGGCAGGCTGGGGGGCCCTGGTGGATGGGATGGGGTAAGGGGTACTGGGTTGGGGGAGGCAGGGAGACTGTACAGTCTCTCTTTGACAGCTAACATTTTCCAGAGCTGGAGCCTACGGGGGAAAGGAAATCAGAGCTTCCCACTTCACACATCTTTTTCCCATTTTGTTCATGCTGCCCAGGGAAAGCCATTAGGGCTAGGTCAGTCTGGGGCCTCCCCCACCCTCCCATGTCTCCAGCCCTGCTATAAGGAGGGGTGGAATGGCAGGGTCACTGGAAGGACAAGGCCCTAGCCTGGCAAAGGGGCCCGACTTTGAACTCTTGTATCCCTTCTTAATTCCCTGCCTGCTCAAAATGGGAGGATGGGGGCAGGGACCAGGCATCTGGGCTCCTGGGGCCCTCCCTTACTCTGCTCTAATCCCCCTGCACCTCTGATTCTGTCTCCAGGGAGTCTGGCCCACTGGCCTGGGCCTGGTCTGCAGCAGGAAGGGCCCTGGTGTTGGGGAAGCTGGCCCTTATTACCCGACTCTTGGGGCTTCAGCCTCCTTCCTGGAGCCAGCTGGTTTCCATAGGCCCCTAGGAGCCAGGCTGGGGGCCAAGCTACTAGGTCTTTTTTTTTTTTTTTTTTTTTAATTTATTTTTGGCTGTGTTGGGTCTTCGTTGCTGCACGCCGGCTTTCTCTAGTTGCAAAGAGCGGGGGCTACCCTTCGTCGCGGTGCACGGGCTTCTCATTGCGGTGGCTTCTCATTGCGGTGGCTTCTCTTGTTGCGGAGCACAGGCTCTAGGCGCGCGGGCTCAGTAGTTGTGGCTCGCGGGCTCTAGAGCACAGGCTCGGTAGTTGTGGTGCACAGGCTTAGTTGCTCCGCAGCATGTGGGATCTTCCAGGACCAGGGCTCGAACCCATGTCCCCTGAATTGGCAGGCAGATTCTTAACCACTGTGCCACCAGGGAAGTCCCAAGCTACTAGGTCTTACCTGAAGACAGTAGCTGCATTTGGGGGCTAGAGACAGGAGGGGAATGTGAGAGCTAAAGAGCTTTGAAGTGGTGTTCTCCCCAAGCTGGCCGACGTTCCTGAGTCTGACCCATCAGCCCCCTTACCCTGCCCACCGCCCCCCCGCCCCCCCCGCCAGGGACAGTGAGTCCAACACCCTCTTTCTGTCTCCATCCAGAGCCTCAAAGCTCAGACCTGGGGCCCCCTCAGTTTCTCCTCTGGGACCTCGCCCTTCTCGCCTCCCTCCTGCCTCTTTCCTCTTCAATCCCAGAGTCTGATTATCTGGCCCAGTGCCCACCTTCTGCAGTTCAGGCCAGAGGAGGGATATAGCACCCATCCAATCTGCAGCCTTGCCGATTTCTTTCTTCCTCCAGAAACTCCAGACCATCTCAGTGGAGAGGGGGGTTCTTTAGACACCTGGCTCTTCTTCCATTTGCCATCCTCAGAGAGTGGGAGAGGAGGCATCTGGGAGATGGCTCGGGCTCCCCAGAACCAGTTTGGGGCTAGACTGCAGGCTATTCATCTTTTCCAGGGTTAGCCACTGTCCCCAGGTGCCATGCAAACCCAGGTGTCCAGCCTGCCAAACCTGTCATAGCTACAGCCTTCTCCCTCCTGCCTTGGGCTGCCAGGGGTTAAGGGGCCAGTGCAGGGCAGGGAGTGGAAATGGCAGAGGGGTCTGGCCCTAGTCACTGCATCATAAAAGCTAAAAGGAGTTTAACTGCAGGTCTCGGTGCTGACTGACTTCTTCATCCAGCAGTGCTGCCCTGGGGGGATTCCTTCAGGAGGGGGGGAGGGGCCACAGCTGGCCAGAGTCAGGTCCAGGCCCATCCAGCTTCAGATGTTGGCAACTGCCACCAACAGTCCCGGCCACACTGAATCCCCACCTCAGCCTGGAGGTTCTCTGAGAAGCATGGAGGCTCCAGAGGAAGGGGAGTCGGATTTGGTGCCTTTCACTGCAGTAGGAGAGAAAACTGAGCAGGGGCCTACGTGGAGAAAGGGATGACCTCCCATGCCAGACTGGCAAGAAGCAAAGTCTAGGTGGTGGAGCCACGGTAGAGGGACAGAGAAACAAAGAGCCCAGGGTCAAGGAATAGAATCCGTGCAGTGGTGGCCAGGCCTTGCGCAGGGGGTCTCCAGGCTCTTCAGTGACTGCCCACATCTCTGCGCCTGCCCCCTGAAAAGGCGAGCAGAGCCAGGGGCCTCTCTCAGGCGAAAGAGATTCAATCCGAACACTGTCTTCAGCCGGTGCATCCCCACCTCCTCCTTCTCCCCTCCCTTGCTCAGCCCACCCGCGGCTCAGTGTGCCCGGCCCAGCCCTGAGGAAAGCGTTGGCGGAAGGAGCTGGGAACCAGGTAGCAGAGCCAAAAACAACAGAGGAGCCGCCTGGCTGCCTGGGTGCGGTGCAGATCCTCCCCTTGTCTAACTGTAATCCCTCCTATCACAGTCAGTCCCCTCCTCACACCCTGTGGCTCTGACCCTACTGGGCCATACTTACCTCCCTCTTTGCAGGGCCCTGGGGCTGGCCCCAGAGGCCACTTGTCATCCCCTACCTCTGAGTCCAGCTGCCCCTTCCCCCGGTCACTCGGATTCTCTGCTCACGTCTTCCTTAGTTCTCAGGGTCTCTCCCATGTGCCCAGATGTTCCTGGGAAATGAGTTGCCTCCTTTCTAGTTCTCTGCCTCCCAGCTTGCACTGTAGCTTGCTGGAAGCTCTTTTTTGGTCTAACTGCCATCCATCCTGTTGCAATGGCAATTTCATTTGGGGAGAATCAGGGCCGGCCTTACCAGATTTGAAAAAGGCTGGTCCCTAAACCCAGGGAGACACACGAATGGAACATCCCCTTCGGTACCGAGGATCAGAGCAGACTAGGAGGCAGGATGCTTAAGTCTACTTGGTGCTGAGTGGAATCCTGAGGGCTCAGGAAGGCCAGGAGACACAGCTGTCCTGCCCCAGGCACTCCCAACTCCCCTCTTCTACTTTCCGACTTCCCCACCCTCTATAGAAGTCCTGCTTTATTTGCTGCCCCTACCCTGAGTGGCAGAGACCCAGGTGTCCAGCCCCACCTGGGTTTAATTTCTACATGACTCCCAGCCAACAAACTCTGTGATCCAGCAGATGCAATAACACTGGTCAGGGTGAGGCCCTTCTACACGTGCTGGCTTTGGCCAGAGAATCTCCTTGGTCCCGGTTGGGGGTGAGGGTGAGGGGTTCATGACACTCCCACTCTTCCCATCACTCCTCCCCCACTCAGCTTCAAGGGAATGATGGAGAGGAGTGGGGGAGCCTCCTCTTCCCAAGCCCCCAGACCCCTCAATCGTGCACGCATCTACATCTACTCACACCCACACTCTTGCAACCATTCAGAGCCTGCCCATCTCCATTCCTTGTGCAAAACCAGCCACTTTCCTCATAGCCACACTGCAACGGGAACAAATCCCCAGAGTGTTTCTTTCCTAACTCTCTCAAGCCGGTTGGTTTCCTCCCCACCCCACCCCCGTCCTGCCTCTGCTCCCCCAGTTTTTCTCACCAATTAAGCACCCTCCCCCACCTGAGTCTCCAAATTCCTAGGGAGAACCCCAAGAGGAGTATGACCAAGGCTCCTAGAAAGGGGAATGCGTTGCCCCAGGAGATCTGCAGCAGATTTGGTCATAATTAAAAGGCCAGCGACACTAGGAAATTCCTTCTCCTTATGGATCCCAGCGGGAAATTAAAGCCAGTTGTGACTGAATGACTGATGCTGGCTAAACTCCTCCCCATCGCCTTGTTCCAGGGCCCTAGTCCCTGCCCCTTGCCCCTAGGCTCCCCCAGCCTCCTCTGTTAGCCCCCTTTCCCGGTACCCCCAGCCCTCTCATCCCACTGCTCCCAACCCCAGTCCCCCAACCCCCTTCCCCTGAATCTCCCCTAAGCACCCCTTACACATGAGCCTCCATGCTTCTGTGGGGTAACAGGGCTGCTGGAGGCTGAGACATCCAGCCTAGCTGCCCGGCACCATGCTCTGGACCCTCTGCCCACCCCCTTCAGCCAGGGTTGGGGTGCGGGGGCTGAAACTCAGGCCCAGAGCTGCCAAACCACAAGCACATCTGGAAGAAATTCCCCTCCCAGCCCGACCTTCCTTTGTCTTACTTCTGTCTTTTTGGAAATTCTGGCTGCCTGGCCAGTGGGGGGAGTGAGGAAGTGAAGGGAGGGGAGTGGGCCCAGGCCTCCTTCCTCCACCCCAGGGAGCCCCCACCTCCAGCCTCTCCAGTTTCCTCAGCCAGACCACATCCCTCCTCTGTGCTCCTGCAGGTCTAGGCTCCCTCATTCTGGTTGACCATCTTTTGAGCGAGGTTTCTACATCCTTCTCACAAGGCTTGTCGGGGAGAGGGCCACCACTGGCCCTTCTCTTTTGCAGCAGGAGGGATGCATATTGAGGAGGAGGCTGGACTATTCTGGCTGGGGTCTCAAGAGGGCTGGAGTGGAGATGGACATGGGACCTGGGTGGAAGAGGTAGGGGGCAGTGAGGGGGAAGGAGAGGCAGCAGGAGTCTGCTTTCCGCCATGTTCCCTCCCCCAGCCTCTCATCCCTTTGGCTGGGAGCCTGATTTCACTGTCAGAACCTAATCCCCTCCCTTTACCTACAGCGTTGCTGGAGCCGGGTGGATGGGGGAGGAGCACAGGCTGTGCCTTAACCCCAGGCCCTAAGCACCCCCCAGGGACCACCCCCTTCCCTCCACCACCTCTGCTTTTGTCTGTCCATCCTCCGAGAGCCCTTCGACCTGCTGCCCCCTCACTTCTAGAAGACCAGGCCACCCGCACCCCCAAATAAACTCTCCCACACCAAACCTGGAACCCTAAAACCAGGCTGGAGCATCCAACTCCCTTCTTCAGAATTGACATTTTATTGGTTATTGCAGGGTGGGACCCTGTCAAGAAGTCCTTTCTACAGTCTAATCTCCATCCCTCCTGCTCCAGAGTCACCCTAGTTGCATTATTTTTTTCCTACACACCCGTAATTCAGAGATTTTCCTCTTTACAGCACAGAGTCTCGACCTCCAGTGTGTCTTTGGTAAATCCTCCAGCCCCTCTCCCTTGGCTCTCCTCCTCCGGGCTCCTCCCCAACTAAGGCCCCTACCTCCTTAGACCGTTCCCGGACTCTAAGTGAAAGGGCTTAGAATCTCGGAGAGCCTGTCCTCTGCTCCACCCATGGCCACGCTGGCAGGGAGGGGCCAGGGCAGGAACCCAGGGCTGGGACCAGATGAGGGGATTTTCTTCACCGTCTCGGAAGAAGCTGGGAGGACAGCTCCGGCAGGGTGGCGGGGGTGGGGTGCGGTACGGGCATCGGGGCCACGTGCACGGATTCGCCGAGGGCAGCTGGGCTGCAGTGTCCCTCAACGCTAGACAGGCCCCCGGGTTCCGCCCGCTCAGGGTACCGCATCCTCTGCGGTCGGCGGTCTCGAGTCTCCCGGCCTGTCTCCGAGGTTCCCTGCCTGACTTCCATTTGTTTCTCTGTCTCCTGGCCCTCTCCCCCGGGGTCTCGCTCACTCCCACTTGGGTCTCCGCGGGGAGCCGTTCCCTACCCCCTTCCTTTGATCTCCCACTTCAAAGCTGCTCGCGGCGGGGCGGCCTCTCCTTCCGCCAGTTTTACGGCTCAGAATGGTGACACCTGAGACCCCGCTCCGCCCCTTCCCCGGGGCACCCAGACTCCCCCCAACCTAGGTGGCAGCGCGGCGCGCCGAGGGCTCCGCGCCTCAGTCCCCGCCTCCCCTCCCTGCCGCCTACTGCGATTCCCTCGGGGGTCTGGGGAGCCGAGTGACAGAGAAAGCGCCGTAATAAAGAGCTCGTGTCAAGTGATTGGCTGTGACCTCTGCCCTCCCCAGCCTGGCGCTCCAGGCTCCTGGTTAACCCTTCGATGCCCGCCCAACGCTTTAAGAAGAATGAGTCTCTTTGCTTCAACTTCCAGAGTCTGCAGGCGCTACTGGAGCCCGATACCGGGTGGGGAGTCGAGGGTGGTGGGTAGGGGGTGAAGCCCCCTCCCAGCCTCTTCGAGTTGTTCCAGTAGGGGGCGCCGTTGCCTCACTTAGGTGCCTGGCCCCTAAACCCCAGGGCTCCCCAGCCGATCTCGAGTTCGGAGCGGTCACACTGGATCCAACTCAAGCTTCAGTGGAGCCGGAGCTTGGCCGCCCATTCTCTTCCCCAGCTCTGGCTTGCAAGCAGGGGTTCACCCGCCGGTGGTGTCGCCGGGTGTCCGGCGCCAAGGAGTCGAGCGCACCGTGTCAGGTTGGGCAGGGATGGGGAACAAGCGAGGTGCGACCCTGTGCCTCGGACTGCAGGGCATGAGAGCCCAGCATCTGTGCCCCGGGCCTAGCGCCCTCTCCTCTCGGTTGAGAGCCCAGTCCGAGGGCTATAGCCCTCCGTCCGCCTCCTCATCCACCCACTGGCGCGGGAGCCAGCAATCTCGGGCCCTCTCAGCGAATTCTGGACCCGCCCACTGGGCTAGATCCAGAGGATGGGGTGGGAGTGGGGGTGGGGTGGTAATGCAGGGCCGGGGCTCAAGGCCCCCCAGGTGGGGTGGAGGGGGGGGCGGAGCGGGAGGCGGGACCACCTCATTCTTGGGCAAGGGCGGGTCCACAAAGGGTATAAAAGCTGCCCGCGCGAGAGCCCAGGCCGGCTTTAGGGTTGTCCTCGGACGAGTCCTGGTTCCTGAGTCTTACCATCCGGCGAAGGCGGCGGAGACATCTCTTTCGACTAAAGGACTCAGCGTCCAGTGCTCCAGCCGAAGGATCTAAGGGGACCGCCACTAGCACCGCCACCATGCCCAACTTCTCTGGCAACTGGAAGATCATCCGATCGGAGAACTTTGAGGATTTGCTCAAAGTTCTGGGTAAGGAGATTTTTGAGCGCCCGGGAGAGGAGAGGGGGCTCCGCCGAGGCCTCGGAGGTGGGTACGAGAAAGAAAGGGAAGTTGGAATCAGGGCGTGGGAAGCTGGGCGCCTGCATTCCCAGGAATAGGGGTCAGACGCCTGGGTCCCGGGGCGCTGAGCCCGAACACCTAAATCCTTCTTCCTCTGGCGGGGCGCCCACGGACGCCAACTCCTGCGGCGACTCAGCCTCTGAATCAAGTAGAAACCAGAAGCATGAGGTCGGTATTCCCTGGGGTGAGGCAGTGGGGTTCTCCGCAGTTCGGAAGCTGCAAACCCTGCATCCAGGCTGGGAGCCTGGGTCCCTACCCAGCCGAGCCTCCCACCCCCACCCCAGGCATTCCTGCCTCCTTCCCCTTGCCCCCCGCAGGTAACCCAATCCCCGGCCAGATTCCAGATCTCTCTGTGCGGGGCTCCACCCACCAGGTGATCCGTCACCGCTGGGCCCCCAGATCCCCCTTTCTTCCCCTTTCAGAACTTTTCCACTCTGCTCCCCCCACCCTCCATCTGTGAGACAAATATTTTCCTACAGCGAGCAGCTCCAGAATCCTAAACTCGCTCTGGATAATTATCACTTTCTTAGATTTCAACAAATGGCTTCGTGTGAAACCCCAGCCATCCCCTCCCTTTGAGAAAATCCGAATTCTCTTCTCCCTGCCTCCCTGGAGACGGGCTGCAGCCCAGCTAGGTCTGTTGGTTAAAGGTGGAGGAAGTTGAATCTACCCAGACTGCCCTTCCCAACTCCAGTGTGCCCTCTGGTGTCTGGGGAGGAGGGGTGGGGAAAGCCTGGGCCGGCTGGGGAGAGGGCTCTGCAAAGAGATGGAGGTTAGTCAAGGACCCAGCCACTGGGAAGCCACCTGGAAACCCTGGAGCCATCAATTTCTGAACTGAACAGAGAGACCCCAGCTGGAATGAGCAGAGGGCACCCTGTGTGGGGCCGGGGGCTGTAGAAATGAGCCAGGAACTAGGAAGGGGCTGGAATGCAGTGAGGAAAGCAGGGATTTCCATCCTTCCTTACCATTAGTTCTGCTTGCAGTCTGACCACAGTATTTCTTGTAATCATGTCAGCCTTTCTTGCCCTACCCTTGTTGAAATTAAAGATCCAGGACTTCCCTGGTGGTCCAATGGGGACCCCGCACTTCCAGTGCAGGGGGCCTGGGTTTGATTCCTGGTCGGAGAACTAGATCCCGCATGCATGCCTCATGCTGCAACCAAGATCCCGCGTGCCACCAAGATCCTGCCAAAGGATAACAATTTTCCCTTCAGAAAGCCTAGATGCCATTCCATCCCCCAACTTCTCTGGATTCTGGCCCCTCTCCCCAGTGGAGGAGGCAGTGGCCTGGCACACCCCCAGGCCCCAGCTGGAGGATAAGATCCCAAACCCAACCCTGTTGTCTGTCTGTCTTCAGTCTGTTTGTCCTCCCTGTGGGGTCTCTCAGAGCCACGTGCCCTCCTCAGGGCTTGCTGTGGGGCAGATTGAAAACAGACCCGTTAGACAAACACAGTCCTGAATCAGCCAACGTTGGCTGAGCCTGGCCCCAGCACCACAGGTACCAGAAGCTGGCTGGAGGGGTGTCTCCTCTGGACCTAGCCTTGCTTCCGCAGGAATCTCAGTCCCTTCTCACCCCTCTTTGTCCTATGCAAGAGTCTCTCTCCTGGGGAGGGATGCTCAGGTATTTGGGGGATACCCGTCCCATCCAGTATTATGGTTACGACACATAGCTAGCAGCTCCTGTTCCTATAACGGGAAAGATGGATAACGGATGGACTTCCCGGGTAGCACCAGAGAGCGAAGTAGTCTTTTTGTCCAAGGAGGTGGAGTGGGATATGTCTCTTTTACCAAGTCAATTAGTCCTGGGAACCTCAGTCATTTCTCCCTGGACCCAAGAGATTGGCAGCCAAGAAGTAGGCTCCTGGGGCTCCTGAGGGAGAGGGCTTCCTCCCACTCCCTTCTGTCTGGAATAGAGTGGGTCTGCTCTGGTGCCGAGGGGAAAGGGGATTTGTTTCTCTAGGGACCCAGGTCTGGAGGAGGGCCAGGGGGTCTGGACCGCATTGGGAGATAGGGAATCCCACTTGCCTGGCCCAGCCCAGCTTGGCCCCTCATCCCACCCATTGCTTCCCTGAAGCGTTCTGCTCCAGTTCAGGGCAGGAGGCCAGGCCAGGTGAAAGGTGTAGAGCTTGGACCTGGGCCCTGACTAGAGGTGCCTCCCTGCCTGCTTGACTTCCTGCCAGAGGGCTGCTCTCTCCGGCTCCTCCACTCCTTTTAAATAACTAGGGAATAGAGAGAAGGGGTCCAATCTGGGAAAGGATAGGGGGACAGGCACAGGGACTCTGAATCCACAGAGGCTGGATGAGAAGACCTGACCCCTGAAGTGGGGTGGGTGTTCCTGGAGTCGGGCCCACATCAGGGGAGGGGAGGGGAGTGTCCCTTTCTTGTTCCAGGAGGGCAGGTGGGCAGGAATCCGATGCAGGGAACTTTGTCTGGCTTTTTCTTTGCCTTCCTTTTATCAGTGAAAATAACAATAACAATAAGAGTAGCTATTGTTTCCCGAAAACATATAGATGTGCCTGGCACTGCGTGTGCTAGGGCCTAAACACACATCATCCCATGTGATAGGCTCTTGAAGAAGTTACTGTCTCCATTTTACAGTTGTGGAATCTAAGGCTCAGAGAGGTTAAGCCATTTGCCCAGGGTCACCCAGCCTGCAAGGGAGGGTGAGCCAGGTGGAAATCATGGCCTAATGGATCTTATTTCACAGCCGGTGGTGTCCCCAGGCTGCTGACCATTCTGTAGGGGGAAACAGCTGTCCCACCTCTTCCCCTGCTGAGAATCCCTGCTCCTTCTCATCCCGGGGAGGGACAGAGGCTCAGCAAATAAAGGCCACAAGACAGGGGAGGTGAGTGGGCAGAGAGGGAAGTGGCCCCTACTCCAGGACGTGAGTAGTGAGGCCTGGCCGGGGAAGGCCTGCCCTGCACGTGGGCGGGGGAGCAGACGCAGTGACTCTGATGAGCTCACCCCAGCAGATGGTCTCCAGCAGGATGGACAAAGGACCAAAAGTGAGGTGAATTGAGCCAAGGCGAGCTGTCGCAGGATGAGAGGAATAGGGGGAAGCTGCCCCCAAGAACCGAGTGAAGAGCTGAGACTTGGGGATCCCGATCCAGGGCTGCTGACTCATCCAGGTGGGGCCGTAGCTAGAAGCAGAACTCCCAAGGGCGGGGCACTGCCTCTCTGTCCCTCCTCCCTGAACCCACCAGCCATCAGGGCTGTACCACCTGCCCTCCCTTCAAGGTGCTTTCTTGGACACCCAGGCAGCTTGCCCCTCTTCCCAGCCGCTCACAGTTCAGCCTGCTCCTGCTGTCCCTGGGGAGAGTGTGAGCCAGGCACCTGGAGCACCCGTAAGAGTCGAGCCTCTCCTCTCCCTCCAGGGGTGAACGTGATGCTGAGGAAGATCGCCGTGGCTGCAGCATCCAAGCCAGCAGTGGAGATCAAACAGGAGGGAGACACTTTCTACATCAAAACCTCTACCACCGTGCGTACCACAGAGATCAACTTCAATATTGGAGAAGAGTTTGAGGAGCAGACTGTGGACGGGAGACCCTGTAAGGTGCGTGCCGGGACGGGGTCCCTCAGGCTCATGGCATCTATTGCCCTGCCTCTCAACATGACATTTTCCAGTCTTTTCCTAGAGTCTTTCCTCCAGTTCCAGTGGAGAAAGTCCCTAGATAGTGGTGGTGGGTAGGAAGGGGGTGCATCCCCTATACCTCTCACAGCATTGTCCCTGCTGTGGGCCCACCTCACTTGACCACCCTCTCATGCAGAGCCTGGTAAAATGGGAGAGTGAGAACAAAATGGTCTGCGAGCAGAGGCTTTTGAAGGGAGAGGGTCCCAAGACCTCCTGGACCAGAGAACTGACCAATGATGGAGAGCTGATCCTGGTAAGGCCTGCCTCCTCTCAGCTCAGAGCAAGCCCAGCGCTACCTTCAGAGATTTTCCGGGACATTCCAGGGTGCAGGAGATTTAAGAACAACTGTGGCTGGTCTCCCCGTCTCCTATGAGGCTGCTGGGGCAGGACTAGGCTGTTCCTGTCCCATACAGTGTCCTTGTGCAAACGTAAAAGGGTGTCCCTTCCATTTGGAACAAAGGACATGCGCTGAGAGGTCCCAACAGTTCTCCGCGGGGATCTTCCTGGCTTGGGGAGAAAGACTTAGGATGGACCCCTGGGGCTGTATTGTCCTCCATCCCATGATGCCCAGGCATTTTGTGACCAGCTCTTACCTGTCAGTCCTGAGCCAAGAAGTAGGTTTGGACCTGGAGGTCAAGCAGAGTACCTCCGCTCAACCCTCCTGCAACCAAGCACAGGACCCAGGCTAACAATGACTTCTCCCCTTTCAGACCATGACGGCGGACGACATCGTGTGCACCAGGGTCTACGTCCGAGAGTGAGTGGCTGTGGCCCAAGAGCCGCCAGAGCCTGCCACCAGCCCATGCTCCCTGCTTCACTGCCTCATGGGCTGCCCCTCCCCCATTCCTTCCTTCTAGGCTAGCTCTCCCCTCACCCCAGTCACTTCTGGGGGTGCTAGGATGCCTCCTGCAGGGGCTCTGCTTTTTTTGGCCCCTCCTCTCCTCCCATACACCAACAAAGTGGGATGGATGGCAGGACCCCAGATCATCCGTTCCAGAATCACTCCCCCCATCCCAAGTCAGCAGTCCCAGCCCCAACCAGCCCAGAGCACCGTCTCTCTCTTTTTCTGCAAGGGGACCTGAGGGCCCGACTGGGAAGACCGGCCCTCTGTCTTCCACTCTTTGTCCCTGTAGCCCATACAGTGTAGAATATTTATTGGTTAATTTTATTAAAATGTTTTAGAAAATAAAGCCTGTCTCTGGCTCATTGGGAAGGGGTTGGGTAAGTCACCTGAGTTCAACTTTGCCTCTAAACTGCAGTGTGAGAGAGTCGATGTTTCAGCAGCACCGGTGCGACTTACACACCTGGGAGGGAACCACCTTCCCTTCACCTTTCTCATCACCACCCCCTCATTTGCTGCTGAATCCATGAGCATCACCTTCACTTCCCCTCCTCCAGCCTCCTTTGTCTCCTGCTCTGGCTTCCAAGGCCACCAGGGCCCCCCTGACTCTGAGCTGGCACGCTGGGGAACTGATTCCCACCTTCTCCCATGATGGTGACACAGCTTCCTCCTCCTCCAATTGTTCCTTCTCTCTCCTCCAACCCCAATCTGTGGGCGACCCTGGGCCTGGCCTTGGCTTCCCACCTGGTTCCAGACGAGCTCGTCACCGCCCACAGGCTGGCCTTGCTCTTACCCAGGTATCCCCTGTGTCTGAGACAAACCCATCTCTGCCTTGAGATCCCTCACTCTGCCCCATCTGCCCTGTCTCCTGGGTCTTCCAGGCCCCTTGGGTCCTCCTCCCACTCACCTCACTGAGCCTCCACACTCAGGTCTGTCCCGTGTCTTCCCAAATTCCATCATCATCTCTCTCAAATGCCTGCCCTCCTTCCCCAGGCCAATGCCCTAGACCATGCTTTCTCACTGCTCACCTCCTAACTGGTTTGCCTGTTTGCTCTTTACATTATCATGCTGTGATAGGGCGAAATGAGCACAAGTGTTAGAATAAGAGAGGCTCAAATCCTGGTTCTGCCACTTGCTAGTTGTGTGACCTCAGACAAGTTACTTAGTGTCTCTGAGCTTCAGTTGTCTGGATTTTTTGTTTTTGTTTTCGTTTTGTTTTTGCGGTACGCGGGCCTCTCACTGTTGTGGCCTCTCCCGTTGCGGAGCACAGGCTCCGGACGCGCAGGCTCAGCGGCCATGGCTCACGGGCCCAGCCACTCCGCGGCATGTGGGATCTTCCTGGACCGGGGCACGAGCCCGTGTCCCCTGCATCCGCAGGCGGACTCTCAACCACTGCGCCACAAGGGAAGCCCCTTGTTTTTGTTTTTAATTGAAGTATAGTTGGTTTACAATATTGTGTTAGTTTCAGGTGTACAGCAAAGTGATTCGGATATATATATATATATTTTTTCAATTCTTTTCCATTTTAGGCTATTACAAAATACTGAATACAGTTCCCTGTGCTATACAGTAAATCCTTGTTGTTCACCTATTTTATATATGTTAGTGTGTATCTGTTATTCCCATACTCCTAAGTTATCCCTCCCCCATCCCCTTTCCCCTTTGGTAACCATAAATTTGTTTTCTATGTCTGTGAGTCTGTTTCTGTTTTGTAAACAAGTTCATTTGTATTATTATTTTTTTGGCCACACTGCCCGGCTTTCAGGATCTTAGTTCCCTGACCAGGGAGTGAGCCCTGGCCCCCTGCAGTGGAAGTGTGGAGTCCTAACCACTGAACCACCAGGGAATTCCCTGTATTATTTTTTAGATTTCACATATAAGTGATATATAATATTTGTCTTTCTCTGTCTGACTTACTTCACTTAGTATAATAATCACTACGTCCATCCATGTTGCTGCAAATGACAATATTTTATTCTTTTTTATGGCTGAGTAATATTCCATAGTATATATATATGTGTATATATATATATATATATATATATATATACACATATATATATACATGCCATATCTTCTTAGGCCAATCGTCCGTTGATGGGTACTTGGATTATTTTCCATGTCTTGGCTATTGTAAATAGTGCTGCTCTGAACATGGTGGGGGAGTACATGTATAGTTTTGAACTAAACACAAAATAATGTAATTCAATAGCTTATGTACTGGGAATTTTCAGCTGGGTCTAGCTTCAGGTATGGCTAAGTCCAGGGACCCAAACAAGTACATCAGCCTCTCCCTTTGCATCCATCTTGCTCACCTCTGTTTCTTTGTGCATTGGTCGCCTTCAATCCTATCACACAGAAATGTTCTCTAAGTCATAGGAAATTGGCTTCATATGCCCCAAGCTTACATGGTTACCGCTTGAGATCCAAAAACAAGTGGGACTCTCTCCCAGGGTCTATATCTTCAACATCCCAGAAGGACTCAGTCTGGTTCTGCTTATATCACATGACCATCCCTTGGACCCTTGGTCTAGTTGCTGTTGGCAAAGCAAGGGGCCCACTGATTGGCCAGGCCTGGACCTCATGCCACACCCATGGCCAAGGAACAGGTCTGGTTTGGTGATTAACAATCGCATCAGAATCCCATGGGATGGGAAGCAGCACTTTTCCAATGAAGAGGGCTGCTATGAGTCTCAGGCTTCTAATCTAGAAAACAGCAATTATATATAACATCTACCTCACAAGGGTGTTGTAATAGTTAAATAAAATAAATCTCATTACGTACATAGCACTTAGCAATAGTAAGCTCTTAGCATCTCTGATCTATCCTCCACAGTGCTGCCAGAGGATCCTTCAAAACATACATTTTATTATGTCAGAGCCCTGTTTAAAAAACCATAAAACAAGACACAAAATCCCTTTAGCTGCACCCCCTCTTTTTGTCCAAAATAAAGTCCAAATGGGTATTAGAGGCCCTTCAAGACATGGCCCCTGCCCTTTCCGGTGTGTGTTCCTCCAGGCAGGCCTCAGCTCCAACCTCCCCTGCATGGTATGCTGCCCTCTCACCCACTGGCATTCAGCTGCTTCTCCAAAGCTTAGCTCCTCACACGGCCTGAAGCGGCCTCTCCCTCCATCGGCACAGTGCACAGTTGGTGGTCACGCTTCAGAGCCTCTGTGTGGGCTGGGGAGCCTCCTCTCCCTGCAAGACCGGGATGCCCTGGGGCCAGAGCCTTCTGTTCCTGCCCCAAGAGAGGCCACATTCGGCAGCTGAGGGCAGAGGGTCAGGGCCAGGGAGCAGGCAGACAGTGTGCAGAGTCCTTGGGTAAGCAAGTCCCGTCTCTGAGTGTGGGGTGGGGGAGGTGAGGGACCCTTTCATTTATTCATCCAACTATTGTTTCCTGAGAGCCTCCTAGGAGCTGGGCACCCTGCTAGGTACTGGAAACACAGAAATGAATAAAATGGACAAGATCTCTGCCCTCATGGGGGCTGTGGGGGGGAGGAGAACAGACCTTTAGCAGGGAAAGATGGTTAAAAAGTAAATGCATCAATAAATATGCAAGGGACTTCCTTGGTGGTCCAGTGGTAAAGCACCCACCTTACAATGCAGGGGATGCGTGTTGGATCCCTGGTCAGGAAACTAAGATCCCACATGTCGCAGGGCAACTAAGCCCATGAACCACGGCGACTGAGCTCACGCGCCTCAACTAGAAAGCCCGTGTGCCGCAAACTACAGAGCCCACGAGCTCTGGAGCCTGGGTGCCACAACTAGAGAGAAGCCCATGCACCACCACGAAGACACCGCACGCCTCAACGAAGACCCCGCGTGCCGCAACTAAGACCCGATGCAGCAAAAAAAAAAAAAAAATATATATATATATATATATATGCAATTACCTGTGTGGTAGGTGCTATGAAGGAGAAGCGGAGTAGAGGGAGAGAGTGCCATAGAGAAGACCTCATTTAGATTGGGGGTGGGCAGAGCATCAGAAGAGCAGGTGTTTTGGAGGACAAAGCACTTAGGGGGGGTCCTGGAGGACTCAGTGGGGTAGAGCAGAGGGGAAGGTGCTCTAGGCAGAGAAAACCATGGGGTAGAGTCTCTAAGGACAGTTTGGGGCTGTTCAAGGTCCCATAACTGGAGTGCCTGGCAGCTGGGGGCGGGCCATCAGTGGCTGGATCGTGCAGAGCCTGAAGGACCTGAGGGCCACAGTAAGTATTTCTTTTCTTTTTCTTTCTTTCTTTTTTTCTGGCTGCGCCTTGCGCAGCTTGTGGGATCTCAGTTCCTGACCAGGGATCAAACCCGGGCCCTCAGCTGGGAGAGCACGGACTCCTTACCACTGGATCACCAGGGAATTGCCACTATTTCTTATTTTATTCTAAGAGCAATGAGAGCCATTGAAGGATTTTAAAAAAGGGGGTGGCATTTCACTTGTGTTCTAAGGATTTTCTTCTGGCAGCCAGGTGGAGATGGAACAGAGAAAAGGGGAAGTGAAGGAAAGCCATCAGAAGACTGGTGAGATGCTCGGGCAGGAGGTGGAGAAAAATTTGGGGGAGGGTGCAGACTGTGATGCATTAGAAGGGAGGCGTCAAGAATGGCTGTCTGGGGGCTTCCCCGGTGGCACAGTGGTTAAGAATCCGCCTGCCAATGCAAGGGACACGGGTTCGAGCTCTGGTCTGGGGAGATCCCACATGCCGCGGAGCAGCTAAGCTCGTGAGCCACATCTACTGAGCCTGCCCTCTAAAGCCCACGAGCCACAACTACGGAGCCCACGAGCCACATCTACTGAAGCCTGCGCGCTCTAGAGCCCGTGATCCGCAACAAGAGAAGCCACCGCAATGAGAAGCCCGCGCACCGCAACCAAGAGCAGCCCCCACTCGCTGCAACTAGAGAAAGCCTGTGCGTGGCAACGAAGACCCAATGCAGCCAAAAATAAATAAATAAATAAATAAAAATAAATTTATGAAAAAAAAAAGAATGGCTGTCTGGCTTTGGTCGCTGCTGGTGCTGTTTTCAGAAATGGAAGAATGAATCAGCCTGAGCTTTCTGGATGCGTTTTGTGTTTGGTTTAACCCAGAAGAGTCTTAACTTGTCAGCCTGAGCCCTTTCTTTATCTTCGGCATCACCTCCTCCCCTCTCACACCATCCTTGACTCCAGCTCTGTCTGGCCTGCATCCAGGCTGCTGGCTCCCCAACCTACCCTTCCCCCGTCAACTTGACTCCCCACTCCCACCCTGGAGAGGCCTTTTTTCAAGGCTTTCCCAGGCCCTTGTGGCTGGAGCTCTGTCTGTCTGTTCGGGGCATCTGCTCTTGTTTCTCTGCCTAGCTTGTCTCTTTCTGAATAAAGTTGTTGAGAATGGCAGACAGAAGAGACATTTCTTTTTCCCAGGAGATCTCGGAGGGCAGGGACTGGGTCTCCCCCATCGGACTGGGGGTTCTCTGAAGGCAGTAGCTGTGTGTCCACCCTGAGACGGAGGCTCCCCTTGGGCAGGCACTTCCTCCTGGCTCTGCTTCTCCAGTACTTCCCTGCCTGCCAGCCTGAAATGACGAGGAAGTTACAGTCCTGGACCCAGGAGATTGGACCAGGGAGCGGCCACCTCACCTATTTGGCCCAGCCCAGCCCAGCCTGTGAGAAAATCTCTCCAGCTTCCCCTCCCAACCCAAGGCCTCTTGGGTTCCTCTTCTGTTACCTGCCCTCATTACTCAGCAGTGCATTGGAGGGAAAATGCATAGGACCCCCACCCCCTGCATGCATCCTGAAAATTCTGTGAGATATCTGTGGGCAGAGTCTTTTCTAGAGTCCAAGCTTCTCAGAGGAGAAGGAGAAGGTGAAACCTCTGGGGCAACAGAGGGGCCTGGGTCACTGAGCCCCAACAAGGGCCAGAGCAAGAAGAGCCAGAGAGGAAGGGAGGGCCAAGCCAAGGGAGGGGGTATGTGTGATTCTCTCCTGAGATCAGGGCTGGCACACATGGCAGGGGCACTTACAGGCACTGGGACAGTCTACAGTGACATCTTAGGGAAACTGAAGTATACACACACACACCCCCCAAGAAACAGGAGCATGGAACTGAGAGAAAGGTCTAGAAATGTCAAAACCAAGAGAGTCAGGGCACAGCTGAGACCAGAGAGGAGAAAGCCCTGGGGAAGCCAAGGCCCAGGGTACCTCTGAGGCCTCCAGAGCCTGAGGGCAGCTCCGTGCCAGCGTGTGACAGGAGGAACCACGTTACAGGAATCCACATGGGAGGGATTGGCAGAGGTGGAGCCAGATACAGGAAGCCCTGAGAGAGGGGAGAGAGAGAGACAGAGAGAGAGACAGAGAGATCTAGGCTGGAGAAGGCTGAGATACTCAGGAGGAGGGGAAGAGGGGGAAAGAAAGGGCCCCAGGGGTGGGGCTCAGAGGAGAGGGGCATGCTGGTCAGGCCCTCTGACCCCAGGTCCCAACAAAGGGCTACTTAAGGACCGCCACAGGCACAAGATGGATGGGACTGGGGCCGCCAGCCCTTTGTAGCGGAGGATGAAAGGGAGCAGGCTCTGAGGAGAGTCCCTCAGAGTCCCCCACCTCTTGCTGGCTCCTCTGCCTCTCTCCTCAGTGACTTTAGGACTCTTCAGGTGTCAGTGGAAAGGGAGAGACTGGGGTGGGGAGGTGGGGAGGAGTCCACCCAGGGATTTCTCCTGCCTGGGCCAGTCATACCTGAGAAAGACGAGGGACAGGATAGCAGGACAGGGACAGCTGGGGGACCTGGGAGGGTCCTTCAGTCCGTCTAGAAAGTGAATCCGTCATATGCAAATAGGATGCAAAAGCGATGCCTACGGAGGTCCCCCCCGCAGTTGAGACTGCGGCTCTAGTGAGGGTCGGGGGTCCCCAAGTCAGGTCCTCCCACCTCTCCTTCAAGCCTGCCACTGCCCTCCTGACCTCTTGGCTTCTTCCTTCCTCTGTCCCCCTTGGTGCTGCCAGTCGAGAAACCAGTTCTGTCCCTGCCCTGGATAAGGATCTCTGGGCTGGGCTCTTCCCAGGCAGCGGCAGAAACCTGGCTGGCTGACAGCACCCTCACTCCCAGCCGGGGCTGCCAAGAGCTCCCCACTCCAGGCCCACCCGAGAGTGGCCTGGCCCCTTCCTCACCATCCCTCCCACAGTCCAGTCGCACCTTCCTTCCCAGCCCTATTCCCACTCAAAGAGAAGTTCTCCTCAGAGTAGCCTTGTAGGGGGCAGTGTCCCTCCCTCACCTTCTTCCTTGGGTGTCCCAGGAACCCCAGTCCCTCTCCTCCCATCTCTGTTCCCCTTTCCCTTTGGGCTGGTGGGCTGGTGGTGTTTGCCTGAATTGCCCCTTCCTCCCCTGCTCCCCGCCCGCTCCCCACAGGGCTGTGACAATTGCTCCCAGACAGCAGGGTCAGCCCCTTGCCCAGTCACTGGCACCAAAGGGGGTGAGATGAGACAGGGTTGACCCCACTTAACCCCAGCCCCTGGTCTCCTCTTGAACCATCATTCTTTTCCCATGACATTCTGGTCCTTTTCTCATCCCTTGGAGCTGCATGCCCGACTCCTCCAACTGGAAGGGACTTTAAAAGGTCGTCTCCTCCGTTCTTCTGCCTCCTCATCAAATGCCTGGCTGACCTCTGCCCCCGGCCAACGCCCCAGAAACCTCATTCCTATCCCAGCCCTCCACAGGTCTGGCCAGCCTCTCCCAGCTTCCCCCAGGGGATCCAGCCACTTGCAGGGAGTAGGAGATGAGAAAAGCAGAGAGGAAGGTAATCCTGGCAGCCATCAGAGGAGATCTGGGGGTGTCTGGAGCTGACTGGACTCAGGTCTCAGCTCCCACCCCCACTCATTGAGGTGAGCAGGTGTGTCAGGTCAGGTTGGGATTCAAGCTGGTGACTCAAGCTGGAGCAGCCTGACAGCTGCACGGTCCTCGGCAACGTGCCCTCCCTTCCGGCTGCCCCAAGGTGGAATCTTAGAAGCTGGGAATTGTAGAACCAGAGAACAGAGTCCCAGAAGGAAGGGCCTTTGGGGATCATGCCTCTCCTTTGTTCAAGAAGAAACTGAGGACCAGAAAGTGGTGTGGCCTGCTTGGGGGATCACTCAGGCAGCAGGGAAATCATTGGTCACATTAAGAGGGGTCTGCTTGGTCCCAACAGGTGTCAGCAGGACCCCTCCACATCCTCTTTCTCCCCAGCCGGGGAAGTGGGTGGCCCAGGGTGGAGAAGTGTTAGTCTTCCCCATAGGCTCTCTTCCATCTCTCACCCTGGAAGGGGGACAAGCCTCTGCTCCTTGCTGGGCCTCTCCTCTCCTTCTGGACTGAAGATTATGAGGCCAGGATAGCTGTGGGAGCCCTTCAGGCTCAGGTGGGGGATTATGGGCTAAAGTTTCAGCAGGAGCCTAAGGGCAGGGGATCCTGGGCTCAGCCCAGAGCTGCCTGGGGAGGGAGAGCCACCCTCACTTGGCCCAGCTTTGGGGCGGGACACTGGAGCTTCCTCAGAGGCCTGATGATCCAGCCCCCAATTCATTTCAGCCCACCCAGGGTGTACCTAAGCGTAAGGAGACCCAAGGACCAGACCATCCTCCTCTTGGTTCGACCACAGCACAGGTGCCATTACTGTTTTCAGGGATGCCTACAAAGGCAGGGCCCAGGCCTGGCCTTGGCCAGATGGGCAGCATTTATTCCCTCGACAAACATTTACGGAGCATCAGCTATTCGCCAGACCCTGTGCTGAGCAGGACCAATGCAGTCCCTGACTTTCATCCGTCCTCTCATCCATTGAGGAAATACTCCCCGACCTCCTAGTATGTGCCAAGCACATCATTCCGGCTCCTCGCCCTCAGTTCCAGAGCTGAGCCGGGATGGGACACCCCACAGCAAGATCTGTGGGACAAGGCGTCAGAAGGGCCCTCTCGTGCCATCCTCAGCCTCTACCATCAGGCTGCCCAGGTCTCAGCTCCAGCCCCTCTCCTCACAGCTGGCTATAGAGGCTAATCTTTCAGCGAAACTTTCCTGTAATTGTCCTTCTGTCATCACAGTCCCTGACTCAGAAATCAGCCAAGGAACTGCAGAAACAGAGGCAGAAAGGTGAGGTCATCCTTCCAGCAGCCTGTCTCAGGGCAAGAACGTGGGCCACAACCCGGCTGAGTCCCGGGACTTAACAGAGAAGGAGAGATTGCACCCTCCCACAATCCTCTCTGGCTCACTCCTTCCCTTGCCCCCATTCCTCCAGGGAAGTCCTTCCTAAAGGCTAACTGAAGTTCCTCCTGCTGTAGCTTCAGCTCCTCAAGGGGCTGGAACTCAGAGGACAGGCTCCTTTCCTCAAGTAGCTTTAGAGACTCAGAAGAGGAGTAGTGTGGGCGCACCCACGTGGGGACACTTTCTCCACTTCTCCCAGCTCTCTTTTCTTTTTCTCTTCTCCACCCCTCATCCTTTCCCCTTCCCTCCTCTCTCCTCAGTCCCCGACTCCAGCTCCTGGCTCAGTGCCAGCATTGTTCCTGCCTGGCTCCCCGCTCCCCTCCTCCGTCCCTCCCTGCCCCCTCCAGCCAGCCCTAGGGGCACCAGCCTGCCCAGTCCCTGCCCTCAGTAGCCCCAGGCTGTGGGGGGGGCGGGGGCGGGGTGGGAGGAGACCTTTCTGATTCCATCTTCTGCTTCCTCTTTGCTCTGCCCTTCTAGTCCCCACTGATGGCCTCCACCCTGCCATAGGAACCTGGGAGCTTGGGTTACTCAGGGCCCCTGGTTATTTTTAATGCCACCAGCTCAGAAGATAAATATACCTCCCCCTCCCCCAGCTGCCCTGCATAGGCCAACACCTCCTCCAGATACCCTCATTCTCCCACCTTTTATCCAATCTCCTCAGTCTTGCTAAATGCCTTCCCATCACATTCCTCCCTAGTGGGTCCCCCCACCTTGGACTCTCAGCAGGAAGACAGCCTGACCCCCAAACCCCCATAGATGAGGTGGGAGGTGTCCCGGTGTCCGGCCTCCACTTGGTGGCTTCCTGAGACAAGGGCTCCATGGGAGCTTCCCCCTCGACTGGCATGGCTGGGGCAAGACTCAGAGAGCCCTGGGGAGGAGGTGCTGGACAGGAGTCACTCCTTGGCCCCAGCCTCAGCCCTGGGGTCCCTCTCCTATTTGGCCAGGGGAGGGGCCAGTTGTCAAGAGCCC
Source organism: Delphinapterus leucas (assembly GCF_059928025.1). Lineage (NCBI taxonomy): Eukaryota > Metazoa > Chordata > Mammalia > Artiodactyla > Monodontidae > Delphinapterus > Delphinapterus leucas. Next base: position 77,119,641 of record NC_143129.1, read on the forward strand.
ACTGCCTCATCCTCTCCCTTATCCCACTCCATTTCTGTTTGATCCCACAAGACAGGCAAGTTCTTCCTGGAATTAACTTCCAGGCCTCTTGTTTTGGCTCAAAGAACCAAACTCTGGCAGGGAGTTCCCTGGTGGCCTAGTGGTTAGGATTCTGGGCTTTCACTGCCATGGCCTGGGTTCGATTCCTGGTCGGGGAACTGAGATCCCACGAGCCACAGTGCAGCCAGAAAAAAGACAACCCTCTGGCAATATTTCAGGGCAGGAACTGCAGCTCTCCAGGGAGGACAGGAGCGGGGTCCTGGGGTCCAGATGGATTGTTGTTCATTCCTAGAGTGTTGGAATCCCCAGGGTTGAAGAAGCCACCAAGGTCCTCTAGGACAGATCACAAAATGGATCACCCTAGAATGGTTAGCTGTCTTGTGTCCCAGTAACGGGGCTCACACTCCCTCTGGTGGCAACCTGCTCCAGGACAGAAACAAGTCCTGTGCCCATCTCCTTTGTCTGGGCTGGCATCTGGGCCCGTAGCATCGACTCATCAGGACGGGTTCTGATCTCTGGACCCACTAAGAGAAGTCTGGGCCCTTTTACCCAAGAGCCCCTCAGGCACTTCAAATGACCCTACCGTATGTATTTATTTTCAAATATTTCACATACTCTATCAATAAAGAACTACATTACGCACAGTGGTGTACCTCTCCATCCCCCTTGCATCTCCTCCCTCCTCCCCAGAGGGAACTACTATCCTCTCCTTTATTTTTACCATTATTTTGCCTTTCAAAAACGTGTTTACTACATACGTACATATCTCCAGATAACACATTGTTTTGCAGGGTTTTGAACTTTGATGGAAAAGGCATCTGCCATGTGGATTTTACTGCAGCTTGCTTTTTCTTCTCAACATGATGTTCGTGAGGTTCATCCATGCTGATGTGTTTCCACAATTGTACTGAATGAACACACTTCACGATTGTGAAAAATTAAAAAATCTGACAGTACCAAGACACTGTGGAGCAACGGGAACTCTTTGCACACTGTTAGTGGAGAGTAACCTGGTATGCCCGCTTTAAAAAACGATGTGGCAGGAAGTCCCTGGTGGTTCAGTAGTTAAGACTCCAGGCTTTCACTGCCAAGGGCGTGGGTTCGATCCCTGGTTGGGGGGCTAAGATCCCGCAAACTGCGTGGCCAAAAAAAAAAAAAAAGATGTGGCATTGTGGCATCGTCCAGTGGAGTTGAAGATGTGCCTTCCCTCCAACAAGCAATTCCCTTCCAGATGGTTCCAAAGAGAATGGGACACACACGGGCCCCAGAAGACCTGGCCAAGAATGTTTGCAGCAGCATGGGTAGTAACAACCTAACACACCCCACCTTATTCACTCATTTATTCATTTCACAAACATACACTGAACACCTGTTCAGGACCAGGCGCTTGGACAGACTGAGAGGCGAGCTCTCTGTGCTCAGATTGGGTGGGTATTATTTCCCCCATTTTATAGATGAGGAAGCTGAGACTCAGAGAGGTTAAGTGTCTCTCCAGGACTCAGGTCTGCCACCAGAGCCTATGCTCTTAACATCCTCACCACACTTCGTCCAGGTGCCTGGTCCTTCAGTGGGCACGTTACGGTGTGTCTGTGCCCTCCTTCAGCAGGGTGCTCGGAGCCAAACTCAGCCCTGGAGTGTGGCCAGACCAGCGTGGGGTTGGACAGTCAGTCAGCAAACACCTGATGGGAGCTCAGTGTAGGCAGAGCATCAAGGTACCACCAAACACAGACGGCACCTTCAGCATCTTCCCTGGGATCCCAGCCCAAGACAACCCTAGCTCCCTGATTCCAGCTCCAGTCCAGCCCCAGCTGGCCTTCTCTGTCCACTTCTCCTAAAAACTGGGTGGGTGGGTGGGTGTTGGTGGGGTGAAGACTGGATGATTTTAACCAGGGGAGGGTGTTTTAAGTTAGTCATCTCCCGGTTGGTGCTGTGTGTGCTAAGGTGGCCCTGAGTGAGATGCTAGGAGAAGCATGAGGGATGGTAGAGATTAAAGACTTTCCCACAAGGTCCTCTCTGACTCATCCCCTGACCCCGCCCCCCCATCATCACCTTCTTTCCCAGAGAGAGGGAGGTGCAGGCTGAGTCAGAACTCTGAGTTCAAGTTCTATTTGTGTGGTCTTGGATAGGTTCCTTAGCTTCTTTAGGTTGTTTCCTCTGTTAGAAAATCATGAATGATAATGATGGTAATAGTACCTACCTCACTACCTAGATATTATAGCTTAAACTCATCATCACAGGATTTCCCCAGGGAATGTAGCTTCTCTTGTGGCAATAGTAGCGCCCGGTGGCCGTGCCCCACTGCAGCCCCTTTTACTTTGCGGGGGTGGAGACCTGAGCTGAGCCGGAGCAGGCGGGTGGCTGCTGCTTTGCAAGCTGCTCAGCAAACCACAGACCCAGCGCGTCACAGAGAGAAGGGAACAGCTCATCATTCTGTACTTTTATCCCCTGTCCCTGAACAACCTAGTCCATGCTCACAGTCCCCCAGCTTATCCACCCCACTCGGGCATCATCCTTCTAAATGTGATCCCCAACCCTGCACATCTGACAGCCACTGCACCTCTCCCCATGCCACCCTCCCTCCCCACCCTAGGGCCAAGCCACCAGTATGGGAATCTTCCCTGTCCCCTCCCGCCATCCCACATCTAACTCTTATTGGAACCGACACATCCTAAGTATTCTCACACTCATCCCTCCTCTCCGCCCCTAGGCTCTGGTCTCACCACCGCGACGGTGGCAACTACCTCCTGATTGGCCATCCTGCCTGTCTCCCCCCAGCCCGCCCCAATCCTTCACAGTGATCTCACCAGGTTACCCGTGGTTGAGGTTAAAACCTTTTCAGGGCTCCTCGCTGCCTGGAGGGCAAAGGCCCCAAATGAACCACACGGCCACCTCCTTTGCCCCCTCCCCCCTCCTCCTCCAGTTCATCACGCCTCTCTACCCGGATCGCACTCTATGGTTCCCACGTCTGTCCTCCAACGTGCCCATCGGCTTCCTGAGGGCAGCGCTCCACATTAGTCATTTTTGATTCCTTCACAATATTTATTTAGTGCCTATGGCGCACCTGGCACTCAATAAGTGCTTTCTAAATATTATTTGAATAAATTACTGTGGAAACCACGACCCAAAGAGGTGAACTGACTAGTCCAAGGTTGCATAGAGAGACAAGGCTCTTTGTTCAATGCTTTTCCCATGCTACTTGCCTTCCCTTAACCCCTCCCTCAGGATGGAGAAGGAGGAGTCCAGCTGGCCTGTTGTGGATGTGAGGGAAAGGAGAAAGCTGCAAAACAAAGCCGGCCCCATCATCCCTCCAGCCGGGAGAGGAAAAAATGAAGAGAGAAGGAACATTTCAGCCTCCCAGACCCAGCTCCAGCTCCAAGCCTCCCTCACGGGGATGGGGAAAAGCAGCATGGAAAGGGAGGGTCCAGCCAGTACCCAAAGCTCTCAGGCCAAAGCCAGACTTCCCAGGAGGGGTCCCTGGGCCCGCTCTCTGCTCTGCTGATCGCTTCCTTCGCACCCGCTCTCTCCCTCTCTCTATGTCTCCAGATCTCTCGGTACAGAGCTTCCCAAAGTTGCCGTCTCTCTTATCATCTGGTCTCCAACCTACTCACTTCCTTCTTCCTGTCTCTTTTCTTGTTGTCAAAAGACTTGTGACTCCTTGCTGACGTTACTCCTTGCCACACATGTCCAGCAGGACCCATCTAGTCCTGGAAGTGGAGGGGAAGAGAGAAGGGGGACAGGGAGATAAAAAGGAGGGGTCAAGTTAGGGATAGGGCAAGAGTGATGTCCTGCCCCTGCCCTAGCCTCCGTATTATGAGGCAAAGAAGTGAGAGGTAGGGGAGGTAACAAAAAAGAACAGCTTTAGATCTCTCTGACCACTGCCTGCAATGACATTCTGTTGGGTCTCCCTCTCCTGTCCCTTAAGCACACTTTGGCAGACCCGCCCCGAGGCTTCCTTCTCCTCTGCAGGACAGAGGAGGAGACAGGGGTGAGTGCCACTTACCCAGGGCTACAGTCAGCCTTCCTCAGATGCAGACCTCCCTTGGGGGTGGTGATGCCCAAAGCTTGCTCCCCATGGGGGGCTCCTTTCACAGAGTCCTCTTGGCAAACAGAACCTCGCCTGTCCCTCCCTGTGGCCCCCTCTATTCCCAGCCATCCCTCTCCAGTGTCTGTGTCTCAGTGAGGCCCAGATGAACAAGCCCCGTGCCCTAAAAGACAGCTGCCCAGAGGTGGGACACCGATGTGCCCTTCATGCGGATGCCCGGCCGTGAGGAGTTATCCCCTTGGAAGTCCACACCCACTCGCCTCAGTAGGCATCACCCTTCCCCTCGGAGCAGAGGAGGGGAAGCCGCAGCCTGCCCTCCAGGGCTGGCCACCCTGCAATCCAATGCTGCGGTGTGCAACCTCTTTGCCCTCCGCCTGCCTTCTCTCCTGGGGACTCGGGCAGGGGTGAAGCCTTGCAGATGAGTCTGGCAACTTTCTTTAGGATATGTATGGTGCTCAGAGGCTATTATCTTTTAGTTTCGGAACTTAGCTGCAGTCCTGAGACATGAGTAGCTTCAGAAATTCTTCATCAACCATGATTCCAAGTTGCCTTACCATCTGCTCATCTTCCTCTGGGATCAATTCCAACCTGCCAAGGTCCCTCTTAAAATACTGTGTCCAGAACAATACTCCAAATGCGGAAGGGCAAAGGGAATGTCACCACCCCTGATCTGGACACCTTGCATCTACGAATCCCTTATATCCTTTTTACTCTTTTAGGTGGCCACATCACAGTGGTGGTTCATAACAAGCTTGTGGTCTGCTAAAACCCCCAGGTTTTCTTCACTAGATAGGCTTTATTCTTTTCTCTTCTTATGCTGTTGATTTTTTTTTTGAAGCCTAAAGCAGAATTTTACATTTATCCCTATTAAATGTCATCTGGTTCATTTTTTTTCCTATTCTGTCAAACCCTCTCATTTCTTGCATAATATGTAGACTTGATCAATATGGCTTCTATGAGTTCATCCAAGTCTTTAATAAAAACTTGTGATCTTCGGACCAAGGACAGAACCCTGAGGGCCCACAGAACCCTCTTCAGCTTTCTCATGGACATCTCTGGGGATGGCTACTGAACTTTGTATCCACCCAGTGTAGTATCACACAGTCCATGTGTCCTGGCCAGGCACAGGGACATAAGAAGTGCAGGCAAAGGCCTCATAAAAATCCCAGTAACAGGGCTTCCCTGGTGGCGCAGTGGTTGAGAGTCCGCCTGCCAATGCAGGGGACACGGGTTCGTGCCCCAGTCCGGGAAGATCCCACGTGCCGCGGAGCAGCTGGGCCTGTGAGCCATGGCCGCTGAGCCTGCGCGTCCGGAGCCTGGGCTCCGCAACGGGAGAGGCCCGCATACCGCAAAAAAAAAAAAAAAAAAAAGAAAGAAAAAAAAGAAATCCCAGTAACAATGCAACCCCCCAAGGGAGGAGAGGACACCTGGCCCAACTTGTGCCCATTGAGTGTCCCCTGGTCGCATGGAAGGCCTCATTTTCCTCAGCTTCTCATTGCCTCAAATATCAGTTATCTGTTTAGAATGGTCTGGGCCTTGGTGTCCGCTCCACCAGCTGTGGTTGCTGGGACCCACCTTCTCCGGCCTTAAAAAAATCAACATCCCACTCTTCTCCAGCAATTCAGATCATCTCTGCCTTCCAAGATTCCCAAAACTCACCAAGAGTGGTTCACGGGAAGGGTTTGCTCTAGCTTGATGGCTTTCATGGTGATGGTCCTCAAAAAGGCTTTGTACAAAGACGTCCCCATACCCGGTCTTCTTTGATGCTCAGAACAAACGCCTGGGGATGGGTAAGTATTCACCTCCTTTACCAAACAGGTAAACTGAGGCTCAGTTGGAGAAGCTATGTGATTTGCCTAAGGTCATTCAGCTAGAAAGTGTAAAAGTCAGACCCAGTGCTCTTTGCATGAAACACAGTCCAAATGTCTCCCCTCTGGGTGAGAGTGAGAGGCCCAGGAGGGAAACTCCCCACACCGGTGCCACCCCACATTTCCAGGGGACCCCCCCCTTGGAGGATCCCAGGGATCTCAAGTATTCAGCTTCTCTCTCCCCACAGCCAGGAAGAGAAAGAGGAGGGACCTCCCCTGGACACAACTTTTGGGATGCCCCAGCCCAAACCAAACCGCAGGATTTGTGAGGTAATGTGGGGATGGAGAAGCCTCAGCCTCCCGGTCTGCACTATGTCTCAGTCAATCCCCCCACTCCACGCCCACCGGCCCCTCCCTTTCTGCTCCACATGTGGTAGTGAATTCAAAGTCCAGTTGGCCTGGTGGGATGGCCTCCTGGTCATTGACCCTGCTGTACCCCCTTTCCAGAAAACCTTCTCCATTATCTGTGCTCCCCCAGGTCTCTGTGGATAGCTCAGGTGCTAAGTATTATGATAATATTACCTCCACCACCACTGCTGTCGCCCTCACATTACCAAACTATGTGCTCCTCCAGGGCTGGGACAGAGTGCTGACACATAGTAGGTCTCAATGAAAACTTGTAGAGCTAAATTGGATTTACATGAGCAGAAATTCCTTCCCCAAAGACCCCCCTCAGTCTCATTATCTCTGGCCCTCTCCCTCGGACCCTGCTTCCCCTTTACACTACAAACCCCAAATCCCACCTCTCTCACTACCCAGTTCAAGGACCCCTCCTCCTCCAGGCCTTCCCAGCTACTCCCGCCCTCAGTGAGCTCTTCGTTTCCTGAACTGTGGAACCCTCAAAGGGATATTTTGAGGATTCAGTCAGATAACGTAAATAAAATGTTAGAACGTGATTGGCATATTACAAAGGCTCGATAAATTTGGACTGGTTGTGACAAAAGATGCCTCTGCTTTCTGCTTCCTCTTCTTGGCCCGGTCTGCGAGCCACCAGGGGGCGCCCTCTGCCCAAAAATCCCTGACAACGAGGCCAGGATGGGGTGTCCTTCCCTGCGAACTGGCGGGGCGGGCGGGGGCTTCCATTACGTAAAAAGTGGGTATATGCACCTCAGGTTATATGAAAGATGAGTAGAAAGGATGGAGGTGAATAATGGGGAGAACATCCTTTTGCCTGCTCTCTCCGTTTCCTGGTGGAGACTGAGGAAATAGGGTGTGTGTGCATATGGGGTGTTTCCCAGTAGGACACATTTGTTCTTGTGTTCCAGGCAATGTCTCTTCTAACTTCTCTCTGCAATGCTGCCTTCTTCCAGTATTTCAGGAGGGTGAGCCTTCGCTATTTACGAAAAACATGGCCACATCTATTCTTTCAACAGTCCCATGACAGTTCCATCATCACTCCCATTTTTTGGATGAAGAAACTGAGTCTTAGAGGAATTCAGTAAGTGATAGCTCTCTTGGATGCGCTGAGTAACTGAGACTCGCGCCCCCTCGCAGGACTGAATCCCCTGGCACCCCCTCCACAGGCTCAGTTCTGTGTATAATCTGCTTTTATCTGCGGCTCTGACCTTGCCTCGCGGCCTCTTCCCCCTGAAAGCCACCATCGGATCGGATTCTCCGGGCATGGCTTTTCCTTTGGTTTCACTCTCCAGCATACCGGGGGCACAGGGACAAAGGCTGCCGTCGTTTCTCTGAACTCTAAGGGGTTAAGGCCTGGGTCCCGCCCCTTTTCCCGCCAGGCTGGCGGGAGTATGAATAGCCTCGCTCCCACTCCCGACTCTCAGTCGCTTCAGCTGCTCCTCGCCCCGCCCCGTCATTGTCTCCATCCGTCTTCTTTACCCTTCCGTCCTAAAAGCTTTGAGAGCTACTGGCTTCTCCCGGTGCTTCGCCTCTCTCCACTTTCGGTGGGTCAGACGGGCAGGATGGAGGGCTGCCTGGGGGAGGAATCTTTTCAGATGTGGGAGCTCAACCGGCGCCTGGAGGCCTACCTGGCCCGGGTCAAGGCGCTAGAGGAGCAGAATGAGCTGCTCAGCGCGGAGCTCGGGGGTCTCCGGGCACAGGCCGGGGACGCCTCCTGGAGGGCCCGTGCCGACGACGAGCTGGCGGCCCTGCGGGCCCTCGTCGACCAGCGCTGGCGGGAGAAGCGCGCGACCGAGGTGGCGCGCGACAACCTGGAAGAAGAGGTGGAGGGCGTGGCGAGCCGGTGCCAGCAGCTGCGGCTGGCCCGGGAGCGGACCGCGGAGGAGACGGCCCGCAGCCGGCGCGCGGTCGAGGCCGAAAAGTGCGCCCAGGCCTGGCTGAGCACCCAGGCGGCGGAGCTGGAGCGCGAGCTGGAGGCTCTGCGCGCGGCGCACGAGGAGGAACGCGCGGGCCTGAACGCTCAGGCTGCCTGCGCCCCCCGCGGCCCCGCTCCGCCCCGCGGGCCCCCCGTGCCGGCCCCCGAGGTTGAGGAGCTGGCGCTGCGGCTGGGCGAGGCGTGGCGCGGGGCAGTGCGCGGCTACCAGGAGCGCGTGGCGCACATGGAGACGTCGCTGGGCCAGGCCCGCGAGCGGCTGGGCCACGCGTTGCAGGGCGCCCGCGAGGGTCGGCTGAAGCTGCAGCAGCTCCAAGCGGAGCGCAGCGGCCTCCAGGAGCGCAGGGCCGCGCTGGAGCAGAGGTTGGAGGGCCGCTGGCAGGAGCGGCTGCGGGCTACTGAGCAGTTCCAGGTGAGGAAGGCTGGGGGCCTGGGCAAGACAAGGCTTCAGGAAGTCCCGTTGGGGATCAGAGACCTGGGAAAGGGAGCGGGAAGTGGGGGGTGTGGTGGCTGCAGATTCAGGGGCCACTTCTTAGAAAACCGTGCCTGGTGCCACTGTCCTAGACTTTCACAACTCTGTCTAGTGTAGGGCTGGAATGATGGAGGTTCAGACCTCAAAGCACACCCCCTCGAAGGGCAGACAGGCACAAGACTGCAGCGGCCTCCTCACTGTCTAAACGGCACCTTCGTACGCTGATGGCCCCTGGACCCCTCCCTAGGCCCTGCTGTTGCTCAGAAGATGCTCAGAACTTTCCCTCTCAGTGCTGATCTGATGGTCTGGCCACTCAAGAGTCTCCAAGTTCCCAGCTGCCCTCCTCCCCCTGACAGGAGAGGGTGAGGGGCCCTGGATGGGGAGCCACCAGCCCTTCTCTCCCTTGTCTGGGCTTTTCTGCTCCTGAGCACATTCCAGAGGCCCGGGACAGCTGCTCCCCCTCACACTGCGCAGATGTGACCAGCAGCTGAGAAAACAGCCTCCTGCCTGGGCCAGACAGAGGTCTCACCATGACCGCCCCACCCCCTTCAGAGGAGAAAGATTCCAGAACATGTGGGAAGTGGAGGGGGTGGGGGCCTAGCCTGGGGAGCAGGAGACAGTGACTGGGACCCGGGCTGTTTGGCTTCCAATCCTGCAGGCTCCAGGCCTGGTGATTAATGGTTTTTCCTTCTGCTTCCACTTTTTTCCTTCTCCTCCTCTCTGTAAGCCATCTCCTCTCCTCCCGCGCCCCCCCTTCCTGTGGGAGCTGAACTCTGAGCAGCATGTGCTACCATTCAGTCAGCATCCGTAGAGGAGGAGCCAGGCCGTGGGAGAGGGCTGAGAGGGGCCGCTGTGCTCCTCTCGGGGGCTTCGGGAGGGGTTCTCTGGGCGGGAAGTGGGGTAGGGGAGGCCGGAATCCGCTCTGCAGAGAAGTGAGGGAGCAGAAAATGCTGCTGCAGTGGCCAATGGGGATGCAGGTACGTTAGCAGAAGGACCCCGTCCCTTCACTGACTGCCTCTGGCTTGCTCTGCAGCTGTCCGTGGAGGCCCTGGAGCAGGAGAAACAGGGCCTACAGAGCCAGATCGCCCAGGTCCTGGAAGGCCGGCAGCAGCTGGCACACCTCAAGATGTCCCTCAGCTTGGAGGTGGCCACATACAGGTACAGGTTGACCCTGACCCATGCAGGCACACAGATGCACACATACATGCAGGGGCAGACTCCTTGGCTGAAGAGGCCCAGAGCCACGGGTGGTGGAGGCTCTGCCACTGCTCGGTCCTGTGACTCTAGGCTGATCCCTTCCACACCACGATGTGTGCCACCTAAGCCCACCTGCTCTCTTGTGGGTTCAGGACCAGAGAAGCATCCTGTGCCCAGGAGATCCCCCAAGGAGAGGTGACATAGCTGAGTGGGACAGCCTCAAAGGAGAGGGCTGGACACGTGTGGGTCATCCAGATCCAGAACCTTACCCCAAGGGGCTGAAAAGCCCAGTCTCTGTGTGTGTGCTCACACAGAGAGGGTGATGTCCTTGAGCAGCCTCAGGAAGAAGGAATTGCAGGTGTGGGCCGGTGGCACTGACTTGCCACCTGACCTGGGCCTCAGTCTCCTTGTCGGGAGGATGGGAGATGGGCTGGGTGACAGCCAAGATCCCTTCCATCCTGAATGTCCTGGGGCCTGGCTTCTCTCGAGCCTTGGCCCCGCCCAGCCCTTCTACTGACCACATTCCCTGTTGGCTCAGGAAAGGTTGAGACCAAGGAAGTGCTGCTTCTCTGGCTCTGTGGCCTTGGGCAAACCCAGTTTCTGGGAAACTGGCCTGGTTAGCCAAGGATCCACTGATGAAGCCTGAGGAAGGGGCTTTGCTACTGTGAAGGGCTGTGTACCCCAAGCCTGCAGGGTGGAGCCAGGGCTAGACAGGCTATGAGGACAGTGCCCCCAGAATCCACAGGCAAACAAAAGCAGGGGCCCTGGGACAGGTTAAGGAGGGGAGGGGAGGCCGGGCCCAGAGAGGGAAGGTCGGTGAGGATCTAGGGATGAAGAAGAGAGGGCCTCCACCTCCATGGGGCACAGAGCTCAGGGACCATGATGCTGCATCGAGAAGGACAGAGGTGAGACCATAGAAAACACTAACCAGACTCAGAGATCATGAAGAAGAGCACAGAGGAGATAGATGTTCAGGATAACTTGTTGAATTGATTGGTCCTCCCTCCCCCCACCCCGCAATCGGTCCCCTCCTCCTCAGTCCCCACGGGGCACTAAGGCAGGGGCATGTACACGAAAGCCTCCATTGCCCTGAAAGGCTTGGGATCCAGAGTACTTAGAGATCCCAAGATGAGGGCCTTGACCCCTAAATCAAACCACTGAGGGGAAAGGACTGTGCAGGCTTAACCTGGATTTTGAGGCATGAAAAGGATTTGGAGAGAGGGAGCTGAATTCATTGGCTTTTGTCTGGAACCAGCTCTGGGGGCCCTGGGGGAGAAGGAGGAGGGAGCCTATCCCATGGGAACGGCCTGAGAATTCCCACTTCCCCTGGGAAGCCCCCTACTCAGACCCTCCAGATGGCAGTGTGGACAAAGGCATCAATTAGCATGAGAATCGGCCCCCCACACGGAGGATGAGGTCATAGGCCTGGGGTTGGGAGGGGACTAGTCTAAGCAATGTGTGGGTGTGTGTGTACACTGTGTGGACTGTGTGGGAATCTGCTTGTGTGTCTGTGAGTCCAGCTGTGTGTCCCAAATAAGTGTGTGACTCCGTGTGACCAAATGGGTGATATCTGTGGGATGTGACCATGTGATTTCATGTGCAGAGCCAAGTATGTGTGTGGCTTTTGTGTGATAGTGGTGAAAATGAAGAGATAGCCTGCCAGGCCAGGGACGCGCATGCTCAGCCGTGACTTTTGCCTGGCTGGCTTGCCGGCTGGCCTGTGGGCAGAGGGCTGACCCAGCTTTTCCTCCCTTGTCCCCAGAACCCTCCTAGAGGCAGAGAACTCCCGGCTGCAGACACCTGGCAGCGGTTCCAAGGCTTCCCTCAGCTTCCTGGGTAAGAGGAGGGGCCAAGGTCCCCCCAAAACTTTACCTTTCTTTCCTCTTCACACCCAGAGCGATGCCTTTCCTGAAAAGCAGCAGTCTTAAGTCTTGACACCGTGGTCCTCCACGGCAGCGAGCATACTCTTGGCCCAGCCCATAAAAGGCAGGAGCAGGACCCTCTTGCCAGAAGTGGTAGCTGCTCCCCTACCCCACCCCCAACCTGTATGTGCTGACACCGTTTCTTCCCCTCTACCTTTCCAGACCCTAAGCTGGAGCTGCATTTCCCTGGGACCCCAGAGGGCCGGCGTCTGGGACCTTTGCTTTCTGTGCTGAGCCCTACTCCCCTCTCCTCACCTTTGCCTGATACCCTTGAAACACCTGTGCCAGGCTTCCTGAAGAGCCAGGAACTCCTTCAGGGCCATGCCCCCACCTCAGCCAGCACCCCCATTCCGCCCACACCTCAGGCTCCCCGCCCTGCCACAGATGCCAAGATCAGAGCCCAGGATGCCCCTCTCTCCCTGCCCCAGCCACAGGTTGGGATGCAACAGGTTCCAGAAGCGGTGTGGGCTGAAGCCAAGGTGGCCATCCCTGCCAGCATCCTGCCAGGACCAGAGGAGCCTGGGGGCAAGGAACAAGAGCCCAGTCCAGGCCAGTCCTCTGAAGATCATGCCTCCCTGGCTCCAGCCCTCAGCCCTGACCATCCCAGTTCAGAGGCCAAAGATGGAGAACCCAGTGGGTCTAGCAGATTCCAGGAGGAAGGGGAAGGACAAATCTGGGGGCTGGCAGAGAAAGAAACAGCTGTAGAGGTCAAAGTAATAAGCAGCTTGCAGCAGGAAACATGGCAAGAAGAGGGGGATCTGGACATGAAAGAAATCCAAGACTCCCCGGGTCCTTTGGAAAAAGAAACTCTGAAGTCTCTGGAAGAGGAGATTCAGGAGCCACTGATTTCTCTGGAAAAACAGTGCCATGAGACAATGAGATCTCTAGAGAAGGAGAATCAGGAATCTCTGAGGTCTTTGGAAGAAGAGAACTTAGAAACACTAAAAACTCTAGAAAAGGAGAATCAAGAGTTATTGCAGTCTTTAGAAGGAAAGGAGATGGAGGTAATGAGACCTCTAGAAAAAGAGACTCTAGAAGTACTTAAGCCTATAGGAAAAGAGGATGCACAGACATTGCAATCACCAGAAAAGGAGAGTCAAGAAATAATGAGGTCTCTTCAAGGAAATGTAGGAGCATTTTTATCTCCAGGAAAGGAAAATCAAGAATTAGTGAGGTCTCTAGAAGAGGAGAACTTTGAGTTATTGAGAGCTCTAGAAAAGGAAAGGCAAGAGCCACTGAGATGTCAAGAAGTAGAGAACCAGGAAACATTGAGACGCTTAGCAAAAGAGAATCTAGAGCCACTGAGATCTCTAGAAGAAAAAGACCAGGAGACATCAAGACCTCTAGGAAAAGAGAATCCGCCACTGAGGTCTCTAGAAAAAGAAGACCAGATGACATTGAGCCCTCTAGAAAAGGGGAAACCAGAGGCACTAAAGTCTCTTGGAAAAGACCAGGAGATAGTTAGACTTCTCGAAAAAGAGAATCAAGACTTATTAAGGTCCCTAAATGAAGAGAGTGTAGAGGCAGTGAGATCTTTAGGAACAGAGACTCTAGAACCACTAAAGCCTACAGGAGAAGAAAACCTGGAAATGTTGAAACCTCTAGAAAAGGAAAGTCAAGAACCACTGGGGTCTGTGGAAGGGAACCAAGAGACACTGAGACCCCTAGAAAAGGAGACTCAGAAATCACTGAGCTCTCTGGGAGGGCAGAGTGTAGAGGATGTGAGATCTCCAGAGGAGGTAGACAAGGGAAGTCAAAGGTATCTGGAAGAGGAAGAGAGCGTGGAGAAGGGAGAGAATTCAAAGCCACCGAGGTCCCTGGAGGAGGAGGGACGGGAGCTGCCACTCTCTGCACATCTGCAGAAGTGGGAAGATACGGTGCAGGGGGGTCAAGGACTGGATCAGGAAGCGCCCCCTGGGAGACCTGAAGTGGACAGTGCGGACGAGGCAGAGATGGAACCTAGGGAACGGGAGAGCTGCGCTGGGAAGGGGGAGGCTGTAGACCAGGGGGAGCTGCAGCTGACGGCCACAGGCAAGGCCTGGAGCCCAGGTGAGGGGCAGCCAGGGAGCTCCGAGCCCAAAGAGCAGAGGGTCTCAGCTGAGGGAGCCAGTGGGGTGGGAGGCACTGAGGGCCTCCAGGACCCTGAAGAGCAGCCAGACCAGGTGGGGACCCCGGGCCTCCCAGCTCCCCAGGGAATGTCAGAGGTGCTAGAGCCAGTGTTGGAAGGTGAGGATGTGGCCCCCAGCGATGGCCGAGCCTCCCCAGAGGTCACCTTGGGCTTAGAGACTGCAGGAGCGGAACAGGGACCGGAGCAGGAGGCGGAAGGGCTGGAGGACCCAGGCGGCCTGGCCAGAGAGGAGGTGATGGAGCCACCCCTGGGGGAGGAAGGTTTGGAGGCAAAGAGAGTACAGGGCTTGGAAGGGCCCAGAAAGGAGCTGGAGGAGGCAGCTGCTCTGGAGCCAGAGCTCTCCACACTGCCCAGGAAGAGCAGAGACCCGCTGGACACTGCCAGGGGCTGGGAGGAGTCTGAGCCTGAAGCCCCTGAGGAAGCAGAGGAGATGTTCCCTGCTGAGACCTCGTGCTGCGATGGAAGTGATACACCTCAACCCAGGCCCTTGAGCTCCAAGGGAGCAAAGGAGGATGCCAAAGCAGTGCTGGGGCTACCCAGCCCGCGGCCCACTGAGTCCTGCTCACCCATCCCAATCCCTGAAGATGCCCCTGGGCCCCAGCCCCTGGCTGAGGGTAGCCAAGAGGCTAGCTGGGGGCTGGCAGGCAGGGCTGAGGTCCTGGGAAAGGTGGAGGGTGAGCAGGAGGATATGGGCTCCGGGGGAATCCCTGAAGGCCTCTCGGAGGAGGGGGAGGAGAGCAGAGAAGAGAGTGAGGCTGATGAGCTAGGGGAGACCCTTCCCGACTCCACGCCCCTGGGCCTCTACCTCGGGTCCCCTGCTTCCCCCAAGTGGGACCTGGCTGGAGAGCAGAGGCCCTCCCCTCAAGAGGAGACTGGAAAGGAAGGCTGGGGCCCTGCAGTCCTGGCCTCTGAGGGCCTTGGGGCCCATCCCTCAGAGGAGGAGGAGGGGGGAGATGAGGAGGAATGTGGCCATGACTCTGAGCTGTCGGAAGAATTTGAGGACTTGGGGACTGAGGCTTCTCTTCTTCCTGGGGTCCCTGGGGAGGTGGCAGAACCTCCGGGCCAGGTGCCCCCGTTGCTACTGGAGCCTGCAGCCTGGGATCCGGATGGGGAATCTGATGGATTTGCAGACGAGGAAGAGAGCGGGGAGGAGGGAGAGGAAGAAGATGAAGAAGGGGAGAGGGGGCCAGGGGCAGGGCGGTGGGGGGCAGGGCCCTCTGTGGGCAGCCTCCCGGCCCTGAGTGGCCCTCAGAGAGGGAACCTCCTGGGGTCTGAGACCATGGATGTCAGTGTCCCCTGGGATGATGGCTTGAGGGGTGCGGCATCTGACGCCCCCATGACTGCCCTGGAGACTGAGTCCCAGGATAGCACGGAGGCCTCAGGATCAGAGGACGAGTCTGATGCTATTCCCCTGGAGAGGGAGGGCCAAGCCCCTGGCCCTCTGGGGACCCTCAGTGCGGTGGAGGACACGGGCTTGGAGGCAGGGGACACCCTTGGTGTCAATGGCCAGGGCCCCAGCCTGAAGGAAGAGTTGGAGCATGTGAATGGGGGTGTGGTGAACGGGCTGGAGCAGTCTGGGGGAGTAAGGCAGGGGAAACCGGGGCCCCCTGAGGGTGACCAAGGGAGCCCCTTGGAGGAGGAGGAGGAGGGGGGTGCCCTGAAGACCCCTTGGGCAGGGGCTCCGCTTCACCTGGGCCAAGGCCAGCTCCTGAAATTCAGTCAGCGAGAGGGAGATGGAGACTCCTGGTCCTCAGGGGAGGACTAGAGGAAGAGCACCCCCTCCTGCACTGAGGTCTTGGGCAGGGGGTATCCCCAAGCCCCCTCCCTGCTCGGAGGCAGCACCCTTAACTTATCTCTTGACCCGTGGTTTCTGTCTGAGAAGCCTGGCTAGCCGAGGTGAAATGGGTGTGGCAAAGGGACCCGTTCCAAGAATGCAGGCTCTGGGAATAGAAACCAGCCCCTTGGACCCTGCTAAGGGGGACATCCGGCCTGCACTGTCCCACGAGGCTGAAGCCAACTGAATCTCTGTAGGACTAGGCCCCCCCTTTTCCTTGCACTCCCTTTCCTCCCCATCCCATCAGCTGGAAAAGGCCAGAGGCCCAGTGGCTCCTCCATGGGGAGGGGGCCGTGGTGGTCCATGCGCCAGGGCTCACCAGCTCTGCCCTTCTTCACTGCACCCTCATGGGATGTCTGGCTGATGGCTACTGGGGGTGAGGGGGTGCTTCTATGTCCTGACCCCCCACATGCCTGCCATGTTGTAGCCCCATCTGGCTTTTCCCTGCCTGAATAAAGTAATACCTCTGCCTATAAAGTCTGGACTCTTCCTTCCTCAATTCACGGGGGCCTCAGGGCTGACACAGAAGCAGAGGAGACTGGGAGAGGAGGCAGGCGATGCTAGTGTGAGGGAGGGGCTGCCTCCTGAGGAGAGGAGGACCTGGAAGGCCTTATGGGGGAGACACGGCGGACAGATGAAGGCTGCAGGCAGCAGTGCTGGAGACCTGGGGAGGGAGGGGGTGTTGTTTGACCAGGGAAGGAGGGCCAGCCCCTGTGGCCTGGGCGCCTGCAGAAGACAGGCCTGTCATCATCTCTGCCCACAGCACTGATTACAGGGATTAAGCCTCGGGGCCACACTCGCCCGCGCATGTCCTCGCTGCTGGCCCCTCAGTGCCGCCAGCATAATAAGCCCCCTTGCCCCCAAACCCAAACAATTGTACGGCCTTGGCATCTGCTCAGACTGGCTGGGTCAGAGCTGGGTAAGGGAAGAGGGAGGCCTATTCTGTCTCAGTCTGGCTGTGTGGCCTCAGGTCAGCGTTTAACCTCTCTGAACCTCAGATTAAGCCACACAGCGAGGGATGCTGGGCCAGGTGACTGCGGGGTCTCCCAGGGCAGGGTGATCAGGAGGAAGGCTGGGGAAAGCCAGAGGGCTACAGTTTAGATCTTCGGTAGGACTTCCCTTCCATGCTAAAGCAGGAGACAGAGAAGACAGGAAAGTGGAGGTGAGGCTGGGATAGACTGAAGCTGTCAGGGGTGAAACAAAAGAGCGAGGGGGTGTGCTGATAACGGGTTAGATCGGGGGTCCACCCAGCCACAGCTTCTTCCCAAGAGTACCCCCCTTCCCAGGAGTTCTCTGGGTCCCTGTGTAGGGCAGGGTGACACCAGGGGTTCCTGGATTAGGCGGGGCTTGAAGGCCTTGAAGTCAGGATACCCAAATAGAAGCCACTCCCCAGCTCAGCTCTGCAGGGAAGGAAGAGCTGGCGACACCTCTAAATATCCTGGGTGGGGGTGGGGCAGGGGCTGACAGACAAATGTTCCACGTCTGGGGACAACCCCAAGACCAGGGGCAGGCCCTTCCTTTCCTCAGGCCCAAGGCTGAGGGCAGGGGAAGATGAGAAGATGAAGTCTCAAGCCCTCTGACCTCAACTCATCCTCTGGACAAGGAGGGGTGGACAGAGGCCCCCTGACAGAACCTCACTGTCTGTTTCTCTGCCCATGCCTTTCTCCTCCACCTAAGAGTCTTTGCATTAGGTACCCAGGCCCCCTCCTCTGCCCTTGGGGTCCAGGATGCTGGCAGCCCTCCTGGCAGCCCAAGCCTCCACGATCCTTCCTGTACTCACTGCTAATAAGGCCATGTCTGCTCCCGCCAGGCTGTGGGCCAGCACACTGGCCCGAGCAAATAAGGCCCACTCCCTGCTCCTCTAATGGGACAGAGGAGACCTGTGCTCGATCTCCCCAGGCCCTCGGGCACCCCCGCCTGGACGGGGGACCAAGGACACAGGCCAAGCCAAGCAGTCCTTCCCTGTGTCTGGTGCCCATCCTGACCCCCACACCAAGATCCCTGGTCCCCTGCAGAATTACCCAAACTAGCCATTTCTGCCAACAATCCCAAACAGGTGGAGGGACATCAGTTAGACAGAAGTGAAGACTTTCTAAAAGACGTATATGGTGGGTGGTGTGTTCTCTTTGGCAATGGTAGTCCATCTGTGCAGCAAGAGAAATGAGGGTTGGACAGTAACAGGGACTGTCAGATGTTTACAGGGCATCTCCTATGCGCCATGGACCATGCAGGGAGTCCAAGGTTCCTGGCCCCGAGAGCTCTACCTTCTAACCGAACAAGGGTTTCTGAGTGGAAATCATATTTGAAAACAGAGAAGGGCAGGAGGTTATGGGAGCATAGAGCAGGGGCCCCACCTGATCTGGGCTGGGGAAGGCTGGGAGGAGGAGGTCAGGGATGGCTGCCCTGGGAACCTGAAGCATGAGCAGGAGCTGACCTGCGTGGTGAAGAGGAGAGAAGAGGAGGAAGGAGGAGGGAGGAGGAGGGAGGAGGAGGGAGGAGGAGGGAAGAGGAGGCAGAGGAAAGGATTCTAGTCAGAGGGAACAGCAGGTGCAAAGTCCTGGGGCAGGAAGAGAAGTCTGGGCATTTGAGGAACAGAATGTAGGCTTGTGTGGCCAGAAGGTGGAGAATGAGGGGTAAACTGTCCACAATAAGACTAGAGAGGAGTTGGGGGCCAGTGGGCCAAGGCCTAGCCAAGCAGCCAAGAAATATGGATTTCATCCTAAGGGAAATGAGGAGCTTTGAAGGGTTGTAAGTAGTGAGATGACATGACCAGGTTTGCATTTTAAATAGAACCTCTGGCTGCTGTGTGAGAGTGGATTGGGGTAGGTAGGTGGGCTTCAGGGAGGCTACTGCAGCGGTCCAGGTGGGGGACAAGGGTGGCAGTGGGAAGGAGAGGAGGCAGGTAAGGGAAGCACAGTCTCAGGCCTTGGTGACCCACTGTGGGAGATGGAGTGGGAGTGTGGCAGTAGGGGCAGCTGGGAGTCGGTGGTCCCATCTTCTGAGCTGGAGAATCCAGCAGGAAATTGTGACCTCTAGGAGGAGCTGCCCTGGGAGAGGGTGGGTTTGTGGAGCCCAGGAGAGAGGACCAGGTTGGAGAAGAGAATTGGAGGGGTCTGGGGGCCCAAGGGTGCTCAGTAAACACGGACTGAATACATGAATAAATGAATGAATGAACGACTGTGATGAGATCAGACGACAGGAAGCACTTGGAAGGGTGGAGTCCCAGGGGAGGGAATGAGGAGGCAGCACCCGCCACATCCCCCCCCATCCCAGCATGAGGACAAGTGGGAGGTTATTCTGGGACCTCCTCTGGGTAAATATAGCCTCTGAACGGGGTGGGGGTAGGATGGGGGGGGCTGGAGGTGACTTCCTCAGTTTGCTTGGGGCACTTCCTTATAAGGCTGTGCAGGCTGAGGCGCCTGGGAGGGTGAGGTCAGGGGCTGAGCTCACCATTCAGCCCAGCCTGATGCTGTCCCGTTGCTGCTGCTGCCGCCAGAGGCTCAGAGGAAATCAAAGGCCTTGGCTTTGGGTTCTGGCCAAGGAGCTCAGAGTGTGGCCTCTTAAAGGGCCCCCTCAGCCTCACGTCTATGCAGGAGCCCAGTCCAGGGGTGGGAGGGGGTGTTCTTCCAGGGTCCTCTCAGAAGGTGATGCTGGGGGCCTCGGTTTTCCCATCTGCACAATACTGCTCGGACTGGATCATTCCCTGCTGCTCCATGCAGCTAGGAGATGCTGCCGTCTAACCTGGATCCCTCCCACTGCAGGGTCTATGCTTCTTGCTCTGGCCTCTTGAGATCAAAGACTCAGAGTTCATTCATTGCTTCCAAAGGCCCTGGTCTCTCAGCTCCCCTAGTTTCCCCCTCTCGGCCCCTCCTTGGGGGACCAGCTGCTGCCACTTGACCCTGTGGTGTCACAGCTGCTATCAGAAATGCCATCCTTGTCAGGCAGGGATGGAGGAATGTGATTTAATTTCAGCTGGAATGTGCCCTCTGGGGCCGCCCCTAGAAAGGGGAGGGAATGGAGACTAAGCCCACCTAAGCCCAAGAAACCCAAGAGGGCTCTGGGCTTGGCAACAGGCCCCTGGGTCCCTGTGAGACCACCCCAGCCCACAGGGGATGGTAAGTTCCAGGACAGTGCTGCAGCAGGATGGATGGAAGTTAGACATGAGGGTCTTCCTAGGAGGTGGAAAAAGAGAAGGTGTCATGTGAATGCAGCTCCAGTAGATAAAGAAAAGACCCAGGGACCCGTTCCCGAGTCCTCAGGCCCACCTTAAAAAGACAAAGGAGAGTCTCAAGTGAGCCACCAGGGAAGGGACTTTTGGGCTCGGGGGCAGGAAGAGGGACAGAATGGCCTCAGGTGAGGGTCCACAGAGTCTGCGACCAGAAGCAGAGGAAAACACGGCCGTCTCTGTTTCCACTCTCATGATCCGAAGATCCCATATCCACGTCTCCATCCACCCCGGGGGCCCCTCTCCCCTCTCTTTCTAATACAGCACTGGCACACCTAGATCATGTCTCTTCTCCAACAATTCAGAAGCAGTAGACTCTGCCTCCCACTCCCCACTCTTTCCCCAGCCCCATTAATCCAGGGTCTCCAATGTGGACATCCCTCCTGTAACCTAACTCCTGTTTCTCATGCTGTCGCCTCTGGCCCCTCTTTCCCAAAGGGGCAGACCTGGGCCCCAGAGTCCCAGGTCCTAGAGCCTCCTTCAGCTTTCTCCTCTTCCAGTCATAAGCTCCCCTTCCCCCAGCCTTTATTCACTCTCCCCACCCCATGACTCAGCTGTGGCACCAGAAATAAACCGAGGCAGGTGCCAGGGGGCCACTGTCGAGGAAGCACCTCCCAGCAGCTGTGGGCTCCTGCTGACAAGTGGAGCCCCAGGGTCCCAGGAGGGGTGGCTTGGAGAGTTCAATTTTGGGGGTGGGGAGACGTCTCGCTGGCTCTGGCTCCCTCCTCCCTCCTCCTGCTAAGGAGAGACACCCCCTCCCTGTCAGCCTCACTCACCACTCACAGACCCACTCTCCTTCCTCGTCTCCCCCTTTTCACCTCTCCTCTGTCTTCCACTCTTCCACTTCCTTTCTTCCCTCCTCCCTGGCCCCTTCCCAAGTCCTGAATCCTTTGGTCTCTCCTGGATTCCCTCTTTCTCTATTCACCTCGTTTGCCAGGAAATTCTGTGTCAAAAGAGAACTTCAGTTCACCTTGATGGGGATAAAGGCACAGACAGACATTCTTGCCAAGGATACTAAGAATCCTTAGATGTCACTTGGGGTCCATAGAACATGGGCCAGCGGTCTGTGGGCTGTTCTTCTTCAGGGCTCCAGTCCAAAGTGGTCAACCAATAGCCTTCCCTCTGTTAACAACTTCTAAAGACAAAGGAAGAATCATCAGGAAATAAACACAGAGGCCACAGGATCTACACACTCAGACGATTAATGAGAGTCTAGAGTCTTTCAGTGGGGAATTTCCTCACATTTTTCTTACATTTTCCTCTTTTCTTTTCTCTCCTCTCCTTCCCAATCCTTTTCCCCTGCTCTGTCCCTGAATCTTTCAGTTCTCCCTTCCCAGGAGGAAGAAGGCTGCTTTGCAGGAGGCAGACGGGAAGTTAGATCTCAGGAAGGACCTTTAGCCTGGGGAACAGAGGAACCTTTATACCGCTGGGAGAGACAGCACCTGGATCCTCACTCCAGGCGGGATCTGACTGCACCCCCTACGGAAAGCCCTCCCACCCACGGGGGTCTGACAGGCTGAGCATTTTTGGAAGTCTTTGGGAGCTACTGTGTCACAGAAGGCAGCCAGGACAATGGGGCCCTTTCTCTCCCTGCCCAGGAGACAGGCCCACAGACAGGCTAGGACAAAGGCTTCAGTGAGGTCAGGGCAGTGTGTGGGAGTTATGGGTGGGGGGGTGGGGAGTGGGGGAGGAATGGGGAGGTGGGATGTGGGTAAGAGCAGACTGGGAAAAGCTGGGGACCCTGGCAGGTGGAGGACCTCTGGAAGGCCCATCTCCCTGGGCTCTCAGGTCCCTTTTCAATGCCCAAGCCTCTAACCCAAGCTGGGCCTCCTCTCTCCACATAGAGGGGGAGGGAACCCCCATTCTAGATATGTGGGAAGGAGGCTGGGAGCTTAACCGTATACCCAGGGCACTCTGCTGTGTCCTGGAGGCAGAGGTAGATACAGCTGTGCCCCTACTCCAGCTGTCCAAAGAGATAGGGATGACACTCCATGAGGGGCCGATTCCCCCTATCCAGACCAAGAGAGCCCCCCCCCCACCCCCACACACTGGTCCAGGGGTTAGATTCTGTGCAGGGTGCTGAGTCATCCCTGGACCAGCTCTCCCTTCCCCAGGAAGTCCAACAAAGCCAGGAGAAGGCTTCCGTTTCCGGCAGCCCTGCCCAAGCAGCTCAGCAGGTGTCAGGGGAACAGGGGGGATTCTAGTTCTTCTGGAACTCTCCTCATCCACAGATCAATGATGGTAGATCCCTGCCTACTGCTGCCGGGAGATTCAGTGAGAAAGCTGATGACAAGGCTGGGAAACCAAAGCCCCTTCCAGCTTACCACCAGAGTCTCTCTAGGAAATCCAACCTGCTACCTAAACTCCATCTCTGTGAGGATATGTTTCTCAGACAACCTCCCTTAAGAACCCAAGGACAGGGCTCCCCTGGTGGCGCAGTGGTTAAGAAGCCGCCTGCCAATGCAGGGGACACGGGCTCAAGCCCTGCTCCAGGAAGATCCCACATGCTGTGGAGCAACTATGCCCGTGTGCCACAACTACTGAGCCTGTGCTCTAGAGCCCGTGAGCCACAACTACTGAGCCCATGTGCCACAGCTACTGAAGCCTGCACACCTGGAGCCTGTGCTCCACAGCAAGAGAAGCCACCGCAATGAGAAGCCCACGCACCGCAAGGAAGAGTAGCCCCCGCTCACCGCAACTAGAGAAAACCCCACGCACAATACAGACCCAATGCAACCAAAAATAAATAATAAATAATTTAATTAAAAAATAAAAACCCAAGGACAGACACTGCCCCCTCCTCAGCCTTCTCCTCTTCAGACCCCACCTTCAAAGGCCCACTTTGGGCTTGATCCACTTACAATTCCAGCTTAATGCTCTGACATCCCTAAAAGTGCAATGAGTGGGGTAATTGCAGGGTAATACAGGATAAAGTGGGGTTCTGCTCTGGCCCCAGGATCATCATCTTCTTTGTAGCTGCTTAAAAAACAGTCCCACTCCCTAGCCATGCTAGGCTGTGTCGTGTGGAGGTGTGGAGTGTGGGCCGGGCAGAAGGTGGGACAGGAGAGCCTGGGGCGAAGAGAGGAATGTGGTGGTTGGTGATTGGTTGGGAGCTGGGTCTGGGAGGTCAGTGTTGGTGTCTCAGAGACCAGCTGGTTGGGGTTTACATACCTGGAGAAGGCCCAGGATGGGCCTGGGCAGGGATGGCCTGGGAGAGCCCCCAGCTCCCCCCAACAATCACCTGTCTTTCTCTGTCCCGTCTCACCTGTCTGGGTCTCTTCATATTGCCCTCTCTAAGCTTTTTGCTCCTCTGGATCTGTCTCCCTATCCCTTAGTTTTATCAGGTTTTACTGACTTCTACAAAAAGGAGTAAGAACTGCCCATGTGCGTGAATGTGGTGTAACCGTGGGCACAAGCAGAAGTGTGTACACATGACAGTGTGCACACGTGTGTGCATGTGTGTGAACCAGTGTGGTTAAGTGTGAGGATCTGCAGCAGTAAGATTCACCCCCATCAAGAAGACAGACAGCATGCTGGCAAAACACTTTACCAGGAGGCACAAGAAGGCACAATTCAGTGGACTGCGATGAGGTACACACACACACACACACACACACACACACACACACGCGCGCGCGCGCAGCTGATCATTCTCTCTCCAGTATTCAGAGAGTGACCTCATCATCTCAATCTCCGCTGACTCACAGACCCCAGGGCCAGCTCAGCCTGGCCGGAAGTCCTACCTTCCTCCCGCCCCACAGCCCGCAACCCGCTTCCCTTCCCTGGGCTCCTCAGAAAGACAGACCCCAGCGCTCCCTGGCGGTATCCTGGGACTCCTCCAGTTCGGCTCCACTCACGCACGCGCACACGGCACTCTCAGGCTGACGTGTCTGCAGCCGCAGCGCCCTCTGCTGACCACAGCCTATGGGCCTCGCAGGTCGTTCCCCAGATCCCTGCCCACCCTTGTTTCCCCGTTCCTGCATCTCTGCCTCTTCTGCTGAAAGTAAGCCTTCTTGAAGCCTAACCCTCTGCGTTCCCTTCACCCTCACACCCCCTGGGAGAATCCCCCTCTGGAACCTCGGAATGGGGACACCAAAGCACCCACCTCTCTGCCTTCCTCTCCGGGCCCTCAGCCCCTCTACCTCCCCAGACTGAACTTCTCCAGGTCGGCTTGACTGGACACTCTGGGCACTCCAGCTTCTTCCAAATATCCTCATGCTGTTCCCCAACCCCCGTGGGCTTATTCATTCCATAAATACTTACTAGGCAGCTATTCTGTGCCGGGCACTCATATCAGGCACTGACATCTTGAGGACTTCTCTGACCTTCAGAAGCTAATAAACACAGAAGGTCTATTTATCCTGTGAGGCCCGGCCCAACTGCACTTTTCTCTCTCACACACAGAGGCATCAATCTTGTTTGGGCTCAAATGCAGCTTTATTTCCTGCTGGTTTTACAGGTATTCCACCCTGCGAACACATTCTCTTGGAAAACCGAGAATGAGTGGGCACAGTGCCCCCCAGGGGAATGGAGAGGACAGGATGGCTGGCAAGGAGAGGGCAGTTGAGGCACTTAGGGACCTACTCAAGGCCCTGAGGGAAAAACCTGATGCCCAGGATAGGGGTGAGAGAGCCTAAGGCAGGGCTGGAGCTACCCAGGTATTTCACAGAAGCCCCTCCAGGCACTATCACCTGGACTTCAGCTCCACCCCTCTCGTTGTCACTCCCTGCGATGGGAAAAGCATGGGTTGGAGGGAGGGTTGGGGGCAGAGCACAGTGCTGGGGGCCTTGACCCTTAGGGACCTGGAGCGGGATTGGGAGGGGGTGTCAACCGTGCCTTCCAGCTCCCCAGGAGCCTCCTCGGATGTCCTTCTGGGGCTTTTATTGGGCGCAGAGCTCGAGCCTGGGAAAGACACACACACTCACCCTCCACCCTTGGGCTCCTCCTCCTTCTCTCTCTTCTCAGAGTCTGCCCTCTGGGTTCTTGCTCCTTGACCTCTGACCTCATCAAAACACTTTCCCTGGCTCAGCCCTTAAGAGCCCAGACTGTGGCTGCATATTCTCAGACAGCAGCACTGAAGGGGACCCCGGAGCATTCAGCCCACCTCCTCTTTGCCCCAGAGAGGGGTAGTGATAACTCCAAGATTACACAGCCAGTGATGGACAGAGCTAGGACTGGAGCCCAGGGTTGTGTTGGCTAGTGCCCCCCACCTGCCTCCTCCTGGCACTCACAGGCCTGCGGGGCACACAGGAGATCTGGGGGGGCTCCCAGCGACCATTCTCCTGGCAGCGGATCAGTGGTAGGTTGCGCTGGGCCAGGCCCTCCAGGCACCGGTAACGAAGCACTGTGTCTACTTCATAGCGCAGCCGTGGACGGCCAAATACTCGAGCCAGGGGCAGCTCTGGTGGGGGGCCACAGGACACTGCAGGGGGGACACAGTCAGGAACTGGGAGCTGGGCTCTGGGGGTAACAGTTCCCAGAACTGGGATGAAGGAGGAG
Organism: Delphinapterus leucas; assembly: GCF_059928025.1. NCBI lineage: Eukaryota > Metazoa > Chordata > Mammalia > Artiodactyla > Monodontidae > Delphinapterus > Delphinapterus leucas. The sequence continues at coordinate 77,145,157 of NC_143129.1, forward strand.
AGGAGTAGGCCTTAACATGACACACAAAAAGACTAGGGGTTCCAGGGACTTCCCTGGTGGCACAGTGGTTGGGACTCCGAGCTCCCAATGCAGGGGGCCCAGGTTCAATTCCTGGTCAGGGAACTAGATCCCACATGCATGCTGCAACTAAGAGATTGCATGCCACAACTAAGGAGCCCACCGGCCGCAACTAAGACCCGGTGCAACCAAATAAATAAATAATAAAGAGTAGGGGTTCCAAATGGACCCATCTAATTTGTTATCCCGCCCATGCCCACGGCCTGGGACATATTTCTGATTTCTCTGTGTAGCTTTGCACCCTCCTTCTGCACACACATCAGTTCCAGGATTCTCTAGCCCCCACCCCTCCTCCCCCTCGCCCGCCCTCACCCAGCCCCATCTTGCAGGTGTAGGACAGGTGGTAGTTGCAGGGCACATCACTCCATTGTCCCTGATCGTGCCACACCATAACCACGCAGTTCTCTCCGGACAGGAAGTAGCTGTCTGGCTGCCCAGGGTTCCAGTTCTCATAGAGCTGGGAGGGTGGGGGGAGGATGGAGGAGGTGGTGAGGAGCTCCAGCCCCAGGAGCACTGGGAGGAATGGACCTGGAGGACCTGAGGAGAAGGGGGTGGGGGAGGGGCACCAGGAGAGGGAAGTCTAGAGGGATGGGGAGTAGGGGACCCAGAAGGAAAAAGAAGATGTCAGGGGCTTTGGGGGGAAGGATAATGGGAACCAGAAGAGAAGAGAAAGGGACACAAGGAATGCAGGAGGGCCAGGAAGAGGAAAAGGTAAGGGGCCAGTAAAAGGAGAGGGAGGGATGGGGGTTATTGGGGGTAGAGGGCAGAAATGCTTCGAAGAAGCGACCTAGACAGCGTGAGGGGCGGCCAGAACCTCTCACCAGGGAGACGCCATCTGACCACAGGAAATCGCCTTCGATGGTCCTGTCATTGAGCCCGATCCACTGGTATTCCCGGTATCGATCTGGGGAAGAACCGCAGGGGAGAGGAAGGTGTGCAGTGAGCTTCGCTGCCAGCAGATGGCGGCCATTCCCTGTCATCGGGCTGTCTGTGGGTGCTCGCGGGGGGAAGTCCTTCCCGCAACCCCAAATCCGCGCTTCCCGGTATCCTTATCCCTCCAGCATCTGCACAAGGGCGGGATGGAAGGCAGGGGCGTGGGGGGTGAGGGAAGAAGAAAAATATCACCAGGGCTAGAAAAGGGAAACTCTGGAAAAAGTAAAAACTCTCAGCAAGGTCAGAGTCGGGGAGAGTAGACGGAGGCAGGAGAGCCAGGGAGGTGGGGAGCGACTAAAGATAAGCCCCCAAGCAACCGCCAGGCTGATGCAGGTGTATTTCCTGCGCGAATCTCAGCCCTCCCCTGCCTGAAGCCCCACTACCCACGTGTGGAGTGGGAAGGAGGGAGAGAGGAAAGAAAAGTGAATGAATGAATGAATGAGGTAAACCAAGTAATGAGTACCTGAATTAATGTATAAGGGAGTTAATTAACACACTCATTAACTGATTGATTGATGAGTGAGTGTGTGAGTGAGAGAACAGGTGACGAGGGTCGCCTCCCGCCCTGTCCCCAGCCCACTGTTGATGAAGTCCTGTTCCTCCGGCGTGCTGACGCTGGCCAGGTGCGCGCCGTACATCCGGCACTTGTTCTCCGCCTCCTCCCAGCTCCTTCGTGTAGAAAAGTGCTTGTAGCAGGCGCCCTGGAAGGCGTCCCAGCCGGGGCTGCAGAAGTGGAGGCCTAGGACACAGAAGGGCAGGCAGCTTAGGCGGGAGAACCCCGAAACTCTGAGAGGCTGGGTCCCCAGACAGGGACTGGGCTCCTCCCACCACCTCAGACCGAGGGGGCGGGCTAAGTGTAGGAGGGCGGTGCCAAAGAGAGAGTAGAGAAGGAGCGGCTAGGAGCTGGAGGGGCCCTGGTTGGAGGGGGGCCTTGATGCCTTCCTTCTCTTGAGCGACACAGACCAGGGTGAGGCTGGAGTCCCGGCCTGGGTCTCTGCAATCCTCCTTCCTAAAGAAGAGCTGAACCCTCCTCTCTTCCCAGGAGAATGGAAACCGACAAGTACTGCCTGCCTGCCAAATTCCAGGAGCATAGACTCCCTGAGAGAGTCATTTTTGATTCCACTTAACAGATGAGGAAATTGAGGGGAGGGCTCAGAGAAGTTATGTGATTTGTCTGAAATGGGGATTCTTTTCCCGCGCTTCCACTGCAGGAGGCCCAGGTTCAATCCCTGGTCAGGGAACTAAGATCCCGCAAAGTGCGGGGTGCATCCAACAACAACAAATGGAAATTCATTAATGGCAAGGCCAAAACCAGTGTCCCGTCCCACCCCCTGGAACTAGCGCGTTGTGGCAGGGTCTAGGCTTCAGCTCTCCCCCCACCACAGCCCCTCAGCACACTCACCAACATCGCACAGGTCCCCCCCATAGCCAGGCAAACATAGGCAGCGGACCCCCTCCTCCTCCTCCAAGCACGTCCCACCATTGTGGCAGGGGCTGGGGACACAGTAACCTGAGGGGGAGAGAGGTGTGAGGTGGGGGGCCAGGGGAGCACAGCTCTGCAGCAGGGGTCCCAGCCCTGACCCGCTTGTCCTGGGGGCTATCACAGCACCCTAAATGTTCTCCCTGGAGCCTGCCTCTGGTCACAGCCCAGACCTGAGTTCTGGGTTTTTTCCCCTCCTCACTGCCCCCCACTTCAGCACTGGCTCAGCCCAGTGCTGGTCATTGTCATGCCCACCAGTGTGGGCCACGTCTAACAGGGGCCGAGAGGAGTGTCCAGGAAGGCCTTCAGGGTTTAATCCCATTAAGGGGAAAGATACTTGGCTGTCAGTCATGCGTCCTGGACTCTTACCTAGCTCCTGGATCTGCTGGGTACATTGAGCCAGTCACTTTACCTCTCTAGGCCTAGAGTTTAGTCCCCCACCCCTTGTCATTGTGCCAGGTCCTAGCACAGTTCTGTGTAGTCTAGGTGGGCTGGGTGGAACTGAAGGAGAGGAGAGTCACCATAGCGACAGTGAGGTGTGGCCTGCCATTTGCTGCTTCTGGGACCTGATACTGGGGTGGTCTAGGAGGGAGCTAACCATTCCTCCTGCTGTCCACTGGGCAGAGTCAGGCCCAGAAGCTCTTAGTGAAGATCCAATGCACTTCCCTCACTCTATGCCTTACTCCTTCGCCCCCCCGACCCTTCCCAGAAATGGAGCTGCAGCAGCTCCCCCTGTCCTGTAGCACTGGCTCCACACACTCTCTCAACATCATCCAACCTCTTTGCCTCCCCTTCTTATCTCCCAGGACTCTCCCCCCACACCGTTACCAGGCTCCCCTTTCCCCCTCCACTTGGGGCCTCCTGCAGGTTCCCCAACCTAGAAACCCCTTCAGCCCATTTTGTTCCTTCCTTCTGGCCCCTCTCCTCCAGGCAGTCTTCTTGGACTAACACACTACTCTGAAGGCCTGCAATCTGTTGTCTACGTCCAGCTCCGTCTGGCTAGGCCATCTGCCTTCTCTTCTGGACTCTCTCTCATGATCTTGGGTGGCTGCCCTTAGACTGGGCCTAGGTGCTGAAGGGGCTGTCAGATTCTACTCCTTTCTGATCCGGATGACCTGGAGATGATGGCCCCACAGACTGACAGAGCAGGTCAGTGTTCTCGGCCCAGCCCTGGGCAGGACCCCTCAGACCAAGCCATCCGCTCCTAGCAGCCAAGGCCCATGCCCACAGTGCTTTACTCTGGCCCAAGATCCCACTGTCTGGTGGGGATCAGAGCAGAGGTGGGGGGAGGAGAAGCTGGAGGTGATTCAAAGAATTTTGCTGGGATGACCTAGCTGTTTTGGGTAAAATGAATCAGCTATTCCAACACCACTCCCCCTGTCATCACCCCTTCTGCCAATAGTTTCTTTCAAGCTGGTACTGCTACCTTCTAGGGCAAAGCAAGAAGGGGAAGTGTTTTATTTAACCCTTTAAGGACCAGGTCCTACAGAGGGTAGGAGTCCTGAACCCCCTTCCTTTCCTCACACTTTCCTGCTCCTCCCGTGATCCTCTCTGCTCCTCTCTGTCCGACCCCCTAACCCTGGGGGCCAAAGACTCTCAAACTTGGTCCCTGGGGCCTTACCCAAGCCACAGGTCCCTCCCCCCGGCTGTGGGTGGCAGAACCTGAACCAGGATGGTGGGGGGTGGGTGTTGGTGGTGAAGGAACTCCTCTTGAGACTTTCTGGTCTTCCACCTCCCCGCTTCTGGATCAACTACTATACACAATCAGAAAGTTCTTCCTTCCTTACTGCTGCAATAGCAGGCTGGAGGGCCTCTCACTCATCCCCCAGGTGGGGTAACTAAGACACCGCAGATACTTCCAATGGTGATCCTCTCCCACCAAAGCCCCTCCTCACCCCACAGCACTGAACTCCAAGGCCAGCTGGGCAGGGAGACAGTAGTTGAAACGAGTGAGCCTAGGTGTGATGTAGAGCCCCCTAGCCCACCCTGGGCCATCTAGGAGAATGACCCTGGTACTAGGAGGGTCCCAGCCTTCTCCAGAGATCTCCATTTGGAAGCTCAACCTTCACTGAATAGATAGGGCTTCTTTCTCTCAGACCCCAGAACCTAACTCCCCATTCCCCCTCCCTCCACACTCTCCATCCTCCCCTCCTGAATTGTTTCTTCTCCAGCAATAGGAACTTTGAGATCCTCTGGGTTCAGGAAGGGTGAAATAGTGGGTGAGGGTGGTCATTAGTGCAGGAGTTAGTGGAGGAGAGGGAGGCCATGGGCAGTGGGATGAAAGCGAGATACCATTCCCCTGCTGATATGTGGGGGAGGGGAACAGAGCCTTGGGGCACCCGGACACCAGGGAATGGCCTTCATGCTAAGAGGGGCTTTCTCTGTCAGTCCTCTGTATGTATGGCTCTAGATGGGAGCCATCAAGATGGATCAGAAAGGGACACGTGTACACACACACACACACACACACACACACACACACACTCTGGCCTGCAGAGGTTTCTCTCCATCAGGAGTGAGGGACTACAACTCCCAGCACTCCCGCAGACTGACAGACAAAGACTTCTCTGGGGTAAAGTGTACAGTCAGATTTGGGATCTCAGCAGTCAGGAAGGAAGGCAGAGACAGGCCTGAGGAGAGGACAAGGGAACAGCAGGGGCTGTTAGACTGCTAGGACAGGAAAGGGTGCAGGCTGAAGATGGAGACGGAAGAGGCACAAAGACACACAAAGACCCAGGGGGAGAAAGAGAGAGACAGAGACACAGAGAGAGAGAGATGGCACCAAAAGAACCATCAAAGAGCTACCCAGGACACAACTCCATGGAATGAAAGGGGCAAACAGCTGGGGGTGGAGACAGAGGGTGCCAGAGTTTTGGTTATAAAGCGGTTTAATAGAGATTTATTTCCAAGGCTTGTTTCCATGAAACAGTCGAAAAAAGTACTTCACAGAAGTAGTTGCTTAAGGCTCTGTGGGGATAGGGCTCTCCTGGACCCCAAAGGTTGAGGGCTGGGCATGGGATCCCAGGCTTCCCTGATACCAGTGGGAGGCAGCTGAAGGGAGGTGGCACACAGGAGGGGGAGGGAGCAGTGGAGGATGGGCCTGGGCCTTGAAGAACGCAAAAGGCAATGAGGGCACCCACTGAACAAGGCATGAGGGTCCTCTGTGGGGCCAGTGAGATGTGAGTCACAGGTAGAGAGTCGAGGGTAGGAAAAAGTTCCAGGTGTTTGGTGGTAGGGCTGGGGGTCACAGTGTGGATTTCAGAAACAGGGACAGGGTCACAGGGTGGGAGTCATGGAGTTGGGGGTTACAGGGTGAGGACTCAGAGAGCTGGAATGGAAGTCACAAGGTGGGGTATCCAAGATTGGAAGCCCACAGGTAGAGGTGGGTAGGAGAATGAAGGCAAAGGACAAGAGAGTCTGGGGCAGTGGTGGGTTAAAGGACTATAGGTCAGGTGATCCAGAGCTGCAGGGGGGGAAAGAGGACGAGGATAAAGAGGGAGGTTGAGCCTTGGGCAAAGTTACCTGATGAGGGGGCCACGGCCACTCCACCATGGCTGGCACTGTCAGTGGGCAGCACCGGCTGGGCATGCACTGAAGTCCCTGCTGGGACAGTTCTTCCAGAATTCTCTTCAGAAGGGGTCTCCAGGTCCCTGGTACCCTCAGGGACCCGTGTGGCTGGAAGCAGGGAAGGGGCATCCTCGGAGCTCCCTGTCTCCTCACTCTCTCCTCGAGGGACCCCAGACAGCTCAGGACCCCCAGTCTCCTTCCCTATCTCTCTTGCCCCAACCGGAGTGGAAGGTGATGGGGATGCCAGGTTCCCTTCCCTGGGAGAGGGCAGGGCCTCCGTGGGTGGTCCAAGGACCGTTGGAGGCCTGGGAGCCTCTGGCTCTCCGTAGGGAGGTGGTGATGCATCAGGCTTCAGGACTGCCCTCACTGGTGGGGATGCCTGGGAGAGTGACTCCTCTGGAGCCAGCTCAGTGGGGAGAGGGGCCTCTGGGTCCAGGTTGCTGAGCTCACTGGGCCAGGCCCACAGGGCCTCGTCCTCCACCTCCTCCTCTTCTTCTTCTTCCTCTTCTTTCTCTTCTTCATCCTTGTATGTCTCTTCTTCCTCCAACACCTTGCCTTCCTCTTCTGAGGACCCCAGGGGAGGTACAATGGATTGGGTTTCAAATTCTAGGCAAAGCACAGATGGTTCAGCACCAGGGACAGCACCCACCAGAGGACAGGAAGAAGGAAGGGGAAGGGGAGAAAGGTGGGGCTGGGGAGGGTGAGCCCTCAGGGAGAGGGAAGAGCCTGCCCTGGGGAGGAACTGCCTTTGCTCCGCACCAGAAGAATTTCAACTGGAGCTGCAATAGTGAGGCAACACTTGAGAAGGCTCTATGAGCTGTCATTAGCCCAGGAAAACCTGGCGGTTGCATCTCCCTCTCCCAGTCTGTTAAAATTCTCTGTTTATTTTGGGTAGGTGAGGAGGAGGAGAGACCAAAGAAAGGAGATCCCTCCTTCCCAGAGGGCAGCTCCTTAGTCCAAGCATCTCCAGACCCAGCTATCTGGGAGTGGGATTTGCTGGAAAGGCAAAGGTTGGGAGAGGAGCAGGAGAGGTGCCTTGCACGACTGTGCTGCTGAGAGAGGACAGGGTAGAATCAAGGCAGCGACAACCCCGGCCTCAGCCTGGGCTTGCCCTTTCTGCCCCAACTTCTCCCAGGTGTGGATATCCCCAGGATAAGAGATTTGAGTTACCTAGGAGGGTCCTAGGGGCCTCTGCTGGGTCTTCTGGAGTGGAGCTTCCACCTGTTCCATCCTCCATAATGGGAATGGAGTAGATGGCTCCCCGGGACTCGCTCTCCACAGCTTCCTGAGGCAGCTGCAGTTCCTCCAGGGTCTCTGTCACTGTGACAATGGCTTCCAGTGCATCAGAGGCCAGGTCAGAGGCCTCAGGGATGGCAGAGGGCTGGGCAGAGTCTGTGGCAGGAGGAAAGTGCCAATGGGAGGTTAAGGAGGTGCCTCTGCCCTCACAGGCCTGCATGTGAGGGTTCTGGGTTAGACTCAGAGACCATAGAATTCTCTTAATTCTCTCTCATCTTCCCTATGGAGCACCCATGGGGCCCAGAGAGCACCCCGGGGCTTCATCACTCATTCCTCAAGCATTAATCGAGTGCCCGCTATGTGTCATGCCGAGCATTCTCCTGGGCACTGAGGATACAGTGCACAGCAAAACAGCAAGCTTCCTGCCCTCAAGGGGATTTATATTCTAGATACAGACAAACAAATAAACATATAATGTTACCATATAAAGAACAATTAAGTTTAGCAAGGAGATGGGAAGTACTACTTTAGATAGAATGGTAAAGGAAGGCTCAGGAGAGAGGTCATCCCTTGAGTAAGGAGATGGAGGCAGAAGGATGGACAGAATGGCCTCAGCACCTTGGGACCCTGGCTTTAGGGTAAGGTGTGAGGGATCCCAGTCATCCTAAGACTCTAGAAATGGAAGGGGACAGGCTGCCATCACCACAGGAGAGCTGAAGGGTAGGGTACAGGAAGGACATTCAACCATCACCGCCCGATGATCTCGGTGTTGGGGCAAAAGGGCAAGTGGCCACCCCATCCTTCCAGGATCTGCTCTCTTCAAATAACCAGAGTTTTAGAATGAATTACCTTGTCCCAGGGGAAGGGAACCAAGAGCAGAAAACCAGTGAAGCAAAGGTGGAATTGGGCTAAGAAAAGCCCTGAGGGCCAGCTGTGTTCAGCCAGACAAGACAGGACAGCGCATCCTGCCTGCGTCACCTGCTTCAGTGAGCCTTGCTCATACCAGACAAGCAAACCTGTACCCTTGCCCGCCTCTGCCCTCCACCTGCTCCCAGCCATGGTCGTCCTCTTCCTTCCCCTCTTCTCCTGATTCAGTTCCTCCTTCAATTTCTTTCCATAACAGTGCTTGGGACATAATTATAATCAGTGCTAGAAGTGCTAACTACTATTGGTATAATTAGCAGCAGCGTCATCACCATTATCTGTGTTCAAGTAAGTCTTTCCAGATGGACCTGTCTTCCTGTGGACTTCCCTTCCCCATCCCTCCCAGCCTCGGGCTAAAGCCATCTGGAGATCTGTCCCAGGGGAAGTAATGCTTTTCTCTCAGTCTTTCCTTGTGCTGGGAGTGAAGCATTTCGTCTTTGGTCAGACTGCGGGCTCCCAGGGCAGAAACTGTGTCTTCCTCCTTCAGACTAAGGGCTCCTAGTAGGCTGTGTCTTCTCTTTCCATTTCTGCCTCCAGCCCTGGTACCAGTACTGCAGGCTCACAGTTGGGGCAGGGACTCCAATCCTCCATGGCAATGCCTCCCTGATTGTCAGTCATCCTTGGCCTGCGCCCTGTGCCTCTGGGGGTCGCAGGCACTGCCTCCCCTCCAGCTCCCAATATAAGATGTGGGTAGGAAGCCATCTCTACACCCAGCTGTCTTTAAGGACCTGCTCCCTGTGGGGGGAATTATGTCTGTCCCTCAATATTTGGTGGTAAAAATCTGATACCTTCAAGCTGAAGGTTCTGGAAACCCCTCTGAAGTGTATTTAGTTAACTGGAGCAGATCATTCATTGGATTCAGAGAATGTCAGTCATCTCTGGTCTGCTCATGAGCTGACCAGAGATGGAGACATATTTGGCAGCCCAATAAGGGAGAGGCAGCTTTGCAACAGGAAGAGACAAGGCAGGGACTACTGGTGTGGAGGCAGGTGAGGAGATGCAGCAAGGTGAGCCCTCCTTGAGGCCACAAAGACCAAGTCAGAGGGCACAACCAGAATTAGAACCCTAAGTGACAAGCTGAGCACCACCCAAAGCTCCTTGAGGCAAATGGCAAAGACCCAAGAGAAACTGGTCGGGGCTGGGGTAAGAGCATAGGCCTCGACTCCGTCTCCCTGAGGTTGGTCTCAGCCACTGCAGGGAGGTGGGCTCACCTCGGAAGCAGTAGACATTGAAGCGGCTGTGCTTGTTGGGGAAGCCGGTCTGGTTGGGGAAGAGGAAGAGAGTCTTGACACCAGGGAGGCCCCCACCACAGCGCTGGCTGGGCGTGACGATGGGGTAGCGCACACTGCCATCAGCCAGCCAGCCTGGGCTGCAGCGGTCCAGGCCACCATCCCAGGCTGCATACAGCTGGCCTGTGGTTGCAATCTTAGCACCCCGCTCCTGGCAGTACGCCCGTGCCTCCTCCAATGTCAGCTTGTCTGGAGGGGCACCCAGGAACAGCTCTCCTGGGGAGAAGAAGAGGCTGGGTTACCAGGAAGGGAGCTCCTTCCACCCTGGGCTCCCACAGAGACTCTGGGCAAGCTTCTCTGGGCCTCAGTCTCCTCATTTGCGACATGCAGTCCATCACACTACTTTACAGGATCGAAGTCTTGATAGAACCTTAGGATCGATAATATTGCTCGAAAGAACCTGGCCCAACTTCCTAATTCTGCCAAGAAGGAAACTGAGGCTCAGAGATACTAAAACATAGAGAGATGCACAGCAGGTAACAGCAGACTCAAACTCAGTCACCTACCACCTGTCTGAGGCTTTGGCCATGAACTTGTCTCTATGACAGTGTTTGGAGGGAGGGACACTGACTGTTTCCTTACCACTGGCTGCCCACTTAAATACAGGATGATAAAGGATGATAAGGTCCAGCAGAGGCCCAGGAGGACCTATGGGCAGCACTGGAGAGGGGGCTCTTCCCCTGGCAACTCCCTACCCCCAATCACCATTTAGTTCTTCAGCGTAACAGTAGACATCATAGAGGTCATCCGGGTCCACCACTCCATAGTTCCGGACCCCAGGGAAGCCATCCATGTCTCCATAACAGGCCTCTCGTGGAGTCTGGATGGGATACCTGGGGAAGGGGTACAAATGCCTTCACCAGGGAGCCATCCCATGGTGACCCTCCTGAATCACATTGCCTTTCAGTGCAGCCAACTGTCCTCCTAGCTCTGCAGAAATGCACACCCCCCACCAAGGCGGGGTCCTCACCCACCCTCCAAAGACCAGCTGCATCCGCCAGAGGCAGGGAGCCCTATATGGCCAGCCTGAGGCAGCCCCTGGCAGAACCAGAGGCCACAGCCCACCTCAGAAACAGCTAGAAGCTCCAGGGCCCCAGCCCCAGCCCACCTCACGGTCTGGTCGGACAACCAGCCAGCATCACACTGTTCATAGCCCCCAAGATACGCGGCATAGAGCTGCTCCGGAGTGGCGATTCGGGCTCCGATGCGGGCACAGGCCTCCTGGGCCCCAGCGAAGGAGAAAGCATAGCGGGCAGAGCCCTCCCGGTAGAGAAAGACGACCCCTGAGGGGCAGAGAGGATCCTGAGGCAGGATCAC